>NC_134982.1:47493224-48176968 GCF_965638725.1 Aptenodytes patagonicus | reverse complement strand
AAAGAAAGAAAGAGAAAGAAGAGAAAGAAGAAGAGAAAGAGAAAGAAAGAGAGAAAGAGAAAGAAAGAGGGAAAGAGGGAAAGAGAGAAAGAGAAAGAAAGAGAGAAAGAGAGAGAAAGAGAGAGAAAGAAGGAAGGAAGGAAGGAAGGAAGGAAGGAAGGAAGGAAGGAAGGAAGGAAAGAAAGAAAGAAAGAAAGAAAGAAAGAAAGAAAGAAAGAAAGAAAGAAAGAAAGAAAGAAAGAGAGAAAGAAAGAAGAGAAAGAGAGAAAGAGAGAGAGAAAGAGAGAAAGAGAGAAAGAGAGAAAGAGAGAAAGAAAGAAAGAGGGAAAGAGGGAAAGAGGGAAAGAGGGAAAGAGAAAGAAAGGGAGAAAGAGAGAGAAAGAGAGAGAGAAGGAAGGAAGGAAGGAAGGAAGGAAGGAAGGAAGGAAGGAAGGAAGGAAGGAAGGAAGGAAGGAAGGAAGGAAGGAAGGAAGGAAGGAAGGAAGGAAGGAAGGAAGGAAGGAAGGAAGGAAGGAAGGAAGGAAGGAAGGAAGGAAGGAAGGAAGGGAAGAAAGAAGGGAAGGAAGGAAGAAAGAAGAAAGGAAGGAAGGAAGGAAGGAAGGAAGAAAAGAAAGATGCTGAGGCCCTGATCCAGGCAAACATGAATTTCTCTGCTGGCATCTCAGTCATTTTAAAAGCTGTATTGGTTCAAGTGATTTTCACATAAACTACAGACTTTGGCTAAAAGTTAAAAAAAAAAAATTATAAAGTGGAACCTTTTACACTCTTGATTTACACCACCCTAATACAATTACAACTAGTCTTGAGATGGTGAGCAAACCAGTATTCACATTCAGAGTTACACTTGAACTGTAACAGACAAAAATTTAAAGGATAAATATTAGACATACATCCAAGCTTAGTACTTCATAATTGTAACTCTTTTGTCTCTTACCAGAAAGCATCATTACAAAAAAAAAAAAAAAACTATTTAAGTGTAATTATTCATGACAGCTCTTATGAGGTGCATTTTGAAGTTTTGATAAAGAAGCGTGCAACACAATTAAAACTGATTTTGCAAACAGATTATCAGAGACTAATTGTGTTCACAGAGACAATAGTTATCAAAGATATCACCAGTATTTCACAGAATACATATTTAATTTTATCTGAAACATTTCTGCTTTAACTTTCTAGTTAAAGTTTAAAAAAAACCCACTTCCTTCTCTTATTTTACAGTGTGACTTATCCTCACACACAAACTTTAAAACATGGCTGAAAAAGTATGTGGTCTGACAAACTAACATAGTTTGCAATCTTTTATAGGTACACACAGCTTTAAGCATCAAAACACAAAAAAATGTTTAATTCATCCACAGCATGTATGCAGATTTATACTTCTAAAGTTAACTCACAGTTTTCTCCTAATTTTACATTATTTTCTTAAATTCCTAACTCACAGTTTTCTCCTAATTTTACATTATTTTCTTAAATTCCAAAATAAGTACAGATCTAGAAAATTAATTGGATTATTTCAATAGTCAATTTTATTTCTTGAGCAGCTTCAATATTTTCAATGAACTTGGATTTCACCAGGAGGGAGACAACCTTTAAGATAGTTCATAAAGTCACACTCAAGATTTTTTTTTCCATCAGATATTTTAAAATTAATAGATACTCACCACTGCTTCTTTGAACAAATTTCTAGTCTTTCTTTATGCAACCATTTTAGATTAAAGCTTGAAACATAGAAATTAGGCCATGGCGCTGGAAAGCAGACTTCACAGGTGGATTTCTTTGCTTGGATAATACAGGTTTAATGATATATGAAAACGTTCTTAGCAATCCATGCATTTTTTAGAAAACAGATATTAAGAATATTATTTAAACAAGCCCATTTGTTGAAGACCAAAATATGGCAAGAGCATCCTGTTCTTGTCTAGCACCATTTTGGCCCTGAATCCACTCATTGTTTAAAGAGATGTCCAGATTTAAAGGCAAAATTAATGCCAAGAACTTTAATGAAACTATGTCTTTAAAAAATTAAGATTTCAGCTACACAGGGGCCTCTAACTGCATTTTTCCTGGACAGTGTAACAGACTTGCCAACAATAGAAGTGAGCAACCTTACAGCAAGCTAACACAGAAAAACATAAAAATGTTCAAGACCAGGATGGGCTCGGGATCAAAATGTCAAAATGCACTCTCTAGCCCTTTTCACATGATATTAAGGAGTTCAGAAAACATTTTTCAATCCAGTTCTACCTCTAAAAATTTGTTTTACTGAGTTTTGTACTGTCCCAACAGTCTGTGCACCATATCTTCTGATACCTCATTGAGTGCATCTATAAAGTGCTGCACTGCACCGTAGGGGTCAACCAGCAGATTCAGAGACAGCTCAAATATCCCCAGCCTGTGCAGCCTAGAACACCGCCACTCTTGTCAACACCTTACTATGCTACAAATGCAGTATCTGTAGTACTCACAAAATTTGTTTATATTTAAATACATATATTTCCTTTCTTTCCTTCAAATAAAAAGAAAAAGAAACCAATGTTTCACCACAAAAAGTATCAGTTGCCTCACACAGCTCCTGTTGAAGACAGTGTTAAATCTCCCACTAACCTCAAGAGCAGCAGAGCTTGGCCAACATCAAGTACTCTTGAAAAATCCCAGCCTTCATCTCTAGTGCCTTGAGAACACACACAAGAAGGATCAAGTTGTTACCTTATATGTGTCATAACATTTTCTGCAAGAGATGTCACTGTTCCTTGAGTTTAATAAGCTGTGATATTTGGTGGTGAAATCAAACCAGTTGCTCTAAAGGTTCCTACTATGCAAGCTCTGATGGAGCGAGCAATTGAGGATTTAGATGGATTTTCTTTTTTTCTCCTTCATACTGTGGTACAAAAGAAAAAAAAAAAAACCTAAATGTCATTCTCTTGGTTTCCAAGTTGTGTTTTCTTAAACAACACCTCTCACACCCCTGGCTTCCCTTAGTGTCTCACTCTCCTCAAGCCTCAGGCGTATGCCAGAGAAATGTGACAGCATTTTGAAACCCCACAAAGCATTTTCAGCTGGGAGAGAGGCCAGACCATAAAGTGGGGCTTAAAATACTCTAGCTGCAGCTCTCATCCACAGGACTTTCTTGTACCTCCACCACAGTATTAACCTCTTTCCGCGACCAGAGAGGTGGACAGCAGGCTTGTTGGATGGGTGGATGGTTGGTTGCCCATGCAGGGTTCCCCAGCTCAACCCCTCCGAGCAGCCCTGGTCTCACCACCCCCTCACTGTGCCTTCATTCACTAAGCAAGGAAGAGGACATTTGTCACCAGGAGGTGGTTTTCCACAGCAGCATTGGTGTTTCTTGGGCTTGATTTTGAGGGCAAAGGCTGGGTGGTGTGAGCGGGAAGCAAGGGTGGAAGAGAGGGAGGCAAACTTCAAAAGCTTTGAGAAATACCAGTTCAGCTTAAAAACACCTCAGAAATCAAAACAGCCAGGATTAAAATAGAAATCACTAGGGGCACAAAAAATTGGATTAGTTTAGCCTGTTAATCTATAATAAGAGGTACGGACAGAGTTGTTCAGGAAAATTCTCAGTAGGAAACCTTAAGAATTCATAATTGAAGTAAAAAGGCAGCTGTGTGATTTGGAGTGTTTCCTGGCTCAAAAATGACAAAATCCATAAAGCACTGACTGACAGTCAATGCAGGACTTCCTGAAGCAAACAAAAAAGAACCACAATTTCATATTGGCAATAAAGTTTTTAATCTCTGCAGGAAGGGGAAAAAAACCTTTTCTTTCACCGAAGTATTAAAAAGATACTATACACCTTCCTCCCCCTCTCTACCACAAGTATGTTAATTAGGTGATTTACAAATCAACAGCAAATACAATGTAACTTGCTCACATGCTTTGAATGAGAAGACACTAAGGGACTGGAGGTTGGCAGTGAAGGGCTTTTGTCTCTGTGTTGATTTTGGCTGGGATAGAGTTAATTTTTTCCATAGTAGCTACATAACAAAAATCCATAACAAAACTCTTCTTGCATTTAGTAGCATGAGGATCAGACCTGCTAGTCTGCGTTCTTCACTTCAACAAGACAAATCATCTGCGTCAGAGTACATCTGAAGTAGCCAATTTGCAATAACAAAAAAATTATATTAATATTGTTTCTACTTGCTAACCCTCTGGCTGCATTACAGCACAGAGCTAATTATCTTTAATAGACTAAAAGTAAATAAATTATGTAGATAGTAAATCTAACTTAATGACTGAGTAAAATTAAGATATCAGTGGAGAAAAGTTTGGGATTATTAAATTATTTGTATGTGGTAAAGGCAAGAGAGAATTCTATGCATCTCACACAAATGTTAATAGAAGTATGAAATTAACAGATGCCTGATCATATATTTGTTTGCTTAGGTTGTGTTTTGGAAAAGTTTAGTTAACAAATGTGAGTAGTACTAATGCTTATACATTCCATCTATGCAAAGCTTTTTTCCAAATCTATGTAATCTAGTAATATTTCAAATCTATTAATTGAAAAGTGATCAGATAAATACTGATAATTAAAACTGCTAAAATAAAATCTTTTGTCATAAAGGAAACAAAGTGGTCCAGTTCATCACAACAAAGGCCAGAAACAAACATTACTAGCACTAGAAAAAGCCAGATCCTAGATTTTCAGTGCAAACATTTCTAACACTGATCAACCATGCAACATGAGATAAAAGCCACTCTACAGCAAGTTCTGCTCAGCACCAAACTAGGACTGATAATTTCTGGTGATACTAGACGCTAACAGTAACTTTCAGAGATCGTTCTTTACAGTAGATTTTCTGTGTTAGAAGATCTTAAAAGGAATTCAGAGGTTTTCCTTTTTCTGTCTGCAAAAATAACTCCAGCAGAGATGTATTAATGAGCAACTTGCAAGAAGGCAGAAAAAGGGACAACATGAATTTAACTGGTTGCATGGTTTTACAAATTATACTTTAAGTACAAATAAGGCTTTCCCAGAGCAACATATAAATTGGATCTTTTCTAAATTCCCAGAGCAGCTCAGGGAAAAAGCTATCTGTATTAAACAAGTATCCAATTCTTAGAGTTCAGCCAACCTACATAATCCAGCAAAAAAGCTTTTAAAGAATTTACAGTAAACTGGGAGGCATCCTACATTTATGGAGGGAAGAAAACTTAATAAGCAGAAAAATGTTAGGTGTGAATACTAACCATTTCCAAGAGGTACATTCTGTCAACATGGGCATTAGGCAATCTGTTACTGGCATATGTTTCATGTGTTGACATACATATGACTGCATGTATCAACTGATAAATCAATATGGGGAATAAAGCTATTAATAAGCAATGACAACTTACAGAAGCAGAGAACAGTGCAGACTAGATTCACAATTAAAAAAATAACATTTATGTATGAAGTGCCATACCTCGTAGCACTGGTGATTGCAGACAGAATATTAATTTACAAAGTGGTTGAGCCTTCAGGATAATTAGAGATAGAAGCAGAGATAATTGGCTGAGGTATCACAGAAACAGAAGAAAAATCACTGTGAAGTGCAAACCATGGATATAAATGAAAAATTTATCCAAAAATAAGAGATCAAAACCAAATCTCCTTAAATATGTTTTGCACAGAGATGCTTTAAAGCATATTTTAGTAGGAGTTTTAGAAATACTAAATCAGAAAAAAAAACATTTTTACTCAACAGCCAAAAAACTCACCAAAGCCACACACAGCTATAGGCCTTTTATTGTTTAAAATTATGTGATTTGTTTTTTTCCACTTTTTTATATTCTACACAGGAAATGTAAGATACATTGTAGAAACTTCTTTTTTGAGCTGAACCAAAATAAATGTAAGAATGTAAGAACACAAGTATCCTTTTTAAAATTCTCTCAAAAAATGGTTCTCTTTCTACCATCCTAACTGTAAGACTTGTCACACTTTGCCCTCAGTTATGAAAGACAGACTTAAACACACACCACCCCCCCAAAAAAAAAAAAACCCAAACAAACAAAAAACCCCACACTGGTAGTATTGCTAATAGTTCCCACACAACTTTTTCCAGGGTGTGGCTCTAGGTTGAATTTCATTCATTTCATTCAATATTTTAAAAAATTATTTCAAGGTCAGAGACATCAATCCTACCATTCGTAGGATTGTGACAATCATATGATTCATAAATTTGTCACAAATTTTCCTCAACAAGACCACCACTTCTTAAGGCACATTAATATCATAATAGTCTCTCAGAAAATAAAATTTCTTCACATGACCTCCCCTCACCAGAAAGAACAGGTTCAATTAAATAACTTGTCTGAGTAGCAAAAGACATTACCCAGAACACCATGCTTGCTGAAACCGGTTGTGACAGCCCCCTTTCCAAGACTTTAGATTAGAAGATTCTTCTGCTACTTTTATCCCTTCCCCCCAAAGGCAACAACTCATTGATGTCAGAAGTTTTAAAAGAATTTCTTATAGATCTAAAAGCAGCTGCTATCTTTAAAATCTTACAGATTTGGGGATTTAAATGGTTTCTGAAGCAGACAACACACTGATGACTGCCTGCAGCCCAGCAAGGCTCCAGACAGTTTGAAGCTGAGCAGAAAGTATCACACCTGGGATAGGTAACATAGGTAAAAGAACTTGAAAGAACTCTAAGAACCTGAAAGAATTTGAAAGAATTGTAATTGTTCAAGTTGCTTGAACAAATGGGATCTATACAGAACAACATACCAAAACTTTTAGCCAAACTAACATTTTGGCTGAAGTGTAATACATTCAAACTTGGGATACAGCCACTCATAATGTTAGAAACAAATTTGTAACAAATTCAGGAAAAAAAAAAAAAAGTAGAAAAAGACAAGCCAGTTGACTCCATTGGTGACAGTCACAAACTCCTGAGGATAATTGTTTCAAAAATATTCCTCTAGGAGATTAAATGTCAGCTCCAAAGAGGACCTTACAGCAAATATAGTTCCTTCACATTCAGAAACACAAGCCTAAAAAATCTTGCCCGGGCTCATGAGTATTTGATTTTAGGAGACAGATTCCACTGACACGAGATCTTCTCAGGTGTGTTATTAGAAGATCTTCTGTTTTGTTAGTAAGGAGTAGATCCTTTAAGATTGACAAAACAGACCCTTCCCAACAATATCTCCCAAGACAGCAGATATAATTAAAGCTGGCCAAACACACATTTGCATTAACATAAATCGCAACAGGTGGTTTTGTCATCATACTTCAGGGTGAAATGGCTTTTCGCCCTTTTACACAAAGTTAAGCATTCAGAACATCAATTTGTAATGTAAATCTCAACACTTTCTACTCCGCGACAAGCATTTGAGCCCACTGTTCCTAAAAGTATCATCCCTAGTCACAGACTACTGTAAAACCCTGGGAATGAAAAAATGAGGCCTTGGGCATCCTGCTGGTTTTAAGTTTTGTGCAAAAGTGTTCAGATGTCCAGCAGCAGGGTTAGAAAGAGGGCTCTGTACCCTCCCAACATTGATTTTAATGCCCGTTAGGGTATTAAAAGAATGGCACTTGTGACTGAGCTGCACTGAGCTATTTCAGTGATGCAACAGTGTAATAAATCCGGCTTAATTTATTGGTTACATTTGGCTTACAGCTAATACTTGTTACTGACAGAAACTCAATTTGTACCACAAGTTCTTTAGGTTGAAGACTACCTTTTCCACTACATATTTTTAGCATGCAGGACAAAAAGCTTGAGCTTCAGAACAGAAACGACTGCAACAGCAGCAGACAGAGCCCACTTGTGAATCAGCTTGACATTTGCTCTAGACAGCTATTTCAGAGCGCTGCTGTTTAACTTTGGGCCACATGATTAGACTCATAATAAGTATTTACAGAGGCAGCCTCTAATGGCTTTACATCATGTTCAGAGCAGATAAATGATAGGTATTACTGCATCAAATTTGCCAATGAAATATTTTTGCAGTCTTTGGAGTGATGGAGACAAGGGGGAAGAATGAAAATACCCCCTCCCGACCAATTTCTCCAGTCTTGCTCTCAATCATTTTTGAGAATTCGATTTCATTATCAAATGTGCCAACTATGATTTTATTAGTCAGCAAAGCCTCAGTCAGCAAAGCTAGTCTGGTAAGTTTGGCATTATGAAGAGTTAGATAGCGCTTCACCTTATGGAGCTGTAAATATCAGTTACTCTTGCTGGCCTTTTCTAAAGTGAATATGACGGCTTTGATTTTTTATATAAAGCATAATACAACATCAGTTTGAACAGCTGGATAGGCTAGAGCTTTAGCTACTTACAAGGTTTTCTGAAATATTAAATCAGAAGTTTATTTATGATATAAGCTATTTTCTTTCCAGTTGTATTCAAAAATCTCAAAGCTTGAATAGATCTCATTTTTTAAAATAAATATATACTTGTGCATGTGGGGGTTGTGTGTATATGTGTACACACATTTATAACATATATGGAGGAGGGGGTTTTGTATGTATCCATATATACACGGGGGGCAGGGGGGGTGGTGTATACAGCCTCTCACACACACATGCACAGAAATCACTGAAAGTAGGTGTTTGGGGGGTTTTTTTAGACTTCAATGAGGATTTGAGATGCCTGTCAACTTCCTGACTCAGCACGCTTTCACAACTTCCTGTAAATTATTCTCAGGTTTTATCCTGTCTGAAATCAAACATGGAATGGAATGGAATGGAATGGAATAGAATAGAATAGAATAGAATAGAATAGAATAGAATAGAATAGAATAGAATAGAATAGAATAGAATAGAATAGTTCCATTTGCAAGGGACCTACAATGATCATCTAGTCCAACTGCCTGACCACTTCAGGAGTTGACCAAAAGTTAAAGCATATTATGAAGGGCATTGTTCAAATGCCTCTCGTTAAGGCACTGACAGGCATGGGGCATCCACCAGCTCTCTAGAGCTTCTAGAGAAGCCTGTTCCAGTGTTTGACCACCCCCTTGGTAAAGAAATGCTTCCTAATGTCCATTCTGAACCTCTCCTAACGCAGCTTTGAACCATTCCCATGCATCCTGTCACTGGATCCCAGGGAGAAGAGATCAGCACCTCCCTCTCCGCTTTCTCTCCTCAGGAAGCTGTAGAGATCAATGAGGTCGCCCCTCAGCCTCCTTCTCTCCAAGCTAGACAAACCCAGAGTCCTCAGCCGCTCCTCACAGGACATGCCTTCCAGCCCTTCCACCAGTTTTATTGCCCTCCTCTGGACACATTCAAGGACCTTCACATCCTTCTTAAACTGTGGGGCCCAGAACTGCACACAGTGCTCAAGGTGAGGCCGCACCAACGCTGAATACAGCAGGATAATCACCTCTTTTGACCGGCTGGTTACGCTGTGTTTGATGCACCCCAGGGTGCGGTTTGCTCTCCTGGCTGCCAGGGCACACTGCTGGCTCATACTGAGCCTGCTCCCAACCAGCACCCCCGGATCCCTTTCTGCAGGGCTGAACTTCATGTGTACCAGTAAATGGTAAGTCAGAAATATAAACAGTGTCATGGATGGCTCCCTGGATAAGACTGTTTTACCTTTATAAATACCTGCAGTATTAGTAGATGAAAACTCTTTTACAGAAAAATCCAGAACTAAAATACAGCTCCTTCTTCCAACAGCACACCAACTCACTTTCCAGTCTTCCTTTCCTTCTCCAGTCTATATTAATACAGGACAGAATTTTTTGTCTTCAGTTTTGAGCATTAAGAAACACTAGAGGGAAGGGATGTCATCCAGGGAGACCTTGGCAGGCTGAGGAGTGGGACCATGTGAAACTCATGAGGTTCAACAAGGCCAAGTGCAAGGTTCTGCACCTGGGTCGGGGCAACCCCCAGCATCAATCCAGGCTGGGGGATGAAGGGATTGAGAGCAGCCCTGCCAAGAAGGACTTGGGGGTACTGGTAGATGAAAACCTGGACATGAGCCAGCAATGTGTGCTCACAGCCCAGAAGGCCAGTCATATCCTGGGCTGCATCAAAAGAAGCGTGGCCAGCAGGTCGAAGAAGGTGATTCTGCCCCTCTACTCTGCTCTGGTGAGACCCCACCTGGAGTACTGCATCCAGCTCTGGAGCCCTCAGCATAAGAAAGACACAGACCTGTTGGAGCGGGTCCAGAGGAGGGCCACGAAAATGATCAGCGGGCTGGAACACCTCTCCTATGAGGAAAGGCTGAGAGAGTTGGGGTTGTTCAGCCTGGAGAAAAGAAGGCTACAGGGAGACCTTATTGTGGCCTTTCAATATATAAAGGGGGCTTATAAGAAAGATGGAGAAAGACTTACCAGGGTCTGTAGTGACAGGACAAGGGGTAACAATTTTAAACTGAAAGAGGATAGATTTAGATTGGCTACGAGGAAGAATTTTTTTACAGTGATGGTGGTGGTACGCTGGAACAAGTTGCCTGGAGAAGTTGTGGGTGTCCCGTCACTGAAAGTGTTCAAGGTCAGGCTGGACAGGACTTTGAGCAACCTGATCTAGTGAAAGATGTCCCTGCCTGTGGCAGGGGGTTGGACTAGATGATCTTTGAAGGTCCCTTCCAACTCAAACCATTCTGTGATTCTGTGATTCTACCAAAGCAGACCCTTGAGAAAGAGATTTGAAGTTGAAAAACTCTAACATAAATAGTTTGCCAATCAGCTAGGGAAACTGCAAAAAGCCATACTATTCCAAGTTTTCTCTTCCTTTTCCTCTTGTCTCCAATATGAAATTCATCAGCTTAAAGAAAAAAATTCAAAGTGTAACTATGGTCCAAACAGGTTAGGGCTACTTATGCAGCATATTCTGGCCTGTGCCCAAAACACAAGCACATTTTGCCTAGATCTCCTAAGCTTGCAAAGATGCCTCCACATCCTTCAGGAAATTTATTTCTTTTCATTCCTTCAGGCCTGGGAGGACCTGCTCTCTCAGCTGTGCAGGCACCACATGGCACTTGTGCCACTTGGAGGAGTGGCAGCTGGTGATCAGCTTCCCACTGAGCAGGATTCAATACAAGCTACCCAACAAACACAGCCTGCCACAGGAAACAAACATAGGTCACTTAGACAGACTACTTTTAAGGGCATTTTTGTTGCAGGAGTGGGGTTAAGGAAAAGAAAGAGACTGACTAAAGCTCTAGAGGTCTTCCTCTTCTACAATGTGGAGCAGCACACCTTTATCCCAATACTACATCGTGGAAGGCCTGTATGTATCATAAGAGGCAAGTAGTACATGATTCCACCTTCAATAAACATACAAAAGGTGTCTGCAGGGAAATTAAAATCTGTAGTCCTCTGGTTTCATGAAAAACTTCACTGCTGATAGAAAATCTTACACAGAAGTAGAATCTTTTACTGAACATCTGCACCCCCTGCTAACCTTGGCCACATTTACCAAGGATGATCATCATGTTTGCCTCATAAATATTTACATGACCTATAAAATGTTTATAGACTCACTCTCAATTCCAGTAGCATCTTAGAACACATCCTGCAAAACATCTTAACTCATTTAGTGCCCTGTATCTTAATGGATAGCAGTGCAAATTCATGCCAACTATAAAAAAGAACAGATAAAAGATAATTGAGCAGTACAGCTGTGTCTGTCATTGGAATAGCATAAAGAGTTTTATCCAGACGATTTCTCTGAAGACATTTTGACAATCACGATCCCACTTAAGAAATGCCTAGACATATATCATACTTTAGTCTCAGCAGTGGAGAAACTGACCAATGATAACATGGAAATCCTTAGAAAAAAAGAACAGAAGTGAAATAACAGTCATTTAATTTTTGTAAAAATACAGCTAACTGGTTCAACTCCTAGCATGCCTGTGGAAAGCTGACCAATTTCCTTGGCTTCAGAACTGCAGAGTCAGTTTGTCAGCCCTGAAAAGGTAACATTGCTTTTCTAGCACTAGAATATCAATAAGTATGGGTCATCATAGACAGCAGTTTTGCTCCTGGAACTGCTGCCAAGAAACTTGCTCAGTAAACATCAAGTCCTTTGATGCAAATCCTTCGTAGTCCTATGTGAATGACCACCAGCAATTTTTGAGAAAGGACAGATTTAACAAAAAAAAAAGGAGAAACTAGGAAAAACAAAAGCTTTCGAAGCAGTTTATTGCAAAGCAGACAATGATATTTGAAAAAAGAATTATCTTTGCTTTATTACTTTTAAAGTGAATTAACAGAGCATTATAGCAGCAGCTGGTGAGGGAAAGCCTATGGAAGTCAAGTTTAAGACTGGCCTGGTATCTTCAAGAGAGATCAGGAGGTTAAATATATACCTATTAGACAACTTACTTTGCACAGCTGCAGTACTGCTGGACACAATCTGGCTGTTGTGTACTTCATTTTTAAGAACATTTAAGAACAAGGGTATTACCTATATTATTTTTTTTGGTTGCTACAGTTCAAGTTAAACATAGATAAACTAAAAGCTAAATAGTTCATTTACCTGTAATTTCTTTTTTTTTTTTTTTAATTCATAGCCATAAATCACACCAAACAAAAAAGCATTGATTTTAGTAGCCACAAAGTGCCTGTTCATGCCTCATCAGTAGGATGGAAAGATTAAGGGTAGCCAGTCCTATAACTAAGCAGCACAGCAATCGCCCTGCTTTTCACATTTGTTAGAAGACATATTCCAGATGGGCTTAAAATTAATGAAACACTAGTTAATAAATGTACATCAATGTGCCCATCTAGTCTCATTTTTTTCATAATACCTCAGCCTGTTGCTATATTCCTGCATCTTTCACAGAGCTACTGGCATGTATTTTCACTTCTGTACAACCTGTCAATATCATCTTAAGATTTTTTCTTTCTGCTGTGAATATCATCCACAGCTTCAGTTCAGTACCATCTGGTATACACCTTAGGACTCCCAAACAAAAGCCTTTTCCTTCAAAACAGCAATCATTTGGAGGCATAAAATCCCCTACTGCATTGCTATAATTTGGAAAGCATCACACAATCACAAATTTCATTTAATGTTTCTCCACTGACTATTTTACTTACATTTCTTTCCTTCGTTTTTATTAGTATTTTGAGCCAAAGCATCCCAGATAGAATTGCTCTCTCTTTTCCTGCTGATTTGAAAGTGATAAAATATGAAGAAGAGACAGCATAAGGAAGGCATGCTAAATTTTCTGTGCTGCTGATACTCTCTGTTGTTTGGATGTTTACGAAGGATGGCCACCTTTCTGGAAACTTTTGTCCTCAGTTCTCCAGTTTTTAAGGACCAGGAAAGAGGTAAGTGTAAATTCTGGTGCTGAACTGGCAACTGGTTTGAAGACAACTGAGTGAAGACAAGGATAGGTAGATTATTTTTCATGTCCTTTGAAACAATGTTTAGAAATATACTCAGGTTTGATAGGTCTGAAAGGAAATTATCTGTTTCAGAAATTTCCCTCGTTTGAAAAAAACCTTTCACAATCCTCTAAAATATTCTAAACTGAAGAAAAAAAGTATAGTCACATTTTTAAAAATGCTTCTGAGGCAGCTTTATCATGGCTCTGGTCTAGGGCAACACTAAGCCTTGTGGAGCCAGAGGCTCAGCACCTGAGATGTGTGTACTTCAGATGGCGGTACAAGTACATAAATTGTATCTAAACGAGTGAGTTTGCACAACAAACATCTAGCAGTGATTGCACAGAGCTTCATATGATAAGCAGGGTAAACCAGCCTGTAAAGGTAAACCAGCCTGTGAAGGAACTGATTGCAGTATCCAAGGTGGCTCAGCTAGCTCTTGTTTCTTCTACAGTCTGCGCTGTAACCCATCCACAGACAAACTGAGGACTTAGGAGATTTCTTTAGTTTTCATTAGTACCCAAAGCATATTCTGTTGTTGTGTGTGTGTGCATACAGAGTTTGTGGCTGTTCTACAATTCAGCATCAAAGAGTACAAACACTAGACTAGACTGCACCGCTGCTAAATTAGCAGTGTTGCCAGCACATGGCACGTCAGTGTGGCCAAATATTCCATGCACCCACACAATTTCATTTTCTTTCATTTGCTTATTTATGCAGGAAATTACTAAAGGAAAAATTAAATGAAAATTGACTCCAGCTCTGCTAAAAATATAACTGGATTCCTGATTGTTTTGTCAATTCCTGACTGAAAGTACACTGTACTTTTTGTGTACTATAAAAAGAGAACAGCATAACATGATTATGAATTATGTATTGTTTGAGGAGATATGACTGGCTAAGCTGTCCTTGTCTACTTGAAAATAACCAGAACTGTGTTTATGGTCCAGGTTGGAGGCATAACAGATTACTGCTCCAAAAAGCCAACAGTAGTCAAGTACCTTTGGACACATCATACATAAAATTGTAATACTATAATGTACATCAGAATTTTTTTGTTTGGGTTTTTTTTAAAGATACCATAGATGACTGCAGTTTGACTGAAAAAGTCAATTAAATAAAATTGCAGGAATCACTGCGCAGTAACTGAAATCTACAATAAGGTCAAACAGCTAATATGAGATGACATATAAAATCATCTCTATTTGAAATGTTTGCTCTAGGTTTCCCCAGCTGTCATGGTGTAGAAATAGCAAAGATATTCCTCATTGGTTTTTCATTCTTTTTTTGGTTGGTTGGTTGGTTGTTTTTTTGTTAGACAACAATTCTGCTACACCATAGAATTAAGAGTTTTGTACCTAATCTTGATCTGTGCCACATCACATACAGGTTGGTAAGTCTAAATAAGAATCATAGAATCACAGAATGGTTTGGGTTGGAAGGGACCTTAAAGATCATCTAGTTCCAACACCCCTGCCATGGGCAGGGACACCTTCCACTAGATCAGGTTGCTCAAAGCCTCATCCAATCTGGCCTTGAACACTTCCAGGGAAGGGGGCATCCACAACCTCTCTGGGCAACCTGTTCCAGTGGCTCGCCACCCTCACAGTGAAGAATTTCTTCCTAATAACTAATCTAAATCTACCCTCTTTCAGTTTAAAACCGTTACCCCTCGTCCTACCACTGGACTCCCTGAGAAAGAGTCCCTCCCCATCTTTCTTGTAGGCCCCCTTGAAGTACTGGAAAGCTGCTATAAGGTCTCCCCCGAGGCTTCTCTTCTTTTCTAAACGCCATAAATTTAAACACAAAGTAGAATTTGTCTGGGTTAGACATGCATACATAGGAATACGTTATACAACCAGCTTTAAAAACAAGAAGTCATTTTATTTGCAGCTTTTGGTTTGCAGCAAAACAAAGATCCCTTTGATCAGTTGTTCAGTTTGTATCAGGCAATTTTAAGGCCTATGAAAAGTAACTTTATAGCAAATTAATGAACTTGACAACTTAGTCTTCACAAGAAACATGGCAAGAGTTTCCTTGTATCCTTTCCAAAGGAAGCAGAAGTATAAACAGGGGATCATTCTGTTGTCTTCCTTTCCCCTGCCTCCCTTATCCAAAAGATGTAGGACATCTCTAGCATACGACCATAAGCAGGAAGAGGAAAGATTTCAACTAGATTTGAAACATGTCTTCCCTGAGACTGCCACAGGAGCCTGAGTGCCATAGCTCAGCTTTGTTTCTGTAGTCCTGTTCTTCTAAATTTGCTGTAGGTACACATATTGACACTACTGGATCTTCCTCTTTTTCCCAAAAGAGCCTGCTACATGGTGTTAAACTCTGTTTTGTACAGCTTCCTCATTTTTTCCCAACATTTTTTTTCTTGTTGCAGTATCACTATATGTTCTAGCTTAATCTTTTCCATTAAATGTTTCTTCTCTCCTTGGAGCTTTCAGCCTATAAAACAGGAACACAGTGAACTACAGACTTGCTTCATTAACAATATTTACAACGCACCCTACTTCCAGAAATTGTCTGGAAATAGATGTCACAGTTACTTCAGGCTTTCCAGTTTGGGGTTGTTCTTTTTGCTGGCTTGCTTTTTTCCAGGAGATTCTTCCAATCTGTTCTGAAAGGAAATTTTGGACTAATGTCAGGGAAATAGAACTATAAACTAACACTGAAATTTAGCACTACTGGGGACTGAAAGCTTGGGGAACCAGCAATAGGAGATAAAGCATTTAGCTCCTAGGTCAATTTTTAGCTTGCAAAATCCAAGTCAGCAGCAAGCCTGGAAAAACTGCAAGAAAGTAATGCTTATATTAAAGGCACACGGGTTGCACAGGTAGTTTCCTGACAAACCAGTCAGTGCCCAGTACAGAATACCCCTGTCGGGTACCATAACTGAAATGTGTGCCCTTGCTGCAGCTTGAGAAAGATCGCTGGGCAGCAATGAAGGACAGTCACCTCCAGAGCTCGATTCCGTGTGACAGAGTCAAGGTCCTACGGCAGGTTGTGATCTGTACACAGATTTTGTGTTAAAAGAGAGAAGTGGGGAAAAAAATTATATCAGATTTCTTGTAGCTTTCAATAGAAGAGGGGAAATCAAACACTGCTACACTTTTATTACTAATATATGCCTTTTGAAGTTGACAATTAAGTCAGTATTCATGAAATAAAATTTCCAGAAATACATGTGTATTTCAAATTTGACAGAAGTGCTGATCAACTAAATAAGTGTTTAGATATCATGACTTTTCAAAACTAGTTTCCCTTCAGCAGTGAGTTTTTTGAAAAACCTCAGGACTTAACAGTTCACCATTGAATTTGAAGACTTTTGAGAAAGCAAGTTGCTGCCTCATGCTCTTGAAATAAGTTGCAGATTTGTGCTCTTGGGCAATTTCATAGACATCTGTGGCCCTTAAAATCACTTGCTCTTTATCTTTCACTTACTGTTCCAGGGCAGTAATATGCATCCTGTGTTGATTCAGTAGTTCTTTCTTTTCATATCATGAGTAAAATATTTTCTCTGAAGAGAAATACTTCTTGTTTAACCTTCTGATATTCCTATTAAATGAAGACACAGCAGGAGATAGTGACAGAAATAGTGAAACTGCATGTTAGAATCAACAGCAAAACAAATTCTCTTTGATGACTGCAGTTGAAAGCGTTCAGAAAAGGAGAGAGGAGGGAACTAAACAGAAGACATTTTGGTCTTCTTTATGCAAAGAATGAACCTTTTTAAGTTTCTGTGTTATACTATTATCTAACTTGAATTTTCTCATAACCAATTAAACTTTGTCTTGTTCAGTGGAAACTTTTTAAAAATACATCTTACTTTCAGCCATAGTGCCAGAAAGAAGCATGGGATGCTTCAGCTCTATGACTTTGTAACTACGTTTAGACCATAAGGTTTTTGGTACATGTATTACAACTCCTAAGTAGAGCCTAAACAGGGGCTATACAAGGTGTTAGTTTAAAACAATAAACAAACTTATTACCTATAAATCTTCCCTGGAACATATGAGGTTCTCATACTTAGCATCTGAAAGCCAATTCTTGAAGCAAAGAATATGCTAAAGTCAATTTTCATTTATCTGAAATTAAATATGTGTTAATCTTTTAATCTCTTTATAAATTGAAACAGTTATGTTTTAGGTGGTAATTCTCCTTGACCTCAGAAGTCACAAGCACCCTTGCACAAATGTGAAACAGGTACACACAGAATCCTGTACACAGTAAGGCAAATCGTCATGCTGATAAAGCACCAGTCTCATCATCGCATTGATGGAGACCATAGGAGCTGGCTACATGATGGAGAAAATTGCGTAGAATAGTTTCAAGAACATTTGGAAAACAACAAAAAAAAAAAACTTAACAAAAGACAAACACAAAATATAGCGAAGTTAACCTGTGACTATAACTAATGCTCAAAAACATCAATTTCTTTGTTTATTTTCTTTTTTACCAAGTTAAAAATATGGAAATCTTTTCTAAAAAGAGGGCCACCAACAGAGTAACCAATTCATTTTATGGATGAATTCTGCTAAGAAAGTAATAATAAAAGCAGGAAACATTTCTTTTTTGTCAGATACAGAATAAATGTAGTCTGGTCTGTCGCGTGCCTTTGGTTAAGTCTGGCTCCTAGTACAAATAAGCGCTTGTTGAAAGCGGAAAGAGGAGGGAGAAAAAAAAAACCTCTTACTAATTGCAAACAAGTGTCTCTCTGCTCAATTAAAATTTAAACTAAGTGGAATAATTATACATATGGCATGCATAATAACGACAGCGATAACATCCTGTTCAATTCACTGTAATGGAAATCTACTACTGCTGCTAATGATATATAATAGCACCAAATTAAAAGAATTGAATGAAATAACAGGTAAAAAATACAGTCCCTCAAGAAGCTTCATGCAAGTGGAGAATCAGTACCTGACAGGACCTCAGAAAATAAGTTTGTGGCTGTAAGATGGAAGAAGGTTTAGCAAAATAAGTTTGTGGCTGTA
The DNA here is from genome assembly GCF_965638725.1 of Aptenodytes patagonicus. Lineage (NCBI taxonomy): Eukaryota > Metazoa > Chordata > Aves > Sphenisciformes > Spheniscidae > Aptenodytes > Aptenodytes patagonicus. The sequence goes on along the minus strand of NC_134982.1, from coordinate 48,158,657 downwards.
AGATGGAAGAAGGTTTAGCAAAATAAGTTTGTGGCTGTAAGATGGAAGAAGGTTTAGCAACTAAGGACAACCTTCATTGCACAGGCCTTAGTTTCCTAGTCTTTGCAATAAACTTCTCCCAACATATGGGGCCCAAGATCCAGCTGCGACAGCATCAGATTTCTAAGCTTCGTTCATTTGTGACTCCAACATGGTAGGAAAGAACTACAAATTTTGAGTCACATCAGATTATATCAAATATCATGAACTCTATGATTAAAAACCACATAATTCAAAAGGCCTGCTCATGAGAATCTGACATCAAACTTTATTGCAACTCTTGCTGACTGGCTAGCAAAAATAGCTGTAATTCTGCCACAGACAATATAATGTTTTTGATTATTCGGAACATCAGTACCTATATCAAAATTTTCAGCCTATTTTGCAAACCTAGGCAGTTCATTTCACAACAAAAGACCTCAGATTCTTGTGAATGCTCTGAAATGATACTCACGACAAAATTAATGGGCATCATCAATGGACATCTCATTCTTCAGTGTCTGGTTAGGCAACTAGTGCGATCACGTATCCTATGCCATTAGGCCCAGGCTTCTCAATATTTTCTTCCTTGATGTCCATTCTCTCTAATTTTTTTAGGCGTGGTAATACACGTTTTAGAAAAAGCTGATGATCTTTGTCTCTTAAAACAGGTTTCAACTGATTTAAAACCTACTTAACTGTACCTTTTAATAGGAAAAAAAAAAATGTTCTAAGCTACCAAGACACTATCCCATCCACAAGACAATTGGCAAACATGATCATAAATTGTTTTTAATCAGTGTTAGATGGGCTGTGAAAAACTATGGGTTTAACCATAGTTAGATGGGTTGTAAAAAAGAATAAACCATTTATACAGCATTTTTATTAATTTTCCCATCAGTTTTCACAATGTGATCAAAACATTTTTATCTGTTTAATGGTTTCTAATATTCAGACTTCTAATCACATCAAAATTGAAGACTGCAACTTTCATAAAAGGATTTTATTAGAACTCATAGCCAGCTAGCATCCAACCTGTAATTCATTGGTTTCACAGAATCCTCTTTTTCATATTGATTATTTAACTCTAATTCTATATATACAAAACTTGTTGCCCTAAACTTGGCTTGATACCAATTTCCTTTTATTCTTATTACCTCTTATATTTTGTTCTGCAAAGGGATTTTTTGTTTGTTCAAGACCTTTGATATACAAAGAAGCTGCATTTCTTCAAATGCATAACATGGTCCTCTGGACCAGAGGGCTTGAAGGGACGAGAGAGGAAAGGAAGGGAAGAGAGAGAAGGAAGCACCAAGCCAGTCAGTCTTAATTGATTATGTTACTGTCAAGTCTTTATTTCTTCTTCCTCTTCTGAGATAGTGCTTTCTTCTTGAAGATGAGTTGCATTTAAATTTCTGAGGCAAAGAAAGACATAGTAGGCATGGAAACAAAAAGTTCTAGCGTGGCTTCAGGGGAAAGACAGTCTGATGGCTGTAGCCAGCTAATGTGGAAATATCTGATAGACACTTCATGGTTATTTGGAAATAACTATCTAATAATTATGCAAATCAAACCTTCCTCAGTCAGAGTGTGGGGATTTGCATAATTGAGAAATAAACATACAATTATAGGTCAGTAGTGGCACAGCATTGAGGTACTTGAGAGGAAATGTTTCAGTATCAACTGTATTTAAACCAAAAATGTGGAGTAATCGATGGGAATAGTTGCAGCATGCTAAGCCTGTCTACGGAAATATGAATCCCATGAAAAAGTTCATTCTACACATCAGAATGAAAAAGTTCATTCTACACATCAGAATAAAGTACCAATCCTCAGCTGTTGAAGGCCTGCACAGCTTCACTGATTGAAACGGACCTACACCAATTTCTACAGCTAGAAACAGAGCACTGGTAGAATAAGTCAGTGTGCTGTGCAGTAAGTGCCTGGCCCATTTAGTTTGAGTTTAAGTTTCACAAATACATAAAAAGAAAGTTTGAAAGATATTTATCTTTTGAAAGATAAATATTATTTTTTCTTGCATCACAGTGTCCTTTCATTAAAAGAAAAGAAAGTGGGAAAAACACAATAAGACCTGCCACACTTGTCCCAACGTTATTTTAATTTTTTTTAAGAGACTAAAGCACCCTTTTGTACAAGCCCACCAACACTGTATGAGCTAATTTTCAACTAACTACTAAAGGATTGTATGATCTTCTATGTACCTCTTCAGACCCTGAAAGTTTGGACCTTAATTCCTGTTCATGACATTCAGTTTTGTCTTTTCTTTCAGCAAGATTTTCATTAAGGTTTTCCAGCTCAAATATCCTACTTTCTAAATTATTTAGTTTCTTGCCAAACATTATTTCCATCTCTTTTTTGCTCTTCATGCTGGAAATGACGCTACCCTTGAATGTCAAGCAGGAAAAGGGAATTAATGAAGTCACATAAACATGTCAGATTTTACAGACACTTATTAAACCATCTAGTAAAAAGAAAGAAAAGCATGCCAGACTCAAGATAGAAACAAGATTTAAAAAACCACACATATACTCTGTATTTGTTCATTGGAACAGGGAGCTGGTGGGACAGGGAAAGATTTCCCTGAGTGAAAGATGACAACTTTTGTTGGCACCTCATACAGTATATCTCAGAAGATATAGGGATTCCCACCATGAGAAAAGTGTCTTTGTCCTTACCATTAGCACTTTTTACTTTTTTGTTGAAATTTCTTGAGTCTACTTAGCCAATCTTTTTGTTAATTTGTTTCTTTGTTTGCTTGTTTGTTTGTTTTGCAAAAGTCTAAATAAATCCCCAGGATGATGTCTGTTTATGTAGCTGAAATATGTCTAAGGGCAACTGAAATAACATTATCATGTCAATTAACAAGGTGGTGTCAGGTTAATCTTGTTTATTTACTCTAAGAAGGCTGTTTCCTACCTGTTGGGTTACAAGAAGTCTTTTTGAAAGTCTTTTGCTCTGTGCAGTTTCTCCTCCAATACACTGTTATTCCACTAGCAATTAAAAACACACAACACAAAAGCATCACAGAAACTACATTTGTTAAACAATTTAACCGAAATGTGTGAGTGTTCTCTTTTGTCAATATATGAAACATACAGTTAAAAATTGTAAACTATTGGTTATGATACAAATCCACTATATCAAAATACACCTGTAAGGTAGGCTCAGAAAATATAGCAAACAAAGGAATGGTGGAAAGTGCCACATAAAACAGAGAATGTGGACCATACACCATATAGTTATATTTTATATCAGCACTGATTTTGAAAGGAAAATATTCTCTTTTTTTAAATTGAAACAGCTTTTTTATAAATAAAAGGAAGAATTTAAATACAAGAAAGGTATTTTGATCCCTGTTTTTCAGTTCTGTCACGGTATCTTCTTTTCCCACTGGCCTAATAATAGCATTTTCCAACTCATGTTTACATTACACCAATTAATCTTACTAAGTGGACAGTTGCTGTAGTAAATTTAGCAGAAGCACTAAAATCAACTTTCACACTCATCTGAAAGCTGGTATAAAACACTGGGCTTTGTTTTCCTTTCATTCAAGTTGTTTTTTAAAAAAATAATAAAATCAAGAACTGAATAAAAAAAAATCCCCCTTCTTCTTAGTCCTACTACCTGCATGCGGTGGCATAGGAACCGTGCAATTCACATAACCACACTAACAATGGCAACCTAACATGACTTAGCTGCTATGCTAATTAAAAGCTGTAAATGTTCTTCTCCTCTTGCTTTTGATATTGCAGCAGATTTTGCACACCTCCTTAGTAAGTACACAGCATCAGTGGCAGTACCAGGCTCCGGACAAAAGGAAGGAGAAAACCTCCACAGCTCCAACATTAGTAGCAATCCAGACCTTGATGGTGACGTATGGCAGAGACAGCACAAGTGCTGGGAACTAACCCTAATGAAGGGTCTTTAAATCACACCTTTAAGTTCTTAAATGAAAAGGGCAAGCTACTTTTTGACTTCGCAGTGGCTTCCTGTCTAAAGTTTTAAAGATGAGCGAGGTGTGTGAGTGATTGGGTTTTACTATGTTCAAATGTGCTTATTCAAAACAGGCGGTGTTATAAGCTGAATTAGGAACCCACAGCATAGCAATGAAAGATAAGAATTAAGAGCACATTATTAAAAGCACTTAAAAGTATTAAGACAATCTCTGGAGACAGAATGTCATGTTTTTAACAGACAAGCAGAGGTATCTACACAATCAGTGTCTGAAGTCTTACACAACACCTATCAATTTTCCACCTGCAAATATTCTGCAGTAGTTACCGTTTGTAGAGATTTGGGGCTGTTTGGACAAGCAGCCAGATTGTAAGTGTCTCTTTTTATCAGTAGGAAACTTTTTCCAGAAAGCATTCTACCGAGGTTGAGCAGGCCAGTCCTAAGTATACTTCTGTAAAGCAATTGGTTCAAAATGGGCCTGGCTATATGAGCAATAAATACTGAGAAAAGATAATTTTACCTAGCTAATATCCTCTGAACTAACATTTGGCACCTGCAGTGCATTGGCTGATGAAAGTATAACTTCAAGTATGAATTTGCAGGCCTTATTTCAGTAATCAGGAATGTTTCTTAAGGTTTAGAAAATAAACACTAGACCATGTACAAACAAAGGCAAGGCAAACTACATCAAACATCACAGTGTAACGTGACGTAGAGAGCCAAAGCCAGTCTCACAAGTGCAGCACACAGCTCCGCATGTGTGTGTTAGGGATGACTTGTGGGTCTCCAGCCTACAAGAAGCATTTCAGTGGTGGCTGAAATAGGAGAAGATTTCCTTTGCTGAAAGAAAAGGGATATGAGATCCCTCGGATCTTTCCTAACTTGAGCTATTTTTATCGACTGTTAACTCAAGATCATTAGCACATTTATAAGAGCTCTTCCTGCACATCATAATCATGATGGTCACCATCTAGTTGTTGTACATCTAGGACAGAAGCTTCTGTTTATTAAATTAATATAAATACGTCACCTGTACAGAACACACAATCATATGATAACTGAGGAAGAGTTATGGAGAACTCCAGTGGTGGCAAAAGAAAAGTAAAAGCCTTCAGCCTTTGGACTTAAAGCAAAAATAGCTTTATCCTTCATTAGACGAAGAAGCAAGCTTAGTTGCAATGTACTGTAAAGCATTCTCTGTACAGGCACAGACATTGCAGATGACCAAAAAATGACTGCCCGTTGCCAAAAGGGCAGGAAGGAAGGAGTTGAGAAAAGAGGTGTATTAGCATATGGAAAGAGACAGAAGGAGGAAAAAAAATCAGGTCTTTAGCACAGCACTGGTATGAGGACAGAGCAAATAAACAGTGTAAACCTGAATTACAAGAAAATGCAAAGGACAGAGGAAGACAAATGTGAGGTTACAATAACGGATTTGCCTACATTAACTGAGATCTCTGTACTACATGACCAACATTTAGATGTTGCATCTTCAAAGAAAAATTTCCATTTCCTTTTTGATAACAACTGCCAGCAAAATAATGAAGCTGATCTTAATGAAACATTTGGTTATCTTGTTCCAAAATGTATTGCTGTAACAAACTGATGAATTTCTGAGAAGTGGAAAACTGCACTGTATGTCCTTGTTATTTTTTAGTTGGAAAGGAAAAAAAAATCTAGTATTCAACTGACTAACAAAATTCATTATGAAACATTGAGAGTCCATAAAATTAGCATTTCTATATGGTATTTGTATTTATCATTGTACTGGGTCTGGCCAGGATGAAATTAACTTTCTATATAGCAGCCTTCAGGTGCTGTGCTCTGCATTCATGGCTAGAACAGTGCTGGTAACACAACTGTGTTTTGGCTATTGCTGAACAGTGCATGCTTGCATAGCATTAAGGCATTCTCTCTTCTCCCTTCTCCCCCTGTGAGTAGGCTGGGGGTAGGAAAGAGGCTAGGAGGGCACATAGCCAAGACAGCTGACCCGAACTGGCCAAAGCATTGTCTCATACCATATGACATCTTGCTCGGCAATAAAAGCTCAGGGAGAGGAGGAAGGAAGGACCTTTGCAGTTCTGGCATTTGTCTTCCCACGCAACCATTGCCCTTGCTGAGGCCCTTGCTTCCCAGGGAGCAGCATCTGCCAGTGGTGTATTAATTTCTCATTTTGCTTTCCTTGCACATGCAGCTTTTGTTTTTCTTATTAAACTGTCATTGTCTCTATCTGCAAGTCTTCTCACCTTCCATCTATTTTCTCCCCATCCTGCAAGAGGGAGTGAGAAGCTGGGTGGGTATTTGACTGCTGGCTGGGGTCAACCCACCGCACTCATTCTATGATTTAACATGGGTTTTTTGCACTGTCCGTTTACTTTAATATCTCCTCTCTATTGTTTACTTTCTCTGATTAAAATGTTGTCTGGAAAATCTTGAAAATACTTTTTCCCCTTCCCTCCCCTTTTTATTTCCCTGGGGAAAAGTGTGTTTGAAATTTTTCAAAATACAGGATAATTCAGTGAGACTAATGAAATAACTGTGTATATCTTTGACCACACAGAAAATAAATATAGATTCTTAAACAGAATTATAAGAAGTTTCATTTTGATCCTCTTCTGTTTTGAGGGTGGGAGAAGGCATATGTTTAAGGTTTGAGAAACATTTAAAAGCATCCATACAGACTCTTTAGAGTATTATAAACAAGCACAAGGACTTACCTTTGACCATAATTCAAAACTTTTTAACACCATCATCTGTTTTTAAGGTGGAATATTTCATGAGGAGAACATACTAAACATGAACAATATTTTAAGTCATTGCAATAGTATCCTTTTTTTTTTTTACATAAAACTTTTTCTAAAGCAAAAAGAGCTCCTTCAAAATAAAGCACGTTCATTTTGCTTCATTGCAAATGGATGGATGAAGTACTTGTGGAAAGCTGAAATTGAGAAGATGGAGACTAGCACAAGTTCTGCGAGGTAAGGAATTGGTTAAAGTGGGAGTTATGTGGCTTCTCTTCGATCATTTACAACATGATGAGAAGAATCCAGATTTGTCAGTAAGCAACCGCATGATGATAAGTCACTAGTGCAGGACAGGCATAGAAAACCAGCACATTTTTCTGGGTACCTGGCAAAACATTAATGTTACTGCACACAGCAGTGCTGAAACATATATGTAATTCAACATGCTGCTTTAGTCACCAATGCAAACAAAAAAACCCAAACCAAACAAAAAAAAAGCAAATACCATGAAGGGAGAGCAACAGATCTTATCAGTAAAAATGAGAATGGTTTAAGAAGGAACTATGTTGCTGCCAGTATGCATTAGAGAATTACATACGAGGACAGAAAAAGATCTATTTAAGGCCAACCTTGGTACAAGACCAAACAAATACTGACTAGACAAAAATAAGCAGGGAGAAGGAAGTTTCTAATTGTCAGAATACAAGGCTTGACAACAGCATTTGAGAGCACTGATATCATATGAACTCAGGAAAAGGGTAAGGAAAAGAGCCTCTGCAATTTTCAGCTGGAACATGCCCGTTTGCAAGAGAGAGTGTTATGAGCATTAGTCATGAGCGACGTAGGCCTGGGCTTGAAGGATATGCCTTCCAGTCCTACACATCACACTGCCTGTAGCACAAAAAACTATAAAGGTCTAGAAATAACAAATGTGACAAGATAGGATGCACTTCACTCAATTTTTCAAACAGCTTGCTGTTTCTTGGAGAAAAGGAAAACAAATATTTTACTTCTGAAATCTTCCTCTGTAATTACAAATGCATACAAAAATGAAGGATATTCATCATCTGAAATATGCACTGCAAGTTATTGTCAAAGTTAAACTCTATGCACCTGGCATTGTACAGAGCAGCACAGTCTTAGTTATTTTAGAAAGTTAACATCTTCAGTAAAAAAGAAACCTTCACTAAGAAAATACACTACAGTGTGACCAGGAGATGCTTTAAATCACATATTGGTTCCAGATGAAAGAAAATACATGTCATTGTAGTAATAAGGAGCACAGTAGGTAAACATTAACAGAATAAACCTGAAAACATTTGTCAAAGACTGCAGAAGGAGAGAGAAGAACATTAAAAACATAGATTTTGTGTCTGTTGAATTGTGTCAATGCACCAAGATGTTATGGTACTTCACATTCTGCTTGGCCAAGGAAAAAATGCATTCACTGATTTTGAAAAACGTTATATCCATCAGAAGGCAGGCTGACAAGGCAATTTTTGCAACAAGACATATTAGTCTTCTCACAACAACATTTTATTAATAAATATGTATACTGATATGTTAGCATAACATAAGTATATAATGTAAAAAACCTATAAAGCTGGGCAATTTTACAAGTATTTCAAGTGCAACTTGTAAAATGTTAAAGATGCCACGAGTGGCAAATCTTTCAAAATGCTCAATGAGCAGTCAACTTATTCAACACTCAGTTAAGACCAAACAATCACATCCAGAAATACAACAAGAATGTGGAGAATCAAGTTCATACTCCATCAGCACATTGTCTTAATGACTTGTAAGTTTGGGATGACGTCTCAGAGGATTTTAAAAAAAAAAAAAAATCATTTGGCATTTGGCATTGTCATGGTTTAACCTCAGCCGGCAACTGAGCACCACACAAGCAATTGCTCACATCCCTCCCCCCACCCCCGCAATGGGATGGGGGAGAGAGTTGGAAGAGTAAAAGTGAGAAAACTCATGGGTTGGGATAAAAACAGTTTAATAATTGAAATAAAATAAAATAGTAATAATAATAATAACAATAATAATAAAAGAATATACAGAGCAAGTGATGCACAGTGCAATTGCTCACCACCCACCAACCGATGCCCAGCCAGTCCCCGAGCGGCGGCCCCCCTGGCCAGCTTTCCCCCAGTTTATGTACTGAGCATGACGTCCCATGGTATGGAATATCCCTCTGGCTGGTTTGGGTCAGCTGTCCTGACTGTGCCCCCTCCCAGCTTCTGGTGCACCTCCAGCCTTCTCAGTCGGTAGAGCATGGGAAGCTGAAAAGTCCTTGACTACTGTAAGCACTGCTCAGCAACAACTAAAACATCAGTGTGTTATCATCAACATTATTCTCATCCTAAATCCAAAAGACAGCACTGTACCAGCTACTAGGAAGAAAATTAACTCTGTTCCTGCTGAAACCAGGACAGGCATTAACACCTATGCTGGTTTACAAAAACGCTGAAAAGAAAAACACTTCCAATAGCCAGCCAAAGTAGAAAACAGCAACTGCTGACTTCAGATAAACAGAGCAATTTTTCTGCCACTATCCACCCATATAATTCTTTGACTGCTTTCTTTTGATAGCTGCAGAACCCTTCACCAAATATATTCATATATTGATTATATATTAATAATATCAAATTACATTTTCTTTTGTGAGGAAGAACTACATTTTCAACATCACAAATGGCAAGAAAAATATATTCCTAAAACAGCTAAAAATATGCTGAAAACATTGGTAAACTTAGCAAAAAATGAGAATAGATCTGATCTAAAAGGCATGGTTGAGACAAAGAAAATACTAATCTAAATTTTTTAAAACTGTCAAGAAAAGCAATATGATAACCTTTTGAAATTTATACACCCATGCCATAAGTCAGGCTACGTCCTATATTACATTAAAGCTATATCAATTAGCACACTGTTACTCCCCTGCCTTTTTGTTATCATGCTATAATTACTGCAAAAATTTCCACGTAACTGGGGCAGGGGAAGGGAGAGCAAAGGGTTGCTCACATTTTTAAAAACAAGTATCAGCTTTGAAGTTAAATCAGCAAGCTTCAAAAACCTCATGGAAGAAAAGTTACTAAGACTGGTACTTCCAGTATTCTAACAAAAGGTGGCTTTAACAGCGTGAGACACTCCACGGAAGCAAGAAAACACAGGGGACACCCATTTGTGGGGCAGTGGGGTCTATGAGATAGTTTAGCTAGAAATCAGTCACAGGGTACTTACATTAGGAGTTACAGTCACTATGAACCCAGGAAGAATCTAAAGTCTGCAGGATACTCATATCTTAAGAATCTGAAGACATTTCCCCATAGACCTGGAGGAGACAGTAGTAGCAAATGCACAAGCTAGAGGGAAAGTGAAATATTTGTCCAGCTCCAGAACTCTTCAAAATCATCTCATCAGTTGTATGGAATGTAACCACAATACTATGAATTTACACTTACTTTTTAATTTTGCCATTTTATATAAAAATTCTGGGGGAAAAGAAAAGCCCTACTTATCCACCCACACAGTGCATTTGACAGTCTGTTCCACAGCAATGGATGTTTCATCTAGATACCTTAAACTTATTTATGTTGCTAAATAATCCCTTTCAATCAATTTCATTGCTACAGTGTACTCACTGCTGTAGTCTTCTTCCTTCAACAGTTCTACTACAAACACCTGATTAAAAAAAAATTTATGTGAACATAAAATTCATGCTATTTTCTTTAACTAAACTAATCTGGACAGACATTAAAATGCAGACAAGTATCTAGCCTAAGGCTTGTTAATGCAAAAGAAATTAATGTATATGAGTGTATGTAATTTCCTGAAAATTTCTACTATAACTTCAGAAGTCAAAGTAGATCTTGGGAACCCTTCTCCATTGGTAAGGTGCCACTGATTTCTGAAGTATGGATTATATGGAATCAGAGTAATCACCCCAATGCGGGATAACTTCCCTTCCAATAAGCCTTTCTACATCTAGAGTATGACAAGGTTTTAAATTAAACTGCTAGATATTACAGTAATCTTCAGTAGCAGTAGTACTGGGGAGGTAAATCTCTATGTTCTACAGTGTACTTATTAAACATGATTCCTAATAATTTGATCAAAGCCTCTCTCAAGTAGTTGTGAAACAAGGAATAATAAAAGTATGCAACACGTATTTGTATACCTCTAGGCCGTAACACAAATCCCAAGGATAAGGCAGATGGCGATACACCTAGCATTTATGCTGCACAAACCACTTTCAGCAGCTGCATGCCAGTCCTGGGCATACATCTTTTTTCCAGCCAGGCGAGGAAAGGACATGAAACGCCAACGAACTGAGGTGCTGGCAACCTGCTCTCCCCAGCTTGTGCTACTACCAGTGCATGTTTCAGAGCCACAGCAAGTAGGATAAAATAAGAGATTTTAGGATTACTGGGTGGGCTGGAGCTCTGCTTTGTGAATGTGGGGAGGTGGCTAGGGACAGGTAGCCAGCTTCCCATGGCAGGGAAGGAGACAGAGCAAGGTATAGAGTAGGAGTGGGGAAAAGGGGCTGGAGGCTGCTACCTGGCTCCTACACATGGCAGTAGCTGTCAGCTCTGGCTCCTCGAGCCTCTTCTTTGTTCATGCCACTTCTGGTGCCTAAATATGTCACATTTAGGAATCTCTGAACCAGACCAGAAAGCAAGTTTTCCCTGCACTCAGCTGTCATTTCCTCAGTGCTCCACTGTCAGGCAGAAGACAGGAGAGCAGCTAGTTTTGTCACCATAGAAGTCATCCAGATACACCACTTCTCTCACTACCTGCCCTTACAGCCAGCCTCTACGCTCCCGCCATGTATCCTACAAACCAGGAACAGTCTGCATCCGGCTGAGCGGGAAACGGTCCTGCACTCGCTCTTAGCACTCTTCACTCTGCGTCTGTGTGTCTGACATGGCTACAGTAGTAAATGTCCTATTCACATTACAAAAGTCAGAAGAACCGTACTAAGCCATGGAAATTTCTACTAACAGGCGTAGTTGCCACACTTTCTATGTACAAGTACAGCCTGCTGTAAAATTAAAATGGAATTCTTTTTCCCACAAAGATGGGACCAGAGAGGTTGAGGATAAATTGCCTTCCTGCTGCCCAGACTGTACTACTTCTTAATATAAAGATTTGTTGAAAGATAGCTGGCTAATTAGTGTCTTGAAGTGACACAAACAAGAAGGAGCAGCTAAGTGTTCTTGGCTAAAAATCTGTCTGAAACCTCAGAAAGCAAAGCTCATGCAAGTTTGGAGGCATGCTTTTTTTTATAGGCCACTGGTAAATGGTAAGTTAATAAAAGCTTTTTGTGCTGCGTGTAGAGTTTAAGCTACCATGCCTAGAGCAGATGGTGACAGTCTTTTTTGCAAGAAAGAGATAACCTATGTGACTCTGAAATGTGGTACCTTGTCCAGCATCCTTCTCAAAACCACACAGGTCCTACAGCCTCTACTGTCCCCGCATTGCAGTGCTTCTGTTAGCTAGGCAGTCCTTGTTATTTGCCAACAGATGCTGAAATTTTACCTAAAGAAATAGCCAGATAAAACCGAATTCTAATTAGCTGGCTGCACATTTCTTTTTGCCATAGTTGTTGCTGCATCTGGACACAGGCTTCCAGGATACTCCTTTTGCTCAGAATGAACACAAAACAGCTGTACAGGGAGCTGTTTAACAAATAGTTTTATCTCAGGTTTTGTTTTTGAAATGTAGTTAATGTTGCAGGTTAGAGATGAAAAACATTAAACAACTCAAAAAAAAAAATTCTTTTCTTAAATTCAGGTGTATTTTAAAGCTACATAACACACAAGGAATAAAATAGTAAGGGTGCAATGCAGGGTGAGGCATGTCAAAAAGGTAAACCAAGGAAAAAACATATATGATAAAGGTGTTTGATAAGGACTAACCTTGACTGAAATAGCCAACACAGCTTCAAAATACAGTAGCTCATGTAGCCATCATTAAGCTGTTGCTTTGGTTCCATTATTGTTGGGTTCAGTTTTCATAAAAACTACCTCTGCTAGTACGTTAGAAATATAAAAATTGTGTTCACATTTGGAAAGACCTGCATAAGACATGAAGCCGGAGAGCTAGAAAAATAATCCATTTCTAAATAGAAATTTGACAACTGAGCGAGAGCAATTATAGGGAGGAAAGAAGTGTATAACTCACACCCAAATTCCAGTGTGTCTTTTAAATTAAAAAGCTTTTTGAGGTGTTCCAGTATGGGCTGAGAACCCTTTGGACTTGGAAGAACACACCTGTTTATGTACTGCAACATTAATAAGAACATCAGGTCATAGGTTCAACAGCCTTCCAGCATTTTTCAAGGAACAGATCCTAGCAAAAACTTCCACTCTTGTATCAGAATAAAAAGTGGACCATTTTTCCCATTTGCCTGAGGAAACTATATCCAAAGAGACTGAAAAAGGAAACGGTTCCAACTACAGTTGCTAGAAGTTGCAATACATTTTGAAATGAAAAGGTAGTCCTGGGTAAAGATGTAAATTTCTCATATTTTCTGAAACTCCTCTCTCATGTATCATGCAGCAATTATTTCTCTAACATTTACAGCCACTTAAAACAACAGCTGCCCACAAAACAAATGAAAATTTTGAAGCCTCAGACCCATGTAATGTATCAATATAAATTAAAACCTTTCCAAAACACTGAAGTGTACAGTCATGCTTTCCAGACAATAGAAGGTTACTCATTTCATTCGGAAACACCAAGAGAAACACCTCAGTTTTGTAACTTTTTTGGACTTTCCCTCTCCCAAAGCCTCAAGCTTCCCCTCCAATCACACCATTTGTCCTGCAAATACCTCATATTGACTCCTAGAGCTTTAGAAAATAAAACAGGAGAAAATGCCATAAAACTGGAAGATCTTAAAAAAAGTAACCATTGCACTTTGGATTGTAGAACACATTGAACCATGATTTGAAAGTGCATACATATCAGTGTTTCTTTCCAAACAGCTGACCCTTGATACTGTACTCAAAATTAAAGACTTGAACTTATAAAAAAAAATGTTGAGGACACAAGAATATTCACCAGTTTTCCCCCCATATAATTCATAAAATCAGTTCTCATTAAATTAAAAATTCTGATGGAAAATTGCTCCAGAAATGTTTATGTCCCTCCAAAACAAGTATAGGAATGATCAATGAATTCTGTTCAAAGCTATCATTGCTCAGGCAGTGGTTAGTCTGCCTTGGGTTTTCTTTGTTTCTCATATTTTTATGTCTATATGGGTTTTAAATAGGTCATAAAGAATTCATTGTGAGCTTTTGAGGAATGGAAGTAAAACAATCAACCAGATATGACAGCCCTTGAAACTGGGAACTGCGCAGAGCATGAGGGATGGAGTACGATTCCCAGAAGATTGCATGTAAAATATAATACTTAAGTACCACAGATGTGGCTGACATTTTGTTTTCCAGAGGTCATTCCTATTCCCATATTACAGAGGTGCCAATTACAATTGTTATTCTGATAATTCACAGTGGCACTTCCCATGTGTGTCTGCTACATTGATTTTAAATAGATCACACAATATCAGGAGCCAGGTCTAACTAGATAACCTACAACTCCTTCACAATGTGGTTGCTAATGCAGCAAGGCTGTAGTTTGGTGAACATTTATTTCAGAGTTAATGCTGGAGTTTCTTTTCAGAGGAAATGCTTTCCTAAGCCCCTTTGTGATAGTAGATACAGTCAAACAGACTGAGGATCTGATCTGAATTAAAAATAACCCACAAAAAACTTAACCCACATCAGTTCCCTGGGGGGACAGAAAGCAATATGAAGAACTAATTATGCTGACACCATCACGAAAAGAAATTACTGTCAAACTCTGACCAGGATATCTTATTAGTGCCTTCAGAGATTTCCTCTGAAATTGTTCTCCCTTTCACTTACCCTTTTATATTTAAAATGACTTTACTTACTGACCTGAGCCTGTCAGTGCTCCTTATATTTGACTGGATTTTAAACACAGACGAGAGTCTGCTTTTTTTTCTTCTTTTTTTTAACACCAAAAGCAACAAGCTCTAATGAAAGCTGTAGCATCTGAGCACACCAAACCAATTGTCCACTTAGACACTTGTTCACTACCTTTACCAGAAAGTCCTGTAGCACTAACGAGGAAGAAGGCACTACTGTAAAATACAAGACATTTGGCCATTTACTGTGCAGTTTCCACCAATCTAGGCTAATAGCAAATAAGATGTAGTCCAGAGGTCATGCTTTAACAGGAAATCCAGGGCTATACAGGCCTTCTCACCATGCAGCACCAAGGGTTACACAAGAGGCCTGAAACATTCCCACAAGGGTGCAAAATGACAGTGTCATTGCAAACTTCTGGTGAATTTCCTTACGATACTCACACGTATTAATCCAAAGATCTGGTGCACAGTACAGCGATACTGGTTTCAGCAGATATAGAGGGAAGCAGTTCTAGCACAGGGCAAATTGCTCTGTTTATTGAAGTAGCTTGTAATATCCACAAATGATGATGAATGTCAGCCAGTATTCACTCATGACTTAAGATATTATTTCAGTCTAGTTCTCCTGAACATTATTGCATTATAGAAATATTCAGTCAGGATTTATACTCAGGGTGTGAGAGTTGACAACACAGCAGAAAACACTCTTCCATTAAATCTGCCATACTGAACCTGCACCCAGGCCATACAAACAAACTTTCAGTAGTGCTGAAACATTACAGCTGGAATTAGCCAAATGAAGCAAAGCAGCCTTCTGACACCTGTCCTGTCCTTGGGTCACAGAATGTTTGAAGATGGAAGGGACGTCTAGGCATCACCTGGTCCAACACCCATGCTCAAGCAGGGTCACCTAGAGTAGATGGCCCTGGACTATGTCCAGAAAGCTTTTGAATATCTCCCAAGGATGAGACTCTACCACCTCCCTGGGCAACCAGTGCTCAGTAACCCTCATAGTAAAAAAGTGTTTCCTGATGTTCAGGAATAACCTCCTGTGTTTCAGTTTGTGCCCACTGCCTTTCGTCCTGTCACCAGGCACCACTGAAAAAAGCCTGGCTCCATCTTCTTTGCACACTCCCTTCAGGTATTTATATACATTGATAAGATCTCCCTGAGCCTTCTCTTTTCCAGGTTGAACAGTCCCAGCTCTCAGCTTTTCCTCACAGGAGAGATGCTCCAGTCCTTTAATCAATTTAGTGGCCCTTCATTGGACTCTTTCCAGCACATCCATACCTCCTTTGTAATGGGAAGCCCAGACTTGGACACAGTACTCCAAGTGTGACCTCACCAGTGCCGAGGAGAGGGGAAGGATCACCTCCCTTGACCTGCTGGCAAGACTGCTCTTAATGCAGCCCAGGATACCATTAACCCTTCCCTTCCTGTGGCAAGGGCACATGGCTGACTCATGTTGCAACTTGCTGTCTACCAGTACCCCCAGGGCAGTTTCTGCAAAGCTGTTTTCCCAGCTGTCGTGGTTTAACCTCAGTCAGCAACTGAGCACCACATCAGCCGCTCGCTCACTCCCCCCCACCCCGGTGGGATGGGGGAGAGAATTGGAAGAGCACAAGTGAGAAAAACTCGTGGGTTGAGATAAAAACAGTTTAATAATTGAAATAAAATGATAATAATAATAATATGATAATAATAATAATAATACACAAAACAAGTGATGCACAGTACAATTGCTCACCACCCGCCGACCGATGCCCAGCCAGTCCCCGAGCAGCGGCCCCCCCGGCCAGCTTTCCCCAGTTTATGTACTGAGCATGACGTCACATGGTATGGAATGTCCCTTTGGCCAGTTTGGCTGTGCCCCCTCCCAGCTTCTTGTGCACCTCCAGCCTTCTCAGTCGGTAGAGCATGGAAAACTAAAAAGTCCTTGACTAGTGTAAGCACTACCTAGCAACAACTAAAACATCGATGCGTTATCAACTTTGTTCTCATCCTAAATCCAAAACACAGCACTGTACCAGCTACTAGGAAGGAAATTAACTCTATCTCTGCCGAAACCAGGACACCAGCTTGGCAGCCCCCAGCCTGTACTGGTGCCTGGGGTTGTTCCTCCCCATGTGCAGAAATTTACACTTCTCCTCGTTGAATTTCATGAGGTTCCTGTCAGCCCATTTCTTCAGCCCATTTCTCCAGCTCATTGAGGTCCCTTTGGATGGCAGCACAATCCCCTAGTGTATCAGCCACTCCTCAGTTTTGTGTTATCAGCAAACTTGCCAAGGGCACATTCTGCCCCATCATCCAGATCACTGATGAGCATGTTAAACAGGACCAGACCCAGTATTGACCCCTGGAGTACACCGCTTGTTACTGGCTTCCAATTAGACTTTGCACCGCTCATCACCACCCTCTGGGCCTGGCCATTCAGACAACTTTCAGTCCACCTCACTGTCTGTTCATCCAGCCCATACGTCAACAGCTTGTCTATGAGGCTGTTATGGGAGACAATGTCAAAGACCTTACTGAAGTTCAGGTAGACAATATCCACTCCTCTCCCATCATCTACCATGCCAGTCATTTCAATGTAGAAGTTTATCAAGTTGGCCAAGAGTGACTTCCTCTTGATGAAGCCATGCTGATGGCTCCTGATGATTTTCTTGTCCTTAATGTGCCTAGAAATGGTTTTCAGGATGAGCTGATCCATCACCTTTCCAGGGATCGAGGTGAGGCTGACTGACCTGTAGTTCCCTAGGGATTTCTTCTTGCCCTTCTTGAAGATTAAAGTGACATTTGCTTTCCACCATTCTTCAGTCACTTCTCCCAGTCACCATGATCGATAAAAGATTCTTGAGAGTGGCCTTGCAATGACATCAGCCAGCTCCCTCAGCACTCATGGGTGCAACCCATCAGTGCCCATGTACTTAGGTATGTCCAGTTTGCTGAAGTATTCCCTGGCCAGATCCTCATCCACCAAGGGTGCATCTTCCTTACTCCAGCCTTTCCCCCTGATCTCTGGGACCTTGGATACCTGAACGCCAGTCTTGCTAGTAAAGACTGAGGCAAAGAAGGCATTGAGTACATCAGCCTTTTCCACGTCCTGTGTAAAGGTCCCCGTCCCATTCGGCGGTGGGCCCACATATTCCTTAGGCTTTCCTTTGCTGTTTACATATTAATAGAAAGAAGCCTTTCCTGTTACCCTTGATATTCCCCGCCAGTTTAAACTCCAGGTGGGCTTTGGCTTTCCTAGCCATGCTTTCATCTGTATATTTGGACAGTGTCTTGTTATTCCTCCCAGGTTACCTACCCCTGTTTCCACCTTCCATATACTTCTTTTTTCTCTTTGAGTTTTGCCAGGAGATCATTGTTCATCCACACAGGCCTCCTGGCATTTTTACTAGACTTCTTGCTCACTGGCATGAACTGCTCTTGAGCTTAGAGGAGGTGATCCTTGGAGATCAACCAGCTTTCTTGGCCCCTTATTTCTTCCAGGGCCTTATGCCATGGGACACTTTCAAGCACATTCCTGAAGAAGCCAAAGTCTGCTGTCCTGAAATCCAGACTTGGGATCTTGCCTTTTACTCTGCTCCCTCCCCCCTCAGGATCCCAAACTCCACCATCTCATAGTCACTGCAGCCAAGGCTGCCTTTGACCTTCACAGTCCCAGCAAGCCCCTGCTTGTTTGTGAGTATGAGGTCTAACAGAACACCCCTCCTAGCTGGCTCCTCTATCATTTCCATCAGGAAGTTTTCATTGATTTTCTCCAGGAAACTCCTGGATTGTTTATGCCATAAGATCTTGCCATCCAGCAGAAATTGGGGTGGCTGAAGTCCTCCACAAGCACCAGAGCCTGCTAACCTGAGGCTGTTTCTAGGTGTTTGTAGAAGGCCTCATCCACTTGCTCTTCCTGATCAGGTGGCCTATAGCAGACACCTACTACAGGGTCACCCATACTGGTCTAGTTGTTAATCCTTACCCGTAAACTTTGTTGGCTCCCCATCCATCCCCAGGGACATCTTCATGTATTCCAGCTATTCTCTCACATAAGGGGCAGCTCTACCTCCTCATTTTTCCAGGCTGTCCTTCCTAAAGATCCTGAATCCTTCCATTGCAGCACTCTAGTCACACAAGCCATCCCACCACATTCCCATGATCCCAACAAGATCACAGCTCTGCAGCTGCACACAGATCTCTAATTCCTTATGTTTATTCCCCATGCTGTGTGCATTAGTGTGCATGCACTTCAAAGAGGCATGCTGATTTCCCACAGTCTGGGAGGTTTCCCCACAATGGTGTCTTGTAGGGAATTTCTTGCTTACATGCAAATGCTTGAGCCCTGTCTTGTGGATTTTGTTCCCTTTCACTCACATTGCTCCAGTTCTTTGTATGTCAATGCTGTCCATCACTCCTTCATAGAGCTGCTGGTAACTCTCTCCTTCTCCCATCATTCCCAGTTTAAAGCTCTTCTTACCAGGCAACCATCCTGCTGGCAAAAATACCTTTGCCCCACTTAGTGAGGCGGATCCCATCTCTCCCAAGCAGATACTGATCCTCAAACAGGGTCCCATGGTCATAGAAACCAAACCCAGCTGGCGACACCAGCTCTGCAATGAATTGTTAACATGTAGTCAACCCTTTCCCCTCACCAGCAGGATTGAGAGGAACACCTCCTGGGTCCAATAACCCTGATTATCACCCCCAGAACTCTGTAGTTACTTTTGATACTCTTGAGGTTGTCCCTGACAGTATCACTCATGCCCACATGGGAGAAGAGCAGGGTGTAATAGAGGATGGGACAAGCGTTAGCAGTATCTCCACAACATCCTGGATCCACGCCCCCAGGAAGCAGCAAAATTCTTTGGACAACAGGTCAGGCTGGAAGGTGAGTGTTTCAATCCCCCGCAGCAGAGATCTGCCCACCATTATCACTCGCCACTTCCTCCAGGTTATCCTGCATGGTTCAGTTAGTTGTCCTGGTTGCTTCGCTTGAAAGCACACCAATCTCCTCCTCAGCTTTGAGGGCAGCAAACCTGTCCCAGAGCTGCAAGGCTTCAGGTGGAGCAGAAGCCTTCCTGCTAGTTTGTGATCTGCCCTGGGATGAAACATGCAACATGTTTTTAACAAACCAAGGAATGGTTAAGTAGCAAATATCAGAGTGTTAATTCAGTATCATACCTAGAGCATTAAATGACAGACAGGCAGGAGAGAAAAGGGATATAAATGAATCAGCCAGGATATAGTATTTCTCTGTTAAGAACGTCTAACCAGCATGCCAACACCTGTTATACACATAGCACATGCCAAATGCTAATTACTGCAACTGATTCAAGGACAACCCAGTTTAGCAGTTGATTGCCAGTACTAACTAGCCAACAAGCTCTTGAAAATTACATGCTGATTTTTTTTTTAATTTGTAGGAGAGATTTCTAATATGAACTTCTGATTTTTTAGTTGTTAGATAAGTAAGAGAGTGAAAGAAAAAGAAAGAGTAGGAAAGGACAAGACAGGTGAAACAGAGTCCTGAAGTCTTTCCTCATTTACCCTGAGCCTGCAAGCTCCAGGTAGTTTGGCTTAATACAACATAACCTTACACTAGTCCAAAGTAAGAGGAAAAGGAACTACAGGACATCTTCTGAGCAGAAGCTTTCCTATAGCAAGACCTTCCAACATACGCAAAGCTTATTTATAGCATAAAAACAGATAGATATCCTAATCATTTTCAGCCATATCACAGTATTGTCAATGGTCACTTTACTGCAACTAAAATACTATTGCTTTCTTTAAACCCTCATTCCTGAAATCATGTGCTACCTTAAAATGCCGACATGTGCTTTGATGTACAGCTCCCATAGCTATAGGGAAAGGAACCCTGGTGATACAGACCTTTTTAAATGCAAAAACAAAACCAGATTTACATTTTAAAAAAATGAAAAGCTCATTCTCCTTTTGCTACCTCGTTATACCAAATGCTGCCACTTGTGGTTCCTGCAGTTGCCAATGTCTAACCACAGAACTCGCCTTCTCTGAATGCACACAGAGCAGAGAGCTGAACTGCTCTACCTTTCTGGGGCCAGTTGCAGCACCTCAGCAAACTTGGGATCAACTTATTTTCAAATATTTATCTTGACAGAAAGTTATACAGATACCACAGGTGACATATCATTACAGTTTTTAAACCAGCAAACACAGAGTAAGAATGAAACATTGAATAACCTTTCATGCCACTCATAAACCTGCAGAAAGTCTGAAAGAAATATGTTGTGGTGTTCCTCTGTGCAAAAACTGCAACTAGTGCACACACAAAAAATCTGACACATCCCAGGCACAGACAACAGCTTCAGTAGCTCAGAGGAACATGACGTATTTATCAGCTTAAGGCCCTACAGTGTAACACATTGTTTTTTCTAAACATATTATTTTATGTCATTGCATAATACACAGGGCCAAAGGTTGACTTAGCCTCAACTTGTCTGGACCTGTGTAACAAATGAAAAAGAAAATGTAATGTTGTATATGTAAATCTGGATTCAAACATTGCTCTTGTATAGCCTAAAACTGATTTTTAATTCTCTAAGCTGATATCCTTCCTTACAGATCTATTCTGTAAGCTGTTTTGACAGCTAATTTAATTACTTTATAAACGTCACTGTTGATTTTAGGAAAAGGTTGGAAGCATTAGTGGAAAATAGAAGCTCTGAACATAGCTGAGGCAATATGTTTAAGATGTAATTGCTTTTTAGATATAAAATGTATCTTTACTAAGATTTTGCTGAACTTCAAGTAGTTGTGTTGCATTTGGCAACAAGAAAACAGAAAGTTCCAGGGAGAGGTAAGAGATAGTAATGATCCTTTCATATTAATGCCAGTCGGCACATAATGAAAACACCATGCAGATCCCCTATTTGCACTAAGCAACACCCATAGCTGTTAATGGACCAGTGAAGTGAAGAACAGAGAGCTGTAGCATAGAATAGTCACAGCTGGAATCAGCCCAAGTACCAGATTCAGCTATTGAAAAGAGAGGAGACTTTTCCTGAACTGCCCAACATATAGAAGGGTTACCCAAGAAGTACATAACCAGAGTTATGCTGAGTTACAGTTCTTCTATTTATTAGGACTAGTTCAAATGAGGCCCCAAAAATCAGAAGAAAAACCCTACTTTCCAATCTCCTCCCATCCTCTGTGAAGCAGGAGCTAATCTGTACGTAAATCTTCCACAGACCAGGACCTAGTGGCTACTGAAATCAAGTCACATCATCAAGAAAAGAGCATTCCCTGTTTATCATGTTGCTCAGTGCTTCCTTTGCAGAAAATAAACAAAGTAAAACAGTTCTGATGGTGTGTAAATGTTCAAGGGGAAAAAAAAAAGAATATATTGCCCAGTGTTAACTGTAAATTTTAAACCAATATGTGACGCAAGACTATGTTATTCCTAGGTACTCATTAATTAAATTTCAGGTTATTTGCTTTCATTATAAGTTTATCTTCCTAGCTTAAACTTTGCTAGCCTTAAAAACAAGGCCAAAACAATGCAGAACAAGGAAAAGGAACATAATGAAAAGTAATTATCTGATTTAATTTTGCACATTGAGCCAGTGAGTATTCTATAAAACATATTTCAATTGATTCCGGTCTTGCTGTTTTTGAATAGCGGCTACTTGTGAAGCAGAAAGAAAGTGTTGAGTTTTAGAAAGTGTAGTATTTGGCAGCTAGTCACAGCCAATAAAAATGTTGTACACAACACATGCATGTTGATTTTGCAGCTCAGAAGAAGAAACACATTGCTTTCCTTTAGGTATCTAAGTATCTGACATCAGAAGCTTGAACATAACATAAATTGCCGTTAGTACATACAATTCCTTTCATTCATGAAATTATTCACTTTCAAAAATTGAAAAAGGTATGCAATGTGCCAATAACAGACTTATCTTCTCTGGAAGTGTTGTTTTTTTAGTGAAAACTAATATTTTAAAGTAAAATTACTAGTAAACCAAGTTGGGTTGAACAATAAAATTAGACCAAATTCAAAATGAGCTGTCTTTTGACACACAGACTTTTTACTGTAATGGATGACACTAATAAAATTGTATTTAACAGCATGTGATAGGTATGTTCTTACAGTATTTTTGTTGTACAGGACATAGAAGTAGAACTCAAATGCAGTTATGCTGAAATTCGGACTTTCAGTTATAGCTGACATTACCCACTGGACCTCTTAGGTGTAATGGAGACAGTTGTACAGGTACACCATCTTCCCCTGAAACAGAGGTACTTGACAAATTCTGTGACAGAAATAATCCTTTCTTTCTGTGGACAAGATTTTAGGAAGTAATGTTCTACAAGAGGTGGGAATAAAAGCTCTCAGCCCTGCAGGGAAGTACTTGGGAATACTAGTGGATGAAAAATTGGACATGAGCCAGCAATGTGGACTTGCAGCCCAGAAGCCAATCGTATCCTGCATCAAAAGGAGTGTGGCCAGCAGGTCGAGGGAAGTGATCCTCCCCTCTACTCTGCTCTGGTGAGACCCCACCTGGAGTACTGCATCCAGGTCTGGGGTCCCCAGCACAGGAAAGACACGGACCTGTTGGAGCAGGTCCAGAGGAGGGCCACAAAAACGGTCAGAGGGCTGGAACACCTCTCCTATGAGGAAAGGCTGAGAGAGTTGGGGTTGTTCAGCCTGGAGAAGCGAAGACTCCAGGCAGACCTTATTGCATATATATTCAATATATAAAGGGGGCTTATAAGAAAGATGGAGAAAGATTTTTTACCAGGGTCTGTAGTGACAGGACAAGGGGTAACAATTTTAAACTGAAATAAGGTAGATTTAGATTGGATCCAAGGAAGAAATTCTTTACAATGAGGGTGGCGAGACACTGGAACAGGTTGCCTGGAGAAGTTGTGGATGCCCCATCACTGGAAGTGTTCAAGGTCAGGTTGGACAGGGCTTTGAAAAACCTGATCTAGTGAAAGATGTCCCTACCTGTGGCAGAGGGGTTGGGCTAGATGATCTTTGAAGGTCCCTTCCAGCTGAAACCACTCTGTGATTCTATGAAAATTAGATTCACAGAGGTTCAAAGTCAAGTTGGGGAACACTAGTTTGATCCCCTGTACACCATTGACCTTGCATTTTCCATGGCTTAACTTTTACAGCAATTTTTTAAGGAAAATGTTAACCTGGACTTAAAGATTGCTAGTGACTGAGAATTTATCAGTGTTTTGTGAGTTGTCCATGGTTACTCTTACTGAAAAACAAGCCTTTTGTTTCTAGTTCAAATCTGTGAATTCAAGTTTTAGTCTTCTGCCTTATATTTGTCTGCTGCAGTAAAAATCCTGTTTCTAGACTGTGATTTTTCATTGATGAACATTGACAAGCAAATGGACTTGTTCACTGTTCAATGAACTTAAACATGCATGTTTTCTATTTATGCTATTGGTTTTCTTCTGAATGTTCCCCTGTTTATCTGCATCACTCTTATCTGTGAACAGCAGAAATCTTTCAAGGAACATTAACAGCAATGCTAAATAAGTACTAATACAACTTCTCTTTCAAGTACCTTCTGTTTATATATCCAACAATTCTGACACTAGAATTTGCACTGGGAACTTCTGTTTAGTTAATTACATTTGCATCCCTAGTTTTTCTTAAAGTTACAACTCCTATAATGGAGATCCCCATTCTATAAACACAGCAGTTGTGATTTCCGTTCCTATGATTTTCAGTGATCATATTAGACTACAATAGAACTCTAGAAATAGAATTTCAAACAATGCCAAATCAGATGTCTTACAGAAGTTTATTACATCACTATCAATAACTAATCAACCAAATTTATAATTTCACTAAAAGAAAGTTTGGTAGGGTAGTTTCAGATAGCCTGATTTCTATAAGCCCACTTTGATTGCCACTGTTTTATCATATTTCAATATCTTCATAATAAAAAAAAAAATTCAGATCTTCCGTTATTCTGTTGCAGATAAATGTCAATTTTTCTTGGAGTTTTTTGAAACTTTCTTTGTTCCAGATCTTGCTTAAAAACAGCATTAACACCTAGAGACTAACTCGAGGGAGTTTCATTTTGGATAGTAATAAAACTGCAGGAGTTTGTGACTGGAATAAATGGCACACCTAGTATTTACAAATTCTCTTCTTTCAACAGAATGAATGTTAAAAAGTTAAAAAGGAAAGAAAACATCAAAAGCAGTCTTTTTTATATGGAAGCCTTGAGGAGCACATCCTTTGTTGCTTTGCTTTTTAAATATGACTGACTTAAGTGGCACTCTACTGCACAAAACTGGACATTGCTTATCTAGAATAAAAAAGCAAGATGCAAATATCATTTCCCCTAACTGCAGTCATAAGTTTAGGACTATTTAAATTCTCTAACTTGAGTCTAATTTGAGTCTAAATTCTCAAAGTCTCAAGTCTTTTTAGATTAAAAAGTATTGATTTATTAAACAAAAAATATATGTAAAACTAGATTTCTGAAACTCTACAGTATATACACTTACATAACTATACATAAACAGATTATTAAATAGCAAGCAACATAACTTTTTATCCAGCAAACTCATTCTTATACGGCTTGGAAAATTCCAATAAATGTCCACAAAATCCTGTAATCTGAAACCATTAGTAGAAGACCTCTTTCATCATTTTGCTGACAGTATTTGTTCACGCTGCTTAGTCCTTAAAGTCTTATTTAATACACTGCTATAAGACTGCTTAACACAGAAGTTTTAGTCACGTTGGTACTTGAATTTGCGATCTTGAAAAAAGCAGCAGAATTGCTACAGTTTCTGTATATAAAGCTGTTGAAACTTACCTAAACTGAAAATCCCAAGGAGGGCAATTTCCTTGAAGAACAGAAAGTAAATGCAACTATGTACGTATTCGCACTTTACATATTGTAAAGAACTAAATGCGTTATTTGGTCTTAAGAATACGACAGATCACATTCATTTTCTAAATTAATTCTTCCCCTCTTATAAAATCAAATCTCTCTTTAAGATGATGGTTTAAGTTCCACTGTTTCAACTACAACGTACAATGTCTTCATCCTGAGGGCATCTATGCCTGTGTATACTTTATTGCAGTGAATATTTACTTTCAGCAAGTCTATATGTAAATTAGTGGCTGTTGCTGTGGACTTCAAAATAAATATGTTGATTTAAAAGTTTAAACAGCATCTTAAGAAGGCTCTACTGCTCTGTTTTATCTGTAGCTACTGGGAGCAACTACAGTAACAAATAAAAAAATGAATTATGATTTTGAAGTGCTTCTGGCCATCTATGGCTTCCAGTGCTTTCTATTCAGGTGGATAAAAATAGAGTTACTCTGATATTCACTAGTGATTTAGAGATTTTTGATCTTCAGAGCTGAAGACTGAGTAATACTTTCGTAGTGTAGGAAGGAGTAGAATCTGTGAAAAGAGAAAAAAGAAATACATCTCAGACTTCAGCTATGTCATCCAGCACAAATAAATGGAGCCCTTAGCTAGAAATAGTTAGGTTTGGTTTCACGTCAAAAGTGCTCTACAAGTGATCTCTGTGCTATCTTTAAGAAATTCTGCTGGCTCGTATTATACAGAAGCTATTCCTTCTCCAGTCTGTTTTTCAAAAGCAGGTATGGGCATAATCTATAGCACAAGAGTTCAGAAGCAGGAAATCCAAGAGTGAGTCATGATTCAACCTCATCGTAAAAAGCATGGAGATAAGTTTTGTCTAGGAAGGCAGAAAAGTGTAACCCTGAGCTGCTTTGCCCCAAAAGAGTATAAAGCTGGCCTATGCTTGACAGGGCCAAATGCAGGTTTCAGGCAGTCTGGCAGCCATTATCTTAGACTCCACATTTCACAAGTATGTAAATGCAACTCCATCACTACATATTTCCTGAATATCTTTAAAGCAAAACTATGATGTCAGTTTTTCCTCCATTCCTTCTCTCCAGTTTAACTACTGTTGCTACCATTATCAGAATCTGGAACTTTTATAGCAGACTTCACTTTAGAAGTAAACGGCTTGAATACTCAAGTGTGCAGCTTATGGACATTAAGGAACAAAAGTCTAGTATCAGAACATGAAAAGTATTCTGCAACCACATCCTGTGGCCTTTCTTTACATTTCTCTTTTACCAGCTTTTGTAGGACCACTATACAGACCACTTACATGAAATGTAAGGAATGAAGATATACTATAAGATTAATTCCACAAAAATTCATTTCTACACACAAACCCTCAAAGAGATTTAAACAGAGCCTATAGGGTATTTTGGCTCACAGGAAGTTTGCCCTTTGTTTCCTAACACGTTTTACTAAACAAGACTCAAGAGATTGACAGTTACTTAACAACAGTAACTGTAAGGCAGAATAGCAAAATAAAGTAATATGTAAACTTTCAGGTGCTGTGCAATAAAGACAAAAGCAGTGATTTTACTACAATAGTTTTACAGTGGTTAAACAATCAGTACATTGATACAGATACACTGTTAAAGAATGTTCTATCAATGCAAAGAGCATTTCATATATACACTGTTTCCTTTTGAGGAGGAGGAGAAGCACTTCTGCAGTAATTCAAAATCACTAATGCTAATCCCAAGAGAGGTAAGTAAATCTGGAGAATAAGGATAATCATTGCATACCTTATCATTGAATTAAGGTTAATGCATGTACAAACACACCATTAATTTTGTATACATTTGTTCAATATCAAGTAATTAGTGCCCAAACTTTTAACAAAACTCATCTGACATTTCCACTTTTAGTCTTATTTAATACCATAACAGACAATTACAGTTTAAGGGTATATTGCTTGTACTCTTAAAAATTAATGTTCCAAATGTATGTCTGCATTTATATCCAAGATAGTAGGAAGTTTACTGCAAGTTAGCACATACCCCTTTCCTTTAGGTCTTCAATGTATGCTTTCATAAACTCTTTCTCAAATTCCTCCCGTTCACGTTCACTTTCTATAATTTCTTCAGTGTCTTCACATACAATAGTTTCAACTGGGCTGTCCTTGAGACTTATGAATCTAGAGAGAGAGTTTAACACAAGAATATATGCAACAGGCTTCTGAACATCACTGGCCAACATGAACGACATTTTAGAAGTTGCTACTACAGCCAGAAGGGGAAAGGTACAGAACATTTGCCTAATTTTTGCATTATGGCATTGTTAGGATCCATCTATTATTAGAAATAAAGATTTCAAATGGCACCTTCTCTATACTCCATTTTCCATATAAAAATGTTCAGATTTATCTCTTTCTTTTCACCTACCTACATAAATCATTCTTTGCAATAACAGGTATATTTCTTTATTATGGAACTTCTGACAGACTACACTGTAATTTCACATCTGTTAATGAGCAGTATGAACTCCATCCTAACAACACTGCCTAGCAATCTGGAATTTTGCCAGTATCACTTAGCTGATAATATCTATCTCCATTTTTTGGTTGTTATGTTACTTCTCTTTTACAATGCATGACTGGACGAGCATTATGTCATATTTGCGAATTTCCAGAAGCTACACATTGCAGGTGAAAAACTAGATGGTTACATAAACAACTTACATAATGTGCAAATTAAGTGCACAGCATTCTGAAAATCTCTGATGATATTACCACTCCAAGAAGGAAAAAAAAAATCAATAAAATTTTTACTTTCAAAAGAACATATGGCTTTTTAAAATCTCATGAATTGCTGTGCGTCTGTGGTTGGTTGACCTTGGCTAGCCAGGTACCCACGAAGCAGGTCTCTCACTCCCCCTCCTCAGCAGGACAGGGGGAGAATATAAGACGAAAAACTTGTAGGTTGAGATAAATACAGCTTAATGAAGAAAAGCAAAAGCCATACATAGAGGCAAAGCAAAGTAAAAAAATATATTCCCTACTTATCGACAAGCGATGTCCAGCCACTTCCTGGAAGCACGGACTCAGTATGTGTAGTGGTTGCCTTGGAAGACAAACACCTTAATAACAAATGACCCACCTCCCTTTCTCCTTTCTCTTAGCTTTCATTGCTGAGCATGACATCATACAGTATGGAATATCCCTTTGGTCAGTTTGAGTCAGCTGTCCCAGCTATGTCATAGAATCATAGAATCATAGAATAGTTTGGATTGGAAGGGACCTCTAAAGGTCACCTAGTCCAACCACCCTGCAATGAGCAGAGGCATCTTCAACTCGATCAGGTTGCTCAGAGCCCCGTCCAACCTGACCTCGAATGTTTCCAGGGATGGGGCATCCACCACCTCTCTGGGCAACCTGTCCCAGTCTTTCACCACCCCCAGCGTAAAAAATTTCTTCCTTATATCTAGTCTAAACCTACCCCCTTTTAGTTTAAAGCCATTCCCCCTTGTCCTGTCCCAACAGGCCCTGCCAAAATGTTTGCCGCCATCTTTCTTATAAGCCCCCTTTAAGTATTGAAAGGCTGCAATAAGGTCTCCCCGAAGCCTTCTCTTCTCCAGGCTGAACAACCCCAACTCTCTCAGCCTTTCCTCATAGGAGAGGTATTCCAGCCCGCTGATCATTTTCATGGCCCTCCTCTGGACCCGCTCCAACAGGTCCATGTCTTTCCTGTGCTGAGGGCTCCAGACCTGGATGCAGTACTCCAGGTGGGGTCTCACCAGAGCAGAGTAGAGGGGCAGAATCACCTCCCTCCACCTGCTGCCCACGCTTCTTTTGATGCAGCCCAGGATACAATTGGCCTTCTGGGCTGCAAGCGCACATTGCTGGCTCATGTCCAGGTTTTCATCTACCAGTACCCCCAAGTCCTTCTTGGCAGGGCTGCTCTCAATCCCTTCATCCCCCAGCCTGGATTGATGCTGGGGGTTGCCCCGACCCAGGTGCAGAACCTTGCACTTGGCCTTGTTGAATCTCATGAGGTTCATGTTGGCCCACTTCTGGAGCTTGTCCAGGTCCCTCTGGATTGAATCCCATCTCTCAGGCATGTCAGCTGTACCACTCAGCTTGGTGGCATCTGCAAATTTGCTGAGGGTGCACTCAATCCCACTGTCTATATGTCACTGATGAAGATATTGAACAGTACTGGTCCCAATATGGAACCCTGAGGGACACCACTTGTCACTGATCTCCATCCGGACATTGAGCCATGGACCAGTATTCTCTGGATGCGACTATCCAGCCAAATCCTTATCCACCAAACTGTCCATCCATCAAATCCATCTCTCCCCAATTTAGAGAGAAGGATGTTGTGGGGGACCATGTCAAAGGCTTACAGAAGTCCAGAGAGACGACATCCGTAGCTCTTCCCTTGTCCACTGATGTAGTCACTCCATCATAGAAGGCCTCTAGGTTGGTCAGGCAAGACTTGCCCTTGGTGAAGCCATGCTGGCTGTCTTGAGTCACCTCCCTGTCCTCCACGTGCCTTAGCATAGCTTCCAGGAGGATCTGTTCCATGATCTTGCCAGGCACAGAGGTGAGACTGAGTGGCCTGTAGTTCCCCGGGTCTTCCTTATTTCCTTTTTTAAAAATGGGGGTTATGTTTCCCCTTTTCCAGTCAGTGGGAGCTTCACCAACCTCTTGTTCATCCTCAGCCTACTGGCCTTTGTGGGGGAGGGTTGGAGAAACAGCCTTGATGCTGTGAGAGCACTGCTCAACAGTAGTCAAAAACGTCGGTGTGTTATCAACACCATTCTAGTTACAAATACAATGCCCAGCACTATAAGGACAGTTATGGGGAAAGTTAACTCCATCCCAGCCAGACCCAGAGTAGAGTCTCAGATGGTTTCATAATCAAAGACCTGAACATCACCTTCAGAAATGCAAGATCATTGTAATTTCAGACTAAAAGGCCTTTTACTTTTATCCTGCATGCAGCAACAAGGTGCTGTTTCACAACAAAAAATATATGATCTACTAAACTGATGTGACACTAGCCTTTTAACTAGCCATGTCTCCCACTCCCAGCAGCATACTTTTGACAGCACTGAACTTATCAACAGCTAACTGCCAGACTACTGGTCGCACTCTGGGGCATGGCTTTGTGACTCCAGAGTTAGAGCTACTATGACCAAGTCTACACAGGAATAGCAGTTTAGGCATACAGATGCACAATGTGCGGAACTGGCAGATGAAAATCAGAAAGCTGAAGCTCCTCTGCAATTTCCAATCTCTCTAGTGCCTCCTTAAGGACTCTGATATAAATTGGTCAGAATTTGACCAGCAGGTATGGTAGAAACTGATGCTTGTGAAAGTATTTCTCCTGGGTACATCTCTCTTATCTCCTTAAGAACATATTCCTTTCACTTTTACTTACTTTAAACCTGTGGTTGACTCACAGACGGCTGTGGGTATTTCAACCAGGTCATCGCCACTAACAACTAGCAAACTGAGCTTTGGCATATTGACCAGAGCTCGTGGAAGGTAAGTCAATTTGTTTTTCTGTAGGAGAAGTGTCTGCAGTTGATCTAACCTGTAAAAATGTAAAAGGTAAAGATAACTTAAAATATTTATTTCAGAGAGGAGCATCTATCCAAAATAGCAATACAGACTTAATCTTGTGCAAAAGAAGAACAATTACATGCACCATCTTTGGCTTCTCAAAAATCACTCATACCACACTTTCACAAATTGTCATCAACCTTAATGGAAATTTCCAGTCATGGTTCAACATTATAGATATTAACAGCATGCCTCTGACAAGTACTCAGAAGCATGCCCAAGATAAAAGGTTGCAAAAATTACTGTGCTTTCATACAGAAGATGTTGACAGAATATGATATAAAGCCTCACCATGTGTATCCTAGAACTAATGAAAAATATGGGTCACCAGCTCACACCTTTGCCCATATGCTGGTTTCTATGAACTAGATACGTCTGTGCTAGGCAGTATATTCCCATCTATTGTTTTTCACTAGTAATTAGTACTGTGGGGAGCAAGAGAAAGACCAGCTCCTGGTCGTATGGCTCTTGCAAGTCGTCCCACTGAAATTAATTTAATGACAATGTTTTGTGGAGGAAGGCATTGGGCTGCTTTTGCTTTATTTCCCCTGGCTTTTCCTAATGCAATAGTAATTTGTGGCTGAGCATGTATTCCTTAGAGTAGATAGAAGACGAAAAGCATAGCAAACTGATGAAACAAGTTTGTCTCATTTGACCAGA
Source organism: Aptenodytes patagonicus (assembly GCF_965638725.1). Classification (NCBI taxonomy): domain Eukaryota; kingdom Metazoa; phylum Chordata; class Aves; order Sphenisciformes; family Spheniscidae; genus Aptenodytes; species Aptenodytes patagonicus. The sequence continues at coordinate 48,126,830 of NC_134982.1, read as the reverse complement.
AGGGTCCATTCCTAAAACACTGTTGTAGGCTATTGCTTATGAGGCCCATATGATTTGTTTGAATTCAGGGAAAGATATTAAGTAAGGCTTCAGTTTACTGCCAACTCATCTTTTTTAATCACAGACTTCATGGTAGTTCACTGAGGTTCTTTGACTCTGCAGGCATTGAAATCATGTGTCTGAATAAAAATATCAGTTTACTGGCACGGCGTGGGGGGATATCCTGACATTTTCTAGTCTTCAGAATGCATGAGCCCAAGAAATTTCAAAATTCAAAACCCAAAGTCAAACAAAGAAAACCTTATTTTGTGGTGTCTAATTATGATGCTTTAGTATCGAGCCTGGCAACTTAGTAAGAAATGGAGAAGATGAAATGTAGAAAAGGAATATTTTGGAGATAGAGAAATATATATAGGTCACAGGGAAAAAATTACCCTTAAGCTGAGTGGGTATCCTTCCATAAAATAAAAATATCCTCTTAGAAGCTCTTTGAAGTTAATCAAATCTCTGCTCAGATCCCCTGGAAAAAAATGGCAGGCTTATGCTGTTGTGGCTAGAGCATGTGAATTACTAATACAAATTAAGACGTCAGCCCTGCTGCCAGAGAAATCTGTGATTACACAATGTCCCAGAAAAGTCTTTTTGCCCAGCAACAAAGGTCTTGTGAAAGTTAAAGTTGAGTAAGTTTTATGTGAAGTTTCTTCTGCCTCAGAGATCTCTATTCCTAGATCAATAAACTATCCATATTTTTTTTAATAAACTTCAGTTAACATGTGTTTTGGTTTACTTATGGCTATGTAAAGTTTTGTAAACTAAGTACAACAGGACTCCAGAGTGGATAAATAGGCCCAGGGATAAGAAAAGTGCTTTCTCAGGCTAGTAAGTCCCATTAAAGGGATCAGCATGATTTTTTTTAAAACTAGTTCTAGTGGATCTCTAAATTGAGACAGTGAGTATATGTGTGCACGTGAATATATACTTCAGAGTAGGAGGGGAGGATTGTCAGTGGTTTTTTTTTAATCTTACCAATATTTTTCTGCTTTACTGCCAAAGTTTATCAGGTTCTTTCAGTAACTTAAAAATGCTTTAGTTCATCTTTCCCTCCACCCCATCTACCCTCCAGAGAGATACTGGTGCCAACTCCATATGGTGAGTCCCCTTTGCTGGAACTGGGGCAGAGTATGCCCCATGAACTTCCCAAAGAACAATACCTGGATATAATGACAAATTATCATGAATGCAGCAGAAAATGTAATTAGTTAACTGAACAGTAGAGACACTGACTGTGCAATCTGCCATCAATGAGCTAGAAAATGTAGTTTCTGTTCTCCAACCTAGGCCATCAATAATAATGGTAGAGCTTATATGCAAAACTATCTGATGCATTTCTAAACGTGATTTTTTTTCATGTGATTTTTCATTACTGGTGTCCCTTGGAAGCTTGTTACTTTCCAGATTTGCTTTATAGTTCACAAGCCTGTCAATGAATTAAAACATAAACTACCTGTCTATGTCTTCTGGGAGATCTTTCAGGTTGTTGCTGCTAATATCCAACCACTGCAAATTAGACATCCGGAGTACACAAATTGGAATAGAATGGAACTTGTTTGCTGACACGTCCACAACTGTGACTTGTTTCAGGTTACTTAGCTAAAAAGAAGTGGTGCTTTATTTTAGTCACATTTTGCAAATACAAGAAGACATTTCATTCATCAGACATTCTTATTCCTCTCAAAGCACTTAGAAAAATAAGAATTGCATGAATTTTTTTACTCAACTTTTTACCAGCCTTATCTCTTAGTCATCATTTTATAGGAAAAAGGATTTCAGAAATAGCTACCTCCCAAAGTGTTCATCACCTTTCTAACAGTTACGGTATTGAATTAAATTTTCATTCTAAAAAAAAACCAGACAATGACTTGGTTCCTTCCTAGGTTACAGATGAACTAAGCTCTGAAGTGACAAAACACAGTTTTGATAATTAATAGATGCCAGGTTACCATTCACAAAATCAGAGATTTTATAATTCCCATCAAAAATACATAGATGTCCTTTGCTATAACTGTTATGCACTGAGAGCGTATTGCTAGGAGACCCTTAGAAAATGAAACTGCCAATTTAAGCCAACAGAAAATTTGGTCCAATATTTTTCAAAGATCTTTAAAAATACATCTTCCATATTGCAAACTAAATATATAATAAGGTGCACTAGAGCTTTTTATTTGAAAACTTTTCAAACGAATTACATTTTTAAGTAATAAACCTTTAGAGCAATGAAGGTTAACTACAAATGTAAAACATACCTGTTAAAGAAATAAATGTGTTAAATAAAGCTCTCTGTGTACTGAATTAATTATTCACACTACCAATGTTCATAAAACCTTGCAGCTAGCTAAAGTGAATGTCAAAGAAGTATAAATGTTAACCAAAAAAAGTACTTTAGAATTGAAATTATGTCTCTGAGCTTCTAATCATTTGTCACCATCACAATCTAGTTCTATAGATCCTGTTACAGAAGAGAAAGCAGCAAAAAAATTTCATTGGTCTTTGCCTGAAGTTTTCTTAGAATGTAGAAAATAATTAGGAACAAAAAAACCCCAAACCAAATATATTTTCCACTTCCAAAGTGAGAAAAATGCAAGCAACAGCATAAATTATGAAAAAATTAGAAAGTAATAAAATACATGCTGAATCCTTGAGAAGGATTTTTTTATTATTATTTATTAAGAATCAAGTCCTGTTTTGTTGTAATTTATGGCCAAACTCCTTACTGCAATACTGCCAGACTTTCATCTTAATTTGACCTTTGCCATTTAAAATGCTTGCATACATAGCTTGGTGCTGTGTCAGAGCCAGTTTGGTTTGGGAATTTTTGGCAGTGTTTTTTTTGTTTGTGAGGTGTGGCATTTTTGTTTGTTTGTGTTTTTTTCTACATATAATCTCATATTGCTGCCAGACTTTAAAATTTGGGGAAATCTTTTCAGGGAGATTTACTGAAGTTATCGTATTACAAATGACTACACAATTAAGTTTACCTTTCAAAAACATAATAGAGGTTCAGAGTTTCTCAAGTCAAAGATATAATTTCAAAATCTGCCCACCACTGCATTAAAACAGCCTTAGTGAAGCATTACCATGGAAATGTCTCACTCCTGATTCAGAGCAGGCAAGCACACATTTTATTCCGACACTTCTCACTTCCAAACCATTTTGTCATTTTGAGGACTGACTACTAGCAATGAACACTCACTCCTATACTGTAAATTTTCCAGATACTGAATCTTTTTTCCAACAAAACAGAACCTCCCTTTGAACAAGGAAAGCAGAGTGACTGTTCTAGATTGTAGCGATGAGAGCACAGAGAAAATAATTGGCACCATCTTTACACTGCATTTACTTTGTGGTTTCAAATTATTGTCACAATTCCAAATCCCAAGCAAACATTTCAAGTTTCTCTGCACTCAGAACAATTTGCTAAAACTGCTGATACATTTATTTCAACAAACTCTCCCCCAAAAAAATTTACCAGGCATAGAATTAAAACAATGTCCCACAGGCTTAAATGTCACCCAAAATGTTCTCAAACCGTCCCCGAAGAAGAAAAGCCACAGTCTCTAAACACCAAGTGGCAGATTATTTTAAAATAAACTGACATCACTGTTCACCCAAGTTCCTAAACACTTTGCTTTCACATGCAGCCACCTGTCACGCTGAAACAACTTGGTAACATTAACACTAGGTGGTAAAATGATATTTCTTCAACAGCAGTAACCAGTTTCATATGTTTTCCTGAAAGTGCTTTATTGCGCTAAATATTAAAAGTAACATTAATATAGCAGTATTTTTTTTAATAAACAGAGTTGTTTCTGCCATTCTTCATATAGTATTGAAAATAGATTGTTTTAATACTTGATTAGATGAAAACCTACATTTTTCAGGAGTTTGTACTCCCACAAAAATGTACCAACAAAATATAAGGTCACGGAATCTCTTGATATAAAGTTTGGTTCAGCATGCCACAGAATGTATGGAGCCATGATTATATTGTGTAAGCTGCAAGCCCTCAGTACTTGTTCTTTTAGGGTAATATTTAACAAAAACTGTCCATTTTCTATACTATGTTGAAACCTAATGGAGTTTTTATTTAATCTGTCTCTGATATGTTACCAACAAACACCTATGATATACGATGCATTGGAAATTATGGCAGCTATGTATTATATTTTCTGAAGAAAACCCTGTGTATTTTATTTCTTCTTGAAGGACTGATGGATTTTTGCACTTTTTATAACATTTCATTTTCAAACAAGCATGGCTCCCTTATCAATTTTACTTTTATAATAATTTATTTTTGCTTGATGTTGATTTTTGCCGTTTTCCTCTATTATGTGACTTTGAATCAATCAGTATATAGGCTTTATGCAAGTTCCATTTTAAAAAATGGCTATATTTGATAGTCTCGCTACCTGGACCCACTTAATGCGGTCTTTATGTTTAATCACTTATCATTTTTATTTGACAAACTGCCCTACTTTGCTTATCTTAATAATTTTGTTCATAGAAATAATCCAGATAACATTGTGGAACTCCACTGCTTCTCTTTCCCTCTAACAGTTAAACCTTCAGTTGAAAGAAAAGGACACCATGTCCTGGGCTGAACAAGCTTTGATTAATGGGTGTGGTTTTATTTCTGTTCTGCTTTTTGCCGTGAGAGGGATTTACTGGTAAGGTTGCATGCAAGTTTATCATGAGTTGCCTACTACTTAGCACAAACAAATGAAAAGATGTAAAGTCATGTCAAGCCTTTCCACAAAAATATTGTATTTTTCAATTCCATGTAAATATTCTGTGACAGAAACAGCATCCCATCAAAGTCAATGTATGACAAGACATACAAAGGATTAACCCAGAAATGTCTATCAATGCGTTATAAACATGCTTTTGCCAGGAAATTTCAGACTCAATTAATTAAAAGAAAATTTGTACCACTTCAGTAGGATCAGGTTATCACATATGTTGTCTGCCAAAATGCATAGACTGGCACTTAGCATCTCATTAGCTTGCTGAAAGCAGTACAGTATGTATGACAAAGGAGCACCCTACGTGCAGACTTCACAGTTGCCCACTTATATCTCATGCATTCAAACCAAATCCCCAGCTTTTCTTTTACAGAGCTGTAAGTGTAACCTCTTCTATAATCTCATTGACATTCCTGGAGAAAAGCACCAATTAAAGAAACAGGGTACAAGCATCTTTAGAGGCAGAAGATATCATTCATTAAGATATACTTGTATATTTGTAGCCCAGTTCACCATCAGACTTCCAAACTGGACTCTCTAACTTGAGGAGGCAAAGACATTTAACAGCCAACCCCACCCATTAGTAACAGGGTACTCATTCATGTATTTTGTGACAAAACCCTCTGAAGTGTAAAAATGCATGACTTCAAACAGCACTTCATTTGGTGGTAACATGATAAGCTAAATCCAAGAAATGTATGTGGAAGCAAGTCTTCACTCAAATGGCATTATTCTGATTTTGCAATGCTAAAATCCTAAATCTTTTGCAGAATTAATCTACAAACAGACGCTGTTATTCTGATGCCAAACCGTTTACTTGGAAGTTTAACATTATCTTATCTTTAGAGCATTACCATCATTCAAACTCCTAATGTTTAAAGTCTAATAAAGTAATTATAGCTATGATGATCAAAGCATGAAAAGTTCATAGAAAGGGACTTTGCTTTTTATTAGAGCAGTTTTTCATATACACAAACCTCTCATCAGGTTTGCAAAGAATGAGAAAGCTGGCTGCATATGCAATATTCACAAAAATATCAGGTTTTGGTCATTCACAGGTGACTGAAGAACCACATAGCAATAAGAGCAGGACTATCTTCATACAGTTAAAATCCCTAAGAATGTGGATCGTGTTTAAATTTAGGTATAGGAGTTGTTCCAAGTCAATAGATGAGTCATGTGCACAAAATTAAGTATCTGATTAATGATTTTCTGGGCTGAAACCAAAACAAGTCAGCTGTCTCAAAAAAAAAAAATTATGTTGATTAGTTGCATTAAATTTTCACAGTATTACTGCTGCAGCTACATGCAGTCTGCATATATTATTGCACTTTGCCATTATAAAGTCGTCTCATCTTCGTATCTCCAAAACCTGTAAATTAAGGACACACATTAGAAGGGAAAACTAGGCTCTACCAAAAGCAAATTACAGGTTTCTCATCAACTTAAATGGATCCAGTATCTCACTTCGGGCGCATACTCTTCATATGTTTTAATTAAAACCATTAGAAGAGGAAGAGCAGCAACATCAGTAGCATACGGGCATTTACTGACCACTCCAGAATGTTTGAATAGGAAGTGTCTTTTGAATATATCAAGAGATCCTTTTAAGATATACCCTGTTCCTTCACCAAGAGATGACTAAAATTGCTCACTTTCACAACAGAATAGAGGCAAAGCCAAAAAATTTTTTCATTTCTGCTCCAAGATGCAACAGCAATTGAAGAGATACTATTCAAATGGTGTCATCTGAATTATGATTTAAACATATACAACAATTCTGTTTTGCCATGACAATACACTGTAGCCTGTGAAGTTAGTCTGATTTTAAAAACTGATTATGTTCATTTGAGCTCATTCTGAAACCCAGAGTAAATCTCTATTTGCCAAAGTGGGGCAAGGGGAAAACACCTAAAAGAGAAGGAAATTTTATTCTGTAGCAACTCAAAAAAGATATTATAAACAAAGATGACAGCAAAAATAAATAATTATAACACACTGATTGATGGTTGTTGTGGTTTAACATCAGTCGGCAACTGAGCACCACACAGCCACTCGCTCACTCCCCTCCCTCCCCTGGTGTGATGGGGGAGAGAATTGGAAGAGTGAAAGTGAGAAAAACTCATGGGTTGAGATAAAAACAGTTTAATAATTGAAATAAAATAATAATAACAATAATAATAAAATAATAATAATAATAATATACAAAACAAGTGATGCACAATGCAATTGCTCACCACCCACCAACCGATGCCCAGCCAGTCCCCGAGCAGCGGCCCCCCCGGCCAGCTTTCCCCCAATTTATGTACTGAGCATGACGTCACGTGGTATGGAATGTCCCTTTGGCCAGTTGGGGTCAGCTGTCCTGGCTGTGCCCCCTCCCAGCTTCTGGTGCACCTCCAGCCTTCTCAGTCAGTAGAGCATGGGAAGCTGAAAAGTCCTTGACTACTGTAAGCACTGCTCAGCAACAACTAAAACATCAGTGTGTTATCATCAACATTATTCTCATCCTAAATCCAAAAGACAGCACTGTACCAGCTACTAGGAAGGAAATTAACTCTGTCCCTGACAAAACCAGGACAATGGTTTTGTTTTACATTGATAAAATAGTAACCATTTGCTTGAAAGGAAAAAAATATCAAAGATATTTGAAGAGATAATATCAGTAATAGAGAACCAGGTAATGGCATAATATTGACAGAAGCAAAATAAGTAATAAAAAAAATGAGGTGAGAAAAACATTCAAGGTGAAACTAAGAATGTGGTCCTATGGCTCTAAGCTATTACAGTAGCACCATTTTGATGATTGACGATAAAATCATTTCACCTTATGTATATTGGTGCTGGGCAACAACAACTTTCTACACCAGATTGAACAGAGATAGCCTGATAAACTTGGAAACAACACTTTCATGGAATGTCAACCAGAAATCTGCTTGCTTATAAATGTAAGTGGAAGACAGAATATTAAGGGGAAAAAGACATTCTGACTTCAGCAGCAGAGGTCAGAAGGTTTGTGATCTGTGAGCTGCCTCCTGTGATACCAGGAATAAGAATCTCCATGTTTTTTTGCTTTACAAACAGAAATGGTAGAACTTCGTTTTGCCTTGGCACAGAGTAACTTCACTAAAATGCACACTGCTGGGCACCACATCAGTTTGACAAATACCACTAATTGGCTACCAAGCAGGAGAACCCTGCAACTTGGAACTGGATTTATCTGTTCTTGAAGCAGGAGTTTCATAAAAAAATCCCCAAATTCAGGAAAGTGACAATGGAGATAAGTATGTTTTGCACCCCGTGACATATCTGGTCTGGAATTAGACCTTATCTAGTTGAGCAAACTGTTGCAAAATGTCTATCATCAAAATTATTTTTCTTTTAATGCCACAGACTACATATGCATGACACTGATAGTACACAAACCTGCAATTGAAAACACTGTCAGTTGAACACGACAGTTTACAGATTTGTGGCTTGCCAGGATTATAGCAAATTTTCTCTTCCTCTTCTTTCCTTTTTCATAGTGCTGTTAGATACAAGTGGGGGGGGGTTCTATACTTTTTTTGAGGTGGTGACAAACCTAACAGGAAAAATTTTCAGTTCATCTCTTCCCAAAGGATTCTTTTCTTTCTATATTATAACAATATTTCTAGGAGGCTTTATGTCTTGCTCTGTTACAAACGTAAAAATTGGAAATACAGCTAATATTAGTAAAAGACTCAGATATGGGAGAGATCTTTTCCTGACCTGGACAAGAAAGCTGAGGAATGGCACATATATGGTACGCACAGTGGGTGGGTTTTTTGCACAAATAGATATTTGGCTATTTTCTAAGAACTTGTTGGTGCAATTAAGAGCATGAGGCTATGAATTCTTGCATTTTTTAGTGCTTCATTGCTATTTTGCATTACTCCATCCCAGCTGTGTCCAAGTAACCTGGGTGTGTCCAAGTAATTTAAGGTATTAAATTATTATTTTTCTTATTAAGTGTCTGCTAATAAAAATATAACTGAATACTTATTCATATACTTACTTATGAAAGCTTGTAATGAAGACAGGCTTTCAAGACTGATTTTAAAGGAAGAATTCCCCTGATGTGGAATTTACAGAGACCTGACGCAGGCACTGGGCACAGTGCAGCCCTCCAGTAATACCACCCAGCCATGTGATCTTTGGTACTGCCCCACGGATGAGAACATAGCAAGCCTACAAACCTCATCTGCTTTTCACTGGGAATTCTTTAAAGTTTCTTTTCTTTTTCTTTTTTTTTTCCTTATACACTAATGAAGCACTTGTTGGAATTGTCTTTAAAAAAAAAAAAAAATTGTCTGCATAGAAAATATCTGGCCAGGTGCCCAGTGTAACCAAGAGGCTCCTATATTTCAGGCAAGCTTCTAGGTCTAAATTAAGCGAGGAGCTCTTCCATCAACTCAGACTACCTCAGGAAGAAGTAGGCACAAATACAATTGAAGGCTTGTTCCATAATGCTCCTCGGATTGCTAAATTTTGTCCTGTGTCTCTTAAACAATAAGGAAAAGATGTCTAATGAAATCAGTCATCTGGCCTGCCCCAGCATAGTTACTCAGAAGATAAATTGTGTAGAATCGAGTTTCATGGTACTGAAAGATACATTTTACACTTTTTTCTTCTATATCCTATATCAAAATAAGCAGCTTCCAAACAAGTGGTTTACTACCCAGTCCCCTTCAGACTGTGTCCATGCAACTTATCTTTGCTCAGCTACACATTGCTGCTGGAGACGTGTATTCCCCTAGTAATTATTTAATAGTAAACAACAAAAAACTTCTGCACGTTTGTGTATATCATGTGCAATGCCAGATAATATTTTCCATGAACATGACATTTTAAAAATACCTATGTAATGCTTTGAGCATATAAAAACAAGAATATAACAAAGGAAACTATGACTACTGAACAAATACCTAGAAGGAGTAACATTTATTATTAACAGCATGCATCTAAAACTGTCAAGATTTTCACAACTGCAAATAAAATCTAATATGAAGAAGTACAAGCTAATACAAGAACAGTGAACTACACACATTTCTTAAACTGACTGAAACCCAGGAAAAGATGGAAAGATGAAAAAAGTAGCTGTACGTAACTCCGTGAAAGTCCTGTGTTTAATATGCACTAGTGGTCAAAAAAGCAAATAAATAGTCAGATATATATGTAATGTGATATACAATAACTAACCTCAAAGTTACTTGCCACTAAATAAAACAACTGTACACCTACATACAAAACACCATACTTCTTGTCACTTTTTCTCAAGGAAAAATACTACAGTAGATGGGATTCAGAGATGAGCAATAGTCATTAACAGAATGGAAAGACTTTCTTATTTTTGTTAATTTTTTGTTTTGCAATAGTTCTGAATGACCTAAATCAAGATTAGGAAAGACTGTAAAGATTAGAACAGTTGAGCAAGAAATGGTAAATTCATGGTGCATTCTTCCTTCACAATACAAGAGCAACATAACCAAAAAGCATTGCACTTCCCGATAAAATGAAACTTCTATACAATTAGGCTATAGGATTTGCAACAACATGTTTTTCAGCTTAAGAACTTTGCAGAATTCAGAGGAAGCTGACATTTACACAAATAATGAAAACCTCTATTTCTATGTCACAGTTCAAATCTATTTCTATGTCATAGTTCAAACAAGCACAGTTCAGATTTTTTCAACCTCAGAATATGGCACAAACACCTCATTGATGTTCTAGTAGAATAATACTGGACACTCTATATTCAGTTTTCAAAGGTGAAAACTGCTAAAAGTTGAATTCTTTGGAAAGCAGATCTGCAACTTAGCAGTGTATTACAGTACTAGTATCATTATTAACAGAGCACATAAAACTGCAAATAAAGCTCTGTGATGCTATGCTGTAAAAACACATGTTGAGAGATCTCTACTGTGTAGTTTTAATATCATTAATAGCCATTACAAGCAAATGGGAGAAAGTGAACAGAAACACAGTGGCAAGAAGTCATTTCCCAAGGTCAAAAAATACGTCAGAGAAAGTATAACACAGGTTTCCTGATTTCTAGTCTTGAGAAACTAAGGACCACTCCAGTTATGTATTATGAAAAGTCTCAGGCACCTATCAAGACTGTCTTTGACTATGGTAATGAAATTAGTGGGGATTTAAAATGCTCTATATTTTTTATAACCTCCTCATTTCCTCCCTTTTTTTAAAAAATGTACTCCAGCATTCTACAATTCTGAAACATCACATTAGGTCCTCGAGTCTAGTCAACCATTTTATTGCCTCCAACCAGCATTTCAAAGAGCATTTTGTATTAGTAACCTGAAGACTTGGAGCCAGCTTCTGAGAATGAAAAATATTTCAACTACATTAAAAGCAGTCTGGGGTAGCCTGGCCTCTTCTTAACCATCTCCCTGCCCTGCAAGGAGTGTATTCAAAGAGAAACCGAAAAACAAAACAAAATTAAAAAAAATAAAATAAATTTTAAAAACCACCAAAAAAAACCAAACCAAAAAAACCCAACCTCCAGCAACAAAGGCAGAAAAGAACAGCAAATCATGAAATTGTGATGCCCACGTGTGATCCTGACACATGTATCTTCTAATTCACTGCAGTCCCTCTGCCACCACAATCACACAGGTCAGACATAACTTTTAACTGACCAGCTCTGTATTTCAAGATGAGACAAAACAGCAGCCTCAAGACAGCTTGGCAGCCAGCGTACTCCGCCTGACAGGATTGAAGCTAGGAGTCATAGCTCTCAGCAGCAGTCTAGTGGTGAATACTCTCCCCAATCATATAGCCATATGATCATGTATCATATAACCAGACACAGTGAGGGGAAGTTCTGTCACATAGTCACACACATTCTTCAGACAAACTCTACATACAGGCGAGTATTGGCCACATATATCCAGCATCCATACTGCCCATGTAAACTGATGCGTGGAGTCTCAAGTTTTGGGTCAACGAATTTGGCAGACTGGGATTAACAGTATCACCTCAGATTAGTCCAGAAAGCAATTGGCTGATGTGGCTAGAGTAATGCAGATGATGGGGAAGCAAACAAAACACATGTCAATTCAAAATAGATAGGAAGAAAAAAATTACCAGGATCAATTTTGCAAAGTAAAAGATAAGGGAGGTCTGGGAAATCTTATTCCTGCAAAACTGCATTTACACCATAAAGCAGGAAGTTACTTTAACCTTACCATAACCTTTGTAACTTGTGTTTTTATTGTTCGTAAAATTACCCACCTCCCTAAACTCCATCAGTAGTAACCAGTTCTATGACAAGACATAATAGTGAATCAGATGGATAGTCTAAACAGCAGGTGAAGAGGCATCTCTTTTTTTATATTCATTCTGAGTTTTCCAGCCATTAATTTCTTAACCCAAAATTCACCGTGCTTTGCATTGCAGCTCAGAAGCATGACATAGGACCAGGTTTGTGAGCTGGCACCACTTCAATAAGAAAAGCAGGAACCACTGGGCCATGTCCTCCATTGAATTCCCTTGCATCTTCAGCATCACTTCGACTTCACGTTGGGTATAATTTTACACTCATTTGCCCAGCACTAGTAGAGCAAAGATCTTACCTGACTGAGCTTTACATGAGACAAAAAAAATACAATATCTGCTTTCTACTGATAGTGCTGGCTCTTGTCTTTATGCTTTTCCCACTGATCAATGATGATGAATAAAAATCACAGTCAGCCTTACCAAGTGTTGTTTACAGCTGTGAAGAGTTGATCAATCATCTAACTACCTATAATTAGTTAACAACTGATAGGAATGTATTCAGTAATGAATTAAATGCATTAACTTCAGTTAGACTTTCCAACTTTATTCTTCTTGCAGAATAAATAATACCTCTCATTAGCTGCACTTTATGGAATAACAAATAACATATTTTTCTCTCCCTTCACCTACAACTCCTTTCTGACTCTCACCAATCCATCTATGTGGGCACCAGAGACATTTTTCTTTAAGTTAAAATATGCAAATGTGATAGTGCTATGTATTTGTTCTCCTCTCTGCTTCTGTTCAGTAGTTATATAAAATCTGCCTTAGATTATCTCGCTGATGAATGGAGGATACATAAGTAGGATTTTGAAATCCTATTTTGCTATTGGACTTAATGAGATTTTGAACTGTTTTCAGAGAAAGCAGAGCTGGAACAATACCAAAGACTCTTTCCTACCACTGAATTCTTTTACAATTAGATTCATGCTTTTTGTAACAACATAGCCATATTGTAGTGTTCACATTATGCCCCTTTGCTCATTGTTAAGTCTTCCCTTATGCTGTCAAACTACTCCTCTGTCATTCCCTACTATAAAAAAAATTTCAGACTGTGAAAGGTGATGTTACTTTTACTGAACTCATGTGAAAGGTAAAGGAAAGGTCAGTGGCACCACAGCACAGAGGTAGGCATGGGTCAGTTCTCCAATGAAGTGGGATGTTATTATTAGCTGCTGAGTTGCTCTGATAGTGGAGTGGTTTTGAAGTGATGCTATATTAATTAGTAGACTTTGGAAGCACAGTGTCAAGAACAGGATCAACTGACACACTTTCCTGTGCCTAACTGCATAATCCTGTTTCCTAACATAGACCCATGCCCTTCTTTAGCCCCTTGTCTATTAAAACATTTATGAGAGCTCCTGCAGCAGTAAGGCCTCCATGAATTTCCTCTGACACCTAACACCTTTGCACCTGCTCTTTTGGGTTTCACACTGCTCCTGCTAACGTTTGATGTTACATCTTATACCAGTTCCATAAAGCAGCTGTTGCTTTGCATGGATTGACAGCACTTTGGCCAACTGTATCGGAAAGCAACTCATCATGAATGTTAAGCAAATTTGAAGAGAATACAAGCACTGAGCAAAGAAGGGCAAGACAAAATCCTAACAGAAATGCACCCAAGGCAAGCAATTGGAAAAACACTTCTGAGACTGCGAAATGTATGCACAGAAAAGCTGGCCCAATTAAAGGCAACTGGGCTTTTGCCAGTGATTTAAAATCAAGAATTTCACCAGAGGTTGGCTTAATGCTGTAATATTAAGTACATTAACATTAAGTAACATTAACAGTACCAAGTTAAGCCCTTTATTACATCATTCCTCTCTGCTTTGTGGTCCTGAAAAACCCACATGAATAAAATTCAGTTTTTAACAGATCCAATACATGACCCCTTTGTAACTTTCTAAAAATTCTACAAATGTGAAGATTTTACAGGTCCTTTATAATCCAGTTGAATGAGAGAGGAAGGAGCTAAGGGTGAGTTCTTCCGGTGCCTGACTGGATAGTGAAACCCCTGGGAAATTAACGTCCTGTACATCCCCCTGATCGTGTTTTTCATTTTATAATTGTTACATACATAAAAAACAAATGGCAAAGGAAAGAAACAGGTTTGGAAGTTTAAAGCTTTGAAGAATAAAGTGCTGGTAAAAGAACCTGTCATTTTATATTTCTATTGAGACTGTTGGTGTCCTGCCTGCATAACCAGGATATGGCTTTGGGAGGTGTGAGTTACAGATGACAAAGACAAGTTACATGGAAATGCGCAGTTGAGACTTATTTGAAGTCTCTCCACACTTGCATAGAGCTTGTGCCTCTTCTCTTTCTGCTAAATGTTTTCCTTTGCTGAATAGGACTGGTCAGAGAAACAGAACCAGACCAAAAGAGACTGAAAACTTTCCAGCTGTTAAACCTCAGTTTTAAAATATCTTTTGAAATTGTATTAATGTATAAAAAGTTATTTATGTCTGCTCTGGATACTGCTGTGTTTGAAAACCTTAGGAGACTCATGTTAGTGCTTAATGAATCTCTAGTCATATCAGCTGGGGGTTTTTTAGGGTCACACATGTTAGTATTGTTGAAAGATGTAAGAGGTAACTAATTATAATTATATTTTTCAGGTGAACAAAGCAGAGAAATGGCACAAGCTATAATTCCTGTAACTCTAGACAGCCTTACCAGAGGGGATGCATCACGGGACCTGTTGATCACCAATGCAAGTAAGCTAACTGGTGACATCAAGATTGGAGGCAGCCTGAGCTGCAGTGATATGCACCGGCGGAGTTCACAGTCCTGAAGGGTATGGGTCAGGCAGAGTAAAGTCAGGACCCTGAATTTTAGGAAAACAAACTTCCAGCTGTTCAAGGATTTAAATAAGAAGACCCCCTGGGAAGCTGCCTTCAGGGACAAGGGAGCAGAACAGAGCTGGCAGATCTTTAAGGATGCTTGCCATAGACTGCAAGAACTCTTGATCCTCAGGTGTAAGAAATCAGGAAAGGAAAGCAAGAGACCAAAATGGATGAGTGGAGACCTGCTGGTCAAACTAAAGGGCAAGAAGGAAACGCACAGGCAGTGGAAGCAGGGACAGGTATCCTAGGAAGAGTATAGGGACACTGCCTGGTTGTGTAGGGATAGAGTCAGGAAGGACAAGGTGTGGCTGGAGCTGAACTTGGCAAGGGATGCAAAGAAAAATAAGAAGGGTTTCTGTAGGTATGCCAGCTAGAAAAGGAAGGTCAAAGAAAGTGTATCCCCCCTGATGAACATGACTGGCAAACTGGTAATAATGGATGAGGAGAAGGCTGAGGTACTCAACAACTTTTTTGCCTCATTCTTCACTGGCAACCTCTCTTCCCACACCTCTCGAGTGGATGGACCTCAAGGCAGGGACTGGGGGAGCGAAGTCCCTCCCACTGTAAGAGAACATCAGGTTTGTGACCACCTGAGGAACCTGAACATACGGGATGGGACCTGACAAGATGCAACCCAGAGTCCTGAGGAAATTGGCTGATGTAGGTGCCAAGCCACTTACCATTACATTTGAAAAGTCATGGCAGTCAAGTGAAGTCCCTGGTGACTAGAAAAAGGGAAACATTGCACCCATTTTTAAAAACGGCAGAAAGGAGGACCCTGGGAACTAACCTCACCTCTGTGCCTGGTAAGTTCATGGAACAGATCCTCCTGGAAGCTATACTAAGGCACGTGGAGGACAGGGAGGTGACTCAAGACAGCCAGCATGGCTTCACCAAGGGCAAGTCTTGCCCGACCAACCTAGAGGCCTTCTATGATGGAGTGACTACATCAGTGGACAAGGGAAGAGCTACGGATGTCGTCTCTCTGGACTTCTGTAAGCCTTTGACATGGTCCCCCACAACATCCTTCTCTCTAAATTGGGGAGAGATGGATTTGATGGATGGACAGTTTGGTGGATAAGGATTTGGCTGGATAGTCGCATCCAGAGAATACTGGTCCATGGCTCAATGTCCGGATGGAGATCAGTGACAAGTGGTGTCCCTCAGGGTTCCATATTGGGACCAGTACTGTTCAATATCTTCATCAGTGACATATAGACAGTGGGATTGAGTGCACCCTCAGCAAATTTGCAGATGCCACCAAGCTGAGTGGTACAGCTGACATGCCTGAGAGATGGGATTCAATCCAGAGGGACCTGGACAAGCTCCAGAAGTGGGCCAACATGAACCTCATGAGATTCAACAAGGCCAAGTGCAAGGTTCTGCACCTGGGTCGGGGCAACCCCCAGCATCAATACAGGCTGGGGGATGAAGGGATTGAGAGCAGCCCTGCCAAGAAGGACTTGGGGGTACTGGTAGATGAAAACCTGGACATGAGCCAGCAATGTGTGCTCACAGCCCAGAAGGCCAGTCATATCCTGGGCTGCATCAAAAGAAGCGTGGCCAGCAGGTTGAGGGAGGTGATTCTGCCCCTCTACTCTGCTCTGGTGAGACCCCACCTGGAGTACTGCATCCAGCTCTGGAGCCCTCAGCATAAGAAAGACACAGACCTGTTGGAGCGGGTCCAGAGGAGGGCCACGAAAATGATCAGCGGGCTGGAACACCTCTCCTATGAGGAAAGGCTGAGAGAGTTGGGGTTGTTCAGCCTGGAGAAGAGAAGGCTTCGGGGAGACCTTATTGCAGCCTTTCAATACTTAAAGGGGGCTTATAAGAAAGATGGCGGCAAACATTTTGGCAGGGCCTGTTGGGACAGGACAAGGGGGAATGGCTTTAAACTAAAAGGGGGTAGGTTTAGACTAGATATAAGGAAGAAATTTTTTACGCTGGGGGTGGTGAAAGACTGGGACAGGTTGCCCAGAGAGGTGGTGGATGCCCCATCCCTGGAAACATTCGAGGTCAGGTTGGACGGGGCTCTGAGCAACCTGATCGAGTTGAAGATGCCTCTGCTCATTGCAGGGTGGTTGGACTAGGTGACCTTTAGAGGTCCCTTCCAACCCAAACTATTCTATGATTCTATGATTTTGAAAGCTTTCCAAGTCTGTACTTGCTTATATCCAGACTTAGCTGAAACCTTCTATGCATCAGAAATACAAAACAAGATTGTATTTGATCTGTTGACAACACGGTGTGCTAAAACAGCCAGAAAGCATAACCTTGCCATTTCTCTGAACTTCAAAGATCAGTTTATGCAGGATTGACGTGGAAATGCAAGCATACATACATATGCTCTTTCTTTGACAAAGTATTCATACGCTGTAACTGTGCCTGTCTCATTCTTTCACTTTGCACTACCCAGACCTCACAAAGGGTACAGGAAACATTTCAGATTGCTTGCTGGGACTGCTCAGATGTGGTATTGAACACTGTTCAAAGCAGAATAACTTTGCAAAGACTCTTTTTAATTTATTTTCAATATCAGAACATCTAACTGTAAGTATTTCTGTCTTGCTGCTGGTATTGTAGAGTGACTTGCCTGTCCTGTGACTGACAGCATTTGCCACACCAGATGGTACAGATGGAGGAAATGAGAATTTCTTTATCTTCCCTCTCTTCTCATTAAAGTTCCTTCAGGTCACATCTATAGATACTCTTGGCTGATGTAGCATTATTAGCAGAATTTTATAGTATGGAAGAAGAACTGGCCCTTCAACACAGCAAAGCTGTCTCTTTGAAATATCAGCACAAAGCAGGTATTCTGTCATGCACAGGAAACATTAATTGGGTGATTCAGTAAATAACTGTAGAAAGCAATACTTTCCGAAGGAAGCACACCTTAAAATAAAGTCAGAACAGTTTTCTACAAACCTATATCAGAAAACACATTTATAATACCATTTTTAGTCCTAGAAAAACAAATTAGTTGCATAATGTGCATGAAAATAGCAAAGGAAACTCTATCCAACAGTTAAAATACAAATACCAGCTTCATACTAATTCTTAAATTCACACACAGAAGGTACAAGAGATTTAGAAACAAATCCATCCATCCCTCACCTTCTCTCTGCAGCTACAGAGTATGGAACCCAGCATAATCCCACTGTGCTAGGAGAGGGACTGGATACAGGGCGTGCCTCTCCTGGACATCTTAGCTAGAGGAACAAGTTCACCTCCACAGAGGAGTCTTATCAGCTATGTATCATCTCAGGGAAGATTGTGCCTTAAACTTCATAGTGCACCTTCCCCTGCTACGCCTGGTTACTGAGGTCTAGAAGTATCTGTTACAAACTGGCTGCATAAATGTAATGCCACGTAGGTTGCCTTTCCTAACATTTACATTCTATTTCAATGTATAGTTTCACTCATGTCCAGAGAAAGGCATTCTTAATTTGCAAATGTGGCCAAAACAGATTTGAATTCAACTGCAGATCCATAAACCTTTTCTGCCAAAGGACTTACTTTGCAACTAATACTAATCTAATATTTAAGTCAAATGGAACTTTTTAAAATCTAAAAATGTTAGACATCCAACAGTAGAAGAGAGAAAAATAAACTGAAAAGTAGACATTGAATCAGCTTGCTCTTCCTTAAGCATAGTATGGAATGGTATGAAATCCTAAGCCTTGAGAAAGTAAAAGGTGAGAGCACACACCCTCAACTTTTTTTAATGGAGCATCAGATTACCTCATTTTAAGATTCAGTGAGATGACTTACAGAGTGCTGGAAGTGGCCTTTGAAAACAGGGAAAGAGCTTTCTACAAGAAATGAACAGACAAGTGAGCAGTGTGCTTGCCTCCTGATGCTATGGCACGAGGCATGTCACTCAAGGCATGGCTCCAAAGCACACCCAAATAGAAATACTGACAAAAGTCCAGGTACTGTACATGCGTGTTCAGCATGTAGGCTGATACAGCCACTTCATGGAACAGGTTGCATTAGGCCAAGCAGAATGCTAGGGTTTGGGGTGGGGGTTTTTCCACACACACTGAAAAAGGTGGATGTATCGCTGCCAGATATTGAATCTATTAACAGAGAATGAAGATCCACAAGATTTCAGTTGTGCTAGAGTACCTGAACCATAGCATACCTCAACTTAAAACAGCTGCATTGAAAAATGAAATTGTTAGTTTAAAAAGGCAAGAAGTATAGTCAGTATACATGCTGGAAACCTGCTTAACAACTGTAGTTTAACTGAAAAGTAGTACAAGATAAAGGTGCTTAGCATTTTGTCTTTCCTGAAGTTTCCTTGTTTACAAAATAAATTAACAGACTTAACAGACATCATAACAGTCTGTGAATTTCTTATGTGGCTGACTGACAAGTTCAGGCACAGAAACAACTGATATGCCAGCAAAAATTTATACACGTATATGGTAGCTGCCTTCACAAATTCACTTCAATTCAAAATGGGTATTTGGTGACACTGTAGGGTTTTATGTAATAACCTGCATTCACCCTCTACCACTTCTGGGTAGCAACTACAGTCATGTGTTATATGATCTATCTCATTGAAATTTCTCCCCCTAAATTAGCTCATCATGTAATAATTTGTGTCTATTTAAAAAAAAAAAAAAAAAAAAAAACCTGAACCATTGTCCTAAGAAAGCAAACAACTAAATAACCAAATAAACTAAAAGCTTCAAGACTTCTCTATTTTTTGCACCTGTCATAAAGAAAATTGATAGAAAGGGAACAGGGAAAATGGTTACCGACGATGTAATTCAGTCTCAGAGTTCTGATGATCTCATAAACCTTTATGGGTCTGTCAAAAATTCTTGACTGAATTACAGGCATATTATCAATCTCTTTGAATCCATTTTTGTATATGTTATCAGTGTCTGTCTGGCCATTATTCTATGTACAAAACCAAGGTAAAATTAGACTTTGATCATTTCTGCTGGGCTGAAGTTTGCCTTTATTTCTTTCAAGTAAATTTTACACTGGAGAATACTGTTGCTGCTCTCATACATTTCTTTAACCTTCCCAGAAGAAATTCTTAAGGATTTGAAAGTCAAATAAAAATTGAACTTCCTGAAAGATGATAAACAGGAAACATTTTTAGCAACTCTCTACCTTATTTTGTGTATTGGTTGCCAAGTTTTCGGGTTTTCTGCTAATGTTGTAAAGGGAACACATTCACCTACCAAAACAGAGCTTGCACGTACTTGCTCATTTACACTCTCCAGTTGCCAGTACTCACAACACAGGAGACAATGATGACCAACCCTTATGAGCATTTCACTGTTAGCAACAGTTGTTTTAGGTAATAATTGACATATCTGCCTAATTTAGGGTCATAAATACTTGTATTGGGTGTCCATGCCAGGTTCTGGCAGAGTGGGGGCTACAGGGTGGCCTCTGTGGAAAGAAACCAGGGGCTGCCCCATGCTGGACATGGCCAGTTCCAGCCATGGAAGTTCCAGTTCCAATGGACCCACCACAGGACACAGCCGAGCCCCTCACCCAAGTGTGTGGTCCCACTCTAAAAACTTATTTAAGAAAGGGAGAAAAATGCCTGAGAAAGGGGGAGAGAATAAAAAGAGTGAGAAAGAACAGAGGGAACACCAGGGTCCGAGCAGGAGGAGGAGGCATTGCTCCATGGTGGGGCAGATCTCCACACCACAGCTCATGGAAGACCCACACTGCTGCAGATGGATATTCCTGAAGAAAGTGCAGCCCATGGAGACTCCACGCTGGAGCAGAGGAAAGTGTGAGGAGGAAGGAGAAGCAGCTAGAAACCACTGTGTACTGGCTATAACTCCCCCTGCCTCCCTGCACCACTCAGGGCTGGGAGAGGAATCTGGAGTGAAGGAGTGAAGTTGACCTTGGGATAAGGGGGAGGAAAGGTATTGGTTTAATGTTTTTGTTTCTCACTACTCAAATATATATTGACAAATATTATATTATTCTTCCCCAAGCACAGTCTGTTTTGCCCACAATAATAAATGGTAAACAATCTCCCTGTCTTTTATCTCAACCCATGAGCTTTCTTATCCTATTTTCTCCCGATGTCATGCTGAGGAGGGGGAGGGAGTGAGCAGCTGGATGGGCCTTTGGCTATTAGCCAAGCTTAGCCCACCACAACACTTCACAGTATCTTTCTGTTTTCCCTTTTTAGACTGTTCAGACTAATTCAATATTCTAATTCATTAAATAGTTACCTGCCAGTGACTACCATCTTTTGCCCATCTGAGAATCAAACATCAGACACCTATTACTTTAGCAAGGATACAGATGCAATCGCTCTGAATAACATCAGCCATATTGAGTACACCAAAGACCAAACAGTTTGCAGCATTTTAAATCATTTGACAAAACTGTTCCTTTAATTGTATGTTCGGCTTCCAAAGCTGCCCTTGAAATGTTGATTCTGGGAAACTAATTTTATAAACTAAATCAGAAGAGTTTATGTAGCCTACCTCCCAGGTCACTGCAAGTATAAATTAAGTGCCAGCCTCCAGAGAAACAAGGAAACACAATAGACAATGCCAATATTTTTCTTCTTGACCTTTCAGACCGTGCTGACATGATGTTGCTTCCAGCTTTTGCTGTTACATAAAGCAACTCGCACAGCTCCAATTTTTTTCCATAGTTTGTAAGTGAACCATTACCCAGTAGCCTATATTCAGTTTTAGTGGCTTTCAATCCCATTGAATAGGAGACTGCCAGAAGGGAACAGCATTTTTGAGATTTCCAAGAGAAACACTGGTCTCTTAGGACTCAGCCCTGGAAAGACTTACATGCACAGTTAGGGTTACATGCAAAGGCTACCCATAATGCATAGACATGGGTAAGCCTTTGTGCTACAAGGCCTTTAGAAGCAACTGGGAAAATATTTATTGATTTTAACATACCAATGATTGAGGTTAAATTCACCATTCTAGTCCACTGGTTTGAATATACTCATTTTTTCTAGATGCTTGTATTTAATTCCTTTGCCTGTTCAGGACATATGGGGTTTTTATTCCATTATGGTTCCTTTTTACCAGTTAAGTTTTATCTGGTTTGTCCCCTATCTTTGCTATCTGAAAGAGGAGGAGAGGAAGGAGAAAGGAGACCTGCACTGTTTGTGTTGTTGCTAGCATTTCTATGCAGTGTCTGCTTATGACGTGAAGTTAATGATCACCTTTTGTTTCTGTTTCCTTCACATCATTTTTTAACAATTCTTTTCAGATAAACTACCTTACAGTGAAAAGTCAGAAGGGAAAGTTAATTACTGTTTGCATTTCCTCAGAACAGAACATAAGCATGGCCAAACCAGATCTCACATAAGTTTAATCTACTCCAACATTGCCTGTAAATCACCAGTAACAAATGTTTAGATAAAAAGTAGGAATCAGTAAAGAAAAGCCTGACACTTCTCCCTAAACCTCACCCTACTCATCCACCAGGAATCAGGATATTAAGAACCTGAGAAATACAGATGACATCTGAAACTGTGGTTAGGTACCAGCCAACGGTTTTATTTCTCCGTGAACAATAAGTCTCAGAGCAGCTGCGGCAGAGAGCAGTTATGCATCCAACACAAGAAACAATGTTGGTGAGTGCCTGGGAGTCCTTTTCTCAGTCTTTATTATATATTCACACCATGCCTCACACATAATATCCCTTTTAGACAGACATTTATGCTCATAGCAACATGCAGTGTTGTTTATAGAACTCTCCATACTCTTTTTAAAGGAAAAGAGACACTGGGAACAAATGAAGGTTAGTATGTGAATTTGACTGTCAAGATGCACTTCACTTTCACAGAAAAATTAAAGCTATTTGCAGCCTTCTCTTCATCACCACTGGCCAAATCCCCTTTGGGATCATGTCCTCCTTCATATATCAGAATAAATACAAGCAAAATTTAGTCACTTGAAAACTAAAACAAAGAAGCTTGGTCGCCTTTAACTGCTGCTAAGGCATTTTTAGTGATATTACTACTAAAATATTATTGCTAAAAACTGTGAGGAATGTGATTTAATCTGTTAAGAAAAGATTTTAAGACTCTGATAAAATACCTTATAAGCCAAATAAAAAAATATGGAAGAAACATAGTTTGTTTTCTTACTTCAAATGGGAGTTCTGTTATTTCCATATTTCCAGACAAATCCAGTTTTTCCAGACTCTCACAATCACCCAATTCTGGAGGGACTGACTTCAAATTATTGAAACTCACATTGAGCACTTTGA
This sequence comes from Aptenodytes patagonicus, assembly GCF_965638725.1. Taxonomy (NCBI): domain Eukaryota; kingdom Metazoa; phylum Chordata; class Aves; order Sphenisciformes; family Spheniscidae; genus Aptenodytes; species Aptenodytes patagonicus. The sequence continues at coordinate 48,103,633 of NC_134982.1, read as the reverse complement.
GGTTTTTTAAGCAGCCTGTGAGGGAAAGATAATTAAAATCAGTGCATTAAAAAAAAAATATGAAGGGAGAAAGTAAAAATAAAAGACATACTCAGTTTAGCAAAGAAAAAACTCCTTAATGTCATGATGAGTAAGAGATTAATAAATATTTTCTGCAGAGGTCACTAACATTGGGGGGGGGGGGCAATAGTGCTGTATTGCACCCATATGGACTTCCCTTAATCAGCAATGGTTTTGGCGAGAGTTTGAAAGGAGGCAGCAAAGACTTGCAAAGATCTTGATCCTACCAGGGATGAGATAGCTATTGACCTCAGTTGAAACTCAAGAAGTTGACTTTTGGTTTGGCCACTTTAGAAAACTTGCCTGCTAACTGAAAAGCATCTTAGTATTTTTTATAGAACCTGTTCATTGGGAACAATTGCTCCTACTAAACTTACTACATCAAGAATTCTGCCTTCAGTATCCAGCATTGCATACTTTTGATTATAAAAGATAATGGACATGTGCATTTGTTTCATTTTTTTTTTTATTGCAATTTATCATCCTTGTTGGCTTAATTTTAAGTCCCTTATAACATTGTAGGCTACATTTAGTCACATTGTACTTTCTGTTCCTTTGATTTATAGCATTACATAATCTTCAGTAAAAACAGGCTTAGAAACATTATTAAAATGCAAAATGTATTATACTGGAAAAATGCAAATTGTACTGTGACATAGTCAAAGTAAGGAATTTGAATGTATCAAATAGCTGATGTGTTAGCAAAGGGATCCTTAAATATATACATAACAAAATGAGAACATTCTATGGACAGGTATTCTGTTGGACGATGGAATGGACGATCATAGAATCACAGAATCACAAAATGGTTTCAGTTGGAAGGGACCTTCAAAGATCATCTGCTTCAAAGCCCCATCCAACCTGACATTGAACACTTCCCATGATGAGGCATCCACAACTTCTCTGGCAAACCTGTTCCAGTGTCTCACCACACTCATCGTAAAAAAATTCTTCCTTATGTCCAATCTAAATCTACACTCTCTTAGTTTAAAACCATTACCTCTTGTCCTGTCACTACATGCCCTGGTAAAAAGTCTTTCTCCATCTTTCTTATAAGCCTGCTTTGTATATTGAAAGGCTGCAATAAGGTGTCCACAGAGCTTTCTCTTCTCCAATCACACCAAATCACACAGCATTTTACATAAACCCAAGAGTCTCCTTTGGACACAACATTGTCTTCAAATGATGGCTGGAGCACCCAAATCTTTCTCATAGGTGACAGACAAACCCTATATGGTAAGAACTCCATTATATTAATCTCTACAGGTTGCAATAGAGAAAAATATAGAAGCTTCCACTCAGCTTCCTCCCAGTTTTAGCTCTGCCAGAAATAGAAACTGAGGTGGTATTTCAAAATTCAGCTGTCCTTTTAGGAAGGTAACCTTGTCTTTCCTATTCTCTGTGAAGTGCTGTTTTAGTTAAAATAGCAGAAGCAAAATTTTCTGTAAGACTACAACAGGCATTCTTTTGGCAGTACATTACTGTCCCATAAGGGTCATTGGGGCTGGTGCAAGAGACTAATAGAAGCAAGCTAATGGTGTAAATGTGTGAACTGCTTTATTTCCTGATTTTTAAGCACATAAAAGTAATAAAAGTTTAGCCTACCCATGATGAAACCCCACCGTGTTTAGTATCATGATGTAGATAAATGAAGGTATTACATCACATGCTAAGTGGCATAAACATCAACTTACCACCTCATTGCAACAAAATAGTCATTGAAGCAGAAATGCCTTTAAAATAAAATAGAGAATCAGAGAATCGCAAATCAATTCCTCATCCAATTAATCCCTCAGTGATGGATAACAAATCCCATTGTAATGAAAAGGGAACTACTTACTCATTAGCACTGAAATGTTTTGTATTTTCTTTCAGCAATGGGATATGGTACTGGGTCTGTCTGGAATTGAGTAAATTTTCTTCATAGCAGCCCGTACGGTGCTCTGTTTTGGATTTGTGACCAAACAGTGGTGATAACACAACAATGTTTTTGCTATTGCTGAGCAGTGCTTACACAGGATGAAGGCCTTCTCTTATTTCTCACTGTGCTGTCCCAGTGAGTCAGCTAGGGGTGGGCAAGAGGCTGGGAGGGGACAGGACTGAGGCATGGGACCCGAATTGACCAAAGGAATATACTATAACATTTAACATGATGTTCAGCAGTAAAAGCTGGGGGTGGGGGAGGAAGGGGGGGGGGCAGTTTTCCAAGGTGGCTATTGCTCAGGGACTGGCTGGGCATTGGTCAACTGGTGCTGAGTGATTGCTTTTGCATCACTTCTTTGTTTGTTTGCTTGTTTGTTTTTCTTCACTTACTAAACTGTCTTCATCCTGACACAGGAGTTTTCTCACTTTTGCCCTTCCAGTTCTCTCCCCATCCTGCTGTGGGAGACTGAGCAAGCAGCTGCAGGAGGCTGAGCAAGCTGTGTTTGGCTTAGCTGCCTATGAGCGTTAACCCACAACAGATGTATTTGCTAACTTTTCAGCCACTGAAATTTCTACCTCTCAGTTCCATTAGTAGCTGGAGAACTAATGTAGACAAGGCATCTAGTGTCACCAACATTCTATTCACCCTCTTGTCTAACTCTGCTCAGATGATGCATCTCTGGTGCATAACTAGGAGACATGGAGCAGAATTGCTTACAAAAAAACATCACAAAAACTTAACAGCCTTTCTGGGCAGGGTGATGGAGACAAGCACAGCTTCCCTTTCTGACTTTCCTGCCTTCTGTAACCATGGCTTTTCAAGATTTTTTCTCCTTTCACAGTTTCTAACATGTATGTCAACATTCACAATATGGTTTGTCCCAGCTTGCAGGTATGAGAAAACAAATAAGTAGAAGATGCATCACATTTTTTTTTGTCATATATAATCTCTCTCTAATCTGACAGAAGCACACTACAGAATCTACAGTCAATTGCCAGCAATTGCTGTAGCTAAGATTATGAAAATTACTGGAAAAAGTTATGAGTCTTACAACTGAATTTAATTCTGATAACAAACTCAGGACAACATAGATGAGCAGGATACAGTTCACCGAGATCTGCCTGCAGGGAGCAATCTCTTCCAAATCTGTGTAACGGCTGTTTTTTCACCTCTGGGCTCTCCAGTGGATTAAGTTATGCCACATGACTCCTGAGCAGTAGTCAAGCATTAACCGTCCCTCTAGGACTGTAAGACATACATAGGACTCGCCAGGACCTCCTGGATAAAACCCTTACACCACCAATTCACATAATCCCATCTTTTTATTTCATAGAATCATAGAATAGTTTGGGTTGGAAGGGACCTTTAAAGGTCATCTAGTCCAACCACCCTGCAATGACCAGGGACATCTTCAACTAGATCAGGTTGCTCAGAGCCCCATCCAACCTGACTTTGAATGTTTCCAGGGATGGGGCATCCACCACCTCTCTCAGCAACACATTCAACAACTCTTTATCACATTCTGTCTTAAAAGTAGTTTGGTTTTTTACATCCACTGCTTTTATGGAAAAACAAAGTTACAGAGTTTCATCCTTTTCATGATTTGGAATGGTCTTCAGATTGCCAGTCTGAATTTATTCATAGAAGTTTTATGACCACTAATTCTTTGCCAATTTTATCTTTAAATAGCTCTTTTCCTTCCCTGGTGTTTACTTCTCTGATGTTTTCATAGGTAGCAGACATATCAGAATTTATTTTACTAGCCTGAATAAACCAATTCTTCTAATCTCCTCTCACAACATAAAAATTCCCCTCCTCAAATGGTCTAATAGACTTCTTTTGCATCTGTTCCCATCTGAAATAACTTTTCTTTAATCTGGGTGACCACAACTTTATGTATGTATCATACTGGATTGTCCTTCTGTGACGTTAGATTAGGAATTTCATTTCTTCAATTATTTGCATTTAATGAGCTCATGACTTGCTGTACAAATTATTAGCTCCTGAGTACATGACCTTGAACTCTGCAACCATGAATTTAATCTCTCTACTTTTTTGGAACCCCACCTGCTCATCCAGCTTTTCATATTTCATCCTGTTTGTGCAGTAACAATAACACCCAAACTGTGTCATCAGAAAATTTCAGTAGCCCAGTTCCTCAAAATAATTAAGAAATAAGCTCAAGACTGATCCTTGAGAAACTCCACAAGTGATCTTCCTCCTGGCCAATAGCTTCTCTTTCCAAATGAGTGCCTTGTTGCCTCTGCTTTAGCAAGTCTTTTGCTCATTTTTACAATTCTTGCATCAAAGTCCATTTTCTTAGATTCAGATATTCATTTTGCATAGTTCACTGTATCAAACACTTTATGGGGTAGCAGATAGACAAGATCTACTGTATCAAACACTTTATGGGGTAGCAGATAGACAAGATCTACTACTTGAAGCTCAATCATCTTCTCAAAAGAAAGACAGAAACCAAATGAGTTGGGCACAACTTGCTTTTCTTTTACAAATTTTTAATTTCAACCTAGTTTCCATTCAGCTCCACGTCTCTAATTACTCCTTCCTCTAAAAAAAAATTTAAAATTCTTACGAGCAACAATCTACACAGGGATAGAATTAGGTTATGTGAGTTGCCTGAATGGTAATCCAGGTTACAGACAGATCTTTTCCTTTCTCAAACAAAAGGGGTAAGACTGTCACTCTCCTTTTCCCCTAGACCTGTTAAACAAGGCTGCTAGGCTATTTTTGTCAGAGAAAGAGCACAAATATGCAACTATAAGACACCATTCATGACAATTCAAGATTCTCAAATCCAGGTATCTTGGCTGAAGGAGTGCAAAATTGGGGCACAATGAATCCCTAAATAACCTTTAAATGCCATAGGCATTGTCAGTAAGATTCCAGCCATTCTCACCCACATTTGGAGTTTATTGCAATAACAGCTCAGGGACTGGGGGAGTGTGAGGGGGTGGTAAGGCAGTATGAACAACTTTCACTACCCTGTAATCTGTATTTAGGGGCTTATTTATACCTTCTTAGTGCAGAAGTTCTTCACACTCTCAGGTATGGTGCCCAGCCACAACCAGGCTTAATGAGCATGCAGTACAGCCATTGAGGCAGCCTTACGAGGGGACAGAGGAGGTGACACCCCCTTCACAGCTGCACAAATTTACAGCAGGATTTGACCTCCACACCTGCCACCTATACATTCAAATAATACTCAAGCACAACTTCTCAATTAAAAGTTGTAATAATAAAATTGTTGATGCTACAACACTGTTGTTAACTATGCTTAATGGCACTAAATTTTCAGTTCTATAAAAAATGCAAATTAGGGAGTTAAACAGCTGACATCTCTGTGTTTTCCAAGGAGAGGCAGTAAAAGCAGTGATAAAATCCATGGCTTCCCTGGCAGTTTCACAATTAAGAATATTTTAAGTGGGAGCTGCAATGCCATAGTTGTTGCCTAAGATAGCTTTTATTCCCAGTTTAATTTTTTAATTCATTATTTAAAAAAATTAAACCAGTAAGTAAACTCTATAACTTCTGATGGGCAATGCAGCATAGTAATAATGGTAATGCAACTTCACCGTTTAGACAAGCCTACATTAGTGCTCCTAACAAGGTGTCAGAGACAAAATACAGATGGTTACAGAGAGCCTTTATTATCTAAGGATCTCATTCAATGCAAATGCAGATCCACTTGTATAAACTGGAGTAAAATGCAAAACAAATTTTTGCATTGATCTGCAATGATCTGATAGCAGCTTCCTATGGGCGAAGACAAATACTCTTCTATTTCCAGTCTTCTCTGCTGAATCAGTGACATTGCCTTTGATTTATCTGAAAGGAGATATTGATGTTCAAGTTTACAGGTAACAGTTAAAACATCAATTTTTATTTTTTTTTACTTCTTATCAAAGCATCCAAGGAGGGATGAAGACTTCCTGAACTACTTCTGCATAACAAAAATGCTAAACCTTTTTTTGCCACTAGGGCTTATAAAAGCTGTAGCATAGTAACACATTGACCCTGGGCTAGTAGAATTTCATTCTTTCTCCAACCTTCATATGTTCAATTGAAAAAATGTAAACATGCTGAGAGAAATTGCAAGTGACTACTACAAACAAAAAATAAAAAAGATAAAGCTGGGATCTCAGTCTGTGGTCAGAAGAGTATTAGTACAAGGCGGGGGAGGGGGGAAGAAGGTTTTCCTGTAGCAAAATAGAGGTAGAAAAACATGAAGAAGTTCTTGTGGGCTGAATGGTAGAGAGAGATACCTTCAGGGGAAAAAATGTCGTGTGAGAGTTTACTGAAAGGGCTGAAGGAAATTAATGAAAACAAAATGCAATGAGCTGAACTGAAGATATTTTGGTAGACCAGAAATTCTATAGAAGAGTATGTGACTTCCATTTTTTCATGTGAGCAGGTAAGCTGAAACATGGACTCTGATCTCCCTGGGGATCCCCAGAAAAGGGTGTATGTCCCAAGGGCAAAATGGAGTATAAGCTCAGTCTCCAGACTGGAAAACACTTTCTGAGTATCACAAATAAACATGGAGTAAACTGTTTGGGAAGGGTGGAACAGTACATTTTGACCACCTTGGAAACTGAAAAAGCTTCTCCTTGGGTAAAACTTCGCCATCATAGCCAGAATGGTGTGCACAGCCTCCAACATTCCCACTGTGACCCAAGTGAAGACTGAGAAATAAACCACAGAGTTTGCTAATACTAATCTGCTGTGTGCAGAAGGAGTGTGTTCTAACATTGTTATATATAATGTAGTCACATAAAGCAATGTGACAAAGTCAATAGATAGGAATCTTTGGGCAAAAATAATTTATGTAATGAGTAGTTTCCACAGCAGTGTTTATAGTCTAAGCTCAGTACCCAATGGCACTATTTAAAATCCTTTCAAGAAATTCAGCTTAATAAAGTACTAGCCTTTGCAAGATCCAATGATGTTGAAATTTGTTAAAGCAGTATGTTTGTATTAGATTTTAGTGCAATATTCCCATTTTTGATAGCTTAAGCAGATCAATAAAAAAGATTATTTCCTCTCTAGATTGTCCAATAAAAAGTACAATTTTGTACTTTTGTGATGCACTAACCAAGGGTTAAATTTTGAGGAGCTTACCAGCTGTACCAGTATGAGCAAGCCATCATTTGAGCAGCTAGTCTTAAAGCAACAAGCACCCTCTTAAAAACAGTCAACGTGCAACAGAGGTCTTTAATACTGCCCCTTCAAATGGGGAATATAAACAAAATTTTCCTCAGTTGTATACCAGATTGAGCTGTTGGACAGATAATATTAAATACTGAATAAATGGCAAGGGCAAGAGTTGAGTCTGCAATTCCTCAGAACCAGACTGCATTTAAACTGAGAATATGTATTTTCTTGGAAACTCACACATCAGCACACTGGGAGTCTTATTAATAGAAAAAGCTATTTTAGGTATCTAGAAGTCATTTAAAACCATATTACTTATAGTTTTCCCCTCTGAGTTCTAGGAAATTGGATTAATGGTATGCACAAATGACATTTTATACTGTGAGGTAGGGAAGAGACAAAAAAAATCCCTGTGATTTCTTATTAAAATATGTCTCAAAAGCACAGTTATTTTTCCTCTTAGATATTTGGCATATCAAAAATGTGACAGAACATAATGAGGTACAAAGATTTTATTAAAAGCTCTTTGAGATGTTTCATGAATAATTCATGGGACAAAAAATCCTGATATAGCCTCACTATCCCATCCCAGCACAAAAGCTTTGGGATCACATGAAAATGCAGTTCACTACTTCCTATGTGAATATGGGAATATATTCTATTGGATATTTTCAGTTATAGCAATTACTAATGCGCTAGCACTAACTGATATACAGCAACTGCACTGAAGCCATGCAGTCAGAGCCAGAACTGCAAACTCACCCAGAAGCCATCGCCAAAGAAAATCCCCTGGCTACACCCCTGCTCATGATTTTTTCTGTTATTCCTAGGAAAACCAGACCTGACAACTTTGAGACAGACAACTCCATTTTGCAGTTTTCTTTATTTTTGTTTGCTTGCTTCCCATGAAAATATTTGCTATTCTACAAAAAGAATCAAATCAAAAGTATTCTCATCTGTCTTCTGATCCAAATTTGATCTGTTCAAGTGCATAGGTGATTATAGCTAAGAGTGTGATTTGAAATATCTGAGAATGGATTCAAGTCTTTCTTCTCTCTGATTCAGAGTAGAGCATTCCCTTCTAAATCAAGTAAAACACGAACATGAACTTCAGTTCCTGCAGATGTTTTAGTCTAGACACTGCTACCGCAGCGATGCTTTTTTTCACTGAAAATATTCTTATCATCTCCTGTTCTCTCACACCTTTAAAGCCCTTTTGCAAGAATCAAAAGTAGTCTGAACATGGCTCACCAGTTTAGCTTCTGCTGGATGATTTGTTGGTTGAAACTTGGTTTCAATTCTGTCTGAAGATTAAAGACTCAACAGCATGCGTGTCACTGCCAGCTTCAACCATCTGTCATTACTCTCAAGTATGTTTTAGCTGTGATATTTACCTACTTGCTGCTGGTTTGTAAACAGAACACAAAATGATGAATACCTTAGCACTTAACCTTTCCAGAGACCTTACCTTCTGATTTAGCACCCAGCCCTCACTCCTTGCTTAGATAGAGCTCCCAAACCAAACCCACATCGATTATTTCCCTGTGATAATTTAGCAGCTAGATGAAAGCATGAAAGGTTTCATTTTGAAGCAGCATCCAAAAACTTTGAAATATCTAAGACCTTTCATAATAATGTCTTATTAAAATAATGAACATTTCCAATACATATTAGTGTTTATGTCTGTATGCATATATAGTACATGAAATAAAAGCATAGCCATTTGCAAGCATACCACCTTACAGGTCAACAAAGAGAGCATTATACAAATTGAGATAAAAACTTCTCTGGAATTTATGCCATAACAACAAGGGCAGCTCCATTGCATTACTAATAGCTGGTCTATCAACACAGGACATTCACTAAGACTGAAAATCATTAGGTAGGTTTGGCAAAAAAGTGCTGAACAGTTTAGTTGCACAGTCCTGAAGTGGCTTTTTTGTATTATTTCTTTTTAAACTACATCAGTGAATCTGTGTCTTTGGATAGGCTAGAATTACTGCTGTGATGTAGAATTACTGTATAAATAGCATCTATGGCTAACCAAATTTGTTAATTCAGTCATGCAGTGTCTCAAAAGGAAAGGTTCAAATCCAGGTTTCTCCAGATGAGTGTTTAGTACAGTCATGCCCGCTCTCATTTAATCAATCTTGAAAAAAAGATTTCTTTTCCTCACTGTTAAGAGGAGGATGGTGAGTGCTGTAACATTGTGTCTGAGGCAGGACCTACAACAAACAGTTTTCTAATATTCACTGGCCCTTCCAGTCAAACATTTACATTAAAAAGGAGCAACAAAAACATTGAAAAGAAGAAAGCAACACCTTGGGTATAAGCTAGAGGGATGAGTATACTGGAGGGAAAGTTGATAAATGGGAATAACATGAAAGCTACTGATGAGCACAAATAACATCATGTAAAGAAAGCAATTGAAAGAACAGTGATTTCCACTAGAAGCATTTGAAACTTTCTTCCTTGTTTCCCAAGAAAGGTCTGATATGGCTTCTACATTACCCTCTACAGAGAATTGGTTAAGCTAGAATGGTCTGGTTTTGTGCCTTTATTCTGGAAACAGACTTTATTAGCATTCATAATCACTTGTTCTTGTGGATCATTTTCATTAACGATGCACAATATTACAAGAAGAAAGAAAAAATCTTTCTTAGCCTTTACCTGCCTCGATTGTTAAGCAGCGACCCCTTAAAACCTTAAAACCTCATGTTTAATGGTTTAGGGTAGCCTCTGGAAGGGAACTATGTCCTTTTCCCTTTCTTTCACACCACCTGGTAGAAGGTGTTTGTCCATTAAACTCACTGACCCATCTGAGTTCCACAGTAAAACTGCTGACAAAACAGTTAGTGTTTATTTTATGTCATTATCTCCTGCTTGTGCCTTGTTTATGATTTGTTAGTGTATTTAGCTGCCAGGTTGAAACTATAAAATATATCTCGATGTCAGTGGAAAATTTTCTGTGTAAAATATAACATTAGTAAATAAATCAAAAGTATTAGTGTTGCTCTACTAATACAGTAGAAAAAGAGTAGAAAAGTCTAGAAAAGTCTAGCACTGATTTCTGTGTTTCAGGATGCTCTCTCTCTTCCTGCTTTTCTTAGTTAATTATGGAGGTGGAGGTTTTAGTCTTCATCTCTTTTTTTTTTTTAATTGTACATAAGGAATACCAGTCATAGGGAAAGCTTAGGACTACTACATTTAAAAACAAAGGCTGAGGTATTAGTACACCTGGGTGCATGGACTCGACCTCGGGGGCCTCATAGTGGACCCAGCTTCTTCAGCTCTCGAAGATACCACCAGTTACAGCAACACTCTTCCTTGTAAGAGCAGTAAATCCCTCTCAAAACATTACAGTCTTTCAAACAAGCTTTTTATATTGTAAGATCAGAAAACACAGGAGAGCCAAACACTAAAATTCTTGTTATTATGTAGCTTAAAATAACAAAGGCCAAAGTATGTAAATCTTAAGAATTTGTTTCTCTGAAAACCCTGATGACATGTTGGATGTACCACTTTATTAAATGTGGATCATTACTGAACTTATTATAAAATTCAAAAGATGGATTTTATGCAACATTATATTTTTTATTCCTTTTTACCACAATCTTATGTTTCAATTCATCTTGTTTGAGGTTTACAATTCTGTAATACTTCTATTTTTCTTAACCTGTAAGGAACATAAAGCACCACTTGTTCTCAGGAAGAACTCTCCACCTACTTGAATACGAGCAAAAACTGCCTTATAGTCAGATAACAAAAATGTGCCAGTTTTTTCCCATGTTTGAGCCATACTACACACATGGTATTGCATACAATTCAGCAAGTATAATTACAGCCAGAGAGCTGTAAAAATTTAGAGGGGACTGTTCCCTGGAGACAAGCGAGAAGACAATTATCAGTAAATTAATAAGAATATCCATGAATACTCATTTCCCTGCAATACAGTTAAATGGCATAAGTATAAATAGCTGAATATCTTGAACCAACTTACCAATTTCCACTGGGAGATGGTTGATTTGATTTTTTGATAACTCCAGTACTCTCAGATCTTGAAATAATGCAATGTAGGCTGGAATGGTTTGTATCAAAGTATTGTACACATGCCATTCTTTCAGATAGATCTGTTCTTTCAGAGAATCTGGGAATTCCTGTAAATGAAATAAGAACAGGTAAATAGAAAGCATCAAGTTAGAATTTTGTTCTACCATGTTTCTAAATACAGGGAGGGGAAAATTCCACAGCCAAACCTCAACACTTTGCCTCAATTATCTTGATGTAGAACAGCAGTTTGCCAAACCCTCATAGGAGCTGTTTGCTTGTGAAGACTGTTGCAGCTGTCTGTCACCACATATTTATTTTTTAACTGCTAATGCAATCATTTTGCTCTAAAACTGAAACCCATCTGAAGCATTCAACCTGTTTGGTGTCTCCCATATTATCTCCTTTTTCCAGCTGGAGGATTTTTTAAAAACACATTTCAGTGCTTTAATTCACACATCAAGATATAGTAAAATGCAACACAGAACAGAAGAGTGGGTGTATGGAGAATATCTAAATAGGGTTTGCCACAAAAAAAAAAAAAATTAATACCTGCCAATGTTTCAAAATTTTTTTGCCAAGATGGAACACAGTCCAAGGAACAGAAACATTTCAGATAAGATACACACATATCACCTTTTGAAAGTATTTTTTCAAGTAAGTGACTTGAAGTAACTTCCTAAGTTATTTCAGCAATGTTTGAAAAATTTTACTGAATTTCTTTAGGAAGAATAAAAATACTCAATTTTAAAATCAGTCCACAACTGCAAGTAATTCTTGCTTTAGTTGTGCAGAATCTTTTTCTTTAAGAATTCTAATATTGTCCCAAATACACAGCAAATAAATTTGCTTCTGAGTAATTTTCAGACTATTCTGTTTGTCCAAAATCTCAAATGTATAACAGTTACTGAAACTAAAAAGTTTTAAAGCCTTTAATTCCTACAAAATTGCTTTAGTTGATTGGTATTCAGCTCAGATGTACACATCTCTGTTTGAATTATGTCATCAAATTCCTTGAACTTGAAACAGACAAAAATCAATTCGTGAAGTTAAAGGTCAGATCATTTAAACTCCACTTTCTAAAGCAGCACATAATTTACCAGTCTGTCCTGGGTTTCATATCACTGTGCATTGGTAACATCTGGAATAAATAATCTGGATGAGGTGCTATCACTAACTTTTCTCTATAAAAAGAGATGTAAGTGTTTCAGCCTTTAATTCCTTTATAACTTCCAAATTTGTTTCCTGTGCATGAAGAATACAACAGAGTAGGAATTACTGTTTTTATACAGAGAACATTGCCCACTTCTTTTTTTTTCTTTCTAGATTTCATAGATCCCCAAGACATTAACAAGAGTAAAGCATTTTAATTGGTTTTTTTATTAATTCTGAAATTCTGAAGTAGAAATAGTGCTACTTAACTCTTAGCTAAATTAAAACATCTAGTTGTTATTAGAGATATACTGGACTGTTGATCACAAGCTGTTCTTTGTTTGGTTGTTACTGCCTCTAATTTCAGTTCTTTTCAAATTTACACAAGCAGACACTTAGCCTATAGATGTAGTTCTGCCTTGCTACCTGCCCTTCCATATTTGATATGGATCGTTCCATTTCTTGCTTCATTTTCCCACTAGGTGTATACTGCATTGTGATCCATCTTCTATATTTGTCAGTTTATGGCAGTTAAAAAATAAAGTGCCTGAAATACCTCAGGGCTGGTAATGAGAAATCTCTCCAACTTTCTGGAGTGGGTTTCCACTCCACCTTTGGTGCTGCACATTTTTCTGCAACAAAATAAAAGAATAAATACCAACTGGAAATTCAATTAGTATTGTCTTTCCCACCTGTACAGAATTGAAAATGCAGCACATACATAGAGGATAGCATTTAGTTGGAGTGTCATAGACGCCACTGTCGGGAAGAACCCTGATTCACAGAGAAAGCAGATGCAGAATAGTCATACTGGAGGGAAAAAGATGGCTGGATAACAGATACCATTTGCCACTCTATTTCTTCACAGTTCAGGTCTGCCTTTGTCTTTCTACTGACCTACTGGTTTTTTGCACCTTGTCACAACAGACCAGCTCCAGCTCCTCACTGACAGATACAGCAGGGAGCAAAGGGGAATGCTTGCCCCTGTGAAGCCAACAGCCTTGCTGTTCTCCCAGACTGAAGGGAGTATACCACAAACAACTTCTTCATACATTGAAAACAGTGCAGCACACAAAGCACTTTCTCAGATTAAGATCAAACACCTTCATAATTTTTAAAAAATTAAGCCAAAATATTTTTTTTAATTCTTTAATATGATAAATTTTTTAAAATCTTTACTTCTGTATTAAGGGTAGTTTAAAGCACCAAGATATTCTTGTGCAGCAACTGAAATAAATTCAGACATGACTTCAAAAGAATGGAATGAGGTTCTATTCTTCTACCAATTGCCCTGACTTACTTTTCTTTCTTGAGATTATTTCTTTATATCTTACAATCATATTTACAATTTGCAAATGTAAGTTTACAAATGCTTTGCTATAATGTGTTTTTTTAGCATTCTCCATTTTACAATACATTTTATTTGTGTTGCTGAAACATAAATTGATGTGATATTTTACTTCATTTACAAACTAGATAGGAATGGGGACTGAAATTTGTACAAGCTTTACGTTTGCTTTACTCTCCGATTCCCTTGTGTTCTTTTGTAATCTTCTGCTGCCACGCTAAAGCTGGCAGCCTGCTGATAAATTGCTCCATGAAGACTGACACTTGGAGGATAGCCAGTCTTTTGCCTTTAACAGCAAAACAATACGTCAAACTCCTTTGATTTTTGGGAGGGGGAAAAAAAGTATTAAAAGGAAATAAATAGCAAACCTACAACCATTGCTGATCATACTATTTCTAATTAGGAGACAATTTACCTGCTAAATATGAGCCTGAACTAAAACTGTGATCAAAGCTCTGAGAAGTTTCAATTCTGTTTCTTTTCCAGCTCTGTAGTTTTATGTGTCATGGACCAAACCAAAACCTTGGATCCAAATCTTCCTCACCTTTGAGAAAGTTTGGAGCTAGTTCCAAAACTAATATGTCTCAGGGCCACCTGTATTACCTGACTGGGTCAGGAATTTTATACTTTTTTGGGGAAAAAAAAATCTCTGGAAGTTAAATAAGCGCAAGAGAGATTTTCTCTGTCCATTCAATGGCGCAATTCTACTTGACCCTTTGTGGCAAATAAATACCTCACTGTCACTAACAGTTGGGAATAACAAATGGAAATTCTCTGTTCTCTATGAAAATACACAGCATGTTAGATGATAAAACTGGGAGAATAAATACAAATGTAGTAATTAATTTGCTGCCTTTTTCCGTGAAGAAATGATATGCAAGAAGGTCATGATTTACAAGTAAAGAATTTTACCATCACTCATTCATTTACTTGTTGTGCACATTTGACATTAAAGTTGTTTAAAGTAGGTATGCATCCAGATCTTCTGCTTAGGTAAAGCAGCACAGCCAAGAACAGTCCTGCTCTGAACATCATCACCTTTCCTTTGCCAATATTGATATCACAGATTCAAAAATTTTTTTCCTGAATATTTTCTGAAAATCATTTAAAATTCACTGATCCACTAGAGAATAAACATTCATTATTTAGGAGCAGAAAGTAAACACTCAGAGGGGAAAAACAGAGTTAAAGTGAATTCATTGAAAAATTCATATGAATATTCATGGCATTATTTTGCCACCGTTTTCATTCTGCTCTAATAGCCGTGCTATTTCTCTGAAGAACTAATTTAATTCAGTAGATACATGTTTACATGTACAAAGGATCTCAATTAAGTGTTTCATCCACTCTCCATCATTCTCTACTAAGCAACTGATTCAAACACACAATTCAAGAGTCCAAAGTCTTTATACAGCTCCTTTTCATGGTGGTTTTGCCTGGAAAACTCTCAGATAAATAAAAAGATTTTCTGAAATATACCTTGGGAACCTCAAATTACTCGTGACACAGTACACCGTTCTCATGCTGTCAAGTCTCAAGGGTTTTGCAAACACAGGAGGATTTAGGAGACTTGCTGCTGGGGCAATACAACTGGGTTCTCTCCATTTTTTATAAAGAGAAGAGAAAAGCCTGTCTGATTTCATTCACATCAGATTATGAAACTAGTCCATTTGTTATTATAAGACCTTTTCTTTCCTAAATACAAATATTAACTCATTATTTTTCCCAGCTGGAAGAAATGCACCACACAGGGATGTAGACACTTGAGTCATAAATGGTTGGTTTGTAAAAGAGGAGGCAAGGACCACTGAACCTTAATGATGTTGTCCCACAGCCTCTTCCAGATGGAGCTCTGACAGGGTAAAACTATGTAATCACTGCAGTTATCAACCACTGTCCACAGCCAGAAGCTAACCACCCTGGACAGGCATGGCCAAACCAGTACCTGTGGAGGACTTTCAGGTTCAGAAGGAATCAGTGAGTATATGTTCTTCAATCATAAAGGCTTGATACTAATCCTACTTACAGTGCCATCATTCAGAGATTTCCATTTAGTGTGACCGCACTTTTAGAAAACCATTGTGACTTGAGATGTCTAGAGGCTTAAACTGCATGTCTCAAAAAATTAGCCTAAAAGTGAACAATAACTAAGAATTAATGATCCACAAGGAATTATGGATCTGCATAAACAGAATACAATTCCTCAGAATTCATATACTGTAAAATCAATCCCCACTCTCTTTAGCTAGTACTCTGTGCCTACTCTGTAACCTAATATTCATTGTATGAGCTTTATCTTTCCTCAGATATGTTAAAATAATTACAAGTACAAGGAACAGTAGGTCTCCACCTAATGAAAATACATTATCTTTCAATGACATTTGAGAGGTGGGAAAAAAAGTGACACAGAGGTCCTGAAGGAGGGAATTCCTATTAGGAATTCATAATGTGTGGTCTGCTCTGATTTTCTCCCTTACAAAGGTTCTCAGAAGGAGATCTGAGATGATTTTCAAAAGAGCACTATCCAGGTAATTTTCAAAATAATTGTCCAAGCTACCAGTACATGATGGAGTGTTTTACAAAACCCATTTTTAACCTCATACTCAATAATGCAGAATCAGTGAGCCAGATTCACTGCATGGATATGGAGCATGAGGCAATAGCATCTTTGTAACATGTCTACATTTTTATCATCTAGACAGCCTGGACACTGATTAGTGCCCAACACAAGCTACCATTCTAACTGACTGCAATACTGCAAATAACACCATTAGTTCATTGGTGGACTCAGCTCATTTGCTGATGAAGATTTCAGTGAGAGCCCTTACACTGAGACCTATAGGAAGGATGTGGTAAAGCTACTTGCTTTGATCTTGACAAATCCCTATGCTGGGGATTACTCCTCTGTGAGACTTAACTTCACAGTGTCCAGAAAGAGAACTGGTACAGCCCAGAAGCAAGACCAGTTCTCAAAATTAAATCTGTAAGTCATACCAGCAACCTACTCAGATTTAGCTATCAACTGTCTAGAGGATATATTACTGCTTCTATATTACTGCTTCATTGATGAGAGGAAAGGGGAAACATAATAGAAACACTTATCAGCTAAAAGCAAGTGAGATAGAGGATTCAGCAGCTAGTTCCCAAATGGACACTTCACAGGGCTGTGCTGTTTGCTGCTGCCAATGGTTAGTGGCCAGCCAACAGCAAACCAAGCTGTTTATGTGCCTGTAAAACTGCACAGACAATCCCAGCTCTGACTTCTCCTAGCATCTGAGTGCTTAATCCTCCAAACTTTCAACTCATGGATGTATTTGTGTGCAAAACACATTACAAAAACTAAACCGCAGTTGATACCACAGCTCCCAGCTACGTAACATACAGGCTTCTCTGAGAAAACTGTCACATGTCCACAGATCTTTTCACGTGCAAATTGTCAGCCTGTGCAGCTATAGCTGTATAGTCTGCAAATTCATTTTGCCTAAGTGCACTTATTTGTGAGAGAGTAATAGGGGAAAAGAGTGTCATGTCTGATTCTGTCTTTGGTTTAGAAGCAGCAGTTGAGATTTAAAAAAGCAAAATAAGTGATATGATTTTTATAACCGAAATAGTTTTTACAAAATTTCTGCAATAAGGGGAAATAGACTTCTTTCAGAACTTTGTCAAGTGGATTTTTACATTTTTAAAATAATTTTTACCTGTTAGAGACTGGCAATTTTCTTTGATTTTGAAGGAGCATTGGTCTTCTCTAAATAAAGCAGCTTTGATTTTATCTTTGTCTGTAGACACCTGAACTATGTCACAGTATCTTGTTGAAACAGGAACTCCACTTTAACCAGGCTAGAGCTGGACAATGAGGCACAGTGTTTGGGCGATATGGCCACAGTGAGCATATGATATGGAGACAGAATGAAAGTGCATGGTGGTTAGGAGTGTACTGCTCAAGGTGACATAATGTACATAACAGTACACGGATATCTCTTAAATGTGGTCTTTCAGCATGTCAAATTGAAATAAAATGATCTGGAAAGCAGAGCAAATTGTGTATGTTTGATTTTGCCTCCTAATGTGAAGCCTTGTTTATGGTGTTAAAGGAAAACATTAATGGTTTGGCAAAAGAGAATAAGCAACAGAAAAGTTTAGTTATGCAGCTCTCTGCTCCCTGATGCACTGAAAATATTTGCACTTGCTACTATATCAGTGTCTAAGAAGCTGTAATATCTCTTTTTTTTCTCCTAGCATATCTACAAAGTTTACAACACAGGAAAGTGTGCACTATAAGACTACACAGCTTTAATATAATTTTCTATATCCAAAGTTCTTGAAAGATGAGATGTGATAGCTCTCCAGCAACCAATCCTACCACATGAATGATTGGCACCAGTTGAAGAAATAGTCTCCTTACTAAAGCTGGATGGGAACCAGTGTTTTCTATTTTCCAGAAATTTAATCTATTTTATGTTTATTCAGAAAAGAACTAAAGCTAGAAAAAAACAAAAGTTGAAAAAGAAAGTGCCTTTATATTCAAGATCAAATCTGGGACAAAATTAAATTTCAGGTCAATCAAAAAATTTGTTTTAGTAAAATTTATCCACTTTATCAATTTACTTTTTAACTTACATTTTTTGTAATGAAAATCTCAAAAATATATTTCAAAATTATAAACTACACAAAAGTCAAAATTCTAATTTCACTTTCTCATTAATAAAGTAGTGTATATTCAAAATACATTTCAGTCAAAACTTTAGCAACTCTAGAAAACTTCACACCAACTCTAATCCACCCTTTGCTGAATTTCAAAACAGCATTAATTCAGAGCTTACTTCCAAACTGCTATTTCACATCAAACACAACTGCAAGTAAAAAGTGGTTTTTTCAGCAAGACCATTGTGGATTGATGCTAATATTAGTTTTGATTTGAACAGAGCTTGAGAAAAATGTTATCACACCATTAGAGCAAGAAGACAGATCTCTGAGTAGTAGAAGACATCAACAAGCCAACAAAGCTGTATATTATTTTCATCTCTTTCCATCCATTGGGGAATTTCAGAGAAAGATACCTTATTGCAATATGATTGCTTATACCAAAATTTTTGAGAGGTCTAAATTACATGTATCAGTAGAGAATTTAAAATAAGCATATCTGAAAACCAAACCACTAGTTCAGGGTAAGATAGGAAATGCTTTTGTCACTTCTAACACTGTGAAAAAGCATCAATTTCATATGCATTGGCAAAAAAAAAAAGTTTTGGGGGATTAAAAGTTACAGCGCTAAGCTACCCAAACTCTTTAACAATAGAAACATATTTTCCATTATATTTACCGTCCACTGCTCTCCAGAAAGCTGAAAAATAAACTTGTTTCTTTTCTTATTTGTTTCATGTGACAAAGCATGCCTCTTCTGGAGTTGAGTCTTTCCATAAGTGTCCAAGATCTTCTCATCAGTGTCTACAAAGCCATTCTTGAGGTATTTTGATTGAGGAATGCCTTTCTTCCGGCACTCTAGTATGAAATTCCATTCCTGTTTTATCCTGAAATAGTGCCAAAAAAGCTTTATGTGAATCAGCTGAAACAATATAGCAAATAAGTCTTAAAGCTTGATCTTTGTTTGCACAAGTACTTAACAAAACATAATTATGCAACTAATGTATTGACCATTTTTTAAAAAAAAAAAAAAAAAAAAAAGGCATTCCTGGAGTCATGCTTAGATGTTCTAGACTTACATACAGATTTCAGATGAGTGGGATTACATTTACTGACTATAAAACAATGACACCCAAGGAATAACAGAAAAGTGGAGACTGAGCTCACTGTCACAGAAAACAGGATGAATGATGTCCTTAATTTCAATAGGGAAGGAAATACATTCTCACAGAACAAGTTATATGTGTAAACAAAAACAAGGACCTGGTCATATATGCAAAATTTTTCAGTTGGAAAAAAATCATTTTAGAAAGTAAGAAGTTAGAAATATTCCCTTTCCCCTGCCCTTTCTTGTTCAAGTATAATGATCTATTTTCTTTTTTTACACATTATTTTCCAATCATCTTAGAAGGTGGAGGTAAAGGTCAAAGTTATCACATGCCAACTAATTTCAGATTCAATTTCAATGTAACTTTAGGCTCATCTCCAGGGCAAACTTTTACCCATATAACTTCAGGTGCAAATTCAATTTGATATAATTAAACATTGCCAAAAGCACGTGCTTTAATTTAAGAGAGATTTATTTCAGCTTAGTCAATTAAGGAACAGGTTGATTAACTGAAGCAAACCTTCCTTATACCAAAATAAGACTCTGCAGAGCCCGTTGCATCATAAATCTGATCTCGCGCTTTGAATGCTAGATTCTTGAGGTACATGAGATTCATTTATGTGCTCTTCACCCTCTGGCAGAAATTTTAAGGTAAAGACTTGAAGAAAACTGACAGGTGAAGAAGGGCACAAAGTTCAGCATAATGTGCCCCCTAGAGAAAGTAAAAAATGGCATGTCCTAGAAAGAGAATCAGATGCAAGTTTGTAAAGTTCAAGTAGGAAGTAACAAAACCTGTACACATATTCCCAGTTAAGCATGGTATTTTCTCTAAAATGCTAAGATGTTAAAACAATGGCACGTGAAACAGAATGTCTGGTTTTAAGTCACGTACAAGAAATCATTTACAAACTTAGGTACAAGAAGGATCTTCCAAACTTGGTGAAAATAAGTAATTTTTGGACACTCATAGCAAGGTATGAGACAGAAACTGCAGGGCAGAGTATATTTATGGGAATACGATAGAGTAGCTTAATAGTCATATTTGACTCAATGCTATCAAAATAAATCTTTAGGGGTCAAAACTGCATGCCTAAATAGGAAAGGTATTACTGAGACAGCTGTAAACTGCCCAGCACAAATTGTGGCACTTACTGAAACTTTAGGGGATGTTAGAGAGACTTGAAAGCAGAGAGCACAGCAACAGCAGGAGACTTCAGCTATCAGCATACACGCAGCACATTGACACACTGCAGATAATATACACTTTTGGAAACTACATGTGGCTTTATCAGAGCAGCTAGCCTGAGAGACCACAAGAGGACCTGATTTAGTTTCAAGGAGCAGCACATTATACATGGGTCATCAGGGAACTACAGAAAGCCCCTTCTGTAATAATGACCACAATGTATTCCTATGCAACATCTTTTTAAAGAGAAAATAAGGAAAAACATCTACAAATATTTCAGAAGATGAGCTACAAATAACAGTGAAGTTGGTTAAAAGTGCAGCTCACTGGGTAAAGTGCTGGCAGACTGCAGGAAGACAGCACGACCTCAGAGCAAGTACATTCTAAAAAAGCCACCATGAGGATCTCTTTCTCCCCTCATTTCCAAAAATAGAAAAATAAAAAAAGATAAAATGGCATTTATGTTCAAATGAAGAAATGAGAAGGCAGTATAAGCTCTGATAAATTAAATGTAAAAACAGAAAAAAGCAAGTGAAGTCACTTACTGCAGGTATACAAGTGAATAGGAAAAGGATTTCTGGTGTATCAGAAGCAGAAAGCCTCTCAGAGAGACAATGGGCGCAATAACTTATCAATATATGAAAGGAGCAGTGAAGGAATAGTTAAAGAAGTTATTGAGAGCTGCAGAAAAGTTACTCATCTGTGGCTTCAGTTTTCATTAGAGAGTTCAGTATGCTTTTTACAAGTAGGCATCTGGAGGACTTTCTGATATTTAAAGTGTCAATAGAGGAGGCTTGAGAATAAGAAAAATATATATTTGAAGCAAATCTCCCAGTTTCTCTCAGTGTCTAATTGTGGACTGCTTTATACCACAGTGAGCTGTGATATGCAAATTAGTTAGGAAGAAAAAGACTGGACAGACAGAAAACATGTCCAGCAACACATTCAGCTCAGGGAGTCCCTAGAGGGGTACTGAAACTTCTAGTACAGTCAAGGAAGAGTCCACCACCAAACCAAAACATGTCAAAATCTTTTCTGAAGCTACTTGATGTAACAAAGACAAGAAAATAGGTTAGAGCAGACACAGCTCCTTAGCGCATTTTATGATCCTTCAACATGCTGCATCCAATACTTCTGGTTACAGAGGGAGAGACACCCAAGTACCTGGTTGCACTAGGCAGCCTTACCAAAGGGTATCCCCTCCATCTGCAGTCTGGAAGCACTCATATGACAGAATTTTCCATACCAGCAGACATGAAAGTTAAAACACCTCTTTCAGATGCTTTGACACATGAGCCAATTCAATTTTTAGTGTTGATCTTCCCTATTCAATCTGTCATTTGGACCCGAGAGACTACCAGCACAACAGAGGGCAGACAATGCAATAGCAAGAGATCACTAGGAAAAGCTAGAAAATAACACTATCATATACTATAAGAAAAATAAACAGGCCTGAACCACGTACTCATCTATTTTCCAAAACTCATCTTCCAGTGAGAATAGTTAATTAGCTATAAAAGCTCTGTATTAATGTGTGAGGTGGGTGGGAGGTGAAGTGGGCAAGGGGGGGGGGGGGGAGGGAAGGGAAGTTAATTGAATCCCCAAGGAAGAGAACAATGAAAGGATCTGAACCATTAAAAGGTAGGAACTGAAAAGGACCAAAACCCTGGCATTCTTTTTTTCTAAAAAATTTTCTAAATATTTCTAAATAGTCCTAGTTTTACTTACCACTGCTGTACTGCTGTCTCTCACATCCTCCTCCAGCCCTCCACATACAGCTTTTCTGTCCCTTTGTGAAGCTTAACTCTGCATTACTGCTCCCTCATTTCCATGCAATTCCTTCATTTTTGACCAAAGCAATAAACATTTGGTCTCAGTGCATAATTCAATGCACTGAAAAATCTTGTCCCCAAGATGCTTTTTTTGTATTCATTGCTCTTCACTCATGCACAAAAAACGACTGATGCGTTCCTCGCAGTAGAAATTCTAAGAATGTTAGAAACTTAACAAACAGAAAGAAGAGGTCAAAAAGTCTAACGCTTGATAAAAAGTAAGGCACTGAGCTGCTCTACTACACCTCAGTGCTGGCTCTGTCAGGTAGACCCCAGGAACACAAGAGTAGAGGGCTCAGATCTAAAATTTTACTCTCTCAGAACAGGGAATATAGAAAATGGAAAGAAGGGAGCTACATTAAAGAAGAAAGAATAAACTGTCCTCTGACATTTTACTGATAACATGTACAAAACACAAAATTCAGGAGGTCATGGCACATTGTTAGCCAAATAAAATAAAACACATAACAAAAAACGTTAACCAAATCAGTCAGTGAAATATTCACCTCAGAAGAAAGACAGGCATTAAAAATTAAATGTGATTAGGAACTCAACATGGATATCATGCACTGATGTGGAAATCCTGTGTCAAATTTCTTCTTTACTCATAGATTAAATGATGGCAATATGCTCTGTTAAGCTTTTAAAGAATGTCCGCTTATGGTCACCAGGCTAAGTACTATGTACAAGCACATTTTGAACAGATGGAAAGTGAACTAATAATAGAGCAACAAACCTGTAATTTTGTTCAGTACATCGCAGAATGAAAACATGATATATCCCAAGGGCAGAGGGTCTAACAGTTTACAATCCCCGCTTGTACCCTTGAGGTACACACTAACCAAATGAATCAATATGAGCCTTCCTGGCCTGGAGGTGCGACCTACATCAAGCCAGTATGTATCATTAAGCAAAGATTACAAAGCTGTAATCTGAAGGTTACAGCTGAGATGAAACCAAAGCTACATGGTTGTCACTCAGCTCTGTCATTGTCAAAAAATTGAGATGACAGTACTTCTTAAAGGATGTCTATGAAAATAAAGACCATTTTAAGGCTTTCTTTGGTGACAATCCTCAAATAAAATAGAATTACCACCACGTCTGTCATATCTGGAGGCTATTGCATGAATCTTCAGGAAAGACAGGAAAGGCATCTAAATCAGTGTGGCAAAGAGAAAAGAAAAATATCCACACAAATAAAATCAGCCTTTAAATATGCTAATATACTTTTAGATAAATTAAATTTCTGGTCTTGGCACTTTAAAGTTTCCTGATATTCCAGGAATACATTTTCACAGATGACAAACAAATGAGTTGGTTACAAAATCACAGCCCTCCTGAAGTTGATATCTTTTTATTACTATTCAGCAATAAAATATTTTGATCTTCCTCTAGAGCTTAATCAAACAGTTGCAGTCAGATTAAAGAAACAAATACCATTTTCAATATTCAAAAAGTGGGTTTTAGTCAAGTTAAGCCTAATTTAAGTGGGAGTATTAACACAAAAAAAATATTTTTTCTGGACATAGGACCCTGATGACATCTAAGGTTCCAACTTAGTTGGAAGTAAGGTTCTAACTACTCCTGTAGTTGCTGTTTTTCAGTAAGCTTTCAGGACAATACACTATAGATATGAAACAGGATCAGAAGGGAAATGGAAAAATCAAGTATTTCCATTTTGGTTAGTGCTGAACTTGTCTTCAGGTAATCATTCCCCAAACATTACTTCACTATTGGAGTATATCTGCAGCAAAGAGATTTAACAACATATAATTAACATTTTTTATTATAAATATTTTGTTTTGAGAATATGGGAGTTCCTTGGTTGGCATTTTAGATTTTCCAACAAAATCATGAATCTAATCAACCTGATGCAAAGAATTACTGTACAATAAATTCAATGATTGGACCCTTCAAAGGAGCAACCAGCTTGGAAAACAAGAAGTTTGCATTAGTAAGGATTTCAGAGCCATCCCAGTATTTCTTTGAATGGTTCTTCCTTCTGCAGTTACCCACTGCTCAATGTCTGATTAGGAGGTCTTGAGGAAAAGTTATGCTTCTTAGGTAAAGAAAGGAAGT
This sequence comes from Aptenodytes patagonicus, assembly GCF_965638725.1. NCBI lineage: Eukaryota > Metazoa > Chordata > Aves > Sphenisciformes > Spheniscidae > Aptenodytes > Aptenodytes patagonicus. Next base: position 48,079,081 of record NC_134982.1, on the reverse strand, counting down.
TTCATTAGATGGCACTGTTTCCTCTAAATTAGGATGGAAGCAATAGCCAGGACACTACATGGTGAAACCAGTTTAGTACTCCTGGGTGATGTTTAAATCAGAATCACTAGCCACACAGGATAATTAAATAATCTCATGGAATTTTTATAAAAGCAGTACAGTTAAACTAGAGCTCAGCCCAGACTAATATTTCTGATAGACAGGTAACATTTGCTTCAAATTAAATTGGATTAATTTAATTTCAGTCCCTCTGCCAGGCTCTTCCATGGGTTGTAAAGGATTGTGGCTGAACAGCAGCTTTTATCTTTCAACCCATTTGCGTGCGCTATATTAAATGCAAGGTCCATATGCACAAGTGCCTAAGAACAAAGGCAAATAACTTAAGTGGTTATTAGTGCTGCAAATCCACTCCCAACTTGTTGCCTATAATTTGTGTTTGGGGCTAAGGACTCCCAGCTTGAGTTTTGTCTTGCTTAGAAAAATTTCTGAATTGAGTGGGAGAATAAAGATAAACATCACAAATAAAATATTAGTTCAGGTACAAATAGAGTTATAACACTGCATTTTGGCAGAGAGACAGAGACAAATATATTTTATTAAACAAACACATAACCTCTCAGGGAAAAAAGTCATTGTCTGCCTGTAAAGCGAAAGTTTTCTTTTGACTTTTAACATTCAGGAAGTGCATAGCTCAGAAAAGTAATACATGCACATTTAGTTACCCAGACCTTGAGTGGAAATTTTTTGAAAAGATGGCTGAACAAACTGTTATCTTTGCTGCGTGTTTGGTTGGTGGACAGGGGAGGCTGTACCATTTCACAGCAAAGATTTAGATAGTTAATCTGGGCAAACAGCTCTGGCATTTCCTCACTTGAGTGCTTAATTTGTCAGCCTTCAATTTTTACCTTTCCTGCTTTTCACACAGAAGACAACAGACATGTTGCAATCTCTCAAAAAAAAATCTAACTGTAAACTTTCACTCTCATTCCCTTTCAAAAAAAATGACAAGTAGAAAGGAAAAATTAACGAGGAAAATCATCATACCACATCAAGTTAGTCTGACAGCATTCAGGATTTCATGGTATAATATAAGATTGTTCACCACTACCAGAATCTAGAAGATGAAATATAAAACAATGCTATAAACACAAATGTCTTTCCATAATATGGACCTTCATAAACATGTAGATAACCACGGAACAGTGCACATTTTCTGTAACAGTTCATGTTTCATATCCTATGGGAGATTTAGAACGGGCTTGTCTGATGGGATTAAGGACATGAAGTAAAATGAAATTACTCCTGCACAACACTGTTCTGTTTCTTTTTCTTTTATACTCAGTTGCTGGTTTATATGTGCGCCCCAGAAGTAGGGGTTCCTTAAACTGCCATAGTTCTGCAGTCCCACAAAACCAAAGGGGAAACAGAGGACTGGATTAACTCCACCCAAAGTGTCTCAGAGAGTGAGATATGAGCCTCTCACAATATTCTCAGTAGGCTGTTCTCCAGAATCAGCTTTCACTGGCCAGCTGCTTAAACATCTGTTCTAGACCTGTAAATTCCCCAAATCTTTACAAGACCTCACCATTAATGCAAACACAGTTCAAGCTTTGCGTTTATTTGTGAGGTTTTCTTCTTAGAAAATCTTCAGTCAAAAATGAGAAATGTCTTACGTATGACTGCTTACAGAGCCTGCATGAACTAAATTACCTTGCCCCAAGGCAAGCAAAGTTCCCTAGAGGTTAATTGGGAGTTTTTCCTCAAATAATACATACTACACTTCACTACAAATTATCAGGTCATTTTACATAGCAACGCGGCTGATAAGGAACTGCACAATCTCAAGGGCATTAGTGAATTGTAACATCTTTGAGAAAAACTGGATTTTATTTAAAAAAAAAAAAAGCAAAGCAGCCTCAGCAGGCCAGATTCCAAACTCATCTGTTACACAAGTATATTTGCAGAGAAACTCTATTAATTTCAGCGCTACTTGGGAATTCACCCTGGCTGCTGGCAAAAATAAATACCTAGAATCTTAAATGCTAGAATCCAGTCCTCAATTTGGGAAACTGCCTTCTTTGAATGTCTTTTTGGAATTACCATTTTGGGTCACAATCCTTTCCAAAATACTTCCTTACTGTGACTTGACAATAAGTACTCACATTGATTTCAGTGGACCTACCTGACAGTGGTAAAATTTTAGTCTCTGAGTAGAATACCAGAATTTGGTCACACACGGAACTCCCTAAAATAATTAAATGTATTTCTACAGTGAAACATTATTTCTATTAAGCATTTAACTATAATTACAATTTTATCTATACTTTTGAGCTAGCAACAAGCAAAATCTTTTCTTATTTTTGGCCCAACCTTTGGAAGCACTGAAAAGCATCTAAGAAATAACTTGTGATCTGACCTTTAGAACCTAAAGGCCAGTGGTCACTGCACACCTCATAAAACAAAGAGGATTTTTCTTTTAACTGAATTTTGCATTTTATTGCCAATATTTTTATGACTTTGACCATTGTTCTACCAGCTTTATCCACTCTATGAGGCCTGCATCATAAGAATGAACGTGAACTTTGCCATTCATTTCAGTGGGTGAAATACTGATCACTCACATTCAGGAAACAAAGTCTGATGTATTTCCTTCTTTTTTCCAGGAGCTCTAAAGAAGTAGGACTAACTGGAAAGCAATGTGATTGCACGAAGACGTGCAACAAGACAAAGTACCGTATGCAAATTGCAAGCTAAAGGAAGAAAAAAAAAATCCTTTGTGAATGCTGAAAGTGAACTTGGAACCTTTTACTTCTCTGCATCATATCCCAAATTCCCCATCTCCATTTGGTGCAGGAAGATAACAGAATGACTTTGGACCTCATTAGTGGAAAAGAGCAGAACAGGTGGTCAAGCTCCACTCTTTCAGCTGGAGGGGTGGCTACAGACAAATAACCACAGGCAGAAACGGCAAGCAGAATGTATTGGTTTTATGGAAAACACAAGTCACAGTAAGAAATAAGGCTTAACGTATGCTACTGACAAAAAACATGGGAGCTGGTTAGCTACCTCAGAGCACATAAGGTTACTGTCTTTCCCTCTTCCATACAGAAGTTGCCCATGCCTGGCATTTCTGGTATGCTTTTGTACTAGTGAACTCAGAAGTTCTCTTCTGCACCACAAAAAAAAAAAAAACAAAAAACAAACAAAATGTGGCAGGGGGATGTTGACATTTAGGTCTACATTGGGACTGACCTTTCACCATGCTCCTTTAGAAGCTACGGGTGTGGATTCCTAGTCATAATATTCTTTTTATGAAGAAGGCTGCAGTGGCACCCCAAGAGCCACTAACTGACATAGACAACAGTAGAGAGTCATCTGCTTTATCCGCATTAGAATTGCACAAAGCCACGTCTTAATGTAGCATCCAGGACAGAAATAAGGTTTGATTGATTTTCATCCCAAACCCTTTCATTTCTCTTTTCCACCATAAGGGTAACACTCAGAACAGCAAACTTTTTCTATCCGTCAGCTCATACCAAAAAGAAAGCTTATCCTTGCTAGAGAATTTAATCTGAAGGACGAGCTTCATTTTGCTTTTTTTTTTTTTTGTTAGGATTATGGTTTTTAATGCAGGCTTTGGGTGAGACAGGAGAACCAAGACTGCAACTATGGATGTTTTGAAGAGAAAGGTCTTGCAGAAAGGGCAGTCAGACTCTGTATTACCCTGGTCTCCTCTTAGCCCAGCTGCTCTGTTGTCAGTGTAGCTGCACTGGCAGTGAGAATCTGTGAGTGGGGGTCTCCTGAGACAGCCAAAACACCACACAAAGGTTTGATGCAATGATGCTCTAAAACAAGGGCACTGTTTAACCCTGTGCATTTCATTTTTAAAGCAGAAAGTGGTTTTTATTGTTTTGTTCTCTTCTCAGAGGAGAAAAATGATAAGTCATATGTTTCCAACATTGCCAGCACAGTATAATATTTCACTGTCTCTAGTGGGAGTGAACATAAAGAAACCAAAATATTGCTTAAAGAAACCATAAATTAAATATAATAAAAACAATAACATGATTAGTGGGTGTAAGCATTATAATCAAGGCTCTCTTTAATATTTGAACAAGAAAAAAATCCTCTGATACTTCTTTTATTCTATACTCTCTCTCTTATTCAGAAGTAATTGTATGTGTCCATTTATTTAATTCCTTTTGTTTCTCCTGTCAACTCAACAAAAAAAAAATTAAAGTATTTCTTAGTACTGAATTTTATGAGCATGTTTTCATAAATTCCATAATAAAAAGCCATACTTTTATATAGCATATAAGCAACAGAAAGGTACAAAATGTGTTGCTTTTCTCTTCAGATTAAATCTACACAGTAGACAATAAAATACACCATTAGTAAATCAAAATTTACATAGGAAAGAGCAGGGACTAATGAAATACAAGCACAGTTTGTGTTGCATTTCTCTTACAAGCATCTGAGGAAAGGAGGCAAGAAATCATTGAAATCAACCCCCCCAAAAAAAATTTGAATCATCTGATAATGCTTAGTATATGGCAGTGTTAGTGAATAATAATAATGGATTCAGTTAAAAAGAACAGCAGAAAAGCTGGCTTACTTCTCCAAAGAGCTTTTTTCTAATCTTTCTTTCTCTTTCCGCTGACGTTCTTTGTTCTTCTTAACTCGAGTTTCCCACAGTCCTCTTATGAGAGAAAAGTCAAATATTATCACCTGATGCCCCATATTGTCGACATTAAACTTCTCCTGCAAGAACAAGCCATCATGAACACTTCAGAAAAGAAATAATGAGAAAAATAAGGAACTAAACGATCATGTTTCATTACAATTATCTGGGGAAAAAAGCTGAAGTTATAAGAAATATTAACATAGTATACTTTCCATCTTACCTAATTTGTCTAGGGTTTTGTGCTTGCAGTAGTCAACGTAGCATACAATTGACTTCTACATAAAATCTGTGGCAACCGCTAAATGTTGAATTTTTTGTATTCCTTGCAGTTTTCCCTTTCCAAGATAAAGACACAGCTGTAAAGAAATACTAATTTGATTAAGTAACACTGATGAAAATTAAAAGGCTTTGTAATTTTAACAATTCATGTAACTAATATTAAAATGAGAGCTCATAAAGAATTTATTCATTGTAAATCATGCAAAAGCACTTCATCTTGGGTTCTCACCATTGATCTTTATGCGCCCAAGCTATCCTGTTCCAGAGGAGTTTGGGAATTTCCAGTGTTTGCACAAGTAGGTGCTTATCTGTGAAAGGCATTGAAAGACCAGCCCTGTAACATACAATGAAAGCTTACCTAAGGCAGAGATAAGATGAAGGGTATGTGAACATATGTTCCCCATTTATTAGTATGTGTAGAATTACCTTCCAACAATTGAAGGCTTGGTATCAATGTATGTGCAGTTAAGAACTGAGCTGAACTGGACCCTAACTCGCCAAGCATTCCATATTCAGTTAAAAGCACAGAAACTTCTTGCAGGAACCTTGCCCCTACTGAAGTCCGTGACAAGGCTCTCATTCCCTTTAGCAGGCATGATGCTTGAGCTTGACCCAATATGAACGCTACCTTCTTTTTACTCAAGGAAAAAACCACTCTGTAATATCTTTAACAACCACAAGAAATTAAGACCTCAGATTTACATCTTGTGAAATACAGGCTGACTGGCAACATGGTGTTCCTTACTAAACTGTAGCAATGGTTCAGTACCAACAAAGGAAACAAATCAGCTACTAAATCACTAACACAAGTGCAGATACAAATCTTGATAAAATAGGTAAAACTGTACTCTCTTGCTTGGAGTCACTGGTAAGCGTACCATCATCACAATACACTGGTTTTCATGAAATGCAGCTAGATTGTCTACAGAGGACTTCCATCATGCTTACTTCTTTATAAAATGGTTTGCTGAACCACTGCAAACAAGTCTTATACAACAGAAGTTAGAAGCCTTTTAAAAATAATTGCTTCTACCAAGATAAAAGCAGAGAAAGGGAAAATCAGTTATTTAAACTTTGCTTGAGGTTTCATTAGATAACACATTTATTATACCATTCATAAGCTTAAAAAAAAAAATAAAGGAAAGAAGAAAACCCTGCTGGACCATCTACTGATCATTTATAAAGCAATCTGCATGTCCTTTACTGGATGTTTTCAAGCTTGTATCTATTACTTTTTCCTCAAACCTTACTGTGATCATTTTTTCCAAGATCCACATCCTTCAGCTGGGGCTATTTAATATCTGTCCTTCTGCTATAATACTGAGGAGGAAGGGGAAATTATTCTCCCCTCTGCTTTTTTCCTCTTGTAGCTTTGTAACTGTCCCTTTTCTCTTTCACCCCCTTTCACCTATACATCTCTCTGTGGTATGTTACACGTAAAGGAATAATTTCTTCTGAGCCAGCAAAACACCCTCATGTCCTCTAGAAAATGCACAGCATGGACTAAAAAGGATTATGCATAGGTACACCAAGAGGAAAGGTTCCTACCTGTCCACCTTATTTGTCATCTCAGTAAGAAACACCCTTAAAAATACCTCCAAGTACTGGCACAAAGACTGGTCAGAGACCAATATTTTTCTATGACATAGTCTTCTGTGTCTTAGGATGTTTATATAAACTGCTATCTTTGCTGTTCATAAAGCTGCTCCCAGTGCTTGTTTATCTTTATGAGCACTAACAATGAGGCAAAAATAGTTCCCAACCTATCTGGAACAGACTGCTGACAACAGCCAAGTCAAAACCCCATTAATAGCAGTGTAACGAGAATGGTGACCTTATTCTCAGTGGAAAGGTTTGTCTGTAATCAGCCGCACCCTTCTAAAACGTATTCACTAATAATTTACAGGAAACTGTTTACCACATAAAATAAAACATTCTCCTCTGCTGCCCAAATCAAGAAACACAGTGACAAGGACTTCCCTCTCAGAGTAGCTGCAGACCAGCAGTCACTCTGCAGGATCTAATTCATTTTAATAGACCAATTCATAGCAGTGTGTTTTGGTAGAAGGGCTATTGCAGGAGCTGAATTGCTGAGAGACAGTGAAGTGGCAGCTGGACACTTGACCTCTGTTGGAACTAGATGGCCTTAATCAACACAAAGTCTGAATAAACTGTGAAAGTACTCTATTTCCTTGACTTGTTCCCCACCTTCCTGTCTCCCAGGTTAAGTCATCTGTTCTTTATTGAGACACTGATTTATTAGACACTCAGGTTGGAAAAGTTCATACAGCTTTTATCCACATATTGGTTTAGGCTGCAATGCATCGGGGTTTTTCTTCAATGGGAAAACCAAGCAGAGGAAGAACATGGGTGGGAGATGAGAGGTTCCATCATAACTCCTCAGTACTAATCTCTTCAGAAGGACCAAAGCCACAAATCCTGATCAGATCACAGGGAGGCAAAGGCTTTAGAAATATTCATCAGGACAAACGTGAAATTTTGTTGCTATCTACAACTCCAAAAAGGTGACTCAACAGCCTTCACGGGGCTGTTGCTTTACCCCATATCCTAGTCCGAAAAATGGGCATGAAGTATCAAGCGTGATGGCAGAATGTATATTTCCCAAAGTTCAGACGCCATCATTGTCTTGATGATGAGATGTTGCCCAGAAAAGAGAGCCTGGCAAGCTGGCAGAAACTAGACTTATCTGATCCTAAGTATAGGTTCTTCAGGGTGCTTACTCAAGCATGGCAAGAATTTGTAACAGAAGCAGCAACTACCGATAATAATTTACATTTCTAGAAATACATAGGGCTTGAACATACCTGTTCAAGTTTACATACAGCAGTTGCTTTCTTCCAATCATCAGGTTAGGCCTGCACAAGAAAACCCAAACTATCATCTATTAGTCACAGGTGGGAAGTTACATTTGTGTAGAGAAATGCCTTATTATAGACTTTCTAACTGCTTCCCTTCAACTGGCATTCCACACCTGTGTTCCCTCCCATACTTAGGCTCTTCACAGGTAATCACTATTAGCATTTTAACCATTGTCAGAAATCACAGAACCAGTGAGGTTAGAAAGGACCTCTGGAGGTCACCTAGTCCAACTGCCCTGCTCAAAGCAGTCACATGGGTATTCACCCAAAGCTACACGTACTTCAGCCCCCTTCCTCTTCCAATTTCCCCATCCTTTTGTAATTCAGCATTGCTGCTTTCACACCCCATACTTACACATGCTCATTAAGGACAAGCTTTGGTCATACTTGTGAGGATTACCCGACCCACTAATACAGCAGTAAGAGAAAAACAAAAACCATACTCAAGTTATTTCTCACCCAACAAAAAGGCAACCTTGCTTTCATTAATAACAAGTCCTGACCACAAAAGCAACCATCACCTGCATCTGCAAGGCCCTACTTCATAACTACACTGAGTTTGCAGCTTAATGACATCTTCCTTGAGTGACATCTACATCTAAATTGCTGTGGATCATCAGCACACCTTTCTTAGATGATGCATGATTATAACATTCATTCAGTATTACAAGTTATTAGTGAGGTAGATCACAAAAGCAAGGCTCTTCAGTAATGTATGATAATGAAAGCACAGTGCTTTCCAGGGGAAAAGAGATTCAGGAACATAAAGAGAAGGCAAAGATGTCATTTACAAGAGAATCACTTGTGGAGAAAATACTTCTCTGTGTGTGTCTATGGAAGAGAATAATGTTATCCCCAGCCATTTACACCTCCCAAGAAGTAATCTACAAGGCCTTAATCAATGTCCTTAAAAGGCAACATACAGGGAAGTCAGTCTGATTTCTTATCTTTCTTGTAATCGTTAGCTCAGAGACAAAGCTGGCCATTCAGGATACATTTCTTTTTTTAATGATTGCAAGATTTTCCCTCCATAAGCAGCTACACATACACTTATGGCAATATTTTTAAGTAACATATATTTTAAGTAATTAGTTTTAAAATAAAAAAGAGCTTTTTTGATAATAAGCATTTGCATTATTTGGCAAAGTGATACTAGATTTTCTAACCAGAGAGACTTGTACTAATAGCAGAGGAAAGAAGTTTCCCTTTGCTTCACTCCTTCCCTCTCTTTATACTTTTCTTAAGAAGAGGAAGAAGAAAAAAATAACACTTATCTTTGAAAAAAAAAAAATCCTTTTGAACACCATGGCTTTTACAACATCTCTTCCTCAACGAGCAGGCTAGGTCATCTGCAACCTTGTCCCAATTTTCATCAATAAGGGACTCACAAAAATCCTTATAACTAGCATTTCCCCTCTCTACGTGCTAAACCACAAACTCGTATTTCTCCTCTCAGGGCTGTACTTTCAGTCCCAGATACTATGACCTACAAACTTTTCTCAATTTCACCATTCCAGAGCCCTGTGCCTTCACTAGAGGACCTTACCAGGCCCCCCTCCTGAACAGCTGTCTCAGGCTTGCCCTACTGCAGGCCCCATCTCAACACTGAAACCCATCTTTACTTCTTTCCATGTGAATTTAATAATCCACCACCCCTCTGGGCCAGCTGAGGTGAGAAGCGCTTGCTCACATAAGAGCACTCTTTTGCTATCAATATTGGGTTTTAGGTCTCTGATTGCCATGACCTATCCCTGCATGCATGGAACAGAACAAATGCTTTTACAGACACTTCTGTGAGATTTCTGGTCTGAAAAAGAGGACAGCACCATTCCTTTATGATCTTGCAAAAATTTTATTCATTTAACTGTACGTATAAGTAGGCCTATTAAAATCAAACACAGTCCTTATGTGTGTAAGGATATTGACACTTTTAAGCATTTGGAGGATTAGGTGGCAAAAAAGCAAAATCTTAGTGATGATACTCATCATAGGTTTTCATTTAAATTATACAACATTAATGCCAAATATTATTGATAGTAAAAGCATCTGCTTAAGTATCTGCATGGATTATTTTTATTTTATCTTTTGTATTATCATTTATTTTATTTTATTGTATAAATTCACCTAAAGGTACGCAGACAGTTCTCTAGCACCTACTTCAGACTTTCTTCTTTAAATAGTAGGGGTACCCAGGAGCTCTAGACCAGAATCCATTCAGTAAGGTGTTGAAAAAATACAGAATGGAAAAGAAGATATCTGCCTTGTAATGACTCTAATCTTTATTATTTTCTATTTATTGTTATTCATGTTGTTGCTACAAAGATGTGCATACTTCAGAACATGTCAACTCACCAGTAAAACTGGAGAGATTTAGTATGCTACCCCTTAAATGCCCTTGCTCCCTTCAGCTACTGGTATCTCCACCCCTTGTTTACAGCTCTGCCACAGACCTGCCAGATGTTTCCACAGCCATCTTTGACAGCAGCCAGTGATCTCATGACCACTTACTTGCATTTGTTCCCACTTGGCCTCTGAACCCAGAGCAGGCATTTGACTCTTTTTTTTTTTTTTTTTTTTCCCCTGAGCTTATTAAAAAGGAGGAAATGATGACTTGCAATACATCTGGAAGTGTAACCAACCTCACATATGGAGGAACACTCAGGCAACTGGGTTTTAAAATGGGATTGCCTTTTGGCAGCTCCTGCTGGTTAATGCTGAAGGAGTTTCATCTCAATTACCTGTGCTTGCATCACAAGATGCCATGGTCTGCCTGATCTTTGAGAAGCAAACTGTTTAAGGATACATAAGCTAAAAGTAACACTGAATTCCAGACAGAAGACCTTCCACAGAGAATAAGTGCTCTTTAAATCAGCAGCTTCATTGAATGAACAGTTTGCAGCCTTTCCGCACTCATCGCAGCATCTGAGATATATCAATGTATAGATGCACTGAGGAGCATACTACAAAAAATTAAGGACAAGGCAAGGTCTTCTTTGGAAAGGAAAGTAGTGGAGCAGAGGGGAAAAGTGTTCTTGGATATGATGACTGTGTGGCCTTCCAGGAATAACTGTACCAACTGTTCTATGGCTCCTCCCTGTTTACCAACCTTATCTCTCTCTTGTCTGGAGTGGGTTGAATACAGCCAGTCATAAGCCAAAATTATATTTGCTTTATTATACTACAGTCTAGCCTCCTCTGAACATAGCTGGCATCAGTGTTAATGCTGGCCAACTTGCCTGTGCGCAGTGTATTCTGTAGAACAAGACCTGTGTCGTCTCTTGAGTCTGGAAGATGTCCAACATAGTTTTGATACTACAGATACAGCCAATATTAGTCTCTGTTAGAGCCCTCCTGTGTTCGTATGGTGCCTGGTTGCCCTCAATAACAGCACTGTGTATACTTTCCTTTGCTGCTTTACATGAGTTACCAAATTATTAATGTTTGGTTTCTTCAATTTGTTTAACAGCCTTGTTCACTTGGGTCCTTTTTCTTTCAGATAATCACTGTGGGAGATCTGCTGCAATCTTATGAATATTACTGGCAGGATTACATAGGGGAAAATGTGAGTGAACATATTTCCTACCAATCCTGCAAATAATTTCTTAGGAAATAAGCTCACTCACACTGTGCTTCAGAATGATCAAGTCATTTCTCTCACAAGTCTTTAAATTATTCAAAGGAAACCTGACATTTGGATAGCAACTGAACACATTTTTTGTGTTATCAAGGAAAGATTAAATTACAGAAACATGCTGTGATTGAAAGAGCAATAGAAATGGTGACAACGTTCATAGTATACAACCATATTGTGCTAACTGTGCACAGCTCGTAAGTGGGGTAGTGTTTCCTTGTGCCACTTGGGGAGTGGGGGAGGACTGCAAAGCAGGAAGCTGCTCTTCCCTATCTAGTCTTGCTGTCAGTAACAATATCTTGTTGTTCTACACCAGCAGGGAATTATTCTCCCTGCTAGTTTGGCTGGTTTATCTGTCGCTAGACTTGCCGAATGTGCAGATTTGACAGTCAGAGTTTCGGGTCGGAGATCCAAGTTAGATTGTTCTTCAGATCATATATGCACGCATGTGATGGCTGGGTTCTGGGGAGCACATGGGCAGGGCAATGTTATGGATCACAGCAGGTGCCCCCCTGAAGGCCTGGGTCCACAGAGATCCAGCAAATGCAGCTGCACTGCAGAATAAATAGAAGAGGAAAGGGACAATCTGCTCCAGGGCTGGAGAAAACAGTTCTGACACCTGGACACGAGCCCAGATGTTTTGGGAGTTTGTAATGTTCCCTCCTGCTCTTTCAAGAGCACAGTCTCAGCCAGCCGGATCCTAGATAAACAAACACAGACAGTGACACTTTCAAGCTATTAATTAGTCCAGCTTTCACTGAAGTTAATTTCAGAAATTAGTGTCCTTGCATATATCACGGGGATTAATCCTGAATGCTCTGATGAATCAAGTTCTTTTTGAGTTTTCTGCTTTAGCTATTTCATAAAAAAGGCATTTAAGAACAGAATTTGACATTAGCCTCTTTCACACACAAATAAATAACTTTTGCATTGTCTACATACCACAGCTAAGAGAGCAAATATGTCTTTTCTTAACCTACTCCTTATACTTCAGGTAGAAATAACTATGAACATCATAAAAATAAAAAGATATGTAAGTATAGATATATAAAGGCTGAGCTTGGTTTCCACACATTTTTATGTGTGTACTTCTCTTTGTCCAGTGCTGGAGCACAATGTCTTACTGACAGTTTTCATTAATCAGTTCCTATTCTAGATGTAAATTAACCAGTCCCACAAACAAGATTCCTCTTTATCACTGCAGTCTTCACATCTTGATTTTTAGATAATTTTTCACAGGGTTATTCATTAATTAGGTCTTTAATTATGGATTAATTAGCAGCTGAACTACAATATTCCTTATACTTCCTCAACTCTTGTAGCACTAATATGTCTGCCATCAAGCATGATAGATGTTACATATGCAAGGGGATTTATTACAGATGTATTCCCCCAGCACTTCAGTGAGCTGACTAATTATTCAAAGCGATTCTTCCACTGACAATGAAGATAATGAAACATTGGACTGATGTCTGTGACAAAAATCCTTTTTTTTTTTTCACTGGGCATTGCTGAAGAGAGGGCTAATTCTCATAAGATTGAGAGAGGGCTGATGTATTTGAAATGGGCATGTATTTTAAGGCTGTTTCTTGTCAAATGAAAAACAGTAAGATCAAAAGTGTATTACTTATTGTTAAAGGTGGTTGAATCTATTAATGTAGCTGTAGTCAGAAGGTAAAAACTATTGTCTTAGGTAGTAGACAACAGAGTCCTGGGAAAGCTAGAGCGTGAGCTAAGAATTTATCAGAGAGACCCCACTCAACTACTCATACAAAGACCCATGGCAAATAAAATTACACTCAGTGCCACTGAACAGAACATAGAGGTTTTCATATACAACTAGATCATCTTAATTAAGCATAAAATTACAATCTCAGGTTTCTCAGTCCTGTTTTATGCCATCCACTTTTTTAGCACAACTTTTCATTGATTTATTCTCATTTGTCTTAAGGTTAATGGACATGGACCATCCCCAGGAAGTGCAGCTACTACCATTACCTTTCGTGTACAGGGTCCAGCCTCTGAAGTTATCTATGTGGATGACAGCATCATAAATGTTTTTATAGGCTCCCTGTCCTAATTAAGACTAGCCAAAGACCCTCAAAATTTTGATCATTTCTTCTTGCTCCCAGGGGTCTGTTTTCCATGCATTGATCTAAGAATCCAATCCTATCACCTGCATCTTCCTTTACTGCAGAAGGAGAGCAAAAACCTATGTCTGACCTATGGCATCAAGCCTTTTAGTCCTATTTCCAGTGTTAGATACAAGATCATTTTACTCATATAGTGAGTAAAATGCTTACAGCCAGTTCCTAAGCAGTCAAATTCTGTGATTTAAGAAGATATGGCAGACAATTTAGATAAGCAAGAGAAGATGCTGCTTTCAACTACTCCAGCTGCCAAGTTATTTTAGCTCAAATTGTCCAAACCCCACCACGCAGTCATGAGGTGGCAGCTGTATTTTATCAGCTCTCTTCCTTCACCACAGCTGTGTCTTTAGCCTTTCCCACAAAACCTTCCCATGCCTGTGGATAGGAGACACAGGTGGCATGGACAGCTGGACATCCTCCTTGGAATAATTCTCTACGCTCACCTTCTGTCTGAGAAGAGCAAAGTGATTCAAGTCTTTGGTAGGATCTACTTCTTTGGCTAATGGGCATTATCATCCATCACTGATCCTTGAAATGGTGCTCAGTTAACTACTATTGAGAGGAAGACAGCTGTTCAGTACCTTTTAGCCAACAGAAAGTAACATGTGATAGCATATAAATACTTATGGTAGCGACAACAACAACAATAATGATAATATTTGACTTTAAATGATAGGCTTTGTTCACAAAAGATTTAGCAGGCTAGATTTCCTATACCAGTTAGATTAGCTGTAACTGGCCTTCAGAAACTGAAGTTCTATAACTCTTTTTAAATTCCACTCTAAATTTTGACAGACAAAAAGGATAAATGACCAACCTCTCCAACCATTTTTTTATTGAAAATAATTCTCACACCAGCATATGTCCTTGAGATGTAACAGCAAGGGTTTATTACAACTGAGTCACGGAGTGAGTCTTGAAAGCTTTCCTAAATTACAAAGTTTGGATTTGTCACAAGTGTAAATCTACTTAGAGGAATTATATATGGGGTGAATGTTACTATTTTTAAAGGTATCCAGCAAACACACCACTTTGGAGTAATGCTCCGTGTTTCAGCTATTTTTTCCATATACATTAGCATTTAAAAATCCACAGCACGGTAGCAGCAACGAAAACCTGATAACAACTTCTCACTTTCCCTGCCATTTCCCACCTCGACCCTACACAGCGGAAGAAACACAATAATCAGCAAAACTGTCACTTACCTGCTACTAAAGAACACGAGTGTCCAGAGCTCCCGAGTGTGCTCTGCGGTTATTCAATTTGGGACACTGAGGTTGTTTATAGCAGCAGCATAGCTCATGGCCAGCCAGACCTGTTTGAACCTCACGGCGTGACTAGCCTTCCAGATGTACTAATGTGCTATATTTGTAAAGTGATAACATGATCTGTGGTTTTACAGCAGAGACATGGGCAAGATAAAGTATCTACACTGCATGACTCAACACAGGACGAGAAACAACAGCATTAGGGCAGCATCTCATTTGCACCAAGGAAGGTGTGACAGAGCTAATGTTACTCATGCTTATGTATTTTCCTTGGAAAAGAGCAAGGAGAATAAAAAAAAATAAACATAGTCTGCCTTCCTCTGGTATGGACTGTCTCTTCCTCCCCACATCCTTGCAAGTGCGAGAGATAAATAGACACACATGCACGCAGACACTCGCCGTGAAGTGGCCATGAGTGATTTACAGCAAATTCTGCTTTTACTTGCTGATGGTGGCTCACTTTTTTTATGCCCGCTGTTTGGTATTAATGGTGGTATTCCCGCTTGCTGTTAATGTTGCCCTGTGGCCCAGAAGGGCAGGGCTGTGGGGAGCTGGAGACCATCCCTGCTGTGACATTGGCATTGCTGGGGCAGGGGCTGATGACCCCGGGGGGCTGATGTGGGGTCCTGGGCCGTGGGCAGATAGGGAAGGCCCCAGGGTCAGGGCGGGGTGGGGTGGGGTGGGGAGAAGGGGGAAGATGCAGGCAGGGACAGGGAGGCCCATCAGGGCCCTTAAGAACCCTGATGATTCAGCATGAATGGTTGAAATTTTCTAATTGTACCTTTAATTAAATAAGCCCATTCATTCCTAATTAGAAAATCTTCATTAGTCAAAAAATAACTGATTTACATCTAACCAGAGAAAGAAAGAAAGCACTTTTAGTGCAAGGTTTTGGGTCTGATGTTTTCAAAAAATAATTTTTTTCATCAGAAACATTTCCAAAATCTGCTTTCGATTTAATTTCCTTTTAAATTCAGCTTTTCAATTAAAATATTATTTAATTTTCTGATAAAAAAAGAACTGGCATTTTTCAACCATCTCTGTTTATTAATCATCACTGCCAGCAATAACAAGCATTAATTACAGCAGCTGGGCTTGGCTGAAACTTCAGATACTAGTTCTACGTTGCTGTGTTTTCAGTGCCCTCACTGAAATCACATCACATTGGTACCAATGGAACGGGAAAATCAGGGAAAACCACGAACTGCGGATTTAAACATTCAATTTTGTCTTCAAGCCTGAAGGAGATAATATCAGGTTTCACTTTGATCTTTTTCAATGCAGCATGTTTCGAGGTATGGTGACATGCCTGAAGGATCTACATTACAAGTCCTTACTATTCGGTCATCTTATTCTTCACAAACATCAGTGATAAAAAGTGTATTGATCACCGCTACCACGTCTGAGTTGCCTAAGATATTTTTATCTTCTGATACACCTGACCACTGACATGCACATTTTTGCCAAATAGCTGTCTGGGTTTCCTGTGGTAGTGATGCATATCAGACTTCAGCTGTAAGAGCTGACAAAGCAATCAGTGAGGGAGACAATACTTTGGAGCAGAGAAAATGCATCCTTTGTGTGATCTAAAGTGCACTCCATATTTCTGCTTTCTTGTACACTGCCTAGGAAAACATGTTGCTATATTTTTGTTCAGAACACAATAACATGAAATAATTCTTAATTAGCAATTATATTAAGAAACGTGATCTCCATCTCACTTTTTCAGGATCCACCAGCTGCTGTACAGGTGTTGATTTTGGCTAAGGAAGGTAAGAGGTCCTGTGCTCTTTAAACGTTGAAATACTGAGATGTGTCTCAGCAACAGACAGCTGACCTTGCAGTTACTTCCCTGGCCCTAGCCAAGGAGTCATAGATCAGGCATTCTTCAAATTACAATCATAGCCTATCCATGAGAAGAAGATACTTGGGATGTGTGGTGGGAAGGGAATGAGAAAAAAAGATCAGCTGGTGAAATAGACATCACCTAACTAAAGAAAAAAAAAAAAGGCTGGCCTATGAAGGAGAAGACACTAATGATGGAAGAACAACAGAGGAAGGGCATGGGAGATTTAGAGGAGGTATAAAAAGTGGCTGAAGAGATGAGGGGGGAGAGAGAGAGACAATATATAATATTGTTTAGTGGTGGATCTCAGTGTACTTTACAAAAAAAGATTAAGGAAAAGGAAAATTATAAGTTAAGTCAATACCTAAATGTGTCTCCAAAACCAGCTTCATTCAAAGAGTATCTTGCATCTAAGGTTGCACAAATCCAGCCAAAGCATAGTCCATTCTTGGAGGTAACAGGGGAGCTGCTATACCAGCAAATAGTAGGAAAAGCTTGGATAGTGTGGATAACACCACAAACAAGGGAGTAGTAGACAGCACAGACCAGTGAACAGGCAGAAGATTTGTTTGCACCAAACCGAAAGTTTTGGCAGGCTTGAACCAATTTAAGGCATGCTTGGTTGACAGGGGCTAGTTCCCTCAAAGGTATTCTCTGCATACTGCATACTATAGTATGCAGTATAGTGGCAGCAGTGGCAGTCTTAGTCTGCCAGAACCAAACTGTCCTCAGCAGAGTCTCAAACATGGCACTACACGCCTGCTGCAGTGCTCCCCTGGGAAGTGCTCCTCATCCAGCTGATCCAGTAGACCAACCAGGGTCTATGTACTCATGTGACACTGCAGTCTACTGAGTCATCTTCCTGGACAAGGAGCACTCCCTGGGAAGCGGTACTAAAGCAGTCATTTCATAAAGAGGCAGGTCCATTTTGGCTGCTGGAGCTCACCAGCCTCACCAAACTGGAGCTACCGCCAAATGAAGATGGAGCCTGCACTGAAATCCCTGGCATCCCAGTCTTGGGAACAACGTGCAAAAATGCCCAAGCTGTCACAGGATGAAGCCAGCTGCTCCGTGAGACAGCAGCTATATTGCTTTCAGTGATGAACTCACCCTGAAAATAATACAGACTTGGTCATGAATCACTGTACTCATCTAACCCTGTTACTATCCTAAGATAGTAGATCTTCTACCCATGACACTGATAAATCCACAACTCAGATAATCCAGCTGGGGTAACCGAGAGCTGACTATTAACAAACCAACAACCAATCCACTTCTGCTCTAGCTGAAGCACAGTTCCTCTACTTAAACAATCTCTTCTGGTGTGCCACTTTATAGAGAACTCACAAAGTACAGGCAACAAAGATACTAACACCACAATCTACTGTACAAATGATTGCTGTAGATAATCAATCGCAATAGAGATGCTTATTTTTCTGGTCTCTCTTCCTTGTTCATTCTACTATGGATAATAATATGCGATTAAATTAAGGTCAGTAGAAGACTTTGGACATTCAGGTGAGTGTCTGGGTAACACAGGCTCCAGCCAAGACCTAGCATGGGTAGAAGTGGGAAGAGCATTTAGTGTAGACAAGGCACCTTCACACTAACACTTCAGACAAAAAAGACTGACAACAGACGTGCTTCTAGCATACCTGTCATCAAAACACCTACTGGAATGAAACACATGACAATTAACAGCTTTTTAGGGACACATTTCCCATAAACATACAACAAAGCAAAATCCATGAGACGACTTACACAAAGTCAGGCTGAAGAGGGGATAGAACTTGCTATGCTAATTTATCATGTGCTGAACAGAACTTTCTGGTTTTTTGCTTGTTGCTTTGTTTTCATACTATCCATGTGGCCTTCAGTTTAGAGCTGTCAGAGCTGCAGAATAACTGTAATAATACTGCAGAATCCATAAGTCACATTACAAATCACTTCAGCAGGGCAGATTCTTATATCTGTGACCTTTCAGTCTTGAGAGGTCAGTCCTTTCTGATACAATCTCAGTATGCACCAAGGGAAAGATCCAATTTATAACTCCTGACAGCTACAGCCCAGAGATGGTTGTTCTGAAATGTGCCGGGAGCATTAGTATGATGGGCAAAGTCTCAGGCAATGTTTGTAATTCTAGGCTGTGAGTCACACCATCTTGCTGTCCTACCTGTGCTATGAAGCCTTTTTTGCAGACTTACCTCTGCTCTCACACAACTGCTTCAGCAGGCTTGGCTTATGGCTCAGCTCTTGGTTTTTTGGTGAGGTTGCATAGCTCTGTTGAAAACAAACCCTTCCTCTGCTGCTGTTTAGGGGCTTCATCGGGGACCCTGTTGACATAGTAGGTAAGTCCTCAAGAGTCACAGCTCCCAGGTGATCTGAGAATAAGCAACTCTCAAAGAACCACAAGATGCCTATAGACTTGTCCCCGGTATTTCATAAATGTCTTAAAAATAATTTCAGCTCATTGAGGCTGTTTGTCCAGAGGTAAATCACCCTCCAGTAAATGTGCAAGGACCTTAAAATCATGACAGAAAGAATGTCTAAGAGTTCCTGAAGGATTTTGCAGGCACTGTGAGGAAGAAATATAGCACTTAAAATCAAGAGTTGTACAAGACACTACAGACTTTGCCAGTCTCTTTGAGTAGACAACAAGGCTGTGACTGGTTGAGTTCTTCCCAGGAGGTTATTAACAAGGTTATAAGGGATCCCAGGATGAAACTATGTCAGTGCTAATATTAGCATGAGCATCTGATGATCAGTCCTCCATGTGAAAGATGCACAAAGATGTAAGTGGAAGCACAGCTTTACTCAACCTCAGGCTCCTTTTAAAGCTACTTACACTTGTACCTGATTTGAACTGAATCAACTCATTTAAGAAGCATTTTCTTAGCAAACTGATAGGCATGATATCTATTGATATCTCTCTTATAACATTTAATTGTGCAACAAATTAAAGGCACAGGAGCCTGCTGGTGTGAACGAACAGAAATGAGATGTATGTTACCTTTGATTGACCAGCAATTGCTGAGAACAGGAGGCTTTTTGGTAGGAGCCAGATTCTGTAGACAGCCTCATCAGATGTGTCATTAAAGGGAGCGAACCATAGTTATCTGTCCGCCCTGACCAAGTTAGTGAAGCAGCACAAGCTCTTTCCAGGGGTGCATATATTCATCAAGTTGTAATAGGGCACTATCAAGGGATACAAACTCACTGTTTTCCAAGGATGATTAAACCTGGAAGAAGAAGGGGGAACACAGGAAAACTCAGTTCCCTTTATAGTCACCTTTGTCCACCCAGAGAACAGGAGCAAACAGACCACTGGGCTATCAAATGCAACACCCTGCTATGGCAGCCTATTCATGTAGTATGTCTGAGAGGACGAGGCAACTCTCTGGCCTTGTGAAAACCGCATCACACCGTAGATTCCCACAGATTTATGGCTCATGCCCCGTTGCACTCCGCTGTGGTACACTAAAGAAAATCAAAGAAATGTTCCTACTCTGAGCCAGCTACAAAGCAGCACACACACTGTTGTCACCCCCTCCTACAGACCTGCTGCTTTACAAAACCACGACAGAAGAGGTTGTTTTTAAGAATGAAACAAATGGTGCCATCTACTGTCCAAATGACAGGGACACCTAGCTCGTTGCATCTATAGCATTGAACCCTGAGGTTTTTCTGCCTTCAACAATACTGCTACGGAGAGATGAATACAAATATCTGCTTTTTCTTTTATTTCTGTGTGTCACATGGAGCCTCAGAGATAAACCTGCTTTGGCAGTCTATTTTGCAGAATACATGCAAGAATATGTTACTAGAACATGCAATGCTCTGGCGTGACTGCCTTGTCCCAGTAGTCCCCTTGTAGTCCCATATACAATACGCAGTACGCAGGGTTCTATGTCTCTGTTACTAGGCTACAGGCAGTAATTTTCCTGGAGGAACAGCATGTACCTAACTAACAGTACTAGTTACAGATAGAAAAGAGAGAGAGAGAGAGAGAGGCTGTCTCTGTCTTCTAATCCAGAAACATGTTTTTAATTCCTGACCTGCTGCTAGTAAACTAAAGAGTTCTCCAATAAGCAACCTTTGATAATTAACCTTTTTTTGTAGCCAGCATGCCTTGTAAGCATTCCTTAAATACCTCATGCTTGGAATTAATTGTCACAAGAAGACACAAAAGCAAGTAAGAAAATAGAACTGGCCTTTGCAGAGCACCAAATCCAAGGGCAATGAACTTGAATTTGATTAAATAAAGGAATAGAGACACCAAATGATTAAAAAAAAAAAAACCCCAGACAAAACATCATTATAGCTTCCTCATGAGAACTCATAAGGCTGTCACATGGGTCAGGTCAGCAAGTAAGGAAAAACTGTGACATCAGAAAACAAATTTGCCCTGGAGTGCCGGGTGCCCACTCCTGTCTTCAGAGGGGAAAAGGTGTAATCTGATCTCATATTGCCATTCTGACACACGGTTAATCAAAGGAAGCTGAACTGAAGGTTCACAGTGAACTTTGGGATTCTGACTCATGACCAGGGATTGCCTGCCAGGACAGCAAACACCCTTATATTGCCCATTGCCTGCTTTCCACCAGTCATGCTGATGTAAGAGCAGACCATGAAGGGGCTCTGAAGCATGTTTGCAGACAACATTTTGAGGTTGGCTGGCACCAGTTTCGATTTACCTAAAAACACCAGGTGGTTTTAATGTTTTGCTGACTCAGGAGCCACCTCTTGGATGACACATGAGCAAGACAAAAGAGTTAATTACAATAAAGTTGTAACCTAGGTGGCTTAAATAGAAAATTTGCCTTGAGAGTTTCTAAAACTTCTTTACTGCTCATGTGCAGCCAGCCACCTCTTCTGCCCCTACCTGCACAATATTTTTGAGCTTTTGCCAAATTCTTGTCATAATTTTATAAGGTAAGATAGAGCCATGGGAAAAAGGAGTTTTAATCCATACCTACAAACTATGAGCAGAGGAAGTGGGAATCTGGACATGATCTTCTCCAACAGAAGCAACTTTCAGATAAGCACAGCAAAAAAACTGCTGAGTGACTTCTCAACTCAGTGTCATGCTACTGATTATAGATTAAATTTAGATCACACTGGCATGACCTAATAAATATGACAACAGTAGTTCAGGTGAATTTCCTATGCTTGCAGCCCAGATGAGAGGGCCATCAGACAAGGATAATTTCTAGTTTCAAAGTGATACATAAGAAGCTAGCTCAAAGTAGGGCAATAAAGCTCGATTTAGAGTAGTAATGAAAAGTTTGTGGTCACTGTAGCTCTTGTGCCATCAGAGTTAAGCTAATTTTGTAGTGCTTCTCTCCATGCTTTATTTCCTGCTCTGTACTGCAGACAGAGCTGAAAGAAATTACACTGAATGAAAGTTTGGCCTCAAAAGACACCATTTTAACACTGCAGTTGTAAAGACTTGAAGAAGAGCCCTGAAAGGAAGAGAAATAACTTAATTGTGCCAGTCTGATGGGTTGTTAATGGTTTTCGTTCATATAGAGTACTGGGTTTGAACTTAAAAGGATAGAAATACGAAGATCAAGAATAAGAATGGAGTGCTGGAGGTGGGTAAGGAGGAGTTTTAATTTTATGAACATTCTTAGCACACATTAATATTGATAAGGTAATTCACCCAGAAACAGCCAGGCATCTCCTCTACACATGACTCATGGGGCTAGTTAACAGAAGGTGGATGCCACTGAATTAAATATTTAGCAGGAACAGAGTACAGTCTCTGGCAAAAGAGGCTCTATTCTGCAAGGACAGAGTCACCAAGTTTGCTGACCCCACAGCCTATAAATCTTCACATGGCCAAAAGCCATGAGATATACATCCCTGTGCCATGGAGAGCTAAGGGCCTGAGGAGCTCTGGGAATAGTACACAGGGTTGAGGTGACACCCAGTTCCAGGAGTCCCACCACTCAGCTGCAGAAGAGCCAGGGCTGGGTTTGGCAGGTGCTTTGGTTCAAGAATGACTGCTGACACAGTCCTAGCAGCCCTTTCTGAGTCCCCCTGCCCAGTCAGATGTATTATTTTTTTCTGTGCCCACACAGACCCACCACCAGTTGTGTGCCATAGTCTCCAGTTGGAAGACACACTTGAAGATCTTGCCAGCCATGCAGATGAAAAGCTCCACACCAGCCAATTCTGTACTAGCAGGGCACTAACAACAGCGTTATCCATTACCAGTACAGCTTTAAGCAGTTGAGCTTTGTATTGTCGACAACAGCAAATATCAAAGGTGCTACAACCATTAAATATATATTACCTTTCAGTCTGTCAAGCAAACATTACAAGAGGGGGCAGTGGCAATTACAGAAGGTAATTACAGGTGGAGACAAAGCAGTTTATCACAGCAGATGATGAATTGCAAGAAAGGATGAAAGACCTTTGATCTGTCTGGGCAATTCATACAGATTAAACAATAACTTTAAAATAATTAACCTAGTAGAATGTAATGATTTTTAAAAACAGTTTAAATGGTGTTTAATTTGTTTAAATGAACTATCCCATTAAGACCCAAATTCATCATTTTGATTTGGAAGGGAAGTTTTAATAAGCCCAACCTTTAGCACAGCTTTAATAACTGTATTACAGATTTATAGATGAATGTCTGAGGTGGAAAAGATCCTAATACAATGAACTCATAAGTAAAGCTGGTAATAATTTCTCAGAAAGTTTAAAATCAGAAAGATTGGTACTAATTTTAATGGAAATATTTTGCTATGTTTTTAACTATTTTGAACAACTGATAAATGTATGTTTATACTAGGACTGTAAGACATTATGATCTGTAGCAACAAAATTACAAGCTTCTAACATGGATATTCAAAAAAGCATATGAAGTGCTTAGGTACGACAACAGAAATAACAAAATACGCCAAAAAGAAGAGGCATTATTCAAGTAACATTGTATAGATAGCCACTGTGGTGAAAAAATCTTTTAAGAAGTTCCTTTCAACTCCAAGGTATTTTGAATTTGGACCCCTGATACTGCAGGCAGCAGGCAGGCAGTGTTTTTCACCAGCTGATCAAACTCCACCAGCGCTACCGAAAAAGCAGTTCCCACATCTCATTTATTTGGAGGTGAGGAGCCCTCTCCTCGTGCCCTACCCATAATTACTCAAAGCCAGCTTGAGCTGGGACAGATTGCTGGGTTGTGTAGAAGCTTGCACAGCACTGACCCACAACAGCACAGGAATAAAGGATACCTCTATCAGATTCCTTGACTCTGCAATAATTACCAAACAACACAGGATGCCAGCACTAAAAGAACTAGGAAAAATACATACTGTGTTGAAAACAGAGCAATTAAAACCTATGTTTCTCTGTACATGAGAAGAAAGAAGGATTTAAGCAGCACTTTACCCTGTATCCACAAGCAGTGGGTGCCAAAAAGAAAAGGAGACAATAGGTTGTTTTCTGACCATCATTGATTCTCAGGTAGTTTGTGTTTTAAATAGTTTTTCATTAGCTCTGATAAGGCTAACTGGAAGACTGTATTTCAGAGATTTGAGATCTGCATTACAAGCAAGTAATGAAGGAGCATGGAAAATAAGATAACTGTTTTTAGAAAGGTGAAAGGACACTTTGTGACTGCTTCAAGTTTGGAGAGCCTGTTTTTTCACTAGTGGAGGGCTACATGAGTCCCCTGATAGGAGGCAGAAGAAGAATAAGCTGGGATAAAACCTGCCAGAAAAAGAAGAAAACCTACCAGACCTGCTTCAGTCATCTTACCTTTTTCTCTGCCCTGGACATGTACCTCCGCCTTTCTCTTCTGCTGGCACTGGTACTTGGATTGTTCCAGAGACAGCAAGTTTGGGGAGCTAAAGCATCTGGGGAAAAAAATCCATCTCTTTTTGCAGTGTTAGTTTCTGTCTAGTTAACTCCCCACCTGACAAACCTCAGTCTCAGGTGAGCACCAGCAGCAAGAGAAGGGAGGTGTCCCACACAAGCACAACTCTAGGTAAGCAGGACTGCGGCAAAGCCAACTTAACTCAGCTTTTGGGGAACTGAAGCCTCAGCACAGCCTAGGACAACCAACGACAACTCATTTGCTGGCAAGAGAGCTAATGACCTTACTGCTACTTAGCAGATTTTAAAAGAGACTTAAGTGTCTTCAGAAAAGAAGGGGACCTCAAAGACCTTTCTGGCCTCTATCAAGAGATTGTGCATAGGTACTGGAAATTTTAAATATTGACTGTTAACTATAAATACTGATAGGTTTGGCTCAAGGGTGGACAACGGTATCTTGAAGAAGTTCCAGTAAAGACCAGTGAGAACCACCTGCTGTGCTGTGCTTGTCCTCTGTAGTGATCATCAGCTAAACACCAGGCAATGAAAGCATCAGACCTTTGCTTTGCCCTAAGTGATTTCTGACCAATGTATCCATAGCATCCCTTAGGAAGCATTATTTCCCTGTTTGTGGCTGGTCCATATGGACAGTAATTTGCTGGTATAAGATTCTGGGAGCTAAATTCAGTTTTCCCTATGTCTTCAATGATCTGTTCTGGAAGAGAACAACGTATACCATAGCAGTTTCTGCCTGGAGACCTAAGATCTGAGTAGCATATACAGCTGTCTGCAGGCCTTATTTCTCTATAATGGCATGTAGTCCAAGTCTGAACGTAGGGTTTAAGGCATGATTTCATGAGACAGGGTGAGCTGACCTGAAGCTCAATTTCATTAAAAGGGAGAGGTCTTGATGTCCCTTTCTAAGTCCTAATTCCTTCCCTGCTCCCAGATGGTTACTCCCACCATTTACCTTGTGCCAGCTCTGGCAATCATCAGTTCCTCTCTGTGAGCTTCTTATTAACTCAGAAGGAAACTGTTCCAGCGAAATATATTGGTAGCTTTCTGAGAGACAAATGAGTTTAGTATAGGGTTTCTGGATCTAACACATACCAGCACAACTGGGCTGCTCAGCTGGGAGTGAGAAGAATAAAAGCAGAGAGGCAGAGGGAGATTTACCCTATCAGTGGCAACAAGTTTTTATATTCAGTACAGCAGGATGTGAAACTAGTTTAAAAAAAAAAGGGGGCGGGGGTGGGAGGTGAAAAAGAATGTCATAGCACTATTAGTTTTGTCTTAAGTCGTAAATGTTTGGTACATTCTTGGAAGAGATGACATTCAGTTTCTCCTCTGGAGTCATGTTACTTCACTATCTAACTCAGCATTATTTAATATTCTATGTCCAAGTCATCCCCTAGGATTTAAATGTATTTACAGTTACACAAGGGAAAAACTCACAGTACATTTACTGACACAGATTATTTTGCCTGGATTTATATCCTGGCAATTGTAAATACAACTGTGGCTAAGGGAAGACATAGATTTGCAGGATCTCTAAGTTACTACACGTTTGATACATTCATGGCACCCTGTCTAAACTGTTTCCTGAAGAATACAGAAAACATGCAGAGAAAAACAGTTTATTATATTCCAGTTTACATAGCTGACAACTTACTTTATGTAGTTCCATTGACCTCAGTACGTACCCATTTTTTAATGTCTATCAGGCTAATGTAAAATGGTAATATATCTTCACAGATATGAACCATATAAAAAAATGCTGTTGGCCTACTGGCCAGTCCTTGTCCCAGCGTCCTCACTGAGAGGTCTTAATAATTGTGGATTGTCATCGCATTGCAGATGAGAGAGGCTGTGATGTTTCTGACCCAGTTTTTAGGATCTAACATTTCATATTTACATATTTAGCCAGCTCTATCCCCGAGGTGAATTTCAGTGGGATTGCTGAGCTGGTGGTGAGCTGACAGAGCTTGCTGACAGCAGCAGAAGCTGTGCTTCCCACTCCTTCCTTTTCCAAATCCCCTTCCCACCTCCCCTGCTTTTGACCAAGAAACACCCAATCTGGTACCAGTTGAGCCAATTCAAGTCACAGGCCAAAGAAAGAAAAAGACACTTTTTCTTGTTGTTCAATGTGTTTTCAGTCTGAAGGGATGGGAGAAAGTGATCAGCCAGTGACTAGAAGCAGTTCACTGGACAGAGGCAGCTCTTATATTCCCTATGAAACAGCACATAGACCTGCCCTGCCTAATCCAGAAAGAACTGCATCACATCAATAACAAGCAATACAAAAGGAAGAAAAAAATCTCTACCTTCACTCGCACATCAGGGACCTTCTGTATTTTCAGCACAATATGAACGATGTCGTAACCAATGCATTGGTTTCACTGTTGAAGCACAGCCTCTTCCAGTTCTGGCACAACAGTGAAATGAACCACATGCAAGATAGTATGAATATGTCTTGTCCAAAACTGACTTAGCTGTTTGAAATCATGGTTCACCATTGGAAAATTGGGTGCATTCAAATTTAAACCTGTCTGAAAGTTTATAACTTGCAAGCCCACATGAACTGGTTCTTATATATATACACTTATCTATATTTAAAAAAAAAAAAAAAAAGAACATTAATCCCTTTTTGATCAAACTTGGAAAGTTTCACACACCTGGAAAACTCAGGACATTTGTGTGGAGGAGCTGGTAACCACTATCACTGCTTCCTCATTGACTCTTCATTGGCAGCTTCACACTTCTTGCAGTTCTGCAAGCATCAATTTAAAATGGCCTGTAACACTGCCAGCTCAATTTAACACCAAGAAGCTGAAGCTCGTAAAAGAAGAAGGTAAGGAAAAAACTATGCAAGTGCTACAAGGGAGTCTATGGCTTGAAAATATTTCTCAGTACATACTGGAAGAGATATTGCTGCTCCCTTCCTGTAGATTTCTCTTTTTGCATTATAAGAAAACCAGGGAAATGCACAAGCATCCAAGGAATGTTGGTATCCCACAGTAAAATTTTAGTAAACACCTATTTATATTTGGCCTTTAAAGTTCCATTTCCCCACATTACCCAGTGAGTCATTTTGCATTTTGCTCATGTAGCTTTGCACATGAGAAAAAGAGGTGCTTGTTTTTCCAAAGACTGCAGTACAGTCATTCTGTTGTGTGCTCAGGAAACTGCGCAAATTCTGTGAGATCCATCCCAAATAGCTGCAGATGACAGTGTATTCAAAACACCAACAGTCGTTACCCAAGGGGCCACCACTAATTTCAACAGTAGTGGAATTGGCTGATTATTAGCCCCCATATGAAATGACATTAATATTTCCTTAATGGAGGTATGGCTTCTAGCCCTTTATTCTCTATTGCCTTGACCTTGTGTTGTGCCCTTGTGTTGCAAAGTGAGTGCATAAATCCATATTGTCATACCATTTCTCCCAAAGGGCTGGGCCCTTTGACATGGCAATTTATCTATAATTTACAGTGCCCACAAAGCTTCGATGACTTGTGTTAGACTTCAAGAGCCTTGGCCACCTGCCTGACATTCACCTGATGATTTGTTCAAATTTAAACTTTACAGGTGCAAATTTCCTTGAGGCAGGCATGCATCTGCATACAAGGCAAGGTTCGCATACAAGGCTTTCCATTTTGTATTGGCTTGGCAGATCCCTAAGCCTACCTGGAGATATTGTGATTCCATGAGACTTTGACAGGACTAAACACTTGCCAGTTTGTAGTAGCTTTCGGTTCCATGCCCAAGTAATGGCCAGGGCCCCTGTTTGGTAAGGAAGGGATTGGATCAACTTTCAAAATTATCTGCTACTGCATAACTCAACCCTATTAAGACATCCTAGACAATGTAATTAGGATTTCTTTTAAAGATGAGAAATCATTCAATTCATTGCTGCAGTGTTTCAGTTTTAATTAGATATTTCCTTGAGTGTGTTACAGATGGGGTTTTTTTCATTCACAAAAATCTTTCTGCACTACCTGCTGGCTTTCCAGAATGTTCCTGGGGCAATTATGCCTGCATAGGTACAAATAAATTTTCATCCCATATATATCAGTGAAATTGCATCTGCCTCTGACACCTGCTGCACAATGTGTGCAGTACTGGGACGGTACGTGCCAGAAAGAGGCATAGGCAGCCTGTATCTGCTGTGACATATGTTCGCTCAGGTGAGCTGTAGTGGAGATATCCATACTGGGAGTAGGGGGTAGACAGGTGATAATTGCCTTTCAATTGCTTTTTGACTGACTTGCTAGGCAGGAAAGCAGAAGTAGCAGCTTTTAAGTCTTACAGGACACAACTTGGAAACTGTTTCAAGTTCTCTCAGTGATTTGTTCTTGAAACAGATGATGATAAGCAATGACTACAGGGACTTGATGACAGAATACGTTGTTATTTCTTCCTTGGTTTTGAAAGGCTACAGAAGGATAATGAGTAAGATCCTCCCTACTAGGCTAGAAAGGTCAAGATCCTCTTTACAGCTCTGTCAGTGTTCTTGACTGATTTTTTTCTAACTGCAGAGAAAAGATTTCTCTGTTTTTCCAGTGGGATGAATTTAGTTAACATGAACTTTTTCTAACTAATTTTTTTTAAATCATATATATACCTGCTTTGAGGGATTCCTCCACCTTTCCCACCTATGCTGCAACTTAGACTTGTTCTTCATGCCTCTGCTGAGCCCCCTTTTGTGCCTTAGATTAATTTGTGTTCTGCTCCTGTTCTCTGACACAGTGAAGCTGGGACTGGTAACTGGTAAGAGCCTTTTCACTGTCAGTATGCTAGGGAAGATTTGAAAATATTTCCCTTTTTTTTTCTTATAGTTTTTTGGTTTTTTTTTTTTTTTAGATTAAGAGCACGACAGAAGACATCCACAGAACTGGACAGAGACAGTTGCTTTAGGACACAACCACACCTGAGATATTTTGGATTCTCCCTAGAATCAATTAATGGAATAAATATATTTTCAAAGGTATATCCTCAGCTACCTGTCCTAGGCCTCACAGACAGTAAGTTCTTGTGCTATCCTATAATTAAGAAATATGCACTAGAGCAATGTTTCTGCCAGAGGAATTGTGGCAACATGGCTGAATAATTCACACTAACTACCTTAGTAACTTTTGCCTCTCCTTCTTCTTTTGCTAATTGTCTGTAAGCAGATTTCATTCCTCTTCAACTAGTTATTAAATAACTAAGCTTTCCACTTGTATTTAATTTCTAAAGTTCTGTTTGACCACCATACTTGCTCTGTGTGTTTCCAGTCCTTAATTTAGATGACTTGCTCTTATTTTAAAATCATTCTAACATAAATGCTCAGGATTTCTGGGATCATTCTTGTAGGAAAGTATTTATGCTGCTAGTAAGTTTTCTCACTTTCAAAAACTTACAATAAAGGAGGTCAACCAGTTATGACAATTCAAATGTGTAACCTTGCTATGTACTCACCAACCTCTACTTGAAGCTGCTAAAAGTCTTTCACGCTGGAAGCCAGGGAGAGCTTGCTGTTTCAAAGAACTTATTTTCCGATCACTTGAAGCAAATATTTTTTAAAAAAGAGAAGTCGTGTGGGAAATGAACTATACATGCTGTGCTTTGAAAATAACCTTTTCTGTATTAGAAGAGACTTGATCTTGATAGGGAAAGGCCAGTAATGGGTGAGGGAACCAACTTAGCCTTTTCATGATCATATTTTAAAACTTTGGCAATATCCCAAATTTCTTCTCTCAAAATCATTTTTTTAGGTGCACTCTTACTTGAAAAAAGACTCACAAGTTTTCTCTGTATCCTTGCCAAAGTGATGCTGGCAATAAATTAATACAGCTCCCCAACCACTGCAGACTGGGATGATTTTTTACTAAAAACGGTTTTACAGAGCTATTTCCTCCTTTCACCCTGACTTCAATCTGTGTTAGGCAGTAACATGAGGAAAATATAGTACTGAAGGACAATCTTGTTTCTCAGCTTCTGCTGAAAGAATATCAAGCAATTACAGAGCCAAAAAAACCAGGGGAGGCAAAACATCAAGAGGTCATCTTATCGTTCTGCCCTGTGGTCCAGGACAGGATGAAGAATACCCAAAAGCGATATAGTCCTTGTACAACAGACATTTCCAATATTTCTTTGTTTTAAAATACCTTTTTTTTTTCCTAGTTCATTGTATTTCAATACAGTTGAAGGAACATCACTATTTATAACTCTCAGATGATGGCAGATGTAAAAACACATGCATACGTGAAGGTAGGATTTAGGAGTGTAACACTGCTTTTAACAAAATTTCACAGCCAAGTTGTTAAATTTGTTGAACTTTGCTGCAAAAATGAAGAACTTGTATCTTGGGCAGTTTTTTATGAATATCCTAAACCCTTCTGTGGCTGATACCATGACTGATGAACAAAAAACGTAAAGGAAGTTTTTAAAAGCAGTCTATATTCTAGTGGTTTACCAATAGGCTCATTTAGCGCTGTATTTTTCTGTGCTTAACAGAGACTGTGACGCTATTATCCGTGATAGAAAGGAACTAACTCCTCTCTATACAAGTGTGTTTGTAGCACTCTGCATAGCATAGCACATATTTCAAGATGACTGTGGTAAGTAAATTAGCTTCAGAGGCTGAGACAGCAGATATATAGAATGCATTTTCTCACTAAGCAGGATCCTAAACTGTTAGGTTGCAGAAGGTGGCTGACATCAACATTACAACTAGGACATGCAACATGTCAAAAAGCATCTTGGAGAAACCTGATACCACAAGCCAACTCTCTATTTAGTTGAGGGGAAAAATGATAAATCAAAGGTCTGTGTTAATAAAACAACGAAAAAGGGAAAATCTAGTTTTATAAAAAGATTATTTTAGTAAGCTACCTAGAAGCCCAAGAATCTGACTTTTGCCTACTAGGTAAAGAACAAACTACTGCTCTGGCTTTTCTAGCTTCCACTATCTTCTCTCTTCTGAATGCAACTGTTAGCAGCTATTCACAGCTCCTTTCAAATTTCCTGTGCTCCTGAGTGCCCGCCAGAAATGCATTCCAATGGCTCAAAAAGGTTTTTTGAATAGAAGAAAATGTGCATGTTCACTGCTGAAAGAATTCCTCCTTTTGATTTACGCTTGCGGAGGAAAGTAAGGATGAAGAGGAGATTCTCAAAATGCTTTCCCAGAGTGTTACCAGCAGAAAACATCTGTGTTTTTTTCACACTGCTTGTACTCTTCCTTACAGTATGGAAGCAAACCAGAACATTTCCACTTGTCTTTGGGCTTACAAGTGAGATTTCAGAGTTGGGGTTTGTTCTTTTAACAGAAACTTTTCGTAGAACCTAACTAGAAATATCAGCTTTTCCTGGCTGTTTTAACAGTCCTGAGAAATGGAAGGAGATATTTCTTCTAAAGCTGTGGCTTTCTGTACCTGCAGGCATCTGCTTCTACCACCGTGGAAGATGTAACAGAGAAATCAAGCCGATTGTCAGTAGACCTCAAGTCACTATCCAAGGATCTTCACACTCTTTTGTGAGGGGAAAAAAAGGGGAGGGGTGGGGATTTACAAATAGTCATTTTGACAC
This sequence comes from Aptenodytes patagonicus, assembly GCF_965638725.1. Lineage (NCBI taxonomy): Eukaryota > Metazoa > Chordata > Aves > Sphenisciformes > Spheniscidae > Aptenodytes > Aptenodytes patagonicus. The sequence continues at coordinate 48,046,951 of NC_134982.1, read as the reverse complement.
AGGATGTCATTTTCAACAAATGTATAGAGAAGATATTTGTTCCCTTAAATATCTGTAGTTTTTCATGGACATCTAGACAAGTCTGTTAGTTATGTCTCTAATTCCCCAAATTATCTTCCTTGAGAGGAATGGAATTTTTTAAGTAGTGTTTTTTTCTCCCAAGTACTGCAAGGTAAAAGAGAATATATTTTCTTTAGGAAAGACTCCAGGGGTATAATATATTAGTTTCAGTGACTGATATGAAAGTTAAAATGGCAAATTAAATAATGCAGTACCCACTTAAATAGTTCGAATAACTACTTCTTAAACTTCTTTCCTAGGCAACTAGGTGACTTTTCTTATGACTGTTCTTCAGATAACTGAGGTGACTATTCCTCACACCTTGAAAGTTTTCCTTTTTCTATCTCATCAAGAGGTTTAATTTGAATACCACTTAGCCTTACTTTAGACTTTTCTGTGTATACATGTCTCCTTCTATGGTCAGAGGTGTTCCTGCCATGCATGTGCAAATACAATGGAAGAATTACAAATCTAATTGTGTTATAACCTGCTATTTTAGCTACCTCAATTTCTGTACTTCAGTCATAGCAAAACAAACAAAGCCCATAATATTTTCCCAGGGCCTCCTTTAAAACGTTTACCTTTTACTAGAAGCTTACACTTTTAATAAAAAAAAGGCTTCACATCCTTCGAGTCTTATGTTTCCCCTGTTACTCCTTGAACTGTTTACAATTTTCAAACTTCACATTTGTCTACAGTTGATACCTACTTTGTGCTTTAGGAATATCTTCTATATAAAAGCATTTTTACAACATAACACTTGCTGGACTTTTTGCTGACCTGCAGACTTTTAAACATGGTTGATTTTGATCTCAGTGTGGCCATTTCCTGATTTGCATAGTCCAGTGAATCAGACTTTTCCATGTGTGTACACAGGCAGTCTCTTCTAAGAATGGCTGTAATGGGCAATAGCTTGTGCTCACAACTGCTAATAGGCTGTGGTTTTCCATGAAAAACAAATTCCCTCCTGCTGCACGGCCAGCCTTTGTTTCAATCAAAGCAATGGCAAAATATACCTACAAAGACCTATTGTGGAAGCCCTGTGATCCTCAGCTTCCAATAAGGTCCTAAGCTGCTAATTGAAGGGATTCCCTGCAAATTAGCAACTACAGACTTCACATATATGCTTTACAATAACATCTCCTTGGCCTACAAGCAACATGAAGATCTCACGAAGATAGGTGGAATATAAAGAGAGAGAGAAACAGATCCTACCATTGGGAAGTTGACAACTTATATCAGGCAAAACAGCAAATTAGGGATAAATTAAAATTTGTCATTGTTTTAAAGCTGTAAAACTGAGATCCAGAGACAAAATAGCTCTGGAACAAAAGGTACTTTTGAATAAAGCAGCATTAGATTTTCTGAGGCCCAGAACAGTGCCTCTGCCCTAGAGCAATGGCTGCCAAATTAGGAGCCTGATGGCAATTTAATTGCTGAAGCAGGCTTACACTTAATGTCATCAGTGAAAGTTTGGAAAGTACAGCTTTCAGGTCTTTGTAATCCAGAAAAACTAGTTTTATTGCAAACACAGTGCTCCCAAGAGCTACAGTTAGTCTGTGAGGAGGTGTCACTGGGGACAAATTCTAGACATCTTCTAATCGTTTTGTATTATCTAGGCATTAGCCTCATTCAGAATCTAGCTAGTACATGACTGTCTTTACAGGATTACCTCGTATCAGTGGGCCAGACTCACCTGTGGGACAATATGACCCTTATTTCTGGTGCTTTCATCAAAAAATACTAAAATTTTAACCTGCTTTTGAGTTTCTTGACTTCTCTTTCTCTCCCAGTTTCCTTTCTAGTTTCTAATCTCATTACTACTGTAGATACCATCTAAATAGGTTAATAGACTGCTGCTGTGGAGCACTGAAAATCCGTCTAGGCAATCAGTCTTCTGTTTAAAGCAGTCAAGTGAAGCTTTAAATTAAAGATGGAGCCTGAATCAAAATGCTAGGTCTAAGCACCTTTACCCGGTGAGACAGACTGGATACAGGGTCATGCTTTGCAGCCCTTTTCTGAGCTGTTCAGTTATCCTACCTCACATGCAACCAGCAATGGGGGTTTCTTGCTGTTCAAGTGTTTCTAACAGAAAAACAAGTATTCAAGCAGAGGTATTTTAAACAGAAATGACCACTACTAATTAATTAATATCAGACCTAATCTTTTCAGCAGGTGAACTGAAAAGTTAAACAACCTGTCTATGCATCACATGGATAATTAGGTCCAGGTTCTCTTTGGTGATTAGGCACTGGTCCCCCTTCAGTTCAGGAGGAAAAGTAAGACATATGAATGCCTTTGGGTGACCCCACAGATTATGTCAAAGAATACAGTAGGCCAAAAAATGTGACATAGAAAGGTGCTTTGCATCCCCTGTTGTTCCTTGATAAATCTTTTGTGCAGTGGACACCCCTGAAAAAGGAGTAGACACACTGACACAAAGGCACTCAAATACCACTAAAGGTTCAGACTCAGCTTCCAGATGTTGAATGGTAGCAGGTGGAAGAGGAAAACAGCAGCATTATTATCCAGGCAGCCTTGCACTGAATACTGAGGGATGCAAGACCCTTGTCTGAAATGACCTAATTATTAACAGCATCCCTGATTTAAACCAAAACAAAGCAGCTTCCAGGGACAGGATGATGGTAAGCCTTCCTTCAGTAATTCCTTCCAGGAGACATAGCTGTAACAGGAGGTTCTGGCTATGATGCACCTCATAAAAGTCTTCATTAGGTTGTGATAAACTAGAAAAAACTTGGGAGGAACCCCAATTAATACCTCACACCAAATCTAACCTTTGTGAGTCTCACACCTGAACAGGACAAAAATGGCCTAAAGCCAAAGTCTGGGCCAAAGCCCACTTCTTCTCTTTGTGTTTCTCCAAAAAGTATCAGAGACAGATAATATCAACAAATGCCTAGAAGCAGCAAGAAAAAAACACCACCACCACCACTATAAGCATGAATAAGTGACTGCAAAACCATCCAACAGTAGCACAATGCTGATCTTAAAGGTATTTTGGTAGTACAGGTCTAGTACAAAAAATTCTTTCAGACCCTTCTCATTCTGACCTATGTGTTTTGCTGCCTGTACAAAATTACCGTCAGCAGTATCTATCCACTTTTCCACTGCAACTCTGACCACACCATGGATTCTGTAATGCTTTATCTCTCTACTGAGGTAGCTGAAAATACAAGTATGGATTTTGCTTACCCTCAAGGGGAAAAAAAGGAGTATTTTGCTGGTGTGATTATACCTACAGTAGATTTTTCTCTTTTCCACATTTCTAAGAAAAAGCTCTGTACCAGCAGAACTTTTACACAGAGAGAAAGAGAGAAAGGAAGACAGACAGAAAGAGAGGAAAACAACTTTTCAGTGCTTTGATTGTTTTTAGTGTGCTCACTTGGGTTTTGGGGGTGAGTTTTTTTGTTAGTAGGAGTTGGGAACAGCATCTTTAATACTGAATCTATGCCTGTCTTTTTGTTGGTTTTGTTGGCTTTTTTCAATCCCATTTCAAGATGGATCTATATCCTCTTGACAAAGCCAGAGCTAATATGTGTTCCTCAAGGAGGGATCAGGAGAAATTCTGATCCTCTTTAGTGTCTTGTGAGTATATGCTCTAGTTTGGAGGGGAAATGCCTGCTGTGCACAGCAGGAGCTGGTGCCAGGCTGCAAGCTCACAGGATAGTTTGTGACAAGGTCTGTTTTTTCCCATATGTTTAAACTTAACCCCCTCCCTGCAAAACCTTGGCAACTGGCTTCATCATTTTCAGTTTTTCATTGTAACTGAATGACATGCTGATGTAATAATTTGTTGTCTGAGTGGGGTTATTTTCCTTTCTTTCTAATGGGCAGTTATGATTTTTTTTGTTAATGAGTGGCACCTTTTTCCAAAATCATCCTACAGACAATACCATCCACCTTATGAGTCGATTGCTTCTTTGAAGAGACTAAGTGATCATCTTGAACTGCTGATGCTGGTGTAAAGACTTAATATAAATTGTTTGCTTGACCTTTTTAAGACTGAAAGTCTTATATTTTTTTAAGCTCATAGCAATGTATTTGTTTTGTAAGTAGAGAGAAGGTTTCCCTTCCCATTCAACCTTTGCTCCAGAATGAGAAAAAGGAATATATGCTGAGGTTTTGTAAGTTATTTCACTCTAAATACCTCATTAGGGATTGGTTCAGGCTTTCCAAAAAAGCAGTCTTTCTTATGAGAGTCATTATCATTTATCCTCCAGTTTTGAAAGAGACTCCATATTAACTACATAGTTAATATTTATGTGTTACCTAGTCTGGTAGGCTAAAGCAGTACCAATGAGTTAAAGCAGATCAAGTTACAGCAGTAAAAAAAGGTTTATAATTATTCCTGAGCAATTTTATAGTATGAAGTATCTTTACGGCAGTATAAGTGCACATTCACATAAAGATTTATGTCAGGAAATGACACCCCTCACCAAAGTGATTGTAACAAGAAAACACTTAAAAGTTTAGGCCAGTTAAAATTATCTTGCTGAGATATTTCATATATTTCTTCTCTGTAGGAAGGTTTCCTCAAGGACTGCAGGCTTCTCTTGGGAAGTTATGTATAATGGAATTAGGATTCACCAGGCATTATCCCATGCAGTAGCATCCCAAGTGTGGAGATGCTACACCCCTGTCATTGAAGCTGATGTAAGGTGCATTGTTCTTTTCCCTAAGATTTTTCATACACCTTAGGTTTGGGGGGAAGGTAGATGTACCTATTCTGTGTCTCAACTGCAAAACTTACACAGAATTAAAAAGCAAGTCAAATTGACTTATGTTTTATGCTATTTTACTAGCCCCACACTGCGTGCCAAATTTAAATACAAAAAGAACTCTTCAACTTGCCAGGAGTACCTCAGCTGCTCTTAGATTGGGCAAAATGTTGTGTGAAACCATATTAATAGTCTTACTGCTCATCCACATTTTATTTTGTTCTAGTCATAATAAGGTTAAAAAGTTTGAATAGGGAGATTTTGAGGGCCAAAGTCCCCATTCCAAAAATGAGACATCAGCTCTTAAACATCTACTTCTACTTGTACTTTTATGTCAGTATGTCCCAGCCAGTATCTCCAGGGACTGAAAAAATCATTCATTCTCTATTTCTGTCAGTTTTGATCATCAGGATTAAACCATTTACGTATCAAGGCTTGATAACAGATCTGTGGGAGTATTGGGTTTTGAATGAATGAGACTTGACCTCTGAGCAGAACCAATATCTTGGAGGGACATGAGGAGAGGAGAGGAGAGGAGAGGAGAGGAGAGGAGAGGAGAGGAGAGGAGAGGAGAGGGGAGGGGAGGGGAGGGGAGGGGAGGGGAGGGGAGGGGAGGGGAGGGGAGGGGAGGGGAGGGGAGGAGTTCCAGTTGCAAGGGACCTACAACAATCTTCTAGTCCAACTGCCTGACCACTTCAGGGCTGACCAAAAGTTAAAGCATGTTATGAAGGACATTGTCCAAATGCCTCTTTTTAAGGCACTGACAGGCATGGGGCATCCACCACTTCTCTAGGAACCCTGTTCCAGTGTTTCACCACCTTCTTGGTAAAGAAAAGTTTCCTAATATCAAGTCTGAACTTCCTGCATCATGTGGTCTCCAGAGAGAGCCTGTGTCTTGCAGCTGGGTTCTCCTGCCAGGGCAGACCTCTGGCCCTCTGTGCAGCCCCAGAGCAGTGGGACCTGGCCCGCTCTCACTGCTTTCTGCCTGCCTGCCCGCAGAGTGTTACCCCACTCTGCTTCTCCCCCGGTTCCTGCTGCATGCCTGAGTCATGCAGGGTCACCTGCAGCCGTGGCATTGCGACCTGGGTCTGTCCTTGGGGCCCAGCAGCAGCTCTTGGTGCCAAACCCAGCAGCCGCCTTCTGTCCCTCCTCTCATCTTGCATGGCTGGCTTGGCTGCAGAAGGGGTCCTGTGTAAGAGGAGGGCAAGGGGCCCTGGGGAGCACAGAGAAGATGCGCTGCTTTTTCTGCGGGGTTCATTTGGAGAAGAGAGGAGCTGTGCTGGGGGAAGTCCTGCAGAGAGCATGCGATGGGGAGGAGTGGTGGGGGTGGGGGTGAGGGGCGCTGGGGAACTGACAGTGGCCATCTGCTGAAGAGGGGTCCTTTCCAAGCAGGGAAGAAGAAATGCCAGTGCCAAGGCTGGATCTGGAAGAGTGGAAAGAAAGCCTGTGCTTGAGGGCAGCAGCATGGTCACCTTTCCCTGGCTGCTTTCCAGACGGGCAGCCCCCTGCATGTGCTGGTGCCTTGTGTTGTCCCTCCCCAGGTGCAGGAATTTGCACTTCCCCTTGTTGAACTTCTTGGGGCTCCTGCCTTGGCAGGGTACGACCCGAGGGTGATGCAGAGAACAGCACTAAGTTGCAGCAGGAGGAATTTGGGTGCCGCCATAGCGAGGCTGCACCAGGCAGTGCAGGCTAGTAGGAGAGCAGAGCCCTGAGATGTGGGGGCAGAGGGTGCAGTGAGGAGGAGGACAGGCCTGGGGTGATGAGCAGTGGGGCACGGCTGACCCTGGAGAGCCCCAGCTGGAAACATCTGCCCCAGGACCAGATGCAGAGATGCAGGGGTGTTGCACTGTCACATGGTGTCCTGGTTTCGGCAGGGATAGAGTTAATTTCCTTTCTAGTAGCTGGTACAGTGCTGTGTTTTGGATTTAGGGTGAGAACAAAGTTGATAATGCACCGATGTTTTAGTTGTTGCTAGGTAGTGCTTACACTAGTCAAGGACTTTTCAGCTTCCCATGCTCTACCGACTGAGAAGGCTGGAGGTGCACAAGAAGCTGGGAGGGGGCACAGCCAGGACAGCTGACCCCAACCGGCCAAAAGCATATTCCATACCATGTGATGTCATGCTCAGTATATAAAGCTGGGGGAAGAAGAAGGAAGGGGGAGACGTTTGGAGTGATGGTGTTTGTCTTCCCAAGTAACCGTTACGCATGATGGAGCCCTGCTGTCCTGGAGATGGCTGAACACCTGCCTGCCAATGGGAAGTAGTGAATGAATTCCTTGTTTTGCTTTGCTTGCGTGTGTGGCTTTTGCTTTCCCTATTAAACTGTCTTTATCTCAACCCACGAGTTTTCTCACTTTTACTCTTCTGATTCTCTCCCCCATCCCAGTGGGGGGGAGTGAGCGAGCGACTGTGTGGTGCTTAGTTGCCGGCTGAGGTTAAACCACGACACATGGTGACACGGATAAGCTGTTGCACGAATGCTGCTGTGCAGTTTTGGAGGGAGACCCCCAGTATCTGAACCAGCAGCTCTTCATCCATCCCATGGATGGTCAAGATAGATGAAGAGTGCATGTCAAGTCTAAACCTCCCCTGGTGCAGCTTTGAACCATTCCCATGCACCCTGTCACTGGATCCCAGGGAGAAGAGATCAGCACCTCCCTCTCCACTTCCCCTCCTCAGGAAGCTGTAGAGATCAATGAGGTCACCCCTCAGCCTCCTTCTCTCCAACCTAGACAAACCCAGAGTCCTCAGCCGCTCCTCACAGGACATGCCTTCCAGCCCTTCCACCAGCTTTGTTGCCCTCCTCTGGACGCATTCAAGGACCTTCACATCCTTCTTAAACTGTGGGGCCCAGAACTGCACGCAGTGCTCAAGGTGAGGCCGCACCAACGCTGAATACAGCGGGATAATCACCTCTTTTGACCGGCTGGTTATGCTGTGTTTGATGCACCCCAGGGTGCGGTTTGCCCTCTTGGCTGCCAGGGCACACTGCTGGCTCATACTGAGCCTGCTGTCGACCAGCACACCCAGATCCCTTTCTGCAGGGCTGCTCTCCAGCCACTCCTCTCCCAGTTTATACTTGTGCCTGGCATTACACTATCCCAGGTGCAGAATCTGGCATTTGTTCTTGTTAAATTTCATGCCATTGGTGATTGCCCAATGCTCCAATCTATCCAGATCCCTCTGCAAGGCCTCTTGTCCCTCAGGAGAGTCAACAGCACCTCCCACTTTGGTGTCATCAGCAAGCTTGCTAGTGGTCCTGCATCCAGATCATTGATAAAAAACACGTTGAACAGAACTGGCCCTAGAATTGAGCCCTGAGGAACACCGCTAGTGACTGGTCACCAGCCAGATGTAGCCCCATTCACGACAACCCCTGGAGCTCTGCCGTTCAGCCAGTTCTTCACCCAACACACCAGGTACCGTCTCATCTCACAGTTGGACAACTTGTCCAGAAGGATGCTGTGAGGGACAGTATCAAAAGCCTTACTAAAATCGAGAAAAACTACATCCACCACCTTCCCTTCATCGACTAGGCAAGTGACCTTATTGTAGAAGGATATCAAATTAGTTAAATAGGACTTTCCCTTTGTGAACCCATGTTGATTGTGCCTGATAATTGCATTGTTCTTTAAATGCCTTTCAAGGACTGTGGCAGCTGCATAGTGACATATCTTAACTTTTTTAAAAATAGTTAGTAGTTAAAGACTAACATTTTTCAGCTTAAACTGCCTTTTCTTCCTTTGTGTGTCCTGAATTTTGCAACTATCACACATATCCTATCATAATGCATTCAGTCCTCCCTGATACGCAATGAACTGAAAATGGCAGAGATTCAAATGCTGAATTCACTCCAATTAACAACCTTTCCTATAGCACCTATAAATATAAGCTAGTTATAGATAATAAAATGGTTGCCTAGTTCATCCTTCCAATTACTTTTTCAGAGATCTGAGCTATCACACCAGCATAATAAATCCAGACAGATGCCATTAATTTCAGTGTGCAGGCTGGACATCCACAAAAAGGAAGCAGAATTTGGGTCTTTAAATATCCAAAATTTACACTGATTACAGTCTTAAGTCTTTGACCTTTTGGAACATTGAACTCTTACACCCACAGAATTAACAGGTGTTTAATAAATTTCTAGTTCTTTCTATGATATTTTTTTCATATTTCATGAACAGCCCAAGAGTTTACTTCCATAAAAAGTTTGATACTTATCTTCAAAAAGTAAGTACTAAGTAAGATCCTCAAAAAGCTTCAGTCCACCAAAATGAATAACTGAGAAATTCAGTATTTCAGCTTTCTGAGACAGGATAAGGACAACGTAATCTAGCTACAAGAAAATTTTGACTACCTAAGTATACACAGGTAAGACAATACAGAAAGTAAAATTTTCATGCTGCTAGTGGAACATTTCTAAAGTATATTTACTAATAAAACCTTTTTTTTTTTTAATGAAACAACTAGTTTTGACCTAAAGCAAAGAGGATAAAGATCTCTGCTGATTTTTCACACCAAAGAGCAAAACAGCTGTTTCAGCAAAAGTCTTCAGTTGCATTCAGCTAGATTTCAGCAGGTGCTTGAGTAAAAGAGCAGTCATTCCACATCTTTCCCACTAGTTGAGACCAAGTAACTTCAACAGAAGTCAACCAAGGGAGCTAAGACCATGGGAGATGTTAGTTAACGAGTGCTAGTCTCTCTAGTTAAAGACAGGCTCCTCTCTAGGAAGATTAATCTACAATGAAATTATGGATAAATCCATGCTGGGCATTAAATAATGAATGTGAAAAATTACACAGGTGTAAAGAAGAGCTATAATCTATAGTGTAGATTACATGCTGTTGACTTCCTTGTCATTATTCATAGGCAAGCACTACCTAGATCAATGTCAAAATTGTGTTCTCAGCCTCTATCTACCACATTGGTGTATATAGCTAACACAAGTTCACAACAGTCTTCAAGGAATCGAGTCATCATACCTCTTCAGCTGACTGAATTAAAATAATTTTCTCATTCTGAGCTGACACCCATCTTTACACAAACAGCTGCTCATCTAGAAATGGAAAATCTGTTTTTCAGCATGAGCAACTCCCATTCATCTCTCTCACTCCCAAGCTAAGAGCTGTAAGCACCATGTTAAAGCTTAGGTATCAGCAAGGGCATCCTTTACTGCTGCTACTGAAGCTGTGCCAGCACACAAGCACACCAGACTAGAGAGAAATGAGTGTTCTACTTTTTATTTACTCTGGTGTTAAGTGCAATCATTTTCAAAGCAGAGATCTGGGCTGCCATTCTCCATTTACAGACTTTTTTCTGAGTTACATGGAGACAGTTGAGATAAAAATGCATACATTTGCCACTGCATAAGAAGTACAGATTTATGCCTGTTCTCTATAGCCCATAGGGCTTTTTGGTACATAGGAACATGGCTTCAAAAGAGCCATTTATAAGTCTAGACCCACTCTCTGCTATGAATTTAGCCTGTAGTTAGGAGGTAAGGTCATTCTCACCAGATCTAGAAGACATGAGTTGAAATTGCCTTGGGCTAGAATACATGTCTCCAGCCACCTACTGTCTAAAACTCTGGTATAATAACTCTTATCAATAAAACATTCAGAAAGGAGGTGCACAAAAGTCCTACAGATCAAGTGTGTTGAATCTGACAGCTCATGAGACACAAGCAGAGCTAAGCTAGGAAAGCACTCCGAACACCCAAGATGTACGTGTCACTTACAGGAGCAAATTAAGCAGAAGAGTATTAGAAGTCCCTCAATACCCTCTGGTATTTAAAAGAGTAAGTTATTTGTCCTTTTGCCTCATAGTCGTACAGTGTCTCATCCTATTCCTATAGACACAAAAAGGAGCCGATCCTTGCCTTAAGACTGGCAAGAAAAAAAAGTTGAAAGCAGACCTTTTGCTTTTCTGTGGCTTTTAATAACCTTGCTACAGCTTCTTCTCCCTGAAGCAGCCCTGGCATATTCCAGATCCAGTGATCCTTTTGCATTATTAGCACAGATTTTGTTATTTCTGCAGGCATTTAACAGAAAGTCATTCAACTCTTACTGCATCAAGGAAATCTTAAACCTTTCACTAGGGAAGGTAGCAGCTCAGGCTTTAGCAGGAGCCACCTTGGTAGCCCCAACAGATGATCTGCTGGGTGGATGTTCAGTCAGAAGAGACATTCAAGCAGAACCTTTGCCTGTGAAGGGACAAACTGATGTCGCAGGCTTTGGGCATTTTGTTGAATACTTCATAACTACCCCAGCTGGAACAGTAGCATTGACAGGATTCCATGAGGTATAGAAGTCCTTGATATGCACACACTCAAATCCATTATCCTTTACCTGTATATGGCATAGGGAGCTTTTATTCTATATACCTTCCACCCACCACACGCATCGGTCAGTGTGTCCCAGGCATTTTATGCTCACTGTGCTTATATTTTGGGCAGTAATTTCCCACACCAAGATGTAGAAGCCCTAAAAGCAGTGTAACAAGTAATCATGTGGTAGTTGTTTCACAGTAATTGCACAGATACTTGTTCTGATTATGCAACGAATATGAAGTTCACTGCCCTCGGGTGAAAAAAGAGTCATTTTCAGTTCCATAAGTTAGTAGTTTACATATGAGCCTGTCTGTACCTCACAGTAAATACTAGGTTATGCAAGGCAGTGTGCATTTTGTATCTATTTAATTTGAACACATTTAGGAAAAGAAGATATTATTAATTGACCCTGAAATTTTTGGTGTCCCCACTTTCAGGGAAATCATGGCTTAGAGTGAAATGCTTCACAAGGCATTGCCTGTATAGAGCTACATGGGTGGAGAACCTGACAGCCTGGTGAATTCAGGTTTTTAAACTGAGTGCCCAAGTATGGCGTGAAGATTATTACAATAAAACACAAGTTCTACAGATAAGATTTGGCAGGACAGACCAGGCTCAAGGGCTAAGATATTTACAAGATGTGCAAGGGGCAGCACCTCTCCTGCTTTCCTCTTCTCTTTGTGTTCATGCTGGGCTCCCTCTCAACTCAGACTGCCACTTACGAGAAGCAGCCTCAGAGCTGAAGGGGCAAGGAGAAAAGCCCACTACAAACTACACCCAGCTTCATCCTGGAGCCTGTGCTCACTTGTCCCAAACACAGTTGCCCGGAAAACAACAGGCTGGTTTCAAAGAAGTCCCAAGGCTTTGCAATTTATTTCTATTGCACTTCTTTATTTCCCTGGTGGGGAAAAAAAAAATACCTGGGCACCTCCAAGTAATCTGTAGACTGTGGAAGTAAAGTTGCATGACCGGACTCAAACATAAGCTTTTCAAATTTCTAACAAGATATTTAAATTTCCCTCTTCCCCCTGTCCTCAGGGTATTTGTCGTCTTTTGTTTTGTCCAAACAGCATTTTCAAAAGAAAAAAACTATGAAATGAAAAGTGCTAACTTCAGGGAAGCTTTTCCCCCCCACACTCTTTTCCAAATATCCAAATGCAAATATGAGCTGAACCTGAATTTCAAAATTTTAGAAGTTTTACTGTCAATAATCATAAAGCTCAGTGAGCGTATGTGCATGCAAACTCACCAAGCTGCACAACTGACAGATCTTTCATGATGGGAGTGGAGAAACCTGGTGGTTGCAAAATAAAGAAACTAACAAAGTTAGTTTTAAAACTCCATCCTTGGAAAGCAATATGACAGTAACAGAGATTACACTCCAGTCCAGAGGTCCTGCAGAGAGGGAAACAGATTAGATTTCATTTCATCACCTGTAGGCTTTTCTTTAAGCCTTTTTTCTAAACTTCCAACCAAACATCATCCCTCGTTTCCCCTGACAGCTTCTGCTGTTTTTCATTATTATTTAATTCTATATTTTATCATGTGGTTTCAGAAAAAAGTTCAGAGCCTTTTTTGTTTTCACAATTTGTCATGTCCTGGTACAGTGAGTAAAAACCTGAGCTGCCCTGACTCCTGCCATACATTGGAGCTGTGGCTGGTAACTGTCCCAGTACTCACAGCTGAAGCATCATTCTTGGCTTTACCCAAAACCACTGCCTAATACAGCTCCAGGGCCAGATGCAGCCCCAGCACAACGAGGGCACAACCTTGGCCATCTTCTTCATGCACAGCAATTACATGATAGAGCTGCATGTTCTTTAACTGCTGTGTTGCACTACAGTTTGCTTCCCTCCACCGCCTCACATCTGCACATGGGAACCAGAAGAAAGAACTGGCAGCAATGCCAAACTAAGAGCACCAAAAAAGACCCTTCCTGGAAATCTGTCCCTGGATGTGACCTGGCCTACTTCTGTTTGGTTCATTGTGATTGCAAGATATTGCTTGCATCAAAGCCCTTCACTTCCACCATGAATATGAACACGTTGACATGGTATTGCTAGCTATTAATGAGATAATACCTTTTGTCTGCATTAGGTAGTTCTACTGGAATAAAATAAGAGAAAAAAATTAAAATCTGCTCAAATACCAACAGTTTAGTTGCAGTTAGCTTCTGTGGGAAGAACCGGCTTTGACTAACCCAGCAAAAGAGCTCTGCATTTCTGTCAAACAAATGTCTGTTATGACTGCATATGTGGGCATAGCAAAATCATGATGACTACTTTTTTTACAACGATAAAGTAAGTAGATAAAAATAGAGCTAAGTGATAATTTTTCCTCATGTTGACCATGCAGGAGAAACAGTCTGCCAATGTGTTTGACAAAGACAATCTACCCATAACCCATTTAATTATGCATAAAGCATGCTAAAAGAGACTGAATCCAAGTACTCTGTTATGTATGCCCTGGATGCCAGACATGCTCTGACATCAGAAATGAAGAAGCTTAGAAATGGCCTAGACGTGGCCAAGAACTCACATCAGATGTAAGCCCACAGCCTGAGTGACTGTATCCTACCTCCTTTCCACCCCTGATTTCTGCAGCCATTCAGCAAAGCAGTTTACTCAAATATAATATTCAAAAAACAAAACCAAACTCATTATGGAAATAATTGCAGTCAGTGCAGTGCCCTTTGCTGGCTTTTTTTCCTACATTCTGATTCCAAAATGGGCATAGATCTTATTTTTGGCTTTATGGTGTCCCCAGTTCTCACTTTTTAGGCCACAACAGTTTTTTACCCACCCAGCGTGAATGTGAGAGCAGAGAGTTAGAAAATGCCTGCAACCAAATGAAAGGCAAAGGTTGCATTGGGGACTGTGAAAAGAATGGGAGAGGTTTGGATTTTTGCTGCAGAAACATTGAGAACCTTCTTTCCTTCTCTGTTTGGAAAAGAAGAAAATTAATTGATGCCAGTTGATAACTTATTTTCTACCAGTTTCTTTTCCAGCGTTTACACAATAACAAGCAGACATGGGTCAATAAAAGGATCAATAATGAGAATTAAACTAAGGATATTAAAATTGCCATACTTACATTTCAGACAGAGCTGGGCAGAAAATTCTTCCCCTGTCCTGCAAATGTTGAGATGTAAGACATATTCCTGCTTTGCATCAGGACAAACCCAAGGCTTTTCTTTCTTTTTTTCTTTAAAAAAAAAAAAACAGAAGGAAAATCGGCAAGACACAAAAGACAGAGGAAGGCAGAAACAGATGAACAGAGATGGGCTTCGAAATAGCTAATAGACTTTTGGCTAGGACACTAAAATTAGATTTTTGTGAAAACCCAAGTCCATTCCTTAGGCTAAATAAAAAAAAGTAGGAATTCAAACCTAGGTCTCACAAATCCCATCTGAGAGCTACAACTGTCAAGTTATTTCCCTTTTTTGAAGGTGAGTCCCTGTTTCCAAACAATGCTCTGTCGAAATGGTACATTTCCACAGCATCTCATTTGGACATCAGGCCTTTTCCAATTTGTCAACATTTCCAACCAGCCATAGTTACAGGACTGCATCCTCATTGTCAGACTCGCAGAATGGTTGCCTGAGGCTACCTCTATGCAAGCCCAGAAATTCAACCTGGCATAAAGACAGAGCATTTTAATTTTTTTTTTCTTTGCATCCAAAGATGAGTCTTCTTTTTGCTAAATGAACACTTGGGAATGGACATAGTTTCTGACAGAGAAAAACCTTAACACAGAATAAGCTATACTGACAGTAGGACTCTGCTTTTAAAACAATAAAACCAACCTTTTATCTGAATTTTTGACAACAGACCATTTTTCAATGTGGTTGTGATTTTTCTCTCCTTTACTCCCTACTAGAGGTTCAATTCCCCTTTCAGGAGCAATAGCAACTTAGAATATTCCCATTTCCTCTTCTCCTTCCTCCAGTCTCCATAGCAGGGTACAGCTTCCTCTCAGACGCGTTACTCAAGTGTTTGGGAGGCTGTGCTGTAAACTAGATGGGAGACAGTGATCAGACTGAAAAATAAGCTCTGCTGCAAAATCTTTTATGCATCTACCTCCCTTTTTTTGGTACAAATTCACAGGCAGGTCTCTACAAGACAGAAAGTTCAGCTGGAGTAGAAGACAGGAAGTTGTAGCTCACAGTTTCACTGATCTCTAGGATGGAGTTGTTTCATGCTCAGGCTGACCACTCCTTTCCAGGCAATGTAAAGCTCACATTCAATCCCCATTGTCTCACAATAGCATCACACCAGCAAATCTAGCTTCTCAGAACTGCATTGAAGTGTGGTGGAATCCTGTGGTAAAAATAAGCCTGCAGCATTAATGCCACCTGTGCTAGCATTGCCCTACGTGGTCTGAGCACCACTCACTTAAAACAGACAAATGAACTATATCTAGTGTATGTAACAGTATTGCATACAGCCTACATGTTTTGTCACCTTGGTTTCTCAAACGTCCCCTTTGTGGGGTATACATTATTTTCCATTTTCTTTCTATGCACCACTAAAGTTGTCCCTGTGAGTTGTTTTTACTTTTTTAAGTGTAATTTCTTTATCAGACAACTCTTATTGTCTAATATTGCAAGCCAGTGCTATAAGTTTCTAGACAGAGTCTTTCTGAGATGGCAACCTATGCACAAGGAGTCTTTTCACAGCTGGAGGAGAAGGGAGGTATGCAAAGTCTGTAGAGAAGCAGAAAAACCCTTCAGGAGAACCCTCTAATACCAAATCCCAAAAAATATTTTTTGACTGTGCTTCGTATTCTGTCTCGTTAATGTAAATACATATAAAAGTCTCCTGTTAGCAGGAAAGTGACAGAGTGGATGTAAGGGAACAGATGTGGCATAGCTCACTGAAAGGGCTGTTTCATATAAAAAGAGATATTGTTCTGGCCCTTGGATCTGCAGAGGGTTATAGATGCTTCCCCGAAGCTCCTAATGCTGCAAAACTGTCAGTTACTAAAGAAGAGTTAGGCTGACACATCACAGAGTGGCTCTGTACACTGAGAACTGCCGCTTGTCCCTACTCGGCCGGGCTCCTCCTGCACAGCCTACAGGACAGCAAGCACAGGCATGCACCAACATCTACCTTCCCATGCACAAGCCTAGGAAAAGCAGAAACAGGGAACATCCAGGAGAGGTTAACCAGGCTGAGGGGTACACACCGCTACATTAAAGTGTTAGAACTGGGGCAAGTTTGAGATAGAATAGAGAGATTCAGTGCTAGAGAAAGAAAAACCACCAGACTAAAGATCAGGCCTATCATGTAGTACTAGTAGTTTGTAGATCAGTGCTTTGAAAAGTAGCTATTCATTTCCCCTTTTTCCCTTTGTTAACTTTAAACCATGAAGCTAGGAGTTATTCTAAGTACTTCGTGATCTATAAGCTTTATGGAGCAGAGACTTTCTTACTTGTCAATATTTGGTTGCACCTATACCAACAGAGTCCTAGATAATCACGAGGCCCTGGCTGACGGCCGCCAAATTGAGCAGTGGTAATGCCCAGCAGAAACATAAAATGTAAACTGTATCAACTGGTGAGAAGTTAGCCTCAGGACATCCTGATGAACCTTCAGCCACTGTGATAAATTCCTGCCAGTCTGCCAGCTCACTCTGTGCAGGAAGAGGTAAAAAAGCAAAATGATCCCCAACATGGTTCTTATCCTCCTTTGCACAAGTGGAGGAAAGCAAACTCACTTTGATACTTAGTGTGTGCAGGAAGACAAAGACTAGCCTCCCATCCCTGCACAGGGCTAAAGAAGGGGTATGGCCCATCCTCGTGGGGCGAATGTAGCTCTTCAGAACTCCAGCGAGTGCCTACAGAGATAACATAATGGTGTGGCTTCACCTCAACAGATACGTATGTACTTACTTGTGGTATTTTTAGGGAAAACACAAGCTAACTGGAGACAGTTCTCTCAGAGAAAAACCACAGAGAAGACAAGACACAAAAATTACCACGATGTAGTCACTCAAGGTCAGGCACGCACAGATGGGCATTGGATCAGATCACTATCTGGGACTATCTGGGTGTTAAAATATGTCCCAGAAAGCAGTGCTAGACTAAATATTCATTAATGTAGCTCTGCATCTAATTTGTAAATTAACTTGCCAGATGTTTTGCAGTAGTTTATAGACGGCAGCCATAATTTCGATAAGAACATTTAAGACGTGTGCATGCAAGTACAGATTTATCACTGTGAGATCAGTGGGCACAGGTGCTTCAGTGACATTAGCCCCAGCTGCACAAGCGCTATCCACAGCTAATACAACACTTCCGTTCATCAGAGGGTGTATCATGATGACATGGTTCCTTCACCTAGATCAGGGATTGTGTTCCTCTACCATAAATGTTTCTGGTTTTATTCTTGTGAACAGAATCTGTTCTGTTGAATAGATTTAACCTATTACAAATACACACGTAGACCGGGAAAGGACCGTGGAAGAAATTTTATACCACTAGAGAAGCATCAACACAATTTACTAAAGGAAGAAAGCATTTTTTCTTGCCAATTTTTATGTGTGGAAATGAAGGGCAGTTTTCCAAATGATAAACTGTCATAGGTCCCTGGAAATCTGTGCCCCTGTAAAAACAGGAAGATTTAGCAGAGAAAATGGTAGATTTTCACTTAAAGAGGAAGTTTATGTGTTCCCAGAGCATCCATTAAGCACCAGTTGAAATGAATTAAGCTAGGCCAAGTTTCACCATAAATGTTAAACACATACTCATCTCAAGCTGTAAAGTTATCCTAAATTCACAGATATTTTCTCTGCTGTCATTGCCTGGGATGAAGTTTACCGCTCGCTAGAATTCCCCAACTATTCCATCTTTAGTCAAACAAAACTGTGTTAACAAAATGCACACACGCCATGTTCTCATTTCAGGCCTCTATATCCCTTGGAGACTCAGGATGTAGTGGTAATCTATTAAACTGGTTCAATCTTTTTTTATCCCTAAAGGTGGCTACAAGCACACACTGCTGAAAAATCACTGTATTTACAGAAGTTTAGTTTTCTTCTTCAGTCATTCAGGTGTGCCATATTAAGAGGAGCTGAGCACACAGGCAAAGGTTTCATTTAAATACAGTTATATCAGTTCAACTTTTTTGTGAGGCTTACCTCTGTGTTTGATGTTTAAAGGACCAAATTTAAATTAAATAATTGGAAACTTGAATCTTTTCTCTGCTGTGAATGATGACCTGAATGATTTGGGCAGCACAACTGAAGAGACTGAAGTCTGTGGAGGATAAGCAAGGCATGAAGCTCATAAAAATCAGCTTTTCTGCAAAAAAAAAAAAAAAAAAAAAAATGTTACATTTGCACAAATATACTTATGTATATCGCAGTGTGAAACTGCACCTGGCATCCTGTCTGGTGCCCTTCATAGTCCTTATTATCAAGTAAAACTTTGTGTTCCAGAAAAATCTTCTATCAATTTACTGTTCCTGGCTTCCAGAAATTCTTCCTCAGAACATTTGAAGTTAGAGCAGTCACACCACTAATATAATTGCTCACAGTATGCTCATGTTAGGTGACTCAGACTATTTATACCCTCTTGTCTTCACGGAATTATACTAACAACATTCATGCCATAACCACTGGTTTCTGTGGCAGAATGACTGTCCTACCATGCCAGTGTTACATTGTTCTTAACCTGCAGAGTAACAAGAAAATTGAGTTTTCACAATAGAATCATAGAATCATAGAATCATTGAGGTTGGAAAAGACCTCTAAGATCATCGAGTCCAACCGTCAACCCAACACCACCATGCCCACTAAACCATGTCCCTAAGCGCCTCATCTACACGTCTTTTAAAAACCTCCAGGGATGGGGACTCAACCACTTCCCTGGGCAGCCTGTTCCAATGTTTCACCACTCTTTCAGTAAAGAAATTTTTCCTTACATCCAATCTAAACCTCCCCTGCCGCAACTTGAGGCCATTTCCTCTCGTCCTATCGCTTGTTACTTGGGAGAAAAGACCAACACCCACCTCGCTACAACCTCCTTTCAGGTAGTTGTAGAGAGCGATGAGGTCTCCCCTCAGCCTCCTTTTCTCCAGGCTAAACAACCCCAGTTCCCTCAGCCGCTCCTCATAAGACTTGTTCTCCAGACCCCTCACCAGCCTCGTTGCCCTTCTCTGGACACGCTCCAGCACCTCGACGTCCTTCTTGTAGTGGGGGGCCCAAAACTGAACACAGTATTCAAGGTGCGGCCTCACCAGTGCCGAGTCCAGGGGCACGATCACTTCCCTACTCCTGCTGGCCACACTAGTTCTGATACAGGCCAGGATGTCATTGGCCTTCTTGGCCACCTGGGCACACTGCCGGCTCATGTTCAGCCGGCTGTCGACCAACACCCCCAGGTCCTTCTCTGCTGGGCAGCTTTCCAGCCACTCTTCCCCAAGCCTGTAGCGCTGCATGGGGTTGTTGTGGCCGAAGTGCAGGACCCGGCACTTGTCCTTGTTGAACCTCATACAGTTGGCCTGGGCCCATCGATCCAGCCTGTCCAGGTCCCTCTGCAGAGCCTTCCTACCCTCGAGCAGATCAACACTCCCACCCAACTTGGTGTCGTCTGCAAACTTACTGAGGGTGCACTCAATCCCCTCATCCAGATCATCAATAAAGATATTAAACAAGACCGGCCCCAGTACTGAGCCCTGGGGAACACCGCTCGTGACCGGCCGCCAACTGGATTGAACTCCATTCACCACAACTCTCGGGGCCTGGCCATCCAGCCAGTTTTTGACCCAGCGCAGAGTCCACCTGTCTAAGCCGTGAGCCGCCAGCTTCTCTAGGAGAATGCTGTGGGAGACGGTGTCAACGGCCTTGCAGAAGTCCAGGTAGACCACATCCACAGCCTTTCCCTCATCCACTAGGCGGGTCACCTGGTCATAGAAGGAGATCAGGTTGGTCAAGCAGGACCTGCCTCTCATGAACCCGTGCTGGCTAGGCCGGATCCCCTGGTTGTCCCACTCATGCCTTGTGAGCGCCCTCAAGATGAGCCGCTCCATAATCTTCCCCGGCACCGAGGTCAGTCTGACAGGCCTGTAGTTCCCCGGATCCTCCTTCCGGCCCTTCTTGTGGATGGGCGTCACATTGGCAAGCCTAAATGCGTCTCTCCAGTCTCAACAAATAAATACCATCAAGCAGAGTTTGTCATAATTAGTTATGTCACTCATAACCGTTTCTTCTCCTCACTGTATAGCCATGCTTAAAAAAAAAGAAAGTTATATTATTTGCAGACACTTAGTAACAGACTATGGAACTACACCAGTCACTTGTCCTTAAATCTGTAATCACTCTTCCCAAACCAAAAGGGAAAAGTGATGACAGAAGGCTAATCCCCAAGTCAAGCATATGTTGAGACATGCTCTCTCCCTAAGAGCATGACTCTATCTGTACAGATCCCACTGTTGCTTTTGCTTTTCCCCACGTGAATCCCACTGTCAGCACAGAGCCCTCCAGCACAGTGGAGTTAACCATTGCTGAAAGAGAGATGGCTCCTTTCCTTCTGTAGCCCCATGTGCGATCTAACTACTTAAAATAACCCTTATATTCCAGACTTCACTCATGGGGTTTCTAGTTTGTTCTTTATCATGGGATTTTTGTATTCTCAGAAGCGGTTCACAGAATGTCCCTAACACCCACAGGCCAGAAACTTTCAAAACTGCCTTTTGATATGGCAATCCGTTCTGAGTGCCTGGAAGAAGATATTAAGATTTGGCCTCCGTTGACAAATGCAGCTTTCCGCTAAGCATCATTACGTATGTGCTGGCTCTGGTATACAGTTGTGTTTTAGAGATGCTGACCTATGCAGCTCCAATTCAATTCACACAGTTCCCCACTTAGTATGGAGCAGAAATGAAGCCATTGTAATGGCAGAAGTTCAACTTCAACACACTCCTCGCAGAAAAGCAACGTTGATCACAAGCCATCTGCAAACAATGGCACATGCAGCACATTTTGAATTTTTGGGCCAGGGCCGAACTGCCAGCCCTGGCTGGCACAGGGGACAGGAGCCCTCAAGTGGAGCAATAGGCTGGAGACAAAAGGAAGGCCTGGACTGCTGACAGCAGTATAAATTATGATATAGTGTTTTGTTTCTATTTTAATTGATACTAATTTAACTGCTATTATCATAGATTAAAATAACCACTGGATCTCTCATTTTTGCCTACCATTCCTGGTGCCTACAAGGATAACTCTCCAAGAAGTGTCAGACCTGTTCCTTACACAGACCTTATCACCAATACCAAGTTTTGCAAAGTGACTTTTATATATATATATATATATATACACACAAGCTGCTTTCTAGTTTGTATTTGAAACAGTGAATTCAAGGAGAGGAGAAAAAAGAAGGATGAAGCAAGACACTATGGTTTGGGATGATCTAATAGCTCATAACACCTGAAAAGATGTCCTGCCCACCTCCTTCCTTCAAAGCCTGGCTCCCAGCCACACATTTGTTCACCCACACACACGTCAGCTCCAGTGCTCACTGGACCTCTTGCTGAGATGCTTCAATTCATAAGCCAGAAAACTAGCCCAGAAAAAAGGGTAGATAGGTTTATTCCAGGTTAACAAATGGATTCAGCTCCATAAGAGGTCTAATGCCACTAGAGCCAGTGCAAATCTCAGCATATGCTCGACTTGGGAATTAGCCTTCTAACACTGGCTCAGCTTTAACACATAGCTTCATCCTAAAGAAATGCCAGCATCCTTGGCTAGCTTGAAGGTCAAAGACAAGATCTGTGCAGGAGTTTCCATTCCTGGCCTCCTGGGATATGCATCCCGGTCCCTGAATTAGGCCATGGGATCACCACTTCATCTGGGACTCCTTCAAGGCTGCTATGAAATTCCTAGTTTGTATCATAGAATCATTGAGGTTGGAAAAGACCTCTAAGATCATCGAGTCCAACCGTCAACCCAACACCACCATGCCCACTAAACCATGTCCCTAAGCGCCTCATCTACACGTCTTTTAAATACCTCCAGGGATGGGGACTCCACCACTTCCCTGGGCAGCCTGTTCCAATGTTTCACCACTCTTTCAGTAAAGAAATTTTTCCTTACATCCAATCTAAACCTCCCCTGCCGCAACTTGAGGCCATTTCCTCTCGTCCTATCGCTTGTTACTTGGGAGAAGAGACTGACACCCACCTCGCTACAACCTCCTTTCAGGTAGTTGTAGAGAGCAATGAGGTCTCCCCTCAGCCTCCTTTTCTGCAGGCTAAACAACCCCAGTTCCCTCAGCCGCTCCTCATAAGACTTGTTCTCCAGACCCCTCACCAGCCTCATTGCCCTTCTCTGGACACGCTCCAGCACCTCAATGTCCTTCTTGTAGTGAGGGGGATATATCATGTGGCATGATATCATATATCATGCCACATAAACCCAGAAGGCTTTCTGGGGTCATATCCTACTGCAGCACTGTTAACAACAGGCTAAGCCACACTGCAATACTTCCAAATAAAAACAGCACGAGAAACACCTGACAGCTATTCAACCTTTCAATTGCTTCTGTCTTTACTGCTAGGGTGAATCACCTGACTGAGTGAAAATTTCACTCTGGTTTCAGCTGACAGCACCAAACAAGACTGCTGAGCCAGGTCAAAATATGCCATTAAACTCAAGCATTTGCATTTTGTATATGGAAATGATAGATTTTCAGATAGATGCCTAAGGTAATTTTGCAAGAGAGATATAGCTTGAGTGCACGACTGCACTAATACAGTGTCCCCAAATGACTCCTTAGTAAGACAGGACAAGACTTGGTAAGCTTTATGTAGCCAAAAAGAGACCATTCTTAAACCTGCAATGTTGACACAGCTTTCTGAATGGTGGATAAGACAGGGACACACACCTGATAGTATGCAGAGGAGAAGCGCGTTCAGCCAAAAATGTGGTAGAGCTCAGCACTACTAATTCTACAAAAATACTTTCTGGCTCTCTGCAGAGCCTGAGGTGGCTAAAAGCATCATCTTTTCAAACTTCAAAATAAATAATTGTGCAAAACTTCCTTTTCCTCAGTACTTCCTTTTTCGTCAATAAAATACTGAAACTTCTTTTCTTTGAAAAAGAAAAGAAGTCTCAGTCTTGCAGTCTCTTGTTGTTCATGTTGATTCGTTTGCCAAAGAACCTTTCCCTTAGAGAAAGATAACCGGGATCTTCTTATCACTTCCCCTGTGTACTAGCAGAATTTTTTTTTTTTCCTGTACACAAAAGACATAAACTACATTCATTTTCATTAGAAAAGCCTTTCATTATCATAGTGATTTTTTTCATCATGTTTAATGACTAACGGTTAGACTCAGTACAAGGAAAACCTACAGGATGCTCTGTTATAAGGTTGTTTTTATTCCATAATTTTATGTCAGTCTGTGACAGAGCATTACATCTTTGTACGACATCTGCATAAGGTTCCCTCTCCAAGGGACTGTTGTAGCTGTTTCCTTTCATTTGGTGATATCACTCCCATCTTGTTTGTACTAACCTTCATCCATATGTTGTCAGAGAGATGCGGGATGACTGCTTTACTCCTCTGTATAAGTCAGAGCTAATAGGATGAGAGCATAGAAGATGGTATCTTTATCATGTAGATATATTGGCTGTGGTTTATTTCCTAGGGAGGGGAAAACCAGTTTAAATTTATGAACTGAAATCTATTTACAAATTCCACAGTCAATTTAATCTGGTATAAATCAGCTCTGCTACAAAAAGGGGCTGACTGTCACACGGCCATGGCTGCTTATCCCTGCCTCCTGCTTCTGCCAGCACTAGTGCTCTTGTAGCAAACCACATCAGGGAACTGATCCAGCTGAAAACTAACCTTTTTTTTTTTTTTTTGCCAGCTGAGTTTTTGTTCAGATAAAGTCCCTGCTCCAGCTCACTCACGGCTGCACAAACAGTAATGGCAGTGTGAGGGAGGCAGTACGAACAAATAGCCCATGGTGTAAGACAGAGGGGGACTCATCCTTTTAGCAACAGCAGCCGTTTATCTTGCTTAAGTTGATCATGGACCTGTGGCATTCATTAAACTGGTGCCAGTTACTATATGGATTATCTTATTTTCCTGCTTCTTCCTCAAGTCAGTTAGTGGTAGATTCCAATGTAAGCCATCCTTAACCTGGAGTGAAAAAAGCTGCTCAGGGCATTTATACTGCTCATTGGAACCAGTGCAAGCTTTTGTGCCTGTGTACGATCTTTGCTTCATACATACATAGAGATGAAGAGGCAACAACAGCAACCCCTACATGATCCTACAGGAAATTCCTGACAGTAATAAGAGCTGGTCTGACCAGCCCCTGTCGAGAAAGTTCTGTGACACCATAAAAAACATTCAGTCTGACTGTGTTTGAGTTTTACATAGCTTTTAGAAAGCAAGAACGCCTGGGTAGCTGTCAGAAATCCCAGTAGCAGCTGTAGCCAACAAAAAATAAACAAATAAAAATACAAATCTCAGGCTGGCTAGTATTAGGTCTTTCCATCCAGGACCCTTACCATTTAATGAGTTAAGCACACTCTGAGAGCTCCCAGCCTACACTGCCTGGCGTCTGCCCTTTCCTCAGAGAACTGTAAGTCACTCAGGCTGACAGCTTTGCTTCATGGAAGTCGCTATTCCCAAGATTTCAATAAACGTCCAGGGGGGTAATTGCTTTCCATTGTTTTCCATGATATTCTGCATAACTGATTTAACATTGCCCAATCTGGTTAGAGATCTGGCCCAAGTCCTAAGCTGGAATTTGGGAACCTAAAGCTTTCTAGTAAGCACTTTGGCTGCACTGGCCATCATTGAACTTTGCATACCCCTGAGCAGGCTTTTCAGCACAGGTCCCAGGAAGCCAGGAACACCCTCATTTTCCTCATTCTTGTTTCTTTTTTTTTCCATTGCTACCTCCAATCCTTAGGCATCTATTGAATTCTATTCATCTATTGAGAGCATCTGAAGCTCTCAGAAATTCTGTGTACCTACACAGGAATACAGCTTGTATGAAACACTAATATTCAAAAAATAGCATGTATTATCCATACTTCATCTTTCAGTGTAGTGGTCCACTTGCATGTTAGGAAACAGTGCCGGAAGAAACAGTGCAAATAGTTCCCTGGATGAGCACAAGAGGGGTTATGTGGACTAATAAAGCAACACGATGTTTTCCTACCACCCTTATCCATATAGGCTACTTGACCTGCTGTTGGAACTAACAGCACTGAAAGCCCCTAGCCACGGTTAACCATCTCCTGTGTACACAGGGTTTAACTGAAATGCTCAGGACCAGCTCTTTGGTTGGCTCCACTCTTATCTTACTTGAAGCTGATAAAAGGGGTGCATCTACCCTTACTGCAGCTCCTCACAAATCCCTGGGCAGAAGCAATCACTTTGTGGCAGATTCTGTCAACAGCAAACAGCAGTGCTTTTCCGCAGCATCACACCAATCTCACCTCTATAGGGCAGGCAGGCAACAGCAGCACTTGAGCAATTTACGTTGTCCCCATTCCTGTGTGTGCCTTGCTGGTGAGGCTGTAGGGAGAAGAAGAAACAAGGTATCACAGTGAGAAATGTTTACCAACTGTTTTACAGTTCCCCAGGTTGTTAGCTCTTGCAGTTACAGGGATGAATTCTGATTTAAGCAAATGGCACAGGTGTGAAAATTGATCAATATTTCTTTACCAGCATCCCCATTTTGAAAGTTACCTCCAGTATAGGGCTGGGAATCTGATACCCAGAAAAGCTCTCCAGGAGAACTATATTGACACTGCATTTAGTAAAAAAAACAGTAAGTGTGATGTTCCTGTGTTTACTTATCTCTGTTTATTTTTTCTGCCTTCGATCTATGGGAAGGGGAAAACCAACAAACTAGATGCTAAATGATGGCATTTCAGCATCTGAATACTGTAACTTAAAGTGATACTACCAGTTAGACCAAATTGAAAATGAATATTTTGTTCCTAATATAGTAACAAAAAACAACGAACAAATGTAACTACAGCTGTTCTTTTTAAACTCAAATTACTAACCCCGTTATACAGCTAGAGAACTCAAATGAAAGCAAGAGTTGTTTGGATTGTAAGTATTTTCCACAAGTAAACATTTTCATATGTTGATAAAACAAACATACATGTTTTGTGAATACATGCAAAAATGGCATCCCTTTCATTTTGTGTGAAACATCTTACAGTCCTAATTCAGAACAGCAGCTGTTGTCACACCACTACTTGAACACATGTGACAGGTTTTAAGCAAGTACCTAAACCTTAACACGTGTTTAGTTTAGAAGTTCTTGTGAATCGCAGCAGGTAGAGGCAAACAGCATAGTGGTGAGAGTAATCTGTCTCTTCAAAATTGTTACTATTTAAGACAGGAAAAAAAAATCCCTTCCTGAATTAACATGTTGTTATTTTTATCATAACATTCTTTTTATTAAATATCTTACCTACAAGTGTTAGCATATAAATTGTTCTAGTGCTGATTGAGCTGAATTACACATAAACGTACATCACAGACTCTCAATTGCAAAAGACAGGGTACCTCGCTACAAGTCTGGAACAAGAATAGCTTCATCTAAATCAGTTTAAACTAGTAACAAGCATAAAACACACCATGAAACAAGTCACCATGAAGCTAAAGAAGTTAGCCTACAAGAAAACAATTGAGTTTAGATCAATTGGAGTCAACAGTTGTACCAGCACTGGAAATGCCTTATCCACTAAGATTGATGTAGCCCAGCAGAGCACACCATGCAAGCATTCCCTGCAGAAACAGCCATTTCATATCTCCAGCCATGCAATTCTATCATCCTGTTGGAGATCAGTGTCCCAGAGATCAGCGTCCCCACAGGAGACATGAAAGGACATGTCCTCAGAACACTCTCCATCTGCTTCAGTGCCAAGCGGGTTGACTTAATTCGTACAGCTCTCTTTGTAAATTAAGCCAGCCTTTGTACCAAATTGGATGAGGGGTGTTCACAGCTTCCAAACCATTAGCTTTTTTGATGGGGCAAAGCTGACAAGTGTCAGCCACAGGGAGTTACAAACAACAAGAGATGACAATGTCTTTAGCCAGTACAGCTATTTCTTCAGTGAAGGTCTAACCCATATGTCTGGTGTGATCATATATCTAGCCAAGGTGCAATTTGTACTAGCTTGATTTGCACTGGCATAGTGAAAGCTTCCATCTTCCACATGCCCCCCCAAAACAGAACAAAGCTGTACTGCTGCAGTTTCCTGTTACAACTTAGGTAAAGGCCATGTGCACTCTGGGTACAGGTAGTGCCATTTGAGAAAAGACTGCCCAGAGCTGCTTTTTTACCACTGTCCAGCTGCAGGTCTTTTTGCTGATGCTGCTAAGCCATAGTAAAGTTGTGTGAGTGGTCCTAGCCCATTTCAGCACACATGGTGAGTTAAATCTAGGTATCTGCTGATATTGCATGGACTCAGACTAGGAATACTCACTAATGGGTCTAATTTTACTAATAGTAAAAAAGTTTCAAAAGGTATTTCAAGAGTTTATTAACAGCTCTTGTGAGACAACAAACTACTGTCAAGAACCTTATGCTGCTTTCTGTAGTACTTTTGGTAGAAATCTCCAATGCAGGCTCTAAGGATTATCTGTGCTGCAAAGTGGTACAATTTCATAAAGTAGAGCCCCCTGTGGAAAATCCTGGTAGAGACAAGGCATGTAGGTAGAGGCTTTTTAACCTTCATTATATACCTGCTGCTGTTTGTTATATACCTATTGCAGTTCTGCAGAACAGTTTTTTCTTCCCCATGCAGTATGTGGTGGTACAAGGTTTTTTATGTTAAGAAGCAAACTGGAGCTGAGCTCTTCCTGGCTTGGGCTTTTTTGTGGTCATGGGCCCTTAAGTCTCCCCCCAGCACTAGGTGCCCCCACTTTGCTCCACCCTTCAGCAGCGCATGTAAATCGGGAGCAGTCCAGGGAGTCCCAGCTCGGAGAGATGGTCCCTGCCTGCCAGGACCTCAGTGAGGGCTCAGCTAGCGGTACAACTGGGAACTATGTCTTTTCGACGTTTTTATAAGCTGGACAGAAAGAGAAAAATTTCATCCATCCTCCTTTCTCCTTCTCCTGTTGCCGTGTATGGTGTGAGGACTGCTGCATGCAACAGCCTTCAGTGAGGGGCTTTGGATCTCTTCCTTCTGCTCAAGCTTTCCTGGAGGATCTCACGGGTATTTCAGGCTGCAGGAAAATGTACTGGGGAAATCATGTTAGGTAAGGCTGCCTGAGCTGCCAGGGACCTTCTCTACCAAGGATGCTTTTCCTTTTGGCAGTGCTTTTTTTGGTTGATAATCAGGCCAGGAAGCTGAAAGGAACAAATGTACCTGGAACTGCGGGTGAAGTGAAGGCTAGTGTTTTCCTCTTGCCTTTGCTGCTTTTGTAACTACTGGCAACAATCTAGTTGTGGTAAAGAAATGTACAGAAAGAGATATTTTTGACTGGTTGTCAACCAGCAAATGTATGGAATCCATAGCTTTCTGGAAGCAAGGCTAATCTGTATGGCCCTGTTCTCTGCTCGTCTCACCCCACCACCAATTTTCAAGCTTAATTTGAGATTTTTAATGTTTTAATTCGAATTACTGCTGGCATGAAACAGTTTATATTACCAATGGTTGATAAAGCTTTGAAAAAGCTCCTCCCCCACCCCCATCCTCGTTTTGGTGTTTGTGTCTTATTAGCACAAATTTATTTCAGCTCTTTGTTTTTTGTAGAATTCTTTTCACTGTGACTTTGGTCTGGCAGGCTGTTCATTTAGGAAAAGGTAAGGAAAATTTCGTGTTTCCCACCGCCCCCCCCCCGTGTTTCTTTTGTACATTTACAGTATGCATTACTTCATTACAAGCCACCCTTCTCTTCTATATTTGCACTTCTTGTTAAGGCCGTGAAAAAGAAGAACGTGAAGATGTGAAAAGTCTCAATGCCACAGCACAAAAGCAACAGCCCAAGAACGAAGGGACTATTATAAATGCCCTCAGTGACATGAATCAGAGTTACGAAAGCAGAAAGCAACAAAATTCCAGGGCATTGGTACCTTTCACTGGGATTACAGAGAGTAGGTAACGTTATTTATTTAAACAATGCCATAAAATTGTTTTTTAAAATATTATATCACAGTAATGCTTTGACTGTTGTCCTGTAAGATTCCAGTTGGTTGGTTTTCTGTGGCAGTTCATTTAAATTATACCCATGGCCACTTAAGAAATGGTGATAAAAATTTAAGGTAGAACCAGCGATCTCTTATCTGCAAAAGGTGGTAATGGAAATCAGGGAAGGATACTAGAAATTAAGAAGGGATTTGTCCCTTGGTTTTGCAAAAGTGTTTGTAAAATTTTGTAAAATTCTGTTCATTTTTTAAACTTAACCATATTTCATGACCAAAAATTATTTAATAAAAAAAAAAAAATCGAGCTCTTTGAAAGCAACAGTACTAACAGAAAAAAACAAGGGCAGACTTACATTTCCTTGTACATGTATAAAATCTTAGATTGGTACTCAATCCCAGGACTCTGAGAAAGACTTTGAAGGGAGTGTTCCCCTCCCCTCTCAAAACTGAGCAACTCTTCCCAGTAGCAAAGCCGCCTTTCCTCAAAAATAAGCACCATTTCCCGGTAACAATGCCTCATTTCTTAGCGTGACTGAAACCTGCCTCCGTCGAAGTGAAATATTTCACTTGAATATATGCTGCTGCTGCTGCTACGGCACTTGCCAGGCGTTGCTTCTGGACCGTCCTGTAATCCCTAGTAGGTTGCTTCTAAGCCTTAACTAAACAAACCGGG
Organism: Aptenodytes patagonicus; assembly: GCF_965638725.1. Taxonomy (NCBI): domain Eukaryota; kingdom Metazoa; phylum Chordata; class Aves; order Sphenisciformes; family Spheniscidae; genus Aptenodytes; species Aptenodytes patagonicus. The sequence goes on along the minus strand of NC_134982.1, from coordinate 48,017,013 downwards.
CTTAACTGAACAAACACTCCTAACAGGCAGATAATTTTATTGTCTCTAAAGACAATAAAACTAGATATCCTTAAGATCCTTTGGCAACTGGAGAGACATGAGAGAACAAGTGAGGAAAAGGGGAGGTTCGGAGCCCCCAGGTCGCTTGGTAACCTCTGTAATATTGTCTTGCAGGTAAAAAACTGAACAGACACTGCTGCCAAAACGGAGGGACCTGTATCCTAGGGGCTTTCTGTGCCTGCCTAAAGCATTTCACTGGCAGATACTGTGAACACGATGAGCGGCAAAGGTAAAAACCAGACCAAAACCAGAAAGAGTAAGTAAGCAAGCTGCTCTGGATGGCTATTTTCTGTGGTGGGATCAGGGACATACCAAATGTCTCCCTTATCCTTGACAGCAACTGCGGCAGCATTGCCCATGGCGCCTGGGTGCTGAAGGGCTGTTGGCTGTGTCGGTGTGGCTATGGTACTCTGAACTGTCTCTCAGAAATAATGCACGATAACTGTGGTAAGGAATGGCATTAAATCAACCATTTTTATCTTGTGGGTAACAGAATTACCTTCTGCAAAGGTGGGGTACTCAGAGGGTGCTGTATAAGCTCTATTTAGACTTCTGCAGTGGCCTGCTTTGCTTCAGAGAATGCACTAGTGAGACAGTAAATAATACTGCTGTTGCCTGTATAGTACATCACATAAAATACTTTGAGATCTTTATAATCCTGTGCAGTAGGAAACTTTCCCCCATTTTAATTGAAAACTACAGGGATTAAATATTTCTCTGTTCTGCAAAACCTGCACATGTCTATGACTTCCCACTTAGACAATTTGTACAACTAAACTACATGCAAGCATACAAAAACGTTTCTTAGATGAGGAAAGAGAAAAACTAGTAGCATAAGCTGTTGTGGTAGAAGTAGAAACCAGTTTTACACTAGAGAAACAAGTACTGAAAACTTGCATGTTCTTGCATAAACTACTTAACACACAAATGGCAGAAAACTGGTCTGAACCTTATTTTAAGACCTGTATCTTAATCTTCAAAATATTCTTGTTAGTCTTGTTACTCTTACTACAGAGTTCTAAGGCTGAGCACACTCCACAAAAAATGGGTAGCCATAGTGCTGATCAGTGTAAAGTAGTAGCATCCAGTCTCCTCAAAAGCACTATATTACTTTAAGTCAAGTCTTTATACATCAGCCTGTGAAAATCCCTGTGTAAAGGTTTGAGTATTTTTGAAAACAGTGTATCAGCTAGCATAAAAATTTTAAGGATTGCTTTACAGGTACTTATTTTCCATGGAGAACTGGCTACTGATATCCAGACTACTTTCTCTGAGATGACTAATAAGAGTTTAATATTATTTTATGTCCAGTGGCAAAGTTAGTGCAAAATATTCTTGCCCTTCTCCATCCATGATGTCTCAATCCCACCCTGTGCTGTAATATACTTTCCTTCAGTTGTGCCAACATCACTAGTTAGCAGGGTAAGAAAACAACAGACCTAAATAGCTTCAAGATTCATTTGCACCCCAAGGAACTACCAGCCTCTTCTCTCCTGACCAGATTTCTATCTGAGTAGCAGTGCACTGAAGCTGTGGCTCCTGAGTTATACCACCAACTCAAAAGTACATACAAATTCCAAAACTTGAGCCTCTTAGGACCCCAGGATATGCCCTACTGTGCGGTAAGCCCACAAGTCCAAAAGTCCAAAGAAGTGAAATACAAAAGAAAGGTGACATTCCTATCTTTGTAAGCACAGACAAAAAGAAACCCAAAACAAACAAACAAGAAAAAAAACCACCACAAACCCCACCAAAACCACTTTTGCCTTGAAGTCTTCTGTATTGACTAATTATGTGTGGCACCCAACTTACTTGTTAAACTCTTCAGAAGAGTTAAATGCTCAAGTTCCCTTGGGTGTTCACCTTGGAATCAGCCTTATTGTTTCCCATTACAGGAGCAAAAGACCTATCAGACCTCACTATGCTCAGTAGAAGCAGTCTACTGCTTCCTGCTCAAGCTCAGCTTAACAAATGCAATAAAGGTGCCAGTGGAGAATCATCTGAGCAGGGATTCAGTGGCTTTCACATGCATGAGGGTATGGCTTTCTGTTGTGCTAATAAATGAAGCCCCTTCTTGTTAAAGGAAGGGTTAAAAGGCTACATGCAGACTTGAGTGCATACCTCTCGTGAAGATCTTGCTCTTGCTTTTGCTTGGTATTTACTTTTGATTATTCTGAGATTAATGCCTGCAAGAGCTGATAAGTGCTATCAGTTGCTCCTCAAACGATCATTGATGGGACATCTATTCACATCTCTCCCCTGAGAATAGCCTCTTTGATTGGCTTTAACAGCTGATACCTTTAACTTAAGTACCTGTGAGATGTCGGAGGACTTTCAAAGTATGTTGAAAATCCCTATGTTTTAAAGTTTACATATTTCACTCACTAACCCTTTTATTTTCTTGATTTTTTTTTTTTTTTTTTTTAAGAACTGAAATCGGAAAAGGAGGAAATTACAAGACTATATTCTAATGGGCTAAGATTACAGCAAACAGTGTTTGCTCTCACTTGCCTGCTCACCATCCTCCTGGAGCTCTGCTGTTGGCAGTTGTGAAACTGGACAAAGGGAAATATCTTAGGGTTGATGTAACCTTCACCATGAGTCATATAAATTTTTTTCTTCTGTGAGCTACAGAAGACACTTCTACCTACATGCTGGAGGCAGGTTAAGATGTATTAGTTAATGCTGAAATGCTTGGATTATTATAAATTCAGATTATATGAATGTGAAGTATTTATTATTATTTTATTATTTTATTACTTCTATCAATGTCTGATCCCAACGATTCTTTAGTTCTAAAATACTGTTCTTCCAGTGGAAGCAAAAAAAACCCCAATGTTCTATGCCTTAAGTATTGTAAATTATAGTAATTTCCTTTGTACACAGTACAACTATTTTAACAAATAAAGCTGATTTCATTTCTGAAGAGCTTTTATGTTTGGCTTTATTTAAACTTGAAAATTCTTATGATCATTTGTCATTTGAAAAGATAAGGAGGGTTTTAAGTGTAAGTATATTTCAAACCCCGATATACAGAAGAACTCTGGGTCATATAGTCTTTCAGTTTTTATTATTATTTATTATAGCTAAATTGTACGTATGCATAATCTTGGGTAAGAAGCAAGTTTCTTAAGAACACATAGCTGATACTTATTTGTCTTTTGGGGATTTATTTTATTTCATATCCTAGAAATATGAGCTCCTCTTTTCTTTTTAAAAGGACAGCAAAGAGCAACCTCTTGAAGCTTTTTCTATAGGAAACCTGTCTTGATTTATATACCATTTAGACATGAGTATTTCTAGGCTGTAAAATAAAAGATGTTTGGAACGTGTAACTGCATTTGCAATGCAAGTTTATAAAACACCAGAAACATGTTTGTTTTAAAAAAGAAAAAAAAATTACAGAGAAGCCTAAACTGTACCTTCATTCTTTGAATGTAGAGCTACCACATAGAAACAATCAGATTTATAATTTTGTTGGTTTAAAAGACATCATTGATGTGTAAAATCCTTAATGGCTTTTAAAAGTTCCATATATTTATTCTTAAAATTTCTTTATTAATTTCTTTGGTGCCACAAACCCAAAACAACAATCCAGTTACTACGCAGAGAAGGATGCATCACCAACAAATTACATAATATTGTGGCTGCCTTTGAATCTATGACTATTCAGTAACAGACATTTATAGGGAGTCATTGTGTAAAAACATATTCATGTTAAATACTGCAAAGGATTCAGACTGCTCCTTTCCACACCCTAGACTTGAGTGGAAAGAGTAAGGTTTCTCACTCTTCACATAAGATACACTAGACCAGAAACAGCCCTTTTCTCATTATTTCTCACAAACTTGTCTGTGCCCATATGCCTGTGTTTCCACAGACTTTGAAAAGGAGGTACCAGCTTAGGACAATTAAATATCAAAGAGAACAGCTGGAGGAAAATAGTCATACCTATATTTATCAGATGTTGAAATTGCAGGAATGCCATTGTGAAAACATCTTGGCTTGCCATAAAGCATACCTGAGAAGCCTGTAGGCAATACAGCTTGTAATGTGCTTCAAATAGGCTTTACTTTTTGAAGGAAAGCAGCAAGATATGTGGAAAGTACATAGTATATTAAAAATATATCTGAAGTAATACTTATTTTTTATCCCTACAGAAAACATACAGAGCCATAAAAGATTGCAATTAACAAATTAATTAATTAATTAAAAGGAAAGAGTGGTCTAATACAGGTTTTAAAACAGAAGAGCTATTTCTGTTGCAGTAACATCCACAGCAGATTTAATCAGGAAAAGCTGATCTGGAATAACTCCTTACGTAGATGAGCCTATGTGCCTGCAAGAGTCACCCTGATGGAGCTATACATTATTGGGTTGGTATGACTTGAAGTATTAGTGCAATTGAAAAGTCTAGCAAAACAACATTTTCCTGCTGTACCAAAACATCAGTCCAAGGCATCTAATTAGAAACAGCAAGGTACAGTTTCAAAGCACTGCATGGGGAGCTTAGCTTGGTAAGTGATTCTAATTAATGTCAGTGTAAATCACTACTCACTCTGCATGCTAGGATTTGAAAATTTTCTCCTATGTACCTGGAAGAAGTGACAGAAGGTTTTTGTTTCTAAGATAACAGTTCCTTTTCTCTCTCTCTCTTATACCATTGCGTTCTGTGTTACTGGAAAATCTGAAGACGATTACTTCAGGCCTGTTTTACATCTACCATACTATGCCAAAACATATCCTCAGTGACGGTTAGTTGTGGAAGATATTTGTCTGGTCTTTGTGTCAGGGCTCTGGAAGTTGCCATGAGTAGGCGGAACGGAGCACAGAGCCTGTTGTCCTTGCATACCTCTGAAGCAGAGGCAGACACAGGAGTTGAGTTTGAGGAGAAACAGGTATCTCCTTAAGTTAAAGAAAAAAAGAAGAGGGGAAAAAAGAAAAAGCATTCAGAAGCCGTCCCATGCATAGTCTCGTTCGCAAATAAAAATATAACTAAGAAGGAAGAAAACAGAAAGCACTGAGGAACAAAGGAAAGGACACAGTCACAACCTTTGCTTAGGTTAAAACTGTCTCCGCTTTTATCTGTCTCCAGCTGTTTGCAAGAACAGATAAAAGAAAGTATTATTTTCCTCCCCTGCTACCATGTAGGCCTGGCCAACCTTCTAACACTGCAATTACAGGCACTTTGGTAAGGTTTGTTTATAGCAAACAGTGATGCTTGCTCTCCAGCCTCATGCTAACTCTTTATAGGCCACCCTGTCAAACATGGCACGTCCCAGCAAAATAGACATCTGTTGCCACAAGTTCATGCATGTGCCTTCTCTATATGCAACCACGTTTGAGCAGGGGGAAGACCCTCAAAGAGAAATATTTATCAAATGCTTCACAGGCCCCAGAGCCATTAGACCTTTCGCTCCTCACAGTTGACTCCAAAACTAAAACAAATGGTGCAGCCCGCAACTGGCCTCCGCAGCTTCACCCCTGCAATCGCTCCAGCCTCCACCACTCCTCAGGACACGTCGCTGATAAGGACCCCAGACCGGGTGAGCAGCATGGCAGTGGGGGCTGCCTCCTCTGCAGCCAAGAGCCCCCAGAGCTGGAGCTCCACAGCCCAGCACAGGTCCACAGGGGGATGCTGCCATCTGCCCTTAATGCGCTGCCCATTTAAAGAAAGCGATTCTTTTTGCATAAAGGCCATCCAGTGCACCAAGGTTTCCCCATACAAACCTGAAAAACTAACTTGCAGGCACCAGGTGCTGAGAAAGTGTCACTCATTCAGTTCTTTGAGTATCTGATGGTTATCTCTCAAGGTGACTTTATTCCTAGCAAGGGGAGATGAATTTCTGTTGTCCCTGAGAAGTGTTAATGGTGCCCATAGGTGCCAAGAGCCTTCCTTCACCTATAACTGTGAAAAAGGCCTTTTTTTTCCAGCCAGCCAAAACAGAAATTACAGAAGTAATTTCCCACACTTGTTTATCCAGAGTTAGTTTTTTTAATTGGCATATTTAAGATTGCTAAGGTACACCCCCACACATTTCATTATTCATCGTTTGTTGACTCTAACAGTGCGTCAGCAGGCTATGTGTCTGGATCATTACACCCACCAGTTTCATGTGCCTGAGCAAGTATATAGCAACTTTATATTTTGGCTTCCGTTTATTGGAAGGGTGATATAGTATAGCAGGCTGGCTCATGTACTGAGCAGCCCTGTGAATTGCAAGTTATAGGCATATGTCTTGTGGACGCCTATCTAGTCACCCTGCAATCATCGCCTGTAATTCACCGCCTGTCTCACCTTTTTACAGCACAGTCATGTATGAGCGTGGGAGACTTAATGACAACCGAGCAGCTGTATACTTGCACTCTGCAAAATTATCCAAGCGTCATGAGTACTCCTTGTGATTGCAAGGCACATTCTTGGTCAAAGAAGACATTAAAACATGTAATTCCCTCCACATTTTGCTGATTGACCTTGCCCTTGGCTGATGCTGCTGTGAGGGTGACTTCTTGTTAAGGGTGTGAAGCTGCCGTATGCCACTGGAATAAAACCAGATGCCTTATGCGTGTTGGGCCTAGCATTTGTCTTCAGGTACATGCCGGCACAGCAATAGCTTTCATTAGCAGCTGTCTTCATCTGCTGCAGCCCAACCACGTCTTTACAAAACTACAATTTATAAATCAGCCTGTGAGGCTTCAGTTCAGATATGGTAACGTCTGGATGAAATGTTGGGAATGTACCACCAAGACAGAAGCACTGGTAAAGGCTCAAAAGCAAACAGCCAGAAAGGCATCAGCATCATAGTCCCACTAGTTAGAGAAGGCACATTGTCCTTACTGAGCCTCCTGGCAGCTGGTTTAGAAGATCTCTTTTTCTGCCAGCTGAGATACTTCTCTGAGCTTCACGCGTTGCCTGGGGCATACCTGGTCACCTTTCACTAGGCACAGAGACCTTTGAGCAGAAATAAACATACAACCCAAGAGGCCCCAAGTCACAAGGCTGGGTCTGGCAGGACTATGGGAGACATTTTCAATCCATCCATACAGAGTTTTCTGTCATGACATAGCACAACAGTGCTGAACATTAACTTCCTTTATAGGTATGGCACTTACTTAATATCCTGCATCTCTTACCGGCAGCGTGTCTTTTGCCCCTTCTCTTCAATATGATGCTTGTATCTGTCCACTAAACAGAAAGCTTTATGTGACTCGTCCTATTCATAAAGCATTTCAAAAGGTTTTAATTAAGAGGAAATTTGATATATAGACCAATGAAGCAGACAGTTCAGTCTCCTGTACTGACAGAAACTGTCTAGTAAAATTCTAGAAAGTTTTGTGGAGAAAGTTGTGCTTTCTGTTTTCATATCACCAAGATGATGTCTTTCCAAAAAGTGTGGAAAGGAGTATCATGAAAAACTTAATTAAAGATGAAGAAGTAGTACAATGCTGGAAAGACAATCTTTGCAAGAGTATCTTTAAACAGAACAAGCAGAGAGTCAGGATCAAAAAGAATAGGTGTCAAAGATCCTTCCCACCTGACTTTGTATATGAACTATTCTGAAGACTGTTTCTTGGACCAAAAAGTTTAAAAAAAGAAGGAAGATTAACAGACTTGTCAAGTCCCAAGCTTTACACATCAACCTTGTTCTTTCAGTCACAACGTTATGTTCCCTCACCTCAAACCTGTATAATGCAGCACCAGTAATGAAGCTGCTTCTTGTACAAGGACAAAATCCCAGCTCGAAAACAAAGTGTCAGTAAACATTGTCTTTAGCTTTGAAGGTAGATTATGAAGGCCATGTGATGCTGAAAATGAATTGAGCTCTGTTTTCCTGTCTGCTCTGCTGGTGTTTGTTTGCTAAATTTAGTCAATAACATTTATGACGCATATTGGTAACAGAGCTGGAAATTTCCTATTGCTTTTAACATCGGTCTTCAGAGGAAACAAGAAATATAGGAGTGTGTTCCCTCCCTTCCACTGTTCTTCACAGAGGCTATATCCCAGTTCTGTCTGTGTGGACATGTGAGTAGCAACTCAGTGGAAAAAAAGACTTGTGCAGAAATGCTGTGCAGTACATCATCTCCAGCAGTGCGATAACATGCAACAAAAGCCAATTCAGTACATTCCTATGCTGTGTTCTCCTTTTATCTGAGCACATCCTCCTAGTGATATGCCTGTCATGAGTGACGCTAACCAAAAACAACTGCAAAAGTTCAACAGTAAGACATCAGTGCTAAAATGTATGTAGGCCAAACTCCAGTCCAACAGCTCCAACAGGGAATCATCTATGCAGGTAAAACTAGGTAGCAAACGCAAATTCCAGGTGCAAGGTATATACCCAATGCTGCAATTTCATTAAGTAGTTTGAGGAGATAATGAGGCCACAAAGACATGTCTACTATGCCCTTTGTACTGGTGTCAGGCACAGCCATGCTGTCAACCAGGTCCACTCACTTATCCATCCAAAATTTTCTTTTCTGATTTTATTGGCCTAGTTTCCAGCTAGAACATCTTTACTGACACAGGGATGTGGCAGAGACATGCAGCAAAGGTGAAGGGGAGCCCACAGTTAGACAAGCCAAAACTCATTACATAATCACTGCTTTAATGCTAACAGCTTAGTTAGAAAAATTGTAGGTCCTATTTTCAAAAGAAGACAGCAACCTGGAATGCAGAGACAATGGAAAGAACTAAATGTCAGTGGGCAGAAAATCTGCTCATGAATTCCCATTACAGTGTGTAAGCAGTACAACATCCCATGAGGACAAGAGAAAAATATAATTATGTATTTGGCAGTAGTGACACCGCTAATGGAATGTTACATGCCATTTTGTCATCTTCACTTTGTAAAGAATATTGAAATTTGTAGAAGTTCCAGGAAAAAAAGATATAGGCATCATTTAAGATATGAAAATATACCACAATGAAAAGTGTAGCAAGCCTAGTGCATTATGAAGGCAAGAATAACCAGTAACTTGATCGCCCACAGGATCACATGGGAAGATACTCAGTCCCATTACTTTGTTGGACTGACAGAGCCATTTTCACGGTTTTACAGAGGGTGCCCCAATGCAACCAGTGTACCTTCCACCAGGAGACAAAGATGTCATTCGTTACCACTGTTAAAAATTTAGATTCATCCAGTATTTGCAGAAAGGCTGCTTATTGAAAGTCTATCAAGCCAATGAACTGGCACTGTTGCATGCACATTGGTGCATGCATGTACATGCCCAGTGAATGAAGGCAATCCTGGAGCAGGCTTTGATGCCACAATCACTGAAGGTGCTGCAGGTGAAGAAACAGAAAGCCCAAAGAAATGGAGTGAAGAAGATGAGACATTATTAGCAATCTGTACACTGGGTCATTGCAAACAATAACATTAAAAGCCATGAACATGAGTTGCAAGCAACATCATTGAGTCAAAACATGGCTATACTATTAGTAGAGTGCCTACAAACCCTGACCAAGATTGAGATTTTGCTGTGCTAGGCACTGTACAAGTGCATAGGAAGAATGAACTGCCCTCAGCAACTGACAAAAACTGATGGATTATTTTCTGACAGTTAATAAAGTATCTGACACCACAGAGCCTGCCTCCATACTCCAAGGCAAAACCCTTAGTGTGCGCATGCTCCTACTTCAGTCACGTTTTTATCAGCCCTGTTGGTTTTGCTGTTTATTTTCTATCTCCTCTGTACTGCTCCTAGATCACAACACCAGCACAGGCGCCACTCACCAGGAGATGGCATCATTAGAAGTTAATAACACTGACTCTTAACTTTGCAGTCAGGTACAAGTGTGAGACTGAATATAGCACTAATGAATGACTTCCTGAGCCTCACACTACTGATAAAACCTAACATACCCAGAGAAAACCACAGCAAGTATTTGAATGCAAGGTGTCAGTTTTTTAAATGTAATTTTCAAAAGATGAAGCTGCTATTATCTGCTACTTTGGCTACAAAACATACATCTCCCTGTATGTACTAAGGCTGAGCATACTGGAAGCACTTAGCAAAGGCTGTTCTTACATTTACTGTAGAATCAATGAGAGACAGTTTTTCCTAGACAATTAAAAGAAAGAAAATCTTAGGCTGGTAAAAGGAGCATACAATTATATAAAGGTTATCACAAAACTAAAGTTATGGGCAATAATACATTTTATTTTTCCAAGTGGTTTTCATATCACCATTCCACTCATGTTAAAATCAAACTTACAGCAAGCAAATAAGCATGATCCGACCTACTGCAGGGATGAGGAGTGATTCTTGTATCACCGTGCGAAGACTTACAGAAAGTGAAATAATTACCTTTAATCTTACTGTTCTATCAAAGAGACCAAGGAACCCACTTGCCGGGTTAAGCGTGTCAGAAAGACAAATTATACCAGCCCTGTGTGCATGGATTCTGAGGTGCTGAATACTAATTTTAAAGGAGTTTTATCAGATAACCAGATGAAAAGAAGTAACGGGGACTTGTTACTTTTCAAGAGTATATGCCTTGCCTGGTTGCTAGCAATTAAAGTTTGACAGCATGCCAAGATACACATATAAAATAGGCTTGAAAATATTTGTTTTCAAAAATCACTATTTCGTATAAATATTCAGATCTTGGAACATTTTATAGAGTGGAGGTAGAGAATAGGCTATTGTATTTTGATAATATCATTTGGGGACACCATAAATAAGTACATGATGATAGGTTAATTAAAGCACATCACAGAACTCAGCCTTCTAGATTGATGTTAAAGAGGAAAATGTGTCAGTGCATGAAATAACATTCCCAAGAGATAAATTAGTTATCTGCTGCATTTATTGTTTTTCCTTAACACTCTCATGCACTGACCTTGCTATTCTGCATATGTGATTATCTTAGTTAGAATAAAAATATTTCTTTAATAATTCAAAATATATTGAAACAGGTACTGTGGTATATGCTGCCTGGTCTCCTTTACTGTATCGTTCTGGTCCTGAATACTGATGAGAACTGCTGCTAGGCAAACTGAAGTGTTGCTCTAGCCTTAGAAAATGCTATGGGTAAATAGCTCTGCCTGTGATAATGTTCTCAGGACTTAAGAGTAAAAAGAGACTCGTACTTCAGTTATGCCAGTGTACCCCAAATCACAGAAACATTAAGGTCAGGAAAAATTATATGATGCTCTGGGCAATGAACTGCCTTCTTTTAATGACTTGAGGAAAAGTCTATGCTGCATTTTCCAGCTTCATGCAAAGTCCTTACAGGTACAGCTAGGCTAACACCACACCTGTGTCACCATTAAAAAAAAAGCAGTAAAAAAACACAGGTATGTATCTCTTCTGCCAGGAGTCTTCCATGTATTGATATAATACTGCCTCACTACCTATTCATTCCCTGCCAAAATCTACCTGCAAACCCATATACATTCTGCAAGTGCTATCCCTTCATTTCCAAATAGCATAGTCAACTCATCCTCACTTTCAAAATATAAAAGTGTTTTTTGCCGAAAACACTTCTAGCTGGCACATGGAGCAGACAAGCGGTCATGGATCTATGGAGGACCATCTCCCACAGAGCCCACCCTCTTCTACAACTTCAGTTTAAACTCAAAAGATCTGAGATCTGATTTCTACCCCTTCTGTAAAGAAAAGGCACCAAGAAGAGCCAGGGGAGCTGAGTTTCAGGAACAGCCTGAAGATAAGGTAGGCAAAGATCAGCTCTGATAGCCAGCTGATCAAACAAGAAATTTGAGTAACTTTTCTTCTAAGGGCAGGTCTAAGGACTAATCTAGGAGAGAAGAAATGCAGGAGCAGTAACATACTTCAAAGCCTGGTAAATGCTACTCCCCATCCTTAATCTCACCAAAAGAAACATAACATAACAGGAAGGGATTTTTCAGCTATGGCTGATTATTGCAACAGATGATTTTATAGATAGCAGATAGAATTTCATTTTGGTTGAAGGGTCTATGCTTCTCCCTAGACTGGCTTACAGCACATTTCTTTGGTCCCCTTTTTATTCTCCACCAGCACTTGTGATTCAGGCAGGAATAACAACCCAGAATCTATGACTAGTAATGTTTTTTAACCATTTTTACAGTTACCTGGTTGAAAAATAACCCCAAATTTCTCCAGCATAACTGGTTGTACAGTGACCACAAGCCTGGAAATCCATTCCAGAAGATGGGTCTCGAAAGGAAAGGCCAGTTTCCCCATAGTACATGATGAACTAACTCCTGGTGTGTCCCTTCCTGTTGGTTAGTGAGGTTCAAGAGCACTGAGACATGTACAGAACACATGGGAATATATCGTGGGGACAGATGTGAAGTCACAGAGTATAGGGCATGTGTGACTTGAAGAAGGAGTAAATAACGTGTTAGATTTGCACATTTCACATAACCTTACATGGTTTGCCCTGGTCCACGCAGTCACCTAATGCAGCTAGTTAGAGGAACAGCTCAAGGAGCTAGTCTCACACAGCTGTTAGTAGACAACTTCAGCACCAGGTAGGGGGGAAACCATGGCAGAAAAGGAGGAAGTGGTCACATAAGAGCAGTCACTTTCCAGGAACATAATAGGAGCTCACCAATGTAAAGAGAAGGTACCTCAAATCAAATTCCCCAAAAAGGCCCAATGTCCTTGAAAATAAATGGTCAACTCCCTTAAAGTCTTCAAAAAATCAATTTAGAAATACTGTCAGGACCACTGAAAGGCACCTGCAAAGGGTGAACATCAATAAGATCTATTTTTGTGATCAGGATCACATATGTCTCTCAACTGCCTACACAAGACTGTGAATATGAAGTCAAATGGGGGAGTTACAAGGGATTCAAGCTGCATTCTCAACGCTGGCAGCCTTCTTGCCAGGATCAGAGGAGCCATTGGTACTGATTTCATGGGGCTTACATTATGTTGAAGGAGGTTACTATTTCAGGCCTATTTCTTTTATAGGGCCACTGCTTTACATAGTTACCTTAACACTGGCACGTAAAAGGGAGTTTTTGCACTCTCCGCATCAACAGTCTCCTTTGTCCATGTGGCTTTTCATTTTCAGAGTGCTAAGCACTCGTGACTCATCAAAGTGTGTTCTGGCTGCCAACCCCAAGGCCCCAAGAATATCTACATGACTTGTGGCACAGTCTGAAAAAAGAGCAGATGCTCAGACCAAGATAACAGGACAACCCAATTAAGGACTTCTCAGAGATTTCCACACTTTCAGGTCTTCACCCTACTAGTCTGAAGCATTCAAATTAATGCATTTCCACTAGGAACTTCCACAGTCATCCAATGCCCTCATCCATGAGGCACGTCCCTGACAAGAAAGTCAGACTGATTGATCCCTGATTTCCCTTCTTGAAAGTCAAAATATATAGCATTAATTGTATTCAAAGCCAGAAGGCAATCCATACATAATACGGTCCACTAGGGCCAGGTTCTTTTGTCACATTACAATAGGTAGCTTCCCAGAAGAGATTGATATGGTAGATTTGTATGTATATGTACAAAATAATGGCTAGAAACTTTGAGCAATTAGGCTACAGAGAGGACTGGAGAGAGGGGAAATAGAAAAGACTTGTTTTGAACACGAAGCAGAGCAGGAAACATCTTCTTTGCTGAGTGGTGAAGCCCAGTGGCTACTGTGTTGTCCTGATCAGAAGTGACAATAACATGAACACAGAAAAGAATAGTCTTCCCTTCAAGACAGACAATTTCTAAACACAGGTAGAAAGCGAAAAGTGTATTGTCTCCTGCTGCTTATGTATCTTGTTTCAGACATAAACAATCTTTCTGTACTTGGAAGTTACCAATTTTGCTGGTTCATTTAATGAAGTTATTAATTCTTCTGCAAACCTAGCAGAAGAAGGTTGTCCTTATCCTCTGTTGTCAGATGGAATCTGACAACATATAATCATAGAATAGTTTGGGTTGGAAGGGACCTCTAAAGGTCATCTAGTCCAACCACCCTGAAATGAGCAGAGGCATCTTCAACTTGATCAGGTTGCTCAGAGCCCCGTCCAACCTGACCTTGAATGTTTCCAGGGATGGGGCATCCACCACCTCTCTGGGCAGCCTGTTCCAGTGTTTCACCACCTTCATCATAAAAAATTTCTTCCTTATATCTAGTCTGAATCTAACCTCTTTTAGTTTAAAACAATTACCCCTTGACCTATTGCAACAGGACCTACTAAAAAGTCTATCCCCATCTTTCTTATAAGCCTACTTTGAGTATTGAAAGGCCACAATAAGGTCTCCCTGAAGCCTTCTCTTCTCCAGGCTGAACAACCCCAACTCTCTCAGCCTTTCCTCATAGGAGAGGTATTCCAGCCCGCTGATCATTTTCATGGTCCTCCTCTGGACCCGCTCCAACAGGTCCATGTCTTTCCTGTGCTGAGGGCTCCAGACCTGGATGCAGTACTCCAGGTGGGGTCTCAACAGAATGGAGTAGAGGGGCAGAATCACCTCCCTCAACCTGCTGCCCACGCTTCTTTTGATGCAGCCCAGGATACGATTGGCCTTCTGGGCTGCGAGCACACATTGCTGGCTCATGCCCAGCTTTTCATCCACCAGTACCCCCAAGTCCTTCTCTGCAGGGCTGCTCTCAATCCCTTCATCCCCCAGCCTGGATTGATGCTGGGGGTTGCCCCAACCCAGGTGCAGAACCTTGCACTTGGCCTTGTTGAATCTCATGAGGTTCACACAGGCCCACCTCTTGAGCTTGTCCAGGTCCCTCTGGATGGTATCACGTCCCTCAGGCATGTCAACCACTCAGCTTGGTGTCATCTGCAAATTTGCTGAGGGTGCACTCAATTCCACTATGTCATTGATGAAGATATTAAACAGTACTGGTCCCAATATGGTCCCCTGAGGGACACCACTTGTCACTGATCTCCATGCAGACATTGAGCCGTGGACCAGTATTCTCTGGATGCGACTATCCAGCCAATTCCTTATCCACCAAACTGTCCATCCATCAAATCCATCTCTCTTCAATTTAGAGAGAAGAATGTTGTGGGGGACCATGTCAAAGGCCTTACAGAAGTCCAGATAGATGACATCCGTAGCTCTTCCCTTGTCCACTGATGTAGTCATTCCATCATAGAAGGCCTCTAGGTTGGTCAGGCGAGATTTGCCCTTAGTGAAGCCATGCTGGCTGTCTTGAATCACCTCCCTGTCCTCCATGTGCCTTAGCATAGCTTCTAGGAGGATCTGCTCCATGAACTTACCAGGCACAGAGGTGAAGCTGACAGGTCGGTAGTTCCCAGGGTCCTCCTTTCTGCCATTTTTAAAAATGGGTGCAACTTTTCTCTTTTTCTAGTCACCGGAGACTTCACCTGACTGCCATGGCTTTTCAAATATAATGGAAAGTGGCTTGGCACCTACATCAGCCAATTCCCTCAGGACTCTGGGACGCATCTCGTCAGATCCCATAGATTTATGTCTGTTCAGATTCCTCAGGTGGTCATGAACCTGATGTTCTCTTACAGTGGGAGGGGCTTTGCTCCCCCAGTCCCTGCCTTGAGGTCCATCCACTCGAGAGGTATGGGAAGAGAGGTTGCCAGTGAAGAATGAGGCAAAAAAGTTGTTGAGTACCTCAGCCTTCTCCTTGTCCATTGTTACCAGTTTGCCAGTTGTGTTCATCAGGGATGGGGTCTATCTAGATTTGCAGCTAGAGTAATAAATGGCAGACTGGTCTCTTCTATCAAAGGTATTCTTGGCCCACCTCCTGGCAGCTTCTCCCCATATCTGAACTGTGTGCTTCATCCATCGAGACTTAATCTCCACTATGCAGACAGCAAGGTGCCCAGCTGCAGAGTAGCATCACAAGAGGGAAATAAATACAGGCCAGGAGCAGGGCATTTAGTGACCACCACCCATGTCTCTCCACTAACACTTCTGCATACACCAAGAACAGGAAGGGAGACAAGATGATAGTCCAGGGAGCAGAGCTCAAACGAGTGCAGGGATGTGCTTTTAGAACACCCCTACACACTGACATGGTTTTGAAGAATTTTCTGAGCCTATTCAATCTTGTATTTAATTTCCTGCAAAGAGAGATTTTAAATGCCTGCTCAGCTAAGATTATTTTCTGGATAATTCAACTCTAGAGGAACTTTATCATAGGTCAAACTTATACTGAAGAACTTTTGCCTTCAAGTTAAAGACATTGGATAATACATTTTGTGAAGGTTCTTCTGGTACTTGCTAGGGATATAATGGCTCCTTACATGAATTTGATTTATATGTTTCACACATTAAACATTTTAAAATTTCATCAGCAATCCATGTGTACACAACAGGTAAGGAAAGAATTTCTTCTACTCCTGTTCAGAAAAATGTTCTTAGCCAATGCAATATACCGTTTCCTTTTTTATTCCATTTAAAGTCACTGTGGTCCTCTTTCAATAACTATGGATAAAAGTTTCAACTTTTGGTACATAATATTTATGTACCAAATAATGTATGGGTATTTAAACCCATACTTAGGAAGTGGTCTAAGAGGTCTAACTGGCCAGAGCACTCACACTTAAAACTATTTATCATCTATACTAGTTTGCATTAGCTATATGCACTAATGCAAAGGAAAAGAAACAGAAAAACATTTCTATTTGCTTTCATCCCTCCTTCAAGTTTGGCTGTTTCACAGCTGACAGATCTGTGTCTCCAAACTATTCACATTGCAGTTCTTGCAACTAAACTAGCAGAGCTTTTGCAGTGCTTGGGATGCCTATGTCTGCTGCTATGTAATGGCCCGGGCCACTCCCTGCTCTCTTGTAAATATGTGATCTTAATCTGCCATGACTTAAATTTTACTTAACACATACCTGGTACCTTTGTAATCTTGCTAGCAATCTTTGCTCACTGAGGATTGTTTTAGTCAGAGACTTTTATAATGGCAGCTTCTGAGAGTTAATGGTCAGTTTGGGTCTCAGTGTTTACAAGAAACATGCTTGTGACAAGCTTTCACATCCGACATCATTACTTTTCATTACTGGATTGAGTGCAAGAGTTAAAATCAGATTTCTTCCCAGGAAGCACACATAAGAGGCAGAATGGGCCCTCAGATCTCACATTCATGTTCTCCTAAGTCTCAGCCCAGCCAGAATAACTGATACAGTCTTAACAGGAGCCAAGAAGCAGCAAAACACAGTCTGCTTCTCGGTTTGGTTAATTGGCCATAGTAAAGCACTATAGGGCAGCACAGAGGTGCCCTGAGATGTAATGCAAACACAACCCTTCCCTCTGATACACTGGTAGAAGGGAAGTGAATACATCTAAGTACATCTATTCTCGGTACTAAGTCGAGTTTTAGTTGAGTTAAAACTGGGGTTCAGCTGGGGTACAGCAAGGGTACAGCTACACCGTCCCTGAGGTATTTACACAGGGACTCCAACCACAGATTTATTCATGACCATGAATTTTACTTTTAAAAACAAATAGGGATGTATAGGAACCTTAATCATCCTTCTTCTTACCTTACCTTCTTCCCAAGAAAAATTGTTCAAACTCATCCAAAGATGATCTTGGGGAAGACTTGAGCTTCCATAAAGAAAACAGTGAAGTAGTATTTGCCTCTGTCACAGGTACAGAAGGGTTGGACACTTGAGTTCTGGTAAATATTAAAAGAAGAAAAAAAGCCATGCAATTAATATGCTGCCTTAACTCTCTAGTTCCTTACCACCAAAGTATCTGACATCATCCCATGGAAATTAATACCAATAGTAAAGTCTCTGTCGACCTTCATTAATTTTCTAGCAGTAAGTTTGAAGTCTCCAACAGCTCCAGTTCATCCCATTTAACTTTATCTAACTGAAGCACCTAAAGTTTGGCTATATAGGAGGTATAATGCTATAAAAAGACACAGAAGACTGCATTACCCCACTGAGATACTGTTCTCTCTCCGTGGTTTGTATGGGAGTAGAACAGCCCCAACCCCAGCTCAAACAGCATGTGCACCGGAGCTCATTCTGCATTGGCTAATTTTAGCAGAGGATCAAAAACCTCTTTCCTGCACTCATTAAATTGATGCCTGAGGGTGTCTAGAGCAATTGAATTCCTAGCTCCAGTGCCATAGTAAGATGGAAAAACATCCAGGCCAAATTTGCAGGCAAATTCAACACATCATCATAGAAGCCTTTCTGGACAGGTCCCTATAGAAGTTAATTTGATGTGGACTTTAAGGTAGTTTCAAACACATGGAAATGCTGAGAGAGAGCAGGTGACACCAGCAGACTTTTCTTTCCTTTGTAGCAGAATTCCCCCCTGCAGTGCAAGGAGCCAGACTAGTTACACTTCCATGGGAAAGCATCTGTGTATCTAGCAACACCAGTGGGTAAATTTCAACCTTATGCAATTTAAACTGCTTGAAAACTTTATATTCCTGGAAAAACAGAATCACGAAAAAGCTGCAGGCAGGCAACTAACAAGAGAATTACTAACAGATACTAGTGGATCTTACATATCTAAATTTTCTGGTCTATGTCACAAAGGCAATATCACAATTGCAGTAAACACTCAGCAACCTCTATAAATGTTTCAGATGTCATGTAAGTGGTGTCAATAAGAAGCTTCATTCAGCTAATAAAACATGTCAGCTCTTCAATCTGCTGCTTTACTGACCTTGAGATTGTCCTATAAGAGGTATTATAAAGAAAACAATTGCGTGTCATAGGCATGGGTGATGTGATGTATGCACCATCCAGAATGCACTCAGAGGAAAAATCCAGTATAGCTAAAAGGTATTCTTGTGTGTAAAGTGGAATTCCAGTTCCTACTTAATCTTGATTTTTTTCTTTTATTTAAACAAGTCCCTGCTGCTTTCTTATTGCCCAATCCAAGGCTCAGCCCAAGAGTGGAAAAATGGTTTTGAAAGCCTCAGTGAAATTAATTGACTCGTTCAGTTGTCCTGTCGTGATAATTTTTCCCATATATTTTAATCCAACACTCAGTGTCATATCCAGCAGGCAGGGCTAGAAACTTCTAAGCACACTTGTTTTCCCCAGATGCCCTTTCAGAGGTGCCAGCACAGCCTAGCAGGGTTCAAACCAATGCATGTGCAGCAGGGAAACAGGGAAACGCTGGCCCTCTGCACAGATGCACGGCATCAGCTGCAGGACAGTCCACTGAGGAACCTCCTGCCTGCTGTCTCACTCTGGAGTACTAGACCCATTAAAGGACCCAGTCTGATGGTTTTCAAAGACAGATTTTAAAAACTTCACACTGTAAATATTTACAGAAGCATCAAAGCCAGTTAACAACCAACTTCCATGGGAAGATAGACACCTAAACTGATCAGGCTCTTCCCTACCATCTAAGTCATCTGCTTCATTCTGGAATTTGTGAAGCTTGGAGAGGGCTGCTAAAACTGTTGTGACCTGTGCTGCTCCTGGACCAGTGAGGACAAGGTTCAGTAGTGACAGAAATCCCTCCTCACAACTTTCTGACTGCCATTGCATCAATCAAGAATGAGAAGGATGTGAATACCAGATGCACAGTGAAAAAAGAAGAAAGCCACCCCAACAACATGGTACAATATCTGCTTTAAAAACTTACCTCTCTGGATTTTATTTTCTCTAGCATCGAAGAGGAGAGAGGCATGAGATGTTTACTTAATTAGCAAGTTCTTGTAGATTTTGGATAATGTCTTCTCCTTTCACCTCCTTCTCTTCAGCATCAGGTCTAAGAACACACACAGAGTGAAGGGACCAGACTGACAAAATACGGGCAAAACATACCTGGATTACTTGCGTAAGAGTAAGAGCTGATGGCTACTTTTATTTCCAACTCTCCCACACAAGAGCAACAGCACACATTCAGAATTTGATTGCTGCAGATAAGTAACACCTCAAGCCCCCCAAAGGTTTGCACTTTGTCAGTCATTTTACAGATTCTTCTGTGGTCCCTGCTAATGACATTAAGCAGGTGTTTACAAGAACTTTTACTAACTAGAGATGAGTGCTGTCATACAAGGAGGTTATGGTAAGCAGCTCTGAGATTTGCTTATGAAGTAAACAAAGGCTGAGGTGCACAAAGAGCCTTTTTCACTACATAAAAGCTTACTTGGCAGCTGCCCAGCTTTTGAGGGTGAACTATGCCTTTCCAGTCACCTGTCACCTGACTGTTTCTTCAGATATGGGTAGCCCAGCAGAGTACTAGTTCTGTCCAGGATTTCTGGATGTTGGGTATCCATTTATTTTGCATAAGAGGCTACTGTGAATGCACAGATGAATTGTTCATTGTAAATACAGTCAGTGTGTATCATGCAAGATGTATCTAATCTACTGTAGATAATCAGAGCGTGTGCAATGTCTATCACATTTTGGCTGTGCTTTACAACGGGCGTCTAACCTGCACAAATGCAGAAATGTCTAGATATGCATCTAGAGCATATCAGACCAGAAATACCTGTTCTGGTCTGATGAAACCTGGACACTGAAGTCCCCTCCTGAAATTAGATGTTTGCAAATGTTTAGGGAAGGTATTGCCTACATTATAACATGAAAAAACAAAACTCTGATTTATTGTAAATTTAGCTAGATGTGTTTAGAGAGAAGGGGAAGTTACTCAAGCTCTGAGTCAAATGGCAAGGAAGCAATTATGCTGCTCTGCAGCACCATGGTGGTTAGCACCATTGTTGTATCAAGCCTGGGCACCAATCTGTCTTTATAATACTGTATTATTTTAATATTCACCCAGCAGATTGTATTTGCTTGTGATTTCCAAAGCCAGCCAGAGTTTGATCTGGTTTTCCAATAACAGAGCAATCAACTTTACCTGTGATATGTATTTTTTCAATGCTATGCATGTATCTAGCATCAAAAGCTCTGAGACCACATTACCTTTGTTATTATCATATGTGTAGAGGGAAGAGCTGACTTCTGTGGTTTCATATGATATAAGGTGGGACAACACATTGACGAAAGTTAATATCTTAATGTTTTTAAGGAGTTAAACAAACTGACCAGTATTTGGAAAGAGTTGAAATTTTCCTTTACGGAGAAAGGCTGCAGCTGTTAGGTTTTACTCAGGGTTTTCTGCTGTAAAGCTGACTGCAGAAAAAATAAATAAGTAAATATGAACTACAGAAAGCACCCATCTAATGGCTGCTTTTGCTACTTGGAGTCTGAAAAATTACAACAAAGGAAGGTTAAAATAATCAGCAATGGTATAAATACTACTTAAGCCAGCAGTCACATATGGTATATTAGCAATGTAGATGGATTTAATTTAAACTGAGATCAGTGCATACATCTGTTATCAACCAAACCTACAAAATATTTTCCGCAGAAAATGAAATGTAATGATATAAGTGCTCATCTGTAATAGAGTTATAACAACTCCAAATGGTAAAACTAGTGCCAGTTTAATGCATTTTGTCAGCTAATGTTAACCAAACAGACAATTCCTATGACGATTGCCTTGAAGTGAACAGATTGTGTGATAGGTCATAATCAAGCACACATCCTTAGATTAACAGCTCCAAAGGACTGCATACTTCTGTAAGTCACCCTGTAATGCAAAACCAAGTGTGATTTGTCACACCACTTCAGCCTCCATTACAGCTAAGATAGTATTGTGGAATTTTTCAGGCTTCACAGGAGGAATATTAAAATGGATAATACTAGCACACATTTTAAAGAAAATTCTCAGCACTTGCCAAGTCATGCTCTCTGAGGTATCTGCCAGTGTGGGAGGGATGCATGCTCTCAAGGGGGCCTGTGTTTCATGGTCATCTCAGGCAGGGGGCTGCAAAGTTCATTAAATGATCTTATCTCGCTGCTGGTTCTGTTCAAAATAGCCTTGATATGATGAAGGATTTATGTTACCCCCACTTCAAATAAAAAGTACCGAGGGATGCATTTCATTACTACCCTGTGACACTGGAGAAGCCAGGGCTGCAGTGGTAATATTCCTCATTTGCTTGTGTCACACAGAGGATTTATTTGCAGGAAGAGTCCAACTCCAAAGGTAAGTAAGTATTTGGTTTTTTGTAGCAAGTTTTTCATAATAATGTCAGCAAGAAATGCATTTGTTCTCTAACTTTAATTCTCACAAAAGTATATTCTAGGAAAGTTGAGAGTGTGAGGAAAATGCCAGGGACGAGTGCCCAGTTTAGCAGCATTCTAAGGAAGCTGAGTAGCATTGATACAGAAAAAATATTTATGGGCAATTTCCATGCCACAACCCTGGATAAAACACCGGGACGTGTGGCTGTACATTCTCAACTGATGGGTTAAATGGTAGCCAAGGTTACACACACACTCCTCTCGCAAAGGTTTTTTAACAGCGATCTGCTGCTGAGAGGCTTTTTAATTTAATGGTAGACACCTTCACTTGAATCAGGATCAGTTTCTCTTGCATGTTTTGTCAGAACTGGATGTTCTAACAAAGAACATGAGCCCTGGGCAAGATTTCTCTTCTTTGATCCTAGACCATCGAGTCCTCCTGTACTCAAAAATCAAACAACAAAACAAAACAAGTTCAAGATCCTTGACTAATAAATATTAATTTATGCTATATACTTGATCTTATGAATTCAGCAGTTCATAGGATCAGGCTTCAAATCTATCTGGCAGTGGAGAAAATCTAGTGATCAGAAACAATATTTGATCACGCAAGCAAAGTACAGCCACTTTAAATATGCCTTCAGTGTTGAAAAGTAAAAGCCAGTAAGAGTTGGACAAATCTATGGAAAGCTCAGGAAAGGCATTTGGACATTCTATATTGCACGATGCTTATGAATGCCTGTTCGCTTGATGCTCGCCTCTGTGCAACTGCCACCACAGTCCTGTTTGTGTGTGCCGGTGGAAGGATGTGTGGGAACACAGGCGGCCACCACGGAGAGCCAGGCACAGGGAGTGGGAGAAGCTTGGGAGCAGAGGAGTGCTGAAAAGGTGCTCCAGGGAAAGTTTGGTGAGATCAGCATGAGCAGTCAGGGAGAAATACAGCTCCAGCAAGAAGTGGAGAGAGATTTTCCAGAGGGAACAACAGAGCTGGGGAAATCAGCTGGAAAGATGTTTGAAAGCAGAGGTGTGAGTCAGCCAGGTTAGGCTGGAGGGTGGCCATGGGAGGTGAAGCGGGCAGGAGGGCAAGCTCAACAGACACAAAGACAGAGAAGGGAAAAGTGAAGGGACCTCTTGTGGAAGCCCTTGGCTGTGGTCTGAAGGAGAAGAGTCAGTGAGAACTGTAGAGTGGAAGAGAGCAAGTAGCTAAATAAATAAATAGGCATGGGAGCAGAACTAGGATAGTAACAATTGAATGGATGACCTGGAGGGAAATGAAACTGTTGATTCCTCAAGTGTTTTGCTGAAAAGGTTTTAAAAATTTTAACCCTCAGCCAGAGGACTGCTGAGCCCTCTGGTACAGAAAAACAAGGCAGAGAATCAGTTCCCTCCGGTTCGATAATTGTCGTTCAGGTGTCTGGTATCCAGGGAAGAGTGAAAGCAGATAAAGAGAACTGAGGTCCAACAGATGAAGAGGACAGAAGAAAACACACTGCATGGCATTCAAAGGCGTTGATACTGCCACTGTAGCACTATGAGATGAAAAAAACACATAGCTGCTACGAACCTTTCTTTAATACGTTTCTTTTTCATAAAGGTATCATATGAGAAAAGGTCCCAATTTTGTAACAGTTCAAAGCATTTCAAGAATAGCTATTCTCCAGATCAGAAAAATAGACTCAGACCCATCAGCTTTTCACAGAAAAGCAATAATGAACTGTGGGAATTAGGAACACGGAGAATGGTTGAACAGAGACTGCTGCATAGTGCCTGAGTGCAAACATTTTAACTTGCATGTTAAAATTGATTTGCTAGATATATACTTGTACTCATGCACACAAATAACTCCTACTAGTATTGCTCAGTCACATGTCAGTATGGTTGTCATTTTCATGCACAGAAAAATTCCCATTGCATGGAAAAGTCCAATTAATTTGATTGGAGAGAACAACCTCCTGACTGAACACATATCCCGGTAAGAGCATGTACTTCAAATTCTGCCAAACTAGGAAATACTGCTGGCAGAATAAATCACTTGTCTAGAATTCCCTTACTTCATTGCAAACTCCAGACAATACTGTTTACAAAAGAAAAGCATAGATTGATAGTCTGTAATGCTGAAGTGCAAATGAAAAAAGAACAGTATGGTATACATGCAAAGCCATGCATCTTTGCTGATGAGATACACTAATGAATTTTTGAAAGAGATCAGCACAGTGTTAGGGACCTGTGTGCACCAGAAGACGGTACCAGCCTTCTCCCCCCATCCCATCCCCAGGCTGGTGCTCCAGGTCAGCTCCAAGAGGTGCAGCTCTGTAATTGCGCACCAGCGAGGCAGTCAGAAAAAGCTGTGAGAAACTTCTCCCCAAGTCGCTCACCAGCGGCACCGAGGCTCAGGCCGTTCATGAGATAGACTGCACTGTGCGACCTGCCACACAAACAGAAGGGTACAGGGGATTACACTAAAGTGCTTTCTTCTGCCCCCAAAGAGTTTACCCAGGGTCTGAAGACCTAAATTAGACTTGAAACTACTATGATTCCCCAAGCAGGATCTCAAAGCAAACCTCAGTCAGCCCTTTGAGATGTGAATTGCTGCCAGCTGCAAAAGCAGAAGGTAAATGACATATGCAAGATCCAAGGAAAAAGAGGGAAATCATGGCTGCGATTGCTAGTCCCATTTTCTAAAATCAAAGCAGATTTCTTATTGTTTTAAAGTCAAACATCAGCATTAACATAGATAGTCTACTCTCCTATACATTGTGCAATTTTTTATTAATCCAGTGCATTTATATGATAAGAACAGTCACCAAGCAAGGTCCATGAAAAGGTAGATGAGTAAAATATTGTATTATTTCTAGGAAGATGTATAACACCCTGAAAACTCTGACCAATTATGCTATGCAAGAAGCACAAAAAGGGGGGGAGGGGGGGAAATAGCTTTCATGACTCGTGTAGATGCTTTGTAAATTTTAAAAACCTTTTAAATAACAATTTATGTTCTACTACAGGAAAAACACCCACACTTTTCTTTACATATCATTTTCTAGCTAAGAAACTTGTGACTTACAATTCATTCTATGAAATGGTGTTTCTTGTGGCAATGGTTTCTCATAGAACCAGTGAGTTCCAGCCTCAAACTATTGATTTTTATACTTACAAAAAAGTCAAGATGTCACATTGAATTGATCTCACATTCCTCTTTTGTTCTACCAACAAAATTTTTGAGTTCCAGACAACAGTGCTAGTGGCACAGCTTCCCTACCTTTGTAAGACCTCCTTTAGCAAATTGAGTCTAAATAGTATCAACCTGCTCTAAAATTATTAAATCTAAAAATAAACAATCATCTTCATCTTGTGTAGGATAAAGCCTTGCTAGAGTTTATCCAAATATTCCTTTCATTTGAGAGCAACTACATTTGTTCACCAGCTTGTAACCAGGGCTCTGTCAAAGATGATTACCAGAAAGAGGCTCTCGTTGTTGTCCTCTTGAAGGATTGTCACTAGAGGCTTAAATAAAGCTACGTTTAGTCCTAGCTGTTGCAGGGTAGTTTAAGTCAGACCTAACTGCAAGATCTCTAAAAGCACTATTACAGCTGCCTATATGCTTTAACAGTATATTTCTGCCCACCTGTTGTATCATGCATAGAGATTATTTGTTCAGGCTACTTTGGACGTTACTTCCCTGAAGTCTTTTTCATTCTTCTCTTTCCCTATTAAACGAGGTCCCTTTTGCTAACTACTTCGAATGAGGTTCCAAGGCATGAAAATAAACTGTACCCAGGTGATAACTGCTGGTGCAAAGCCACAATACAGACTTAAGTCCTGTTACTCTCCTCTGAAAAAAGCTGAAGTAGGAGGGGAAAACAGTTTCTGTCACTGAGAAGATTTTAGCAGAGAAACTTTATCTTAGGGCAAGTGAAATACTGGTAGACTAGGTTTGATATTCCCGATTGCCCACACAACCCTGAAGGTTTATGGCAACAGTTTTGAAATGGATGGCAGGACAGAAGCGAATTCAAACACCTATGCACACGATGCATAAGGGCAAAGGAAACCAGGTGGGTTATTTTAACAGTTATTATGCAGTTCCTACAATCACCACGTGAACGGGCTCAAACAGAGGGTTTGAAATAAAAGGTGGTTTAGGGTAGGATGATTCTACAATTCAGAGGAGCAAATGCTGGTGCATTGACACACTGGTGTTTGTCAAGGATGCATGAGGATCAGTAAAATAATGAACTGAAATTCTAAGTTCAGTTGCTTTGATACATATTTGAGTGTTCTCCAGTATTAGGAGGAAAGAAAATAAAGAGGAAGATTAAGGGCTGAGTAAGAGAAAATTCAACACCAAGTTGTCCCTATGTTAATACAAAATAAAAGGTTAGGAAAGAAGGACAGGCTTGGACAATGCTCTTAGTGTGCCTGAGCAAGCACACACAAAGAAAATTCCACAGATAAGACAGAGAAAAACACTAATTCCCACCTCCCCCCCAAAAAAAACCCACCCAAACCTGTAATGTGTAGTACTATACAGACTTCGTAGTCTCAACAGATTTCTAACATTATTCTAAATACTGCCAGCACCAGATGTAAGGTGAAAACCAATGAAAACTAATTCTGAATTTCTCTTTTACTGGGTTTAAAACTTTTTCCTTGGGATTTTTTGTTGTTGGGAGGGAGAGACACATCTATAAAATACATTCAAGCCAGCACCAAGAATATATGCAATCAAACCAGGAGGCAGAGCATTTAAAACCAGTAAAGGATATGTGTATTCTGAAAGCATACACTTGGGCTCAGTTATACCTCGTGGCAACAAGTTCCACAACTTTGCCTTATTCAGGAGAGATATTCACCTTCATATATATAGAAAAGACACATCCACAGTATATTAAACAGGAATTCATAATCATTTGGAAGGGTGATGCTATTATGCTTTGGGATCACTTCTGATTAAAGAAACAAGGAGACATTATTTCCTCAGAGTTTATTTTGGAGCCTCAGGGATATCTGAGAATTTTGCTTGCTGCTTTTCAGAAATGTTGTTATTCTCAGAGACTAACTCCTGGAGTGGAAAGTCCATTAATCTGACCCAGATGGCTGTTACCGTATCTTTTTCATATATTTCTAGATTACTCCTGGTACACAAAAGTTAAAAAGGGTAGTAGTTGCTACCTGGGTTGGCATTGATATATATGTGGATATTTATAGAATACATATATTTTATGAAAACACGTACTCGTATTAAGACAACTTTTGACCTGGAATTAGTTATTCTCTAGCACAGCTGGAGGTGTTCAGCCGTACTTGCAATTCATGTTACAGACTGATGCCAACACTTATATATCCAGCTATAATTTGCCCAGAACCTGAAAAAATGCTCAGTAAATTTCTTCTGCAAAAGTCAGGCTCAAATACTGTGCTTCTATCATTTGTGGAGGCCGTGAGTTGATATATGGAGGTTTTACAGGGAACAACAGGGGAGTCACAGGGAAATCCCAGCAAGAAAGGCACCTCTTCAAAAGGGCTGCTTTTGTTCTCCGCTCATAGAGTCTTTATAATGTGTCTCACAGTTTTTCACAAAACAGCCAAATCTCCAAATGAAATTATGTAAAGATTACCAGTTCCCAATTTTGCTTTTCTTATGCTGCCTGGCAGGGGAATGGCAGCAGTTTCTTCAAGCTTTTCCAAGCTAGCCTTGAGGGACTTGTTTACTAGCTCTCTATGGCTCTGATTAAAATAAATTGCAAATAATTGCCATGAATTCAAACAACACATGAGAGAGCCCTAAATACTTGTTAAAAAAATTAAATGTTCTGGAAAATATTATAATGGCATGTTCATGCAAAACCACACAGCAATCTGGAAGGCAGCATGGATATACTCATTCCATATTTAATGACGTTTTGAAAGTAATGATATGATTTTCTGGCTGTAATGTGGGATACAGAGTCTTGACTGTTAGCCCATGAAGAGTCATCCTGAGACAGATATTCTTTTACTAGGATAGGATTCACTCCAAAATTTATTTGTAAGATGATATTAAATGAAGGGGGAAGTACAGAATGGGCATAGATATATAAATATATTCAATGAATTTGCTCTGTTTTGAAAATTGCAGAAGAGGAAGAAATATTTAATAAGCAAGGTGGCTTTTGCAAGTCAGTACCTTATAAAATTATGTACATACTTTTATACATATAAATTCTCTCCATTCCCAAATAAAGCTAACATAGGTGTTATAATGATTAACAGCAAAGCACCAGAGCTCTTTTTCTTCATTGTTTTAATCTTAGTCAACAATGGTCACTTTATCATTTTATAGATATGAAAACAGTGAGAAAAAAGCCCACTAGATCTGGCAATTTTTATATTTCCTTTCATTTATAAGTACAGTAAAAGGTATCTTAATCATTAAGCTAGAGAATACAACAGAACTGTCCTGCATTGTGAACTTAAAGGTCACAGGCAGATGGAGGTAAGAGATATTTGAGGTGAACAACAAAGAATTCAAATCACTGCAGACAGCATATCCTCAAGTGCCAGAGCTAGGAATGAAAAGCTTAAATAGTGAGTCATGCCCACTGTTATCCTGATCCTACAAAAAAAGACTCTGTGACCCTAATGCTGTGAAAATCCAAAACAGCAAGAGTGTGCTTTAGCCATGAAAACAGATGAGGAACCAATAACTTGTCATATATTTGTTTCACATTTCTCCTTTAGAGAAAATGAATAGTCAATACATACGTCATGAAGTGCGGGGATGTGAAACTAGTGACCTGAGGAACTTCTGGGAAAAGACTATTGAACAACAAACTCGGTATCTGCAAATTGAAAAAGAACGTCAGCGAAGAAGTGCTCTGACAAAGTGGGTAGTTTGCATCTGGAAGGATTATTTGA
This sequence comes from Aptenodytes patagonicus, assembly GCF_965638725.1. Taxonomy (NCBI): domain Eukaryota; kingdom Metazoa; phylum Chordata; class Aves; order Sphenisciformes; family Spheniscidae; genus Aptenodytes; species Aptenodytes patagonicus. The sequence goes on along the minus strand of NC_134982.1, from coordinate 47,988,076 downwards.
GTTTGCATTGTAATTCTTTTTTAAAGAAAAGTGATATTTAAGTCATGCAATGAAAGCTGAAAGTATTTTTCTTAGATTTTTAGAGAATAATAAATCTTCCCAAATTGGCATGCAAATGCTAATGTGTCTAAGCTATGGCTTCACAGGATAAGAGAATAATTCACTCTTGTTCCATAAATGGGTCCAAAGTGTGGAACTTTCTGAAGTTATCAGGACAACATCTAGAAGTGCAGGCTTGTCTTGAACATCAAAGCTTATGTTCACAGCAGAGCTAGCACAGATATGTACCTGGCCTACCCTTTCTCTGTGGCCTTGTTTTCACAAGAATATAGTTTGAATTAATTAAGATGGCTTAATCTGCATAAGGTAAATCCATAATAAAGCAGACGGTCCAAGTGTACTAACTGACCAAGGCAACCATCATCCATAGCCATACTTACCTCCATCAGTCATATTTACCTTAACCACAATGAGAAAGACCAGACTGCGGCAACATCAGTACAGTTTTGCTTCACGTGAAGTCTCCATAAATTGAAGGCACATGCAAAGGTGGCTATTTTTGCTTGAGACCATTCAATGAGTAAGCATTTTTTCAAATTCTCCCTCATACCTCTCTTTGGATTGATGCTTGAAAAAATAAAAGCAAGGATGGCCTTGCATTAATAACCCTGGATGAAGGAACACTGGAATTAGTCTCTAGCATGTTTTATCCATTGTAACTAACCTCATTTCAATGTCTCAACTCCTCAGCTGTGAAATTCCTGTCTTTTCTATTTGAGGCAGTCTTTCTGTGGTTCCTAGATACTACCAAAAAGAAAATAAAGTGCCACCTATCACCTAAAGCTGTCTGCTATGGGTCTAACAGAAGTTTCAACATACACAGTGTTTCCAAGCCAAATAGTGCTCAGGAGCCCCTGTGCAGTACTTTTTAAAATGCACTTCTGAGGAGGAGGGGGACTGGGGAAATGTTGGGTGATGCTACCCAGCAGGTGGCAGCAGGCAATCTCCAGTGGAGATGACAAGTCACTCCGGCACACAGAGGCACTTGAGAGAGGGCACAATGGAGATGAAGATGAACCACAAAGCTCAGGTGAGCCCTCATCGGGATTTAAGAGCTAGTCCTGAAGTGCCATCCAGCAAAGCACTCTAAAGGGGCAGGATAGTTTGCATGACAACTGGGAAAAATCACCAAAGGATAGCACTGGTGGGAAACATGAAAGGTGTAACTGTGTTCCCTGTAAAAATATGGGGACAAGCTGATCCATGTTTCTGTCCTTAGGCTCAGAAATGAATGGATGGAGAGGCTGGAAAAACGGATAAAGATGTTGAGGACCCAACCTGAAGACCCATCTAGCTGAAGAACCCACACTCATTACATGTTTGGGGGAAAAAGAAAATTGTTTTGTAGGAAAGCATGATGGTGTGATGCAAAAGCTCAAGTCAATTTTACTTTGTGGCTTAAATGAGTTATAATTAATTAGCTGTCATTGTTAGAAGCTTCATATGTGGAATGTCTATTGCTGCTTTTAAGATTATGCATCCATCCCTTCATTTGATAAACGGAGATTGAAGTACTGTGAAGTCTTCAAGACTAATAAATCATGGTTCACTGAGCTGTAAATGCCTGGAAAAAGAGTTTAGTTATACAGTTAGTGCTCAACAAAAGCGTTTCCTCGACATTTTACGTTTCTGTATAGACCGATTGTAATCTAATGAAGTTATTTTCTTTCAAGATTTTTTAATGAATAGTTGAGGCATTGTTTTTTTAACACAGCAGAGCCCAACTCAGACTAAGGAAGAGGGAACATGCACAAAACATGCCACCACATCCCAGATCACCAGTGGAGCGAAACTTGGTGGGAGTTACAGATCCTAGGTGCCATACTAAAAGTCTGTGAAGCTATTAATATGTATCCTGAGAAATAGGCTCTGTGAGACACCAGCAAGAGTTGGTTAATTAGTTAACGCACATTAGCTAACTTGAGACACTATATCAGCAAAGACAAAACAACTTGGAATTTAAGGCTGCTTCTGGTACCTGACCTGGCTTGTCTAGAGCTGGACTGATATCTCTGTTTCACAAAGCAGCTTGATGCATTTTCACAGCTGTCTGTCATCATGAGTGATGAGTACAGTTTTTCCTCTAACACTTTTTCCCTCTAAGACCTAGTATATATTCCTTAACAACCAGTACCTTCAGAAACATGGCAGGTTTCCTCTCCCACATTCGTCATGAGTCAAAAATGTTCTAGTTCCCTTCTTAATGCTTCATCAGGAAATGTGGCATTTCCTCCAACAGTATCAAAACATTTCAATAGGCTGGTGTAATAAAAATGCTTCCTTTTTAGGGTGACTGCTTTGTTGCCACCAGAATGCTTGGGACAATGTACTGCAAAATGAGTTGTTTTGAGCATGCTAAAAATCTCCTCCCTCAATTGCTTAAACTTTTAGTCCCCTTTTATAAGACTGTTTCACTACTTCTCTGTTAATTCATATTGTTTCAGAGTACAGAAGATTTGAATTGCCAGTGGGGCAAGAAGAGAACAGCAAAGAGTTTGGGGTTTAAAAATATTTACAACATCTGTTCTTTTAAAGCAAAACAAAAATTTGAAATGCTATTTTTTCTCTCTTTATCCATCACCTTTTAAACTCACTCTTATGTGTCCCAAGGTCAAACCAAATCTATTATGGGAATTTAAACACGTAAATAATGTTTGAGAAGCCTGAGAAATCCATGAAAGCATGAAAAAAAGATGACCTTGGAACACGTAAACAGAAATCAAGATATCAGCAGGTATGTCACCAAACTTGAGAGCAGAGTTTGCCTGCCAGCTGAAAAAAGTTGCTAAACTCATGTTCTTCAGTTGAGTCTTTTTCTTAAGCAATTTTTAAAGTAACATCAACTGGGAATATGCAGGATAACAGTATAATTACAATATAGCTGTGCTTTAATAAACAATCACTAGGTAGACATACAACTTAATATTGGGGTTTAGTAAAAATCAGATTTCTTTGAAAATGCCAGTTCACACACTTTAATTCTCACATCATCTGTCTGTGCCTTGTGCTTACAGAAGCTCTACCTGCACTCCATTGTGAAACAGCAGTGATTTTTATACCATTTTGGCTGAAATTAGAGCTTGAACTGAGCTAAGGGAAACATTTTGCATCCCCTCATTCATTGTGTAAGTGACTGCACAAGGTGCAAAACAGAGGGAATCAGAGTTGGCATATTTTAAAAAAGAAAGAGGTACCCTTGGAATAAGCTTTTCTTTGCATCTCACATAGTTGAGGTCCTTCTTCTCCTCTTCTCATAAAGTAAGTCAGAATGAGGAAAATCCATGGAGAGCCAGGAAAAGACATGCCAGGAAGTGACTCCCATCTGAGTGCCTCATTGCACATCTCATATGGTTATGGCACTTAAGAATGCTTTGGAATATGTCCCTGTCAAGCTAGGATACCCCAAAATCATCTCTTTAAAATGATAAACAGGAACTTATTTTTTACAGACTGCATCTATTCCAGCCCAAGGCCAAGAGGAGTTCTGAAAACGTATTTCCAGAATTAAGCCACTTTTCTTCTGAGCTTTGCAATTTCACCTTTAGTGTCTAAATGAATTCTTTCAGGCTCAGGTTCCATGGCATTAGATTCAGGACTTTGGGCCATGTCATCTTTATTTATCTAAGTGCTAGCAACATGTTTTGATATAAAGGTCACCACTTTTGCAGGGGTAATCTACCTAGGAGTTTTGTAAATTACCACCAAAAAAAGAATACATATCCAGAGAAATAAATATAATCTACAGTCAATCAGCAAAAATAAAGAAGTGTGATAGCATTAAAATTCAAATCTAAATGTCAAGAAACAATCTTAATCAGAAGCTGGAGCAGACTCCAAGATGAAAATGGTTCCGGCAATTTGAAAACAGAAAAATATAAATCTTTAATTTACCTTGAAGGTCATAAGAGAAATTAAAAGGAGGCAAAAAAAAAGCAAGCTGCAATTTCTGTGAGACTCAGAAATGAGCCATAATGTTATAAAAAGGAGTAGAGAAACCTGACTGTAGGACTGGAAAAGTCGTCAGCTAAAAACTGATAAAATCAGCTGGGTTTTATAAAATCATTATGGTTAAAGAGGATGCTTAAATGCTCTTCAGACTATTTTTCACCAATATGCAGTTTCAGAGGAGTGCAGTATTCAGTTAAACAGGTTAAACTTAATAACTCAAATGTTTATAAAATAGCTCCTTGAAGAAACACTTCATTTCTCTTGATTTTTTTCTATCCATATTTTCACATTGCTTTTGAGTGTAACAGCAAGAGATTTTGAGTTATGCCAGTCTAATTTTATTAGCTTTATTAGTGGTAGATACTTGCTTATTTTCCTAGATTTCATTATTTTACCATTCCTTTGCTTCATCCTGGCACTGAGTAGCAAGAAAACACGTCACTTTCTCATTATGAATGCATGGTACAGAACTTTTTGAAAAAGCTTGTAACGGTGACAAAAATCAAATGTAGTAAAGTTTTACCGTCCTCTGAGGCAAACACTAAACAATGTGGACCTAAGTCCTTTTAAATAGTATTTATGGGAAGTATGCTCCGTGTTAGCAAAAGAATGACTGACACTCCATTTTAGCTGTATTAATGATCCTCCTAGTGTATGGATAAGGGCTGACAGCTGTGAAGAATGATTCTGTCAGTAACTTAACAGAATTCTTAGCAGTTTAGCCCAAACTGAGACAGCTTAAATACAGTTCTTTGCTCAGTACTACTTCCTGACCAATGTCCTTCCCTAATCAAAGAGCTCCTCTGTGGAGCTCTCTAATTAAGGAGCAAATAAGCATAACTCAGCCACTGCAGCCAGATTCTGAATTTGAACAACTGATGCAAGTCAGGCAAAAGGCAAGATGTCTTTCTGGTAAGATGGTAGAGACAAATCAGGGAGATGGTTGAGCTATGCCCAACTGAGGCTCCCCAGCCCTGCCACAGCAGAGTTTCGGCAATGAAGCCTGTCCTGCAGCCCAGCGTGGGATCACCCAGCAGACTTTCTTTAGCGTAACACCCAAAGATCATGTGTTCCCTACTGCACAACCACTTCATGTCCGTGCAGCTATGCCTTTTTGGGGTTCTGACCACATTCACTGAAGAGGAGACTGATCTATTGGCCAATTCTGAGGTGCCTGAAGTTGTCAGCACTGAAATACACCCACCATACAATATCAAGTTCACCTACCATATTGTGTGTTTAGTGTAGCATTAGGTACAGATGAGTTATTTTGCACTATAGAAAGGCCTACAGCCTACCTCTGAGATTTCGATCCCATGATACACAAGCAATGTGAGAGATAATCCCAGCCACACAGAGCTCACTGTGTAAACAGGACAGAAACAGTGGAGGGGGAGTGGAAAGATGGGCCAGAGCCAGAGGTCAGGGAAGAGCCATGGTACCTGGGTCGGGTACGAAGTCAAGGTCCAATTGCTCCACATGGATAATGTGATCCATGTACCCAGTAGCCAGTGCTCCAGCTGGAACTGAAATCCATAAATAGTTTCTTCTAATAAACAGGTCTGAAAACTAAAAATATCCTGAACAAATCCATGAAAGGTGCCATAGCTGTGGCAAAAATACACTGCATGTCAAGGGAATCGCTACTCGTGTAACTGGATTCTCACCATAAAAGTTTGAGGAAAATGAATAGTCCAATGCTGTTGGGATGCCAGATTCATTAAGAGAACTGGGAGATCATTGAGTCTGCAGAAGCAGGACAGATATCTTTGGGGAGGGAAGCTAAAGAAGATGAAGAAGATGTAATGTCTTAAACTGAAAGAGTTTTGAAGAGATTCAGCTGAAGGCTTAATGTTGATTGTAGGTTCTACTGTTTTGAACTCATCCTCTCACCTTTCCGTGTTACACATGGAGCCCCTCTCAGACATCGCTACTGGTGTTAGCTCAGCCACATGCACGTTAACCACACATGATCTGCAGGAACTGCTGAGTGGAAGTTACATTAGAGATAGATCTGGACCCTAAGTCATGGTGGTGTGTGAGCCTTTCTATACTCAGATAAGACATTTCCCCACGCTAAAAGCTGCAGCCAACCTCTTCTTGCATAAAGAGGACTCAGTTTGGGTAAAACTCACTTACATCCTACAAGCAGGACTGGCAAGAGAGTCCTGAAGTTTCAAGGTTGACGAGGAATGCTCATATCCATTACAAAGTATGTCAAAATGCAGATAGCTTTTTGAATGGCCTCTGAACTTACAGGTCTGAATTTATCCCCCTTAGGATGAGAATTCCGTTCTGAGAGTGGCCCTGTGGGTTGGGGCAATCCCCAGTATCAGTTCAGACTGGGGGATGAATGGATTGAGAGTAACCCTGTGGAGAAGGACTTGGGGGTAGTAGGGGAAGAAAAATTGGACATGAGCTGGCAATGTGCACTTGCAGTCCATAAAGTCAATTGTATCCTGGGTTCCATAAAAAGGAGCAGGGCCAGCAGGTCAAGGACGGTGATTCTCCCTCTCTACTCCACTCTCATGAGATCCCACCTGGAGTCCTGCATCCAAATCTGGGGTTCCCAGCACAAGAAAGACATGGACCTGTTAGAGCGGGTCCAGAGGAGGGCCACAAAAACAGTCAGAGGGCTGGAACACCTCTCCTATGAGGAAAGGCTGAGAGAGTTGGGGTTGTTCAGCCTGGAGAAGAGAAGGCTCCGGGGAGACCTTATTGCAGCTTTTCAATATATAAAGGGAGCTTTTAGGGAAGATGGAGGGAGACTTTCTACCAGGGCCTGCAAGTGACAGGACAAGAGGTAATTGTTTTAAACGGAAAGAGGGTAGATTTAGATTGGACATGAAGATTAAATGTTTTACGACGAGTGTGGTGAGATACTGGAACAGGTTTCACAGAGAAGTTGTGGATGCCCCATCATTGGAAGTGTTCAAGGTCAGTTTGGATGGGGCTTTGAGCAACCTGATCTAGTGAAAGATGTCCCTGCCCACAGCAGGGGGGTTGGACTAGATGATCTTTAAAGGTCTTGTCCAATCCAAACCGTTCTGTAATTCTATGATTCTTTGATTTTCTGATTCTATAATTAGAGCAAGGACAGCACAGTGCCTGCAGTAAGAAGGGGAAGTCAAACCAGAGTGCCCAAAGACATGTTCTGTCTGAGAGTCTCCAGAGAAGACAGCTGTGATACACCTAGCTCACAGATCTTTAGGTTGATGCCTTACATTTGCAGGGCACTTCTCTGATGGTAACCTGCTGTCTGTAGCTACTGGTAGCCATTTGGAGAGTCAGCCCAGTACAGGGACAGTTTATAAAGTGCTGTCACAGGATAATACCCTACTTACATCTCTTAACTCACTCATCTACCAACACAACCTGCTTTTTGCTAATGAGTAAATATGACATCCTCAACCTATCCTACACTTCTACAATTCATCCTACTTTTAGGATACATATTACAAATGCAAGCACCCCCAGAGCGTTCCTCACAAAGGAAAAACTCCCTCAGCTCTTCAACCTCCTTTGCAACCATCTTCTTATTAGTGAGCACAGTGTGCAAGATCTTGGTTGCAGCTGCTATAAAAGCACTGAGCCTTTCGCCGAGGCTTGTTTTTATTCCCACCTCACTCCTTGCACATATTCCTTTTTATAATCGCACCACTCTTCTGCCCCAGAGGATTCAGTGCAGTAGCCCTGGTGTCAGAGGTCACTGGTGAAGTTTACTCTGAGATTTGAGTGCTTTGTATTTGTGACCCTTTGCCCTTTCTCTGCTTCAGGAAGGAGAAAGAACAAATCCACCAAGCAGTCTAATAGCAACCTGCCAACATTCACTGTAGAAAATAGAGCTAGTTTTGAATTGTAAAACTGGTAGAGAATTTTCAGGCACTGACTCCAACTGCTTAAAAATGCACATACTATCTCTAAAACCAGGGAGCAGTCACCAAGTGTTTAAATAGTTTTTCTTCTCCTTATCCCAGGATGAGAGTTTAATACCAAATTCTATCCCAGAACAAATTTTTATGGACAAGTAATAAAGTCCTTTGAAACTAGGGGATTATAATAGAAATGCTGACACAGCCTTACTCATGGACAGGAAAGAACAGTGCCAGTATAATTATTGAATACAACCTATAATCTTCATGGTGCTCTAAGTCAAAAGGAAAATGAGAGGCTTTGCATAATGCTGAAAATCTATGAGGGCTTTGATGTTGCTCTAATCCTACACTACCTAATAGTTCATTTAATGTCCAAGCAATGTGAATGAAACTTCATGTGGCATTTAAGATTATTGTAATTAGAAAAGTTAGAGCAGAAACCAACTGGAAAAAAAAAATTTTCTCTGTTTGACTTGATTTACCTATAATAAATGCTGTCAGAATATCTAAGCAGTATTTCATGATTTAGGTTGTGCTTTTAAGGGAAGGTATGGGAAATTATCAGGTAGTCTACTGAAAAAGAAAAGCAAACAGAAATCAGCTCATATAATCCTTGTATTGTTTGCAGGTTATTAATAGGCAATGTTACACTGCAAGCCAAATCCTGGGATAGCCTTTTTACCCGCAGAGAGCAGCTTCAAAGCTGAGGATCAGTTGTACCAAAAGCAAGAGCAGTGGGATTCTGTGGGTTGCTGAATGGTCCCATGAATGGTATCAGCTGCCACCCCAAAAGGAGCTCTGCAAATGGTTCCTCAGTGGTTACTAGAGCTACACATGCATAGATTTGCATACTGAAATGGTACCAAAAACCCTAGGCATCCTTATTCGGCCCTCATCATATAACACAACAGCCCAAAAGCAGTCACATTAACAAGAACCAGAAAGTCAGAAATACCAAGGCTTTTTTTACAGCCCTTGGGGACCTACTGACCTGTGGGAATACAGAGACCCTTTAGCCCAGATGATGCACAGGAGCAGCTGAGCTCAAGAGAGGAGCTCTGCAGCACAGCCCAGGCCCTCAACACACAAGAGAGCCTGCTTGCTCCGTGCCCATCTCTCAGCCTCCCCATCTTTTGTATATTGCAGGATTCTCAAGGAGAGTTTTGCTCTGATCCTTAAGGTTTCACCCCACTGAATAGAAATCTTGAAGGGCCAGGAGACCAGCCTTTCCTGAAGATTCCTCAACACAAGCTCACAGGGTGATCCACGGCCTGCAATTTAACAAATAAGTGAGCAGACAAACACTAGCAGTTCATAGCCCCACTCCTGGCCATGAGCTGTGCCCTCCCCGCTAGCCTCCCCACCTCCCTCCTTGTGCTCACAGAGCTGCTGGGGAGGCTGCACAGTGAAGCAAGTCAGAGAACCCATCCAGCCGAAATAAACAGATATACACATATTTTTGCTTGGGTGGTTTTCGGCTAGATCTGCTCCCTGAGCTTATTCTTTCCCTGATCACGTAATTGTACAGGAGATAGAGGGGTGCCAGCAGCATGGCTGATGGAGAGCAGAGCTGTGCAGCACACCACTCATCCTGGCTGTCATCCTAAGACAGACTCCATTCTGCCCATGTCCAAGCTATTTAACATGCTACCTCCCCAGTCTGTTTGAATGCAAAAGCATTTCATTAATAACTGTTCTAAATGGTAAAAAAAAAAAAAAAAAAAAAAAAATCTAAGCCACTAAACAGTAACATACACCTAAAATTTAGATAGTGATTTTTATTAATAGGTCTCAGAGCATTTAAAAATGAGACTTATTACCTCATTCCTTCACTGATAGGGAAAATAAGGCGGGGAACTGTTGTGTTTTAGGGCACATAACTGGCCAGTGCTGGAGCTTGGTTATCATCCCAGCTCTGTCCACCAGTCCAGCCCCCTATCTGCCAGGAAACACTGCCTGTTTGCCAAACAATCAAAATGCATCCAAACTGGCCAAAATATTGCAAACTTTTTGTGTGTATGGCTTTGGCTCATTCATAAACTACATGTCTCAGTACTATGATTTACTCCATTCATTGTTTTCCAGAAAACAGTACTCTCTATCATAATCACACAAATAGCAAACCTGTCCTGGACAAGTTCTTCAGTTCTCTTTAAAGCCATGTTTCATTCCCATGCTTAGGTGGGGGAGAAACACCCTTTCTCCGTTGTTGTTTTGCAGTCTAACCCCTTCAGCATTTTTGGGCAAAGCAACTTAAAAATAAAAAATCAGAATGTATACAACATGGAGATCAACAATCCTTTATAAAAATTGATCAAGGCTGAATTTTTTGAAGACTGTCTATGGAACTGCTTGCACAGAAGCTCTTAGTTTCAGGCATCTTCTGTACAAAGCATTTATTCATCCAAGATATGCTCACATTAAAATGGGTTATTCAAGAAAGTAGCCATCTCAGGTCGGGGACTATTATATTCAACCAAATAATCCTTCTTTACACATGTTATGAACATCACAAATTATTTTTATTATTATGATGACCTTGATCTCTTCTTTTATAATTTCTTTCAGCTCAAGAGCAATATTTTTTCAAGAAAATGGAAATAAAGCTCCTCAACTTCACAGTACAAATGACCTGAAAGAGACTTTGCTTTACCTGAACAGAGTGGCTTTCAGGAGCAAAAGACTGCCTCCTAGTGTAATATTGATGTAAGTTTCTCTACTTTCATACCCCGGAAAGAATGAGAAAACACATAGCTGAGCTTGAAAAATGATTTAGCTAAGGTGCTACTAGTTTTTCTTTCAGAACATCAAATGTTAAAACTCATCTTGGACCAGTTTCTTATTTAATTTGATCTTTTTCTTCCAAAGACTCAGGAGACTTAGCATGCTGAACCAAAAACACCAGGTTAAGACATGTGAGATCAAAACACAGCATCTGCATAGCTCTAAAGGAGCTATTTCCAAAACCTCTGCTATTTTAGCCTAAATGTTCCCCCGCATGCCCACAGCTCTGCTGCTGGACTGCCCAGAGCTGTCCCAGCCTGAACCAGTAGGCACTTCACTCACACCCCATTCATGCATGAAAATAGGCAAGGCAGCAAACAAGGCCTCTGACAGGGACAGTGTAGTTGGCATATTTCTCACATGTGCCAAGAAGAGCATCTCTCCTGGAGAACATAGCAGAGACAGGATACTAGCTTGTACAGAAGGGACACAGAACAAATGGATAAAAAATATTGTTTCCATTTCATTAGCTGAGGTACTCTGCCTAGCAGTTAGGGCATGTTCCCAGCAAGGAGGAGATACAGACTCTCCACAGCCCCAGCAAATTCCTGACTGCATCTCTGTGAAAAAAACTCAACTGTTTTCTGGTATTTGAACTCAGTTGTGAAAAAACAAATTCACTGGCATGAAGCTAAGCATTTGTATATATAAGCAATATGTGAAAGGAAACCAGCTTTCCTGAACCTACAAGTTGCATACAAAATCTTCGCATCAGTATAATATATATCCTAGGAAGCTGATGGAAGGGGACTTCCAGGATCTCCCACAAGTCTCACAGCTTCATTTTGAAATGGGGCACAGCAGCTTTACATCCCTTACAGGCAAGAAGCCACCCTACTCATCTTCCCTTCCAAGAACAACCCTGCTGATTGTGATGTGATAAAAGCCCAAACAGAGGCTCAAGCTGTTCGAGAGATCCAGGCTGAGATCACAAAGTATGAGTATTAACAATTTATGACTGTAGTGTTTCAGGTTTCAGTGGCTGTTTTCCTCACTTTCATTTTATCCCCTCTTCATAAAAGCTGTCAGTTCACCTATAACAGTTGATTTTCATTAATGGGTAAACAGCAACTTTTAATCAAATAATGAATGTACTACTCCCCATGATAGTTTAGTAATAAGGATGGTGACACAGTATAATGTTCTGACATAATCTGTCTCCTTAGAAGACTCTAATCCTCATTAATTGCCATGTTAAACATGACTCAGAACTTACTCTAGGAGGCAATTAGTAAAGCACACCACAATTAATAACTAGAAGCTTCCTAGTATTACAACCCAAATTTCACCACCCCCGGCTGTCAGTCTCTGAAAGAGGATCTGCTACACCTCCATCCACTTTCTGATGTACATTGAAAAGGAACTGGCTAAACTGAACATGATCCTGATTAGTGCAAGAGCAAGACAGAGAAGAGTAATTGTAGCTCATTCATGCGTTTCAGTCATTGAGCTTGTTACACCATTTCTGTGGAAGGCAATGAATGTTGCTCTTTCTGCGAGTCCCTGTACAGTTGTCTCCCTCCTGGACTCCAAGCCATTTCCCTAGTTCAGTTTTAGCAGGCGACTACTTGTGGTCTCCTCACCAAATTACAGTCCCTCTCTTCTGATCTTCATCAGGGGTCACTGACACACTCCCACTTTGCAGCAGGTCTCTGAACTACGACCTTCTGAATTTGGGAGGAAAGTCAGGCACCGGTAACTTAGCTGAACTCCTTATCAAGGTCAAGTTCACCCTGCCTCAGTCTTTTGCTGGTTATGAGGGTCCTTCCTCCTTTATGCTTCTGAATGTTTCTACTGTGTGGGGACAGCATGATGATTTACAAATCTGTTTGATACCAAGACAGTGTCACTAAGGCCATGTCTCCATGGCAATATTACATTAATTTACTTTCCTCATTTACAGGAAAGAACAGAATGGTTAAACATAGCAGCATCCACTACACCTTATCTTACCATACAGTTTTCCTGGTAAATCATTTGCCTCTTTGCAGTTTTACCTTTGTTCATATTAACTGCTTTGTACTATGGGCAGATGTCTCAGGATGGGAAAGCTGTCTCTTGCCATTTTTCTCCTCATGATTGTAGCATATCTACGAGAAACTATAAAAATTATATGAGAAGTAAAACTAACACATTCCTCTGATTATCTTCTTGGCATTCATTATTTTTCCAGTGCCACTTCTGAACAGCTTCTCTGGCAGCAAAACCCCCATTCTGAATGATGTGAATTTGACAGTTCTTAATAAGAAACAGATGGCACGTGTATTTGCAGTGATGCAGGTGGCTGGATTTGACTCCGCTGTTTCATAGGGATGCAGATGCTACTCTGACTCAACTAATGGAACAAGAGGAGGAGCAGGGGATTTAAATTTAATGTTTATTTTGGCAAACTATATATCTGGACCAATCTGACTTGGGAAATGCCGCTTCAGGATGTTGTCATCTAAAACTGATTTACAGGAAAGGGTAGTGATGTAGAGCCGAAAGACCTGCAGAAATAGAAGAACTTCTAGGTCACAAAGGCCAAATGGAAACTTACACCAGGCTCAGCCTGGAGATGTTGCAGCAGAACACTACTCATGAAATCTCTCCTTAAATGAAACAGAGACAAGGACAACTCTCTGCCTGTGAGCCGAAGTTGTACAGACTGGCTGCAGCTGCACTATAGAGGGCTTAGCCCCTTGTCATGTACTGATGGCCTTAAGACATAATAATTTTTGTGAGGTGGGGACAGGAGGCAGGGATTAAGCTCCTGGTTTCTCTGTTAATGTGAGAGCCGGTTTGCAGCCAATTGGAGGGAAGTTTTCTTCGCTTGGCAGAGGTGGTGTCTTTGCATGCCCTGGGTAAGGCATGAGAATAGTGTGGGAGTATCTGGAGATACAAAGTCTTTGGGGACAATGTTGGAAAATTTTAAAGTAGAAAGAGCCAAATCTACAGGCATCTTGTCCAATCACTGAAAAAGCCTGAAGACAGATAAGACTGGCCTAGAACAAGATCATGTGCCCTCAGTATGGGTAAGAGGAGCAAAAGAAAGAGTGGCTGCATGACCAGTCCCAAAGAAAATGTTTTTCCTTGCACAGTTCTGGAAATACAGGCCATTATCAGTAATTTCAGCACTAATAAGCAGAGTTCCTTGATTATTGTTCCAAGTTGAAAATCTTTGTAAAGATACTGACTGGAGAAATGTTTTTCATGGCATCTCAGCTGCTGTAAAGTTTCTGTGCATTAGTGATATTTGGGGCCAAGGTACTTTTAATTTTTTTTTTTAATTTATTTTAAGATCTTTTTCTATGTCTGCTTATTCTTTAAACATAATGGCAAGAGATATATTTCATTGTCAGACCCATTAATACCCATTTGCTGAACACATGTGGGCAGGGATGCAGTGCATGGGCTGGAGGCGCTAGAGCAGGCAAGACAAGAGAGAGCAAGCGAAGGCCATAAGTATAAACAAGGTGAAGCTGATATACTAGGGAAATAGGTATAAACCTTTATGCCAATGGTGGAGATACCGTGTTCATCATTGAGGTTTAAACAGTGAGTATTCAGATGAATGTTCTTACCTATCTCTCTTACAGCAGTGTATAATTAATCCCTGAAGGAAATAGCTGAAAACCTCAATTATAGTTGTACTGTAACATTGCACAAAGCACTTGGAGAAAAAAGTTCCCTCTGTAACATTTTCACGCTGGCTGTTAGCAAGCTCTCCTCCACACTGTTTTCACTCAGACTATGTAGAAGATTTTTGTGCATGGCCAGCATATCACGTCCTACAACCCTGGAGAGATGCATTTACACATTTCCCCCAGTCAGCCTCACATGTACAGGTGAAGGCAGCGGCTTATAATAGACATGTGGATACTCTTCTGCCTTCTCCTGGGCTCCCTGTTGATTTGTGAGACAAGACACTGCTCTAGGGTGACAAAGGCTATGCACAGAGGTACTGGGAGGGGTCACTCCAAGTGTGGAGCTGCAGAGTGTGGGGTGGTGTCCGGACCTTTTGTGAATCCTTCAACAGCATCTTTCAACAAATAAACTCCTTTGGGAAATATTCTTGTCCTGAAGATGATCGGTGCAACTTCAGGATGAAGTTAACACCATATCTTGGCTCTTAGCCCTGTGTCAAAGCTCTATGCACCTTCAGATTACCAATACAAACGTTTGTGGGTCAAACTGTAACACAGATCACAGAAATAATCTGTGTTAAAACAACTCAAAAAAGTCCTTATATCTACACTTTCAAATACCAAATGATTTATTTCAGAAACAGCGCATGTGAGCGCAAAGGACTTTAAAAAGAGGAACTCATTGACATTTCTGTGATAAAACATGACTGGGTAGGAAAAAAACTAAACTGATGTGCTCTTCTCTACTCTCATCTGCTTCTGCAGAGACATAATTGAGCCCTAAAGCTATTGTCCTTTTGACATCTTTAACTCATTAACAAGAAATTAACTCTCACTTTATTTGTGTCAGTACCATGCATGACCTCTCCTTGAAATAGACAGCTCTTGAAAAACAGGGCATTATATTCTCATTTTGAACTTGACTGGGAAATGGATTTTTCTAAACACCAATTAGTAAGTTTCAATTTATATTTGTCTTACTGGACAATGCCAATAACAGATCAAGACACATCTACTATGATAATGTGATACACCGTAACAAAACATGCAGGGTTTACCTGCATTTAAAACAGACATACTCCAAGGAGAAAACATGTTAGCACCCATGCTCAGTTTTATAAAGTGAGGCCTTGTACAGATTGAATATACCAGTTCTTTTCATTGGATGACTTGTTTGTTCTCATTGCAAAGAAAATCCTGTTGGTTCAAAGAATCACAATGTCTGAGCAGCGTCGACAGACATTTGCAGTATGAACCAAACCTGAAAAAAAAGTGAGATTCCTAAGTATGCACACAGAGAATCTCTCCCTAATTAACCCCACTGAAGGGAGACTTTTTCGGTTCCCTTACAAGTTTTGACAACAGGAAGAATCGTAAGGATATATTTAAAGTATTAGCATAATTCTCATATACAATTTTGCCTGTCAATTTTAAACTTAACATCTATTTTTTGTTTGTTTGTTTTGTTTTGCTTACCTTGACCATGGACTTACCTTGCACAAAGAACCTGCATTTAGGCAACTTCAACTTCTTAAAATTCCCTCTTCTCCTGCTTTTTAACCCTGAATGCCTCGAGCATCCTAGAAGCCTTCATTTCCTTCAAAAAACACATGCAGAAATGCCTACATAATGGTGCCACTGGGCTGCACAAAATGTGCAGGTGAGTCTGTAAATTATCTCTAGCCAAATGTAGAATATGGAACTGATATTTGACAACGGTGACCCAGGGTAAAATTTCTATGAGCTCATGGAGAAGAGAGTTATGCATCATCTTTACAAGATTCAGACAGCTGCATTTTCCTGGTATAATATGTGTATCAAAAAGATGAAAACCATAATCTTAGTAACTGTTTTGAAAATGGTTTTAACCGTTAGATAGGCAGGCCCATTATCGTGAAGCCATTTATAACACTACTTTCTCAGCAATATGTTTATGAACATCTTTATGTAACTCATCACATTTATGAATGAATATAGGCTCATAACGCTTTTCTGATGAAGGGAATATTTTCATCTGTGTTTTATAAATGTGGAACTGAACCACAGAGATATGAAACAACACACAGGTAAGGGAACGTTAGCACTTTCTGGATGATGCCTTTGGAAGAGGTGTAATTTACCAGCTTTACTCACCTTACTCATACTAAGTTATGGTTAGAATGCAGCTAAGGGGTTTCAATCACTACTGTGTTATAGGAATACTGAATTTGATCATACTCTCAGCATAAATACACACCAACAGGAGAGAAACTGCAAAAATCATGCAAGAAGTAAGCAAGTAAGGAAATCTGTAATTTATATTGATAGAACTGAAAAAAAAAATTAATGAGTTTACTATTATGTTATAATGTTCTTAAGATTTAATCTGTGCTTCTGAGAAACAACACCGGTTTCACAGAGTCAGGCAAAGGGCAACATGATGATAAGATCCAACAATGACAAACTTGAACAGTCTTTGTGTTAACCGCCTTGCTATTTCACTCCCTTCCACCCTGGCACATAGACACACTCCTGCTCCAAGAGCCATTAGGTTTTAAAAAGCTGCTAAATTTTATTGCACTTACCCAAAAGCACTGACTTTCAATTTTGACTTGCAGAAAAAAACAAAAAGAAAACAAAAGAGAAAGCAGGAAATCGTTATTTTTATTTTAACAAGAAAGCATCAAAACTGAGTTTATCTCTGAAGTTTACTGCTACTTTTTGTTTATTAAAAAAAAGTTTAAAACAGTGGTTAGTATTTCAACACAATCTTCAATAAGCTGATTTTACATGAAGATTTCTAAGAAAATGTTCAGTCAAAATAACATTTCCTACTAATAAACCTTAGCAAAAATCAGACTTTAAAGAAATGACAGAGTAGTAGAGAAAATAAGTAGGCTTTGATTCAAATAGTGTAGCAAGGACTTTGAACTGCCTAGTAATGGTTGGTAACTAAGCAAGCTCATTTCGCACTCAGTATTGCTGTGGTAATCCTAGACTCCTCAGGGCTCACCACAGCAACTGCATATTTATCCTAATTTTAAATATAATTTTAAAAATAGATAGATGTTGTAAAGAATCATAAAGGAAATGTTAGGTTTTAAAATTATTCACCTATCGTGTGCTGCCAGAATTTTCATCTCGAGAGGTGAAATAGTGAAACAGTAATTCACACAAGACAAATGTGATAGAGTGCACTGAATCACTTCCAGTGGGATTATTCAAGGCATGCAAAAGTTTAAGCCATGCTTAAGGCCCTAGATTTCAGCCACAAATCCTGGTCATTTGCCTTGGAATGAGTGGAACTGTTCATCTAAATGACCTAGATGTGCTGTAATCACTGGGGAGCTTTCAACGACAAGGTGTTCAAATATCAACTACTAATTATTATTTACAATCATTAACCTAAATCAAAGTTGATAGAAATGACCACCACTTCAATCTGCAAGTCTCATTCTCCTTAAATAGTCCCAGGATGCTGAGGATGGTAATTGTTTCAAAGTCGTTTGTATGTGTGTATGCGGTCAGTATGGTGGGAAGAGATAGCATCAGTTTTGGGGAGTAAATCATTAGAGGAGCAGTGAATTGCCCTGGGAGATTAGTCCAACAGAGCAAAGCTACTCCTTGCTCATTATGCCTCTTAAATAGGCACTTTTTCCCCGATTGAACTCCAAGGGCAAAACCAAACAAGCAACAGGACTGTTACACTGGCTCCATCTCTGATCAAATTTTAAGAGTCAGCAAATAAACCTGAAAAGTATTTCCTGTACGTAAGCCCACGTGCCTTCTTCCTGGCATGTCAATCTACTGTTAATCTAAACTCCTGGTACCACACAGTCGCATGGTCTTCATTTAGTAGAAATTCAGTGACTGGTCTGTTTGTGAGTGCAGAGCAAGCTTTGGAAAAGTGAAGCCAGAAAGTAAAAGCAATACCAAGAAACAGAATGCAAACCAAGTGAAGCTGAAAGGCTCAGGCCTAACTCGGGTGTTTGAAGAAAGTTGGGTGGTGAGGTCAACCAGTTATTTCAAAAAGGCAGAGATTTGACATTACTGCAAATTGATATATGAAAGACATGCTCTTTGAGGCGTGCAAATGTCCGGGAGGGTAACAGGTTTCATTGCAACTGTTTCCACTCAGACTTGCACCAGTTTAGTGGCTTTTGTTTAGTTAAAGCAAGGCAAATTCTGGCACATAATGTATTTTTGGTTTAGATTGGGTCACAACAGCCTACGTTCAAAGTTCCTTTTCTCACCTCCCAGGACAGTAACATTGAGACCCTAATATTGTAAAGCTAAAATAAACCAATTTTTAAAATACTGTATGTAACATAAAAAATATACTATAAACCAAAAAGCTATATATAAAATATAATTTATTAAAATGGAATCAAGTTTAAAATATTACTTTTCAGATCAATTCCTGATTTATTCTAGGGATTATGGTATGTTGACCATATAGCTCTATATTTATATCATTAATCAGACCTGAGTCATGGCAATATTACTTTTTAAGACAAGAGAAAACAAAAAAGAGAAAAAAGAAAAAGAGGCCTTCACGTAGGAAGTTGAATTTATCTTTAGTTCTGTTGCCCCCAGAGAGCACTTTAGAGCAGGTCCTGTGATTAATCCACTACCCAATGCCATTGCAAATTGCTGGGTTAATGAAGAGGGGTCAAGTAGGGAAATGGGAGGAGAGAATAGAAAGGTGTTGATCATCTGTAAATGACTTGCTGCAGGGAGTACACTTAAAGCTCAGAGAGTGAAGTACACCAATTTTTTCTTGGATGATAAGCACAGGATTGGCTTTACTTTCATTTCTATATTTCACCAAAACTTCCCTGTCAAAATAATTCCTTTTGTGTACCTAGCAGTGTAAAGTTATAGCAGAGGAATTTCATGTGCAAAGAAAGGAGTGAAATACAGGCAGACCAGAGAGAAAAAATGTGAAGCTTTTTAGGTAAGAAAATATATATTTTTTAATAATAAAAGTGCAGTCTTTAAAATGCTGCTACTGCTTACAGAAGAAAAAAAATCTATCAATTTTGTTTAGTAAATTCTTGTATTTTGTACTTTTCACACTTCTTTTTCTAGTAGTTACTTAAAACTGGGTGGCATCGCTTCTCCCATAATACTTGTGTTGTACCTGGACAATGGCTTACTTCCCGTCCCCTTATACATTCCAAAATTATAGTTATTATTACATTTCACTAACTTCATGCTATAATTTAGTAAGTTTTTTGTGCATGCATTATTCACGTATCTTTATCTTTGCATTGCAGATTTCTTTTAAGTGTGTCACTACCTTTACAAGTGCTCCAGTCTGAAACTGGCAAGACACAACCTTTATTTCTTGAGGGTTTTTTAATAGATGGCGGTTCTATCAAGCAAAGAAAATACTAAAGACTGTTCCCTCCCCCTCCTGTAAATAACTAGCATTAAAATAACTACTGTCTTACAGTCTCAGCTTTCAGACCTCTTCATGCATGAATGGGGTTGCTCTTATGAGTGACATTACCCTTATGTTTGTAGGTTTAGGATTTTCTGCAGTGTTGCTCTCTTTGGCTTCTTCAGTGAGCCAAGCTCTGTTGCATGATGAAGGATGCAGGACATCCACATGGAGTTTCAGAGTGAGCAGGATCTGGTTATAGGGTCTATCTGTTGCCTGTTCAGGACGCACAGTATGTGCCCTGATCCCTTGTTACTCTTCATGTAAATAACAAAATTAACATTTCAAACATTCCAGTGTTTTTTATTTTACCATTCCACCACCTCCTGAACCCATCTAATAACACTGGATTGAACTGTGAAGCAGAGAGAGAAATAGCTAATATAGGATATAAAAGACACATCAGCTTCTCTATCACTTTCTAAAATTACAGCTTTTATGCTCATTACTTATATAAGAAATAATTTTATGCTGTCAATTTTTCTAAGTAGTGTCATATGTTAATTCTGTGTTTTAGTTGTTCCCAAGAAAGTCACTGTCCTTTTTTTAATTTATATGTTTAACGGGTGCGAAGGGGAAAACTGTAACAACTTCCCAAACCAGGAAAATCAGAGCACGTCTTTAAACTCTTTTAAGGAAATTAATAATCTCATTTCCAAGAGGAAAAGAAGAAACCCTTCTGATGTCTTAACTTTCATTGGGTTAACACATGGTAAGTTGTTCATCACACGAGGATATAATCGATTTTCATGTCCGCTGTGAAGATATTTCTAGAGGGGGAAAAAGGGCATGAAGGTCACATAATAGTCTGCTTTTCAGAGGATACTTTATGTTACCATCTTTTAAATGCACAATCAAATGCACAAAAGGTGTTGGTACATACTGATATCTATATTAGTTAAAAACAAACAGACAAACAAAAGCCCTACATGTTAATGAAAACATGCAAACTTCGTGCAAAGGACCTTTACATCACAGTGCGGTTTCTTTAGCAAATAGCAGGGAGTCCTCGAAGCTGTGAGGCCTGGTAAGTATGCAGGCAGCCATCGGCAACACAGTTAGCAGGCCCTTTCATGAACACAAATGCACTCTTCTGGGCTCCTGAAGACATCACAAATGCCTGCTAAAATATCCATCGAAATACTTGAAATATGTTGGTCCTATGGAGAAATGGGAAGTGACGCATCATCATTTCATTACTTTTGTTAATTGGTGCAGAAAGCTATAAAGGACTGATGATTTCCTTTAGAAAAAAGGAAGCATATGTAGAGGTAAGTTCAGAAGCTTGTGCCAAATCCTCCCCCCTTCAGAGGTGATGCAACAACTTCAGGTTGTACGCCAGTTAAACACTGGATAGTATGTGATCAGAAAAACAAGTTTCGCCTCATGCTCCCGATTTTGAGATGTGAGGGCAGTTTCAAGCTCAAGAAGCCAGCACGTAAAGAACAACTCCCTGTGTTTCATTGGCCCAGAAGGCCAATCTCAGACCCCCCCGGTCAGTGCCTTGGGATATGTATCAGCAGCACTGGTTATCACCGCCTATAAATTATCTTCTTCCCCTCACTTGGGGAGAAGAGAATTTTTAAAATTCCAAATTTTTAATTCTAAATTTCTAGAGGAAAAAAGAAAATGGCAGTAATAGAGCTGCCTCCCTTCACCTGCTCTCAGTGCTATTAACAAAGTTGAAGCACTTTATTTGCCATGGGAATACGAAGAGATCCATGCTGAAAGCTATTGCCCTGATTCAGAGAGAGCTATTTCCTTTTATGTTTCCTAACATTTCCCCCCAGCTCCCATGGAGGGTATAAAGAACTGACACTTTTATACTTGATGTAAGAGGTGTGTTACCAGCTTCAGCTGCAGCTGTATGTGCAGTGCCTGTTCACTAGATACATATGACACTTCCCTCCCTTCGTTATCCGGAAATGTCTTCCAAAACATCTCTGAAAATACACACTAGTAAAGAGAGTTTTCTTCTTGGTGCCACCTTCCTACCCACTCCCTTTTATTAAGAATCCAGACCCGTCTAGCCCAGAAATAGTCTAATTGAGAGTTGTAGTCGCCTGTTTGGACACCAGGGTTTGCATGTCTTTTCCAGACTTCGTAGCCAGAAAACTGGATCAAAGAAAATAACTCGCTATGTTTTTAAAGAACATATGAAAGGTCATGTCCTCAGCTGAGTGCCTCCACAAACTTTAATCTCTGATTAAGCACAGAAACAAAAACAAAAGCCTGAAGGCAATTGTATCTATTACTGAAAGAGTAATTGGAACTTATGAGGATGCTGCTTAATTTAGTCTTTGACCTTTTGAATCTCCTAACAGGTCAGGATAACTGTGCAGAGTCTTTGCAATAGGCAAACAAAGCAAATTTTAAAGGCATCAGGCTTAAACTGGTGGCCCGGCTGTCTGCAGCTAAAGTAGGTGCCTTAATTGCTCAGCAAATTTCCTGCAACAACTTCTTATTTCTGACTGTAGCCCATGGGCTGAACAGGAACTGCTGCCAAAATGAAGGAATCTGTTTCCTGGGGACTTTCTGCATATGTCCAAAGTATTTTACTGGTAAACACTGTGAACGTGATAAACGTATTGGGTGAGCAAAATGTGGAGTGGAATTTTTTCCCAGAAATAGTAACAAGCTTACTTTCAAGACATGTAATTCCACTTCCTAGGCTTTTTTTATTATTGCTGTTATTTCCTAACATCACAGATTCTGTGGCACGGTGAGGCATGGGGAGTAGACCAAGGATGGCTGCCTGCTCTGCCAGTGTGTCCATAGGGTCCTTCACTGTTTTCCTCATGGCCTGAGAGATGGCTGTGGTAAGAGACACAGGATGCCCTGTATGATGGGAGTCCTTAAACCAGCACCCAGCTGTCCATTCTTGTAATTCATGCCTCTGAGTATCGCTGAGTCAATTCAGCTGCCTAAAACAATGGCAAACTTCGTGGCGATCCCTTTCAGCTGCATCAAAGTGTTAAATGTGCTTAGGCATCTAGTGATACTTCCCCCCCTTGACCATAACCAGGTTCTCATGACCTTGATCACCAATGTGATGGAAAATCATAATTGCTACAAAAATGGCACTTACCTCTCTCCACAGAAAAGAGTGTGGATGTGGCTTGGGGCAACTTAGAGGGGGACAGATGGGGTTGGGGGTTGTTGGGTATGGCTGGTAGAAAGCTTCTCGGGGATGCAAGGACAGGCTCTGCTAGGCAGCAACAGTCCCATTAGAGACCAGCCTGTCACTAGTTACCTTAGGTTTTACCAGTTGCCAAATCTTTTCTACATTAGGAACAATGACATTTGACCCATCACAGTAGTAGAGAGAGTCTTGAAAAACAAGTGCAGTCTTTTCTGCCCTACAATGACTCCTTTAGATCCAGACTTGAGGCACAGGCAGGACACTGCTTTTATAGTTTCTATTTACAGTGTTAGCTTCAGAAAGAAGTAGCTGTTTGGGGGTTTGTTAGTGGATTGTTTTGGGGTTTTTTCCACCTTAAATTCTATGTGAAGCTTGAAAGGTTTGGATAAATAATATCTGGAGTTTGTAGGTTTGTCCAAGTGTGAAACTTACCATTTGTGGGAAAGTAAATGGAGAACACCGCTTCAATTTTCCTACTTTCAGTGGTGAGTGATTCTAATTTATCTGACCTACCAGAAACTTAAGAATAGATCTGATGAGTACGTGTGTGTGCATGCATACACATATACATATGAAAAAAAATATGTACACATGCAGAGATATGAATACACAGTTATATTTATATTTACCGTTGTACATAGTGTGTATATATACACACAACATACTAAAATACAAAAACATTGGCTTTCTATATCCAAACGAGGTGATGTTGATCAAATTTGATTCATGAGCAACTATGTGGTGAACTTCTTTCAGAGGGTCTTCAATTTAAACAAAAGTCTTCTAAATGCATGAACTTATCTATGTTTGTGTGTGTCAAAAAAAAGAGGGCTTTTCTGTGTTAAACATTTATCACATTAAGCTATTAATGCTAGAATTAAGCAAACAAAAAAGGACAACATTCTGATTACCAAATTTGCTAATGGTTTTACCAGGTTAATTGGATTTTGTTAATCTCTTCAGAATGAATTTTTCTATCCGTGTTCCCTTGAGGACTTTCCTTGCAAAGGAAGAAAAAGCCTGAGAGCTTTAGTACTCTGACATTTTTGTTTCACATTAAAACAAATTTCTGAGTCTCTAGAGGGAACATTACCTCCAGCTACTTACTCTATATGCACTTGCAAAGAAAAATATGGCAGCACTTAAAAGGCAACATTCTGGTGAATATCTGAGATTTACATATGAATACTCAGATATTTTCTCTCCTAAGCACCATAAAGTCTCATCAGTCATTTCTTAAACGTTCCGAGTGCTGCTGTTTGCTGCTCTTTCAAAACTGTGAACACTGTCTTTAAGGACCCTCCATCACAGCCTGTTCAGCTGAAGTAGCTTCTGGGAAGGCTGAAAGGAAGTAGTTTAGAGCAATGAAGAACTTGAAACAACCCAGGCAAATCATTCTTGTTTCTGCTTAATTTAAAGCTATTTAAACGGAAGGTTTTTGTTTGTTCAGGTCTTACAAAAGAAAATCCGCCTGACTGGATGCAGGTTGGACCCAGGTCTGAAGGACTGAGCCTTCAGCATAAAGCCTACCTCCTTACTGTGCCGACCCTGTTCCCACTGCTTTGGCAGCTTCTCTAAGGAAAACAGTGGTAGCCTGACTGACAAAACAGTTCGAATATGGAGCTTCAGGTAGCTGGCAGCTCCAGACCTGACTGTCTGCCTGTGGTGGGAGGATTGCAGGGCACCTCCCTGTCCGCCTTCCCCACAGCTGCATGAATGGAAGGGCTACAGCACTGGAGGGATGGCACGTTTCCTGGAAACTGAAAGAAAGATGCAAAAAAACCCACTTTTCTGCATCTTGAAATAGGCTTATTACATCTAACAATTGACATATTGTTTAGTACTGAAAGATCAGTTATTCCAGTGGAAGAAAAAAACTTCTTCATATACTTGTTATCTTTATAACTTATTGTTAATTGCCTATTTCAGCTACTGAAAAGATAAACTTAAAACCATTTTCATAGTGTTATGTCTAAAGTTGTTTGGGAGTGGTGGTTTTTTGTTGGTTTTGTGACTTTTTTGGTTTCAGGTTTTTTTCAAGAGAAAGTTTTCTTTTGAATCATGTTTTTTAAAGTTTGCGTCTTAAATATTTATTGGGATTTTAGGTGTGCATTTCACCTTTCTAGTTACTATTGCCATGTGTAAATACATTCTTATTTCAGAACTAATTCAAGCATTTAGCTTGTTCCATTTCTTAAAAACGATAAGCATACGGTAGTAATGCTTGTCAGAATTTTGAAACTGAATTTCCAACATGTAATTTATGTAGGAAACAACTTGTTTAACCACGTAATAGAGAGTAGCGAAATTTTGAGAAATCAAAACTTCCTTTCAAAAACAAAAATAGCATTATTGATTTTCTTTCCTTTAACATTTTTATCTTGGGGCCTCTTCTCAGTTATACTTTTTTATTTCAGCAGAGCTGGAAAATTCACGAGAAGTATTAACACCTTAAAATAAAGATGTCTTTATTTTCAGTGTGCACACTCAGGGCCTTTTCAGTTCTGATAAGTAACTAACTGAGCAAATTGTTTATTTTCTACTTTAAAGAGTATTGTTTGAAACTAAAAATGAGGCAGAAAGAATCACAAAATTCAATCTCATTTCCACTTTTCATGTTTTCTTCCTCTAGGGAAGAGTCTGGGACTGTTGTTGAGCAGATTTATACCTATGCCCATCACGACAGAGCTAGCACATCATTGAAGCCAAATGCTAAAATACATGTTCAATGATGGTTTATTGTCATTTATTTATTAAGCCTGATGTCTTTAAAACTAGCACCAATTGAATTAAAAAATGATCTTTCTGTCAATCTTAGGAAACTGCCTACGATACATAGATCACTGCAGTAGGATTCATAATATTAATATTTATTATATATAATACACACAACATCCTTGGGTCCTGGTTAGTTTCATTAATTCTCATCATATTCAGTAACTGATTTCTTTATTCCCAAGAGCAGATTTTGGTTTGTTGTTTGTTTTTTTTTTTTTCCCCAGAGGGGAATCAAAGGAATAATAAGAGGTCTTTGCCTATCCTAACACAGGAAGTTCAAGGTAACCTTACATGGTACCGTATCTCACAATACACTTCTACACACAAAAGAGCTCCGTGTTTGCCAGCCTGTATACAATCAGTGAGGTCCGTGTATGAGAAACAACATATGTTCATACCCAGGTGGGATCTGTTGCACAAGCAATAGTTGCTCTTTCATAACTCTTTCCTATGTTGGGAATTCTAGTCACATAACTGCTCTTGTACAGACCACCAGTAACTTAGCCATTGCCTACAGCAGGGAAAATGGGTTCAGGTACAGTTCTATCTAGCACAACAGTAGGCATTTTACTCCTGATGTGGACTACAGAAATTTTGCTTAAAAACATGTTAGCTGATCATGATGGAGCTTATGTAATGGAAGGAGGTTAAAAATATCTTAACCAACATTTTCTTCAAAGATTGTCTGGTTCTCATAGTCCCTAAGAGTTTTTGTCTTTTCCTCCATTAGGGCAACCTGATTAAAATACTTTCATTCATTCAAGAAAAGACAAAGAAGTCATCAAGAGTTCAGAAATGGATTTTTTTCCCACCCAGCCTAATCTGGGACAAATAAGTTCTATGTGTACGTGGGACAAGTTCTGTTTTCAGCAAACTTTTCAGAAGCAATTGAGCTGCACTCAATTAACTCTGCTGACAATACCTGGCTCTACACTTCCTGTCCCCACCTACACAAACATGTAGCAAGATCCCCAATCTGATTGACCTAATTGGCATTGTGCCAGGCTAAAAAAACCAACCCATAAGGCATCCCGTAAAACTCTAGCTGGCCATCCGTGTCTTACCTTGTTGTAGGATAGGTAACTACACTGACGTGTAGTTAAGATAACAGAAAGTTGTGTTAATCCTCTTTAACACCCAATTTTTTTTTTCCTAGTAAGGTTTAAGGACTTAAGGGTATATATTTCATGTACATTTTTTCTTATCCGTGTACAAATAAATGAAAATGAGAAAGCAACTAGAACACTAATTCTCTACTCAGTGTTCATTAGATGTAAATGTGGGAAGAGCGGTTCAGTGGAGTCCAGTTTAATTCTGATATCTCTCTCATCACAAAAGGAGAATCAGAGCTGCCAGAGAGAAAAAATGCTACTTACCTTAGTCACAATTAAACTAAATTAAACACATTATCCTACTGTACACATTATCCCATCATGGAAGTGATTGTTAGTTTTTATTAGGCAACAGAAGGGGATGGGACAGGAGTGCACAAGATTGGGAAGTATCAGTCAAAAGACAGCAAATATCTGTACTTCTGCTTTTCTGAAGAAATCTATTCATTACAACTGGTACTTATTAACAATTCAATTACCCAGGTGACTTTTCTTATTCTTTCAAAACACAGCTTTTTTCTATTCATTACCTTACTTTAAGTATTAGTTATATTGAAATACAGAGGACTTTTCAATTTCTCTTATTCTTAATTTTTTTCTCTCTGCACTTCTTTATGAAACTGAGAGAAAAGGCAAATTTCACCACAACATAATTAAAGGCTTGTCTCCTCAGCTGGAAACAATAGGCCCTATCCTCCTTCTCTCTCAGAGAAGCACTGAGCCCATTTTGCCTGTGCAGCTTGTCATGCTCCAGCACAGGACTAGAAAAACGACAGGCTCAGATCTGGATTTGGACCACAAATACATCTGTGTGTGCCTTGCCAACAACCCAGACCTGTGCAGGCTCCTGTGTTCTCTAGAGGAGCTGTTGCAGCACATTACCATAATTTTTGGCCAGAGAGGTATCCCGAAGCACCTGGTTTGCTCAGTGAATCTGGAACAGACACACCGCTAAATTGACCTTGGTAAAATTACAGCCTTCGGGAGACGTTAACTAGCCCTGCTCTGAGTCTTATCTGCTGAGACAGCTTCAGGGACACAGTCTCTGGTTAGGAAGGCAGTGTTGACAGCTGTACACAAGGTCTGTGTGCTGTTGTTGTATGTAGAGAGTTTCCCTCTCCTGGAGGGACATAGGAACAGCTGCTAGGAAGCCTAAGGAAGCCACGAACAACCTGAATAGGGACCAAGTCTTTCTGGCCAACTCAGGCCCTTCTCACAAAGTTATAAAAATGTGTATTTGTATGAGAACATACATTGGCGCTGTCACCAAAAAAGCTATCAAGATAATGTCTCCCACCTGACGTACCACGAAACAGCAGAAATTTAAAAAAAAAATAGTGTCACCATGGGATACAATCTGTGACGCTTTCTTCTGTGAATAGGCGTTGCGAACTAACAGGTCTTTGGTTTCTTGATGTCCTTCATGAACTTAACATTAAAAGCAACCTGTGAAAGTCATTTGAGAAGCCACACTTAGAAGTGAGGTCTCCTATCAGATTTTTATTGTGCACCAGTTAACAGCTGTCAAGTGTTGCAGCCCATCACATTTCAAACCCCCGTCTTCTGCAAAGTCCAACTATGAAGAGGACAGCTAATTCCCTGTGCCGGGACATACGAACTCTTTGTGTTTCCCTTTGTGTAGCTACATGTCTGATTTCAGGCTGTACTTGCACATTGTTGTAGTGAAGGTCAAGCAGGATACTGATTTTTATGATCGGCCTAAAATCACAGCCCAGGCCAACAAAATTGCATGTTCAAAACTCCATGTCCTTCAGCAGGACTTTCGCAAAATGTACAGTTGCAGGTTTAGACCCCAGTAAATGGTACTGTCGTCGTTATTTATACCATATCTGCACTGTTGGACACTGCGATAGCCAGAATGAACAGATGCTTAGGAAATTATTCAGTGGCATATGGCTGACCTTGCCATCTCATAGAAGGTTTTGAAACATTGCTTATATTTCTTTTTTATATAATTACAGAAAACTATTTCATGTTTGCTCACACTTGCTGAGAATAAGGAGGGCAATAAATCTGGATTACAGAGGAACCTGAGTACAGCTCACAGCAACAGTGCGGTTTAAATGGAATGTTTTATCATTTGACTTGAAATTACATTATTGTAACATTTTGGAGGCTTGAGTGAGAAATTATAAAAGTAATATTTCTGTAGCACTACAGAAACACAAATTCTTTCAGAAAAGTAAACCAGAAACAAAACAGAAAAATGTTCCTGAAAATCTTGCCCTGAAAGAGTTGCATATCTTTTCAAACACCTCATAAAATCTGCTATTTCTTATGCCCAAATTGAGTCCCGAGGACCACCTTACATAATACAGCAAGTTTGACTAGACAAGAGAACAAATCCAGCTTTAAACATAGATGTCAACAGTGAACAGAAATTACAAAATGTAGTACAAAAATCTGTTCAGAGAAATGGTATTAACCTATGTCACAGTTTTTTGACACCCATCTTTTGTCTTCATGGACATATGACAATGGATTACTTCTCAATCACAGAAATGCCACTATATTTATACCAATTATCTTTGACTGATGGTCTTTATCATTAGCCATTCATCATTTTTTCTGCTCTCCTGTCAAGCTTTGGTCACACAGTTAAACAGTAGGTACAGAGTGGTGGGACTTAGATCTCTAGTCACACAAGAATAATTAAAAAATTGAAACTAATAACAGTAATATTTCACATATAATGGGCTAAAATTTATTCACATAAACTGTGTGGATCTCTTCTTAAAAAACTAGCAGCACAGTTGGCCACTTTTTCTCAGTCTTATCACATCTGTCTGAAAACTAGCACATCCTGAGATGGTGATGAGTGAATACAAAATGTAAAGTTTTGCCAACTGTAGTGAGATCAAAGGCCTTTTTCCCTGCCCATAGATTGCCACCAGAAATCTACTGTCACACACCACAATGCTGCAAGACATGTGTTGGCATTTCTCTGGTCAAGACATTATATAACCTCATATTGGTTTTCAACACCTGCACTATTTACAAGCATTTGAGTCCTCGCCGTCTCAGTCCCTGAGGACTGCGATGCAGTCTTATGACCTGCTAACCATGAGGATTCATTTCTGTTGTCATGTTTTACTATAATTAAAACTGCCTGTTCGGTCATTTATAGTAAGTCTGAAAACCAGCTCGAAACAGAGGAGCAGGGAACGTAGACTTTCCAAGCTACACATGGGCTACTAAGGGTATATAAATAAAACACTCACTTCACTTTTTCCACTTTCATGGTTTTGTTTTTCTCCATCTCCTTCTTCCCATTCTCTTCCATCCCCACTGCTCAGATACCTTCCAGCATGTACAGCTTTCTATCCTTGTTTCCAAATCCTAGAAACTCCTCTTCCAAAGAAAAGGAAGATGAGTATCTCCTGCCTATGGTGGGAAGTGATACAGGATTTGGACTGGTCCAGGAAATCCACAAGAGAGAGTTTCGCATTTTTTATAACATTTAGATCAAATTCATTGACATGTTCAGATAGTACCATGCCATTGAATCTGGACTGAACGAGGAATTTCAATCACAATAAAATATAATGTTGGGTCCAGCTAGTCCTACAGATTTAGGGTTGGGTCTTTAAGAAGCTCTTACTTGCTTAGGAGAAGTCTGGTGGAGATATATTTACAAAGAAAACCAAGAAAAACAAAAAAAATATGTAGACAAGATGAACTGTAGACTTGTGGACATCAGACGTAAATAAACTGTCACAAAACAAATGCAAAACATGCAGATTTTGTCTGGAATTAAGTCAGGTCCCGTCAGGAATTTTTAACAGATTAAGTGAATGTCTTTCACTGGGTTATTTGGATTAAGATCTTGAACACTGTCCGGGAATAAAGGATAGCAAGAAAAAGGACAGAGTACAAATGTGAGAACACGCTAAGAAAAAAATACAGGGCAAGCCAGTAACTTCTTATGGTATGTCTGTAGAAGATATAGAGTGATAATAACATGGCAGTTCTTTCATGCCCTGACTTCCCACAGTAGAGCAGAAATAAGGTTGCTTTCATAACACACACGACCGTTCTCTATAATCCACATTAAAGGCTGTGAAGGCAGTCAGATACGATGCTGAAATGTTTTTTTTCCTCTCTCTTTAAAATAGGTTATCAAAGTCTAATTATGGCAATTCAGAAAATAGTAGGCTGAATGAGATTAAAAGATAGAAGAAGAAACAGAGAGAAAAGTTATTACTCACTGGTGACACAGACACATTAGCCTTATTTACAGGGCTACTGAGCTTCTATGGCAAGAGCAGAATATGAAAGGTTTCTGAGGCTTCTTGATTTTTCCTGCATTAGAAACATCACAACAACAGATTTTATCCCAGCATTTGTTCATGCCCAAGAGTGGCCCAAAGAAAGCATATTAAGATGAAAAAGGAGATGTGGAGGAAGTGAATAATTCAGCAAAATTTTCTGTCTCAATCTCCAGTGTAAGTATAGGATAGGGCAGGTTCACTGCAGTTATTTAATAAATGGATTCCTACATCAGCTATAGAGTTGTTTTGAACAAATCACTTTACTCCTCAAAGTCTCATTCTTCCCATCTACAGAATGAAAACATTAACACTTATATTCCAAATAAAATGCTGCAAGGTCTGTAAGTAGAAAACTTTGTACATAAGCAGAGCATTCCTCATGCTTCCACTACTGATAGCTGTGCCACTCATTTTCTCCAAATTTCTGAAAAAAAAATCACATCTCTTCTGATATCACCTCCGCAGTGTTAGCTTATCACTTTTTTTAGGTTTATTGCTTGAGATGTGAATGTAAAGGGCAAGTTTTGATTTGATGTACAGTACTGTGCTTTCCAGGTCAGCTGGTTATATGTGCTCAACATTTTACTTTCAACATTGACAATTTCACAGGAGGATTTTTGTGAATTTGTTCACGTACAGCTTGCAAATTATTAAGCAGTCTGGTAATCACTGTCCTAAGAATGGAATAAAATTATAATAAGCATTATGTCAATGCCAGGTTTTCTCAGCTAAAACTCATAATTATTATTTTTCAATAAAATAAATATATGTGCCATACATACCAGCTTATAAACAAGCACAAGTCCAGTGCTTTTCCAATGGGAGCAGAAGGTGATTTTATGTCATTTTTCTGCTCAAGAAGTCCTTATTTATAGGCTTCAGAAACTGACATCCAAGTCCTTACAGGAAACATTTCAAGACATAGCCTGACTGCAAGAAACACAACAGCTGAGAAATTGCATGATGCTTTATATGATTTTACTGCTGAAGAAACAAAAGAGAAAAAAAGAGTCTCTTTTGCTGTCAAAAGAAACCCAGCCTAATTTTTTTTTAATCCAAGTAAAGAAATTATGTCTTTCTTACACAATGCTTGAAGCAAACTTTCATTTGTGTCTGCTTAGATATGAGAGGAGACATCTTTCTGTCTTATACTGGGGTAACTCTTCACTGACTTAGTGCAGTTATCTTTGATTTATGCTGGTTTCACCAAGATTAAAATTTGACCCCTTTTCTTGTATTTGTTTATATAAGACATGAAAAATGACATGTTTTTCAAGCAATTAATAACTGAGAGACCAAACTAATAATAAAAAGCTTGTAAATTAAAATGTCAAGCAGGCTAGCGCAACATTTGATAAATTACTATGTTGTTCCTGAGGATTACATTTTAATGTCATTCTAATAGCTTGATTATAAAGGACAATTACCACATTTAAAGTAGGCTGGGCAGAACATAACTAGATTCAGATCTAATTTTAAACTAACCTGCATGTAACATCTCAACAGAAATATATTTCTTAACTAAACAAAATTGCACTAACTTATTAGAATGTGGGGTATTTTTTTCCTCTTTTCTCCCCAATACACCTACTCATTTAATTTCCTTTGATATTTTTTGGTTTTTTCTATCTGTGCTTGTTACCGTAAGTCAGCAGATGAAAAACTCTCTAAGACTCAATTTGGACTTTTAGAAAGCAGGCATTCTTTATTGCGGCGCCAGGTGCTAGGTGGAATTTCCACAAATCAAGGACACCTATGGCTAGATCACCGTTACATTTATACACAAGAATTACAAGGTAGTACACTCCCAGTTACAATGATTGGTTAGTGATTTACATATAATTGTAATATCAGTTATGTCATTCTCTTCTGTTACTACGCTTGCGCAGGGGAAGGGTCTTCACCTGGGCAAGGGTCTTCTTGACCTGTGGGTGTGGTTTTTAGTATTATAATTAAGGCAGTTCACTTCAGGATACCTTAAAAGTAAGTTTTGTTGCCAAGTTAGCCAGATATACATCTACCTTGCCAGGTTGTCAGATAACTCATCCTATATACAATAGAACCTAGGGGCTCTGGTTATGGTCTAGAGAGTCCAGAGAATAGGGACTTCAAGCAACACAGCCTCAGATAACAAGTAACACAGCAACCCATACATAACGCTAACATAGAGGCTAACTTCTTGAAATCAAGATGTTCTTATAGTTGATTGTTTCACAACCAAACATAGAAAGATTCCGTAAAACTTAAGATAATCTTCAACATGCTTTCCAATATACTTGGAACCTTTCCCTTCTGGGACAGTTTACAAATTGCTTGACCACCTCTAAGGAAATTACTTTGAAAAACTGACATTCATTGCCACCTGAGGAGCTCTTATGGTGTAAAACAGGAGACCCTAAAGTCCACATCCCTGCCCACAACCTTGCACTCATAGCATACTCCAAAGATGCAGAAAAGGAAGAATGAAGGCAGAAAAGGCCAAAATTTAAAATGTCTTGTTTGTGGGAAACATCTTTTCTAAAAAATCTCTTCTAGAAAAGATTTCTCTACTTTTGCTGCAATTTTTTTCCCGCAATGGAAGTTTAAGGAAACAGATTCTTTAAAATAGCCACAGGGTATCCAAAACAAAACATTGTTTTTAGGAGCCAGAAACAAATTAATAAGACTGGCAAAGTTGAAGTCATTTTCATACACCAGCTGGCAGACTGAAGGAAGCTCATTGGGCTGACCGTCCAGGGCTCAGGACCCTGGAGTTCCCAAAGTCTAAGGCCAGCATTGATTTTTGGTTTTATAGTTGCCAAAATATTTTTATTTCTCCAAAAATCCTTACTTTTCTAAATCATCTGTCCTATACTCATAAAGACATAACTTCGCAGTAGCAATCTGTCCCCTGAAAAAGAATCAGTGAATGGTAACACTTAAATATGTTGTTAGACATTATCTGTACCTTTTGGAAAGCACGTCCAACTGTGATATAACTGATATCATCTTTATTCTCAGCCTTTAGGCTATCACTTAATTTAAATTAAAGATGCTTTGACAACAGGGTGCTCACTGCCTTATCCATATTTGCACAAAACCCAGTGTAGCAAATGCTCTTAGCCTTTTCCCCACCAAGAAACATCCATCGCCATGATGGATGTTTGTTCTTTTTAAATATTTGTGAATGGTTTTATTTCCACCACCTTCAGGCGATGTGTTGCTCACTTAAAAATACTTGTTACTTTTACTATTTCCTCCTAGATTCCTGGAGTTAAGTATTGTTCTAAAGGAAATTATAACTGGGACAAAACCCAAACAACATTTGAATAGAGAAACACGACATGTAGTTCATCAGTGTGACCAGAGAGAGCAAATAAGAGCATTAGGAAAACACAGACTTATGTTCTCCTTCATGTCTGAGATAGTACAGGCCGGTACAAGTGGTTTTTAGCTGCAGTGAGCTGACCCTGTGACAGTCCTCAGCATTCCTCTCTTCAACCTGCCAGCTGAGCTTCTCATGAGATGTCACCTCAAACCATTTCCATCAAAATATTTGTATGAGCAGGGACTTACTCTTCAGACTCTCTAAAACTCTGGGCTGCACTGGATGAAGAGCTCAGGGACTCCTTTCAGCATTACATCTGGCAGAGCAGGAGAGGAGGTAGCTGCTAGCGTGGCGAAGGTGATGAGTAGCTGCGGTCTCGGCTGTGGAGAAACTGAGCTGCTTCAGAAGTGATCGGCACTGAAGCATAGCTCCTCCTGGCACCCCGACTGCTGGTGCTAGACTGGATTTAGGCTCCAGCCATTTCGATGGATATCCACCCCTTATTCTATACCATCTGCGTCATGCTCAAGTCTCACATTTTCCAGTACATTTTCATTAATCACCACCCCCTTTTTTATATATATATACACACACACACACACACAGAGATATCATTCCCTTAGTCTGTGGGCCATCCCTCTAAAATGTTCAGTGAGTTCATTTAGTCCATGACTTCGGGCTCCATCTGTCATAATAATCTTTCAGGGCAGGAAAAATGGAGATGGTATGTGGTGTTGGATTGTTTTATGTTGAAGTCAGTTCTGGTACCATCATCACTGTGCTTTGCTTGGTTTCACTGAAGTTATTCTTCATTAGTCTGGGTGATTCTTATTGTAATAACGTTAGTATGGCATATAATATTATTAGTATTATTAGTATATCTGTGTATTATTAGTATAACTATTATAACTATAATTAGTACTTAACATCACATAATTCAGATCATTGGCTATTCTCACCCAAAATCAAATCCTCTTGAGGTACACATCGGACTTCCCCATCCTTCCGCATTATCCACCAAGTGCACCCAGGTCCTTGAGCAAAAGCAATCCCACGGGTGGGTTTGCCTCTGCCCGAGGCAGGAATAACCCAGACTGTCTTCCCCAGCATATTTTTTATGTGCACTACAGGAACTTTATTCCCATCTACAGTACGTAAAAGTTCTGACTGGACAGGGCCAGCTCGATTGGCAGATCCCCGAGTGTTGACTAACCAGGTGGCCTTTGCTAAATGCGTATCCCAATGTTTGAACGTCCCGCCACCCATTGCTCTCAGTGTAGTCTTTAACAGTCCATTGTATCGTTCAATTTTCCCAGAAGCTGGTGCATGATAGGGGATGTGATACACCCACTCAACACCGTGCTCTTTGGCCCAGGTGTCTATGAGGTTGTTTCGGAAATGAGTCCCGTTGTCTGACTCAATCCTTTCTGGGGTGCCATGTTGCCATAGGACTTGCTTTTCAAGGCCCAGGAGAGTGTTCCGGGCGGTGGCATGGGGCACGGGATATGTTTCCAGCCATCCGGTGGTTGCCTCCACCATTGTAAGCACGTGGCGCTTGCCTTGGCGGGTTTGTGGGAGTGTGATATAATCGATCTGCCAGGCCTCCCCATATTTATATTTCAGCCATCGTCCTCCATACCAAAGAGGCTTTAACCGCTTGGCTTGTTTGATTGCAGCGCATGTTTCGCATTCATGGATAACCTGTGCAATAGTGTCCATGGTCAAGTCCACCCCTCGATCACGAGCCCATCTGTATGTTGCATCTCTTCCTTGGTGACCTGAGGTGTCATGGGCCCACCGAGCTATAAATAACTCACCCTTATGTTGCCAGTCCAGATCCACCCAAGCCACTTCAATCTTAGCAGCCTGACCCACCTGCTGGTTGTTTTGATGTTCTTCAGTGGCCCGACTCTTGGGTACGTGAGCATCTACATGACGGACTTTTACAACCAGGTTCTCCACCCGGGCAGCAATATCTTGCCACAATGCGGCAGCCCAGATGGGTTTGCCTCTGCCCTGCCAGTTGCTCTGCTTCCATTGCTGCAACCGCCCCCACAGGGCATTTGCCACCATCCATGAGTCAGTACAGAGATAGAGCACTGGCCACTTTTCTTGGTCAGCAATGTCTAAGGCCAGCTGGATGGCCTTTACTTCTGCAAATTGGCTCGATTCACCTTCTCCTTCAGCAGTTTCTACATCCTGTCGCATAGGACTCCATACAGCAGCTTTCCACCTCCGATGCTTTCCCACAAGACGACAGGACCCATCAGTGAACAGGGCTTATTGCTTCTCATTTTCTGGTAGTTCATTATACAGTGGGGCCTCCTCAGCACGCGTCACCTCCTCCTCTGGCAGTATTTCAAAATCTTTGCCCTCTGGCCAATCCATGATCACTTCCAGGATTCCTGGGCGACTGGGGTTTCCTATTCAAGCCCGCTGTGTGATCAGTGCGACCCACTTACTCCGTGTAGCATCAGTTGCATGACGTGTACAGGGGACCCTCCCTCTGAACATCCAGCCTAGCACCGGCAGTTGGGGTGCCAGGAGGAGCTGTGCTTCAGTGCCAACCACTTCTGAAGCAGCTCGAACCCCTTCATATGCTGCTAATATCTCTTTTTCAGTTGGAGTATAGCGGGCCTCGGATCCTCTGTATCCCCGACTCCAAAACCCTAGGGGTC
This sequence comes from Aptenodytes patagonicus, assembly GCF_965638725.1. Classification (NCBI taxonomy): domain Eukaryota; kingdom Metazoa; phylum Chordata; class Aves; order Sphenisciformes; family Spheniscidae; genus Aptenodytes; species Aptenodytes patagonicus. The sequence goes on along the minus strand of NC_134982.1, from coordinate 47,951,049 downwards.
GACCTCGAGCCTCCCCTGGTGCTTTCTGCCAGAGGCTCCAGGCAGGGCCATTCTCCCCGGCTGTGGTGTAGAGCACATTTTTTACCTCTTGCCCTGCCCGGACTGGCCCCAGGGCTACTGCATGAACTATCTCCCGTTTAACTTTTTCAAAAGCTTGTCGTTGCTCAGGGCCCCATTTGAAATCGTTCTTCTTCCAGGTCACTTGATAAAGAGGGTTTACAATCAGACTGTAATTTGGAATATGCATTCTCCAAAAACCCACGACGCCTAAGAAAGCTTGTGTTTCCTTTTTGCTAGTTGGTGGAGACATGGCTGTTATTTTGTTGATCACATCCATTGGGATCTGACGATGTCCATCTTGCCATTTTATTCCTAAAAATTGGATCTCTTGTGCAGGTCCTTTGACCTTACTTTGTTTTATGGCAAAACTGGCCTTCAGCAGGATTTGGACTATTTCCTTCCCTTTTTCAAAAACTTCTCCTGCTGTGTTGCCCCACACGATGATATCATCAATGTATTGCAGGTGTTCTGGAGCTCCACCCTGTTCTAGTGCAGTCTGGATCAGTCCATGGCAAATGGTAGGGCTGTGTTTCCACCCCTGGGGCAGTCGGTTCCAGGTGTACTGGACGCCCCTCCAAGTGAAAGCAAATTGTGGCCTGCAGTCCACTGCCAAAGGGATTGAGAAAAATGCATTAGCAATATCAGCTGTGGCATACCACTTGGCTGCCTTTGATTCCAATTTGTATTGAAGTTCTAGCATGTCTGGCACAGCAGCACTCAGCGGTGGCGTCACTTCATTTAGGCCACGATAGTCTACTGTTAGTCTCCACTCTCCATTAGACTTCCGCACTGGCCATATGGGACTGTTAAAGGGTGAGCGAGTCTTGCTGATCACTCCTTGGCTCTCCAGTCAACGAATCAGCTCATGAATGGGAATCAGGGAGTCTCGGTTGGTGCGATATTGTCACCGGTGCACTGTGGTGGTAGCGATTGGCACTTGTTGGTCTTCGACCTTCAGCAACCCCACAACAGAGGGGTCCTCCAAGAGACCAGGCAAGGTGGACAGCTGTTTAATTTCCTCCATCTCCAAGGCAGCTATACCAAAAGCCCACCGGTACCCTTTTGGGTCCTTGAAATACCCTCTCCTGAGGTAGTCTATGCCAAGGATGCACGGAGCCTCTGGGCCAGTCACAATGGGGTGCTTCTGCCACCCATTCCCAGTTAGACTCACTTCGGCTTCCAATACAGTTAGCTGGGATCCCCCCGTCACCCCAGAAATACAGATGGGTTCTGCCCCTATATATCTTGATGGCATTAGGGTACACTGTGCACTGGTGTCTACCAGAGCCTTATACTTCTGTGGGTCTGATGTGCCAGGCCACCGAATCCACACAGTCCAGTAAACCCGGTTGTCCCTTTCCTCCCCCTGGCTGGAGGCAGGGCCCCTCTAATCCTCATCACAGTACTCATTTCTCATTTCTTGTACGTACGAGTCAGAAGTTTCTTCATTAAGATCAAGACTAAGATCAGCCCTTCTACTCCCTCTGGGGAACTGCCCGCTGGAAACTGGAGCAGCAATTTTCCCAGAAGAACCTCTTTCTGTGATTGTTTTCCCTTGCAATTTGCGTACCCGTGCCCCTAGGGCTGCGGTAGGTTTCCCATCCCACTTCCTCATGTCCTCTCCGTGGTCACACAGATAAAACCATAGGGTGCCCCATGGTGTGTACCCTTTATACCCTCTCTCTTGATCAAAAGAATGCTTACTTCTAATAGCTGAGATACTGGTCTGTACAGGTGAGGAGTAGGACCTATCCTCTCTGAGTTGCTGGATCTCCCGGGACAGTTTTTCGGACAGTTTCTCCACAGCCGAGACGAGGGAGGAAGAAAGACTTTCCTCGTATTGCCGGAGTTGACTAGCCAATTCATCCACTGTTTGAAAAGGACTGTCGTGGTTTAATTTCAGTCGGCAACTAAGCACCACGCAGCCGCTCGCTCACTCCCCCCCACCTGGTGGGATGGGGGAGAGAATTGGAAGAGCACAAGTTAGAAAAAACTCGTGGGTTGAGATAAAAACAGTTTAATAATTGAAATAAAATGATGATAATAATAATATGATAATAATAATAATACACAAAGCAAGTGATGCACAGTACAATTGCTCACCACCCACCGACCGATGCCCAGCCAGTCCCCGAGCAGCGGCCCCCCCGGCCAGCTTTCCCCAGTTTATGTACTGAGCATGACGTCACATGGTATGGAATGTCCCTTTGGCCAGTTTGGCTGTGCCCCCTCCCAGCTTCTATAACTCACCTCCAGCCTTCTCAGTCGGTAGAGCATGGAAAACTAAAAAGTCCTTGACTAGTGTAAGCATTACCTAGCAACAACTAAAACATGGGTGTGTTATCAACTTTGTTCTCATCCTAAATCCAAAACACTGTACCAGCTACTAGAAAGGAAATTAACTCTATCCCTGCCGAAACCAGGACAGTAGCTGAGGCAGGATGGTGGTGGCCATCGCCTCAGCCTGTGCAGCCGCATCCAGGGCGTGGAAGTGTTGAATGTGCATAATGGCGTGTCAGTAACACATCTGACATTGATAGATTATGTCAAATAAAATCAGAAAGGAGGAGCAATACAGTAAAAATGAAGCCTAAGAGGTTTTGAACATGTTAGGAGGAAGCTCCAGAATGAAACATTTTAAGATTTTAAGGTGAGTCAAAACAAAGGCACGGCACAAAAGTAAACAAATCATCTTTTTTTAGCTTGAGACATCTACTGCTTATTTAGAAAGGGATAGAATGCTTTTGATATGTTGTGATGCTTGCATGGCAGCCAAAAGTAAGAGTCCCCACTGTGATATGCCTCCCTTTGGCCTTGCCGTGGAGAAAGAAGGGATTCTTGTCACTTATAGCTGGCCAGAAAATGAGCTTTGTTGCCAACAGAAATTTCAACATTGCCAGTGTCTGTGTTTAAAATATTTAGGACCCAGGTACACAGACAATGTCAGCTAAGATGGGTCTCATTTTCAAGAAAAAGTATTAGCTGGCTCTCATAAACAAACTACGCGAATTATGAGAACTGGCAGAGTAACAGTAAAGCTGTGCAATACCATTATAGAAAGTACAGGAGGTTTGCCTAGGAGGGCTGCTTTTTGAAAGTGGCAAATTTTCGCCAGACCCAGGCATTTCAGAGTCTTCATTCGTTTGCAATTGGTCTTACTATTGCCAGACTCATCATTTCAGGTCAGAGCTTTCCTCATCAAATCTCATACCAAGCTTCAAGAACAACAAAAAATAATAAAAAAATGCATATTACACCTGCCCAATTGTGAAATGCTGAACACAGGAAAAAAAAGAACAAATTGCTGACCCTTCCATTACTGAGTTTTGTACCTCATAGAATGAATTTTGTCTCCCTAACTTTAGCCTATGTGTCACCAAAAAAAAAACCCAACCAAAACCCCAAAAAAACCCTAAAAGCAGGCAAATATATAGGGATATAGAACCATAAAAATCATAAATGGAAAAGACCTATGAGGTAATTTAATCCACTTCCCTGCCATTTTACTCTGACTCCTCAGTGCACTTGGCAGTCCTTTGCCCAGTCTAATTTAATATGTCTGAGGCAATGGGGTTTTGGGCCTAGGTTTCCCTTGCAAAAAGAAATACTGTTAGTCAGCAGACTATATTCTTGCATGATTTGTGTTCTTATATATTTCCATGTGAATTAGCTCAGTTTAGTATTAAAAAAAAAAATAAAAGAAATAAAGGGCCTCAACAGCTTGGATACATAAACATATTGCTACAGGCAGTAAGTTACTATACATAATCTGATTCATGTTAATTGTGTGGATCCACTTTCTTAGCCCATAACAAACAGTAATTTAAATATACTTAGGTTGCTTATATTTTAGCACTGGTGCTTGAAACCAAAGGGCACTTTTGAAGTGAATTCCCCAACTGCCCTCACTTTTTTCAGGTGAGGCTAAACCAAAAGATACGCTCCAAGAGCCCACCCAGTACACAAATTTCTAGACAAAGATTTAAAAGCAGGTTAATATTTAATTACTATTAAAAATAAATAAAGCTTATTAACAGAAATATTGTTTATTTGTATTACAATAGAATATCAAGGACCAAGCAGCCCATTAGGACTAAGGACTAATTATGCTAAATTCTGTGATGTACAAGATGGTTTGCGTCCTGAACAACTTCCTGCCCTGATGTGATAGGATATGATAAATCATTAAAGGAGCAATTCAAAGGAATGGCTCAGTACAATAAGTAATATGGAGTTGGGAATAGCTCACTCATTTCTTAGAAAGTATTTAAAATTTAAATGTTCATGTCCATAAAGGGATTTCCTGAAATGTTATCAGAACATGAACAGGTTGCAAATACCATGAAGCAGAGTTGGCTTAAAATTCAATGGAGTACTAACAGAAACTCTTTTTTGTAGATGAACTAATTAATTAAAAAAACAAGGAAGCCACTGCACTACTTCCTTAGCAAGTTAAAGTGTAATTAGTAGATCTGAACATGTTAATTTGAATAAAACATCAACTTGGGAAATAGCAGTTCTTATACAATTCCTTTCTCACTGTCAGCTGAAGTATAGTTCATCTACACTGGCTATTTTCCCAGATTTTACAGGTATAATAATCTGTCCACTGCTTCACTACTTTGGAGAGTTATTAAGTTATTAAGAGTGTATTTTGAACAAATTAGGTACCCTGATACAGCTTCTTAGGCAAGCATTGCGAAGTGACTTTTCCTTGCAATAGCGAAGCCAGCTTTCCAGTTCCAGTAATACAATTCCACAGTGCAAAGCATTGACCAACTATAAACTCAGATTGCAAAATCAGATTAATTCAAAACATTTTGACAGAATAATTTTGCACTGGTAGATTTTATGTTGGTCCCCCGATGTCTGTTCATGCCAAATCTCAATTGGACTTTTCACAAACATTTCTTTTTTGGTATTACATCCTTTCTGTTCCTCTCTGAACCCTGCAACCTCTCTCACATAGGGGCCCTGTGTTGTCTTCCATTCTGGACATTTTCTGTACTTAGATTTTTGCTTCACATTGGTCAGTCCTTCAAGTCTTCCTTTAAGCTGTAGATCCAGGTAGTATTACAGCATATACTAGTTCTGAAGATATCAGGCTTCTCCGATTGCTTTTCTTGCCCAATAATCTTACATTTCTTCAGGTAGCTTATGCAGGACCAGTGACATGATACAGCTGACTTCATTGGAGGGACATGCTTGCCAACCTGGAGCAATACAGATGAAATAATGTCACATCATCCAGCATAACGTCTGTCTACATGGGCGCAGAGATATCATTCACAGCACCAACACACTGCACTATTTTAACTTTTGCACTCTCCTGGGCATGTTTCTCCTGGGAACTGTCCATGTTGTCGTTTAACCTCAGCCAGCAGCTAAGCACCACACAGCCGCTCGCTCACTCCCCCCCACTGGGATGGGGGAGAGAATTGGAAGGGTAAAAGTGAGAAAACTCATGGGTTGAGATAAAGACAGTTTAATAGGGAAAGCAAAAGCTGCGCACGCAAGCAAAGCAAAACCAGGAATTCATTCACTGCTTCCCATCGGCAGGCAGGTGTTCAGCCATCTCCAGGACAGCAGGGCTCCATCACGCGTAACGGTTACTTGGGAAGACAAACGCCATCACTCCGAACGTCCCCCCCCTTCCTTCTTCTTCCCTCCAGCTTTATATGCTGAGCATGACGTCGTATGGTATGGAGTATCCCTTTGGCCAGTTTGGGTCAGCTGTCCTGGCTGTGCCCCCTCCCAGCTTCTGGTGCACCTCCAGCCTTCTCAGTCGGTAGAGCATGGGAAGCTGAAAAGTCCTTGACTAGTGTAAACACTACGTAGCAACAACTAAAACATCGGTGTGTTATCAACATTGTTCTCACCCTAAATCCAAAACACAGCACTGTACCAGCTACTAGGAAGGAAATTAACTCTATCCCTGCTGAAACCAGGACACCATGTTATGTTTCCCTTTCTGATGCACACAGAGAGCATCCAGATAGACCCTAGCACTAGCAGCATTGTCCCCTGACACAGAAGGGAAGATGGTAATAAGAACCCTTAAATCCTGTGGGCTGTTTTTCTGTCTAGTTGCAGAGAAAATACTCATCACCCTGATTTTCAATCTTAAGGAAGCTTGACCCTGCTGGATAAAGCCACACAACTGAAGACACATCCACACAGCACAGGTTAAAGCTTGGTAGTAAAGAAAAGAAGGACATTGCAGTAAGACAAGATTCAGCAAGTGAACACTACGGAGATGTCTTGAATAAGTAGTTGGTGGCTGCGTTTGCCAAGTAGCAAAGCAAAAAGAACAATGCTAAGACAATAAGAACACTTTCCCAGACCATAGAAAGACTGCAGTACCATCTACACCTCATCAGCACCTTCCACATTGTCCTGTTTCATGCATCTTGCATCCATAACATAGCCCCTTCATAAGGGAGCTTACAGCATGTACTGCAGGCCCTGCAAGCTCAGATGAGCTTTGTGTCAGGAAAAACCAGAAACCAGATGCAGTAGTGCAATTTGGTCTTCATTCCTTTTGACGTCTCCTTGCCCTCATGCTTGAAAATAATGTGCAATACACAAAAGACAAACATAGTCCTGATAAGGAAATGGAAGTCAAACAAAAATCTGAGACTGAGCACCCTCCTCTTCAGGTAGTCAAGTGCATACGACCAAGCGTAACTGAGGAAAGAATCATAGAATCATGGAATCATAGAACCATAGAATCATAGAATAGTTTGGGTTGGAAGGGACGTCTAAAGGTCATCTAGAAATAGGCATTTTGCAGCCTGCTAGACTATCCAGAGGTCACCGCAGTTAAGTGTCCACTGAAATCTTCAATGGTCTGTAACAAATTCTCTTCCTTTCAATGAAGGATAAGGCTTGGTTACTTAATGCAAACAAGCATCTTATAGACAGCATCAACATAGCTAGAGAAGCCTATCTGTTTAAAATTCACTATAAACCATTTATGTAATTAGAAATAACTTAGAAATAACTTGAGGCAGAGAAACTTATGATTGCTCAAGTACTCCCTGGATCATCCCAGCAATTATTGTTTTCCAATCACAGTTTGACTGGTAACAGATTGACAAGAGTCACTGTTGTCAGACTACAGTAGGAAGGGTAACTGCCATCTCCATGCTCTGTGGCATCATGTGTTGCTCATCTGCATCAAATTAGCAATGGAGCTAATCTTCACAGATGCTACCTTCCCCATCCTCAATTTCTCCCCTCTCTGATAATCTTCTCACATTTGCAACACAATTCATGTGTTCTTGTTGTGAACTCAGACACTGCAAGGAAATTTGCTTGGCTTTAGGAATCTACTTTTAGGTACCTTGTTTAGATAAAGGAATCTACACAACTGACCATGTGCAATATCAGAAGCAACTAACCACTAGGGGAGTATTTTGTGTCCAGCTGTCCTCCACCTCCTTAACGTCCTTGACAGTAATAAGGTATTCCTTCAGTCATTCAGATGAAACAAAGGTGTTCTGAGCCACTTATATAAGCGCATCTCAAACACCGGTGACAGCCATGGGAGATGGATTCATGGTTTCTCAACATAGGAGATGGTTTAGTGACTGTAGCTATTAGTAGCACAGACTCCACATCAACAAGGTAGAATGTAGTACTGCCAACACTAGTATTTTTTAGAAAATTGCACAGAGATTAGAGAGGCCCCAACTGTAGGCAAGGCAGTCTTTTCTTCCACACTCTTTCCTGGTTTTAATGACAGTATTCCACCATCCTTGATGCACCTATATTGCTATCACCTATGGAGTTGTATCCCTGATAATGGTCAGGTAGAAACAAAAGCAGGGCTGCCCCATGACAGGGGAATGAGCCTGGAGCCAAGTGTTACCCCAGCACAGGCAGTGCCTTTGCCATGAAGAAGTCATCTTCCTGTGGCATCTCAGAATGGCAGGCCAAGCAGGTTCCTACATCAAGTGCTGGTAACAGCATCCATTGGCAGCCCCAAAAATGGTGAGCAGATGAAACAGGTCTAAAGCACATCCAGGAGACAGGTGCGGAGACAAGCTACCTATGATGCTGTCACTAAATACTTTTGCCAGATGCCTGCTCTGCGTTGTAGGTCTGAGGTCGGTCCAGGGGCAAGGTGAGAGACAGGGATGGAGACAGGAATTTGTCTGACAGAGCTCAGGCAGGAATCAGATTCCTGGGCCTGAGCTGAAATGGGGTGCTTGGGCCAGGGGTGTGGGTCCCAGGTGAGACTGAGCAGGTCTGTGAAGGCCTGTTGAGGTCCTCCAGGCCCTGACAGTAATACAGTAAGGAAACACTCCAAAATACACTGTTATAAATCACAGTTCACTTGCATTTGCTCACGTAAAGCAAAAAAAGCCCCATATTAATGGTGGTTTCTGCACCAACTAGCAAAAAAAATACAAGGTGATGATAGGGTAACAAAGTGAATTACTGTAATACAACATCCAAAACACAATCAGTTATACCAAAGCTTATGTCAGTGCAAGACAACACTACATGAGACCTATTAACAGCTCTAAATCATTACAAATGAGCAAAAGCAACTGTCAGAGCCATACTGGGAGAGGTACACTGTAGATTTGTCAACTTCTTAGGTGAAACTGTCAGGTTAGGCAATGAACCTCCAAACATATAGTGGTATCTACATGCTTTTTAAAGTTGAAATAATTTACTCAAAATATTGATTTGTCTGGCAAGTCTATAGAGTAAATCTGTGCAACTCCTAAAACCACATAATATTCATGCAATTGACTCTGTGCTACTAGAATGCCAGAGTAGACTATATTGTTGATCCCTGTGTAGTATCAGACTGAGTCTTGCATGCCAAGTCTCAGCCATTTTAAGTACAAAGATTAAAGAGCCACTTTACTTACAAAGATGAAAGAGCTCTGATTATTTCTCTGTGTGCCTTGTAATGGCCTAGTCCTCTGCCTGGAGTTTCTTATGCTTTCTTGCCACTAGGCACCACTGAAATTACACAGCAGAACTGTGGGTGAGTTCTCAGATACATCGAATTTGGGCAGTTTCAAACACAAGAATACAAGCAGGATTTTGAGATCTGTTTTATGTCAGGGCTGTAGTGAAATCAAGATTTTTCAAAAGAAATTCCAAGTAACTCCCTTGACGTGAAAAAACATGCCTTAGAATAACTAGTAGCCAAAACGTGAAGCAATCTATCCAACATGTGGGAAAGTGCAAAACCCTCCTCTGAGTCATACAGATTAAACAAGCATGCTGTTGACTCTGTCTCTCCAGCCCAGAGTATTGCATTATTTATATAAAGTGGAGCAGCTCCAAGAAGAGAAACTGTAAGAGTCTGACACCATCATCAGTGACTTGGGCATTTGCCTAGGGTCCAGGATCAGCTATCAGACAGAGCAGTCTGTCCTGGAGCAGTGAATTACTGACCTCATGTTACATTTCATGGCTACCTTCCACTAACAGTAGTGGTGCCGAGTGTCTTATTGAATTATTAGTAGAAAAATTAATTTTGCTGTTCATCTAAACTAACTACGAACTTAATAGAGATACTTAATGACACATTCCAATCTCCCTCTCTCTTCCTTTCTCCCCATCTACTAACTACATCCAGCAAGCAATAAATAACCTGTTTCTCTTTATGGTAAGAGATAAGGTGAACTTTATTACCTCTCCTTTACTATCTTCTCCTCTTTCCTACAGAGGAACCAACTTTTCCCTCTGGTGGTCTCACTGAGGTTTATCTATTTAAACTTAGAACAATTGTTCCTAACTGATATTTAGCCTTGAAGCTTGCTGCTTCTATTTCAGACCTTGTGCGTTTTTCCCAGCTTATACTAGCTGATCTAAGAAAAGATATTACCTCTACATGTGAATCTTATCCAAACTTCAGGCATTGACAGAACTGGAACACAACCTGCTGTGTTATAGGTGGAGCCATATTCTGTCACATTTCAAATAGAGATATTGGTCTGACTTTACACCATTTAAGGCTTTCAGACAAACTTGGGAGAATTTAATAAAGACCTGAAGGCAAATGAAATAAATATAAAGTGGGTTTGCCAAAAGTCAGCCATGGCACATTACTTCAGTGCTTCTCTTTGACCAAGATAAATGTGGACAGATACTGTGGACCAGATAAACTGTTAACCACAGTAAAATATTTAACATAGTGCCACAGGAAAAATATTAGATAAGCTGTAAAAAAAAAAAAAAAACAAGACATTAAAGTGGATAAGGAGTGGCTAAAATTAGATAACATCTTTCAGCAAAAGCTCCCTACCTGCAAGACGGTTAAAAAAGGAATTCCTCCAGACCTGTCTTAGAAGCAGTCTTACTACTTTTTTGAGTGGTGACATTTGGCACAAAATGAAGCACTGAGTTAAAGAAGTTTTCCTGAGGACACAAAGGTTGTCATCAACACAAGGGACTGAATTTCAAAGACAAAAGAAACAGATGACCTGAAGGACTGAAATAGAGCAAGTGGCACAACAGGCAGGTCATGAACTTAGGACCTAATTAAAATTTCTGTTATAAGCTGGAGCTTATCAGTTGGAAAAAAATAAGAGGAGAACTAGGTGAGTGCATTAATCGATTAGAGAGTGTTTATGAGCATGGCACATCCCTGGAAGAGATAAATGTGATTCTAGATTCAGATGGTTATATCCAAACAAAATAAGGAAGCGTATAAGGTACTAGTACACAGCTGGAATATGACATACAGTTCTCATTGCCTGTGTTCAATGAGACTGCAAAGAAAGGCCATGATACCTATCAAGAGAATGAGTATGAGAAGAGTCCAAAGTCCTCAACTGATTTATCTTCAAAACAAGAAAGGAGAGGGGAGGTGACTTCTGCCATATATACCATGGAGCCAAGGGAAGGGTAAGTCGTCTCTTGAATAAATTCAGGTTGTAAATTAGAAGAAAACTTATAGTATTTTGCACAGAAAAGTTCTGGAGCAACTTTTCAGTGGAAATACCTGGAGTAAGAAACATAACTCATTTCAGGGTGGAACTTGCCAAATTATCAGAGGGGTTATGCAGTCTGGTTGCCAATAATAGCTGAGAGCAGGAGGACCCTCTCAGTCTTCTCTCCCTTTGTCAGAGTAAGTAGCACCTTACTTCCCTGTGTTTTTCTGTTCCCCACTGGTACCAGTGGAGGAAGGAAGAATCTGTCCAAGAAGTGGAAGTGCTAAATTCTGTAACAAATTATATACGCTATGATTCCAGCTCACAGCTGGCTGAGTTCAGATTCCCGTGCTATTCAGCGTATTAACAGCTTAGCTGGAATCCTGTCATGTAGCCTATCAGGTGCTCTTACAGACCAACACTTCAAAAGGGGTGAAAAAGAAATCTATTTATCTGTCAGTCACTCAGTAGCACAATCCTGAAACAAGCTGTGTTATTCAACATGTTCTCTTCAGATCTATCCATTTTCTTGGAGGGGACAATACTGAATTCTTGCAAGTCATGCGGAAGTTGTGTTCCAGTGATCTGCACTTGTCAAAGAATAACTGTTTCTCCAAAGCCAAGTTATGACATCAGCAGCACCTGCCAAAAATTATAGCACAGATCAAATGTGGCATTCAGAGTTTGTGCCCTGTAACTGTCTGGTCATTCCGCTTGGTGTATTGCAGACTTCACAAAATGAGACTGTGGGTTTGAGTTTTTTTCCCCCCTGCCATTAAACTAATTCATAATAGCAGATGTCATCACTCCCAAATAAAAATGAGTGACAGCTGAAAAGATTTCGTCAGTTATTCCTGGCAGTTGGAGTTCTCTTGAAAAGGGGAACCCAGAGGTAAAACTGACACTATTCAGTAATCACTCAAGAAATCCATACTTTGACAGAAGAGGAAGCTACTATACAATCAAAGTAAGCATTTATATTCTTGTATTTTGGCCAAAATAATATTTTCTCTTCTTATCTTGATTATTAAATGCACCTAGACATACATGCATATACATTTATTTTACTTTTTGTTAAATCATGTGAATTTGAATAATCCTTTCTTCTTCTTCCCTCCATGACCTTGAATATAATATATACCATATATTATGGTATACTTTATTGGAAGATAACCTGATCCTGTCTGATTTATAAAATATCAGAGGTATCCCACCTCTGTTTTGTTTTACTCTAATCTTAACTTCAGTTATTAACCTGTTAGTTGTTCCTATGTCTGTTTTTTGTATTTCTAGAACTTCTGTATTACTCATACTTCAGCTGAAAGGAAAACTACCATAAAATGAACATGTAAGGGGATATTCATCCTAATGATGCATTCTATAAGCGTAATTCAAAACTTTTTAGAACATAAAGCTGTTTTTTTTTAAAAAAAAAAGCACCATAAACAGGCTTTGAACTCATATACTGTACTGTAATAATTCTAGAATGCTGGAAAATGTTCTGTGCTTAGGCAAACAAACTCCAGTGAAGGGCAAAAGGAATAGGAGACTAATTAATGGCCTGACAAAGATAAAATAGCTCATGGTCATGATATGACCCAAGGGACTGAGTCTAGTTGAAGTCAAAGATAATCTTTCCATTGTTTACAATGGTGTTCAAAAAACTCTGAAGGGACTGTGGAAATTCTTTCAGAAATATGTTCATGTTCAAAATTAAAATTGGCTGAATTGTTAAAATTAGCCCTATCTCCACCTTTTAGAAAGGAAACATTTTTTAAGATATAAAAACCAATTATCCTTGTTAAAGATTTTGTTCTTTCAGCAAACATTTTAGAAATAAAATTTAGAAATGTTCAAACACTATTTTATCTTGCTGGTTAAAATATTTTCCAATAAGAAAAAAACCCCATAAGGTTGGTGTCTTTTCATTAGCGAAACGTATTGATTTTTTAAATTATGCATCATTTAGATTAAAAATTACTTTGACAATTTTCTCAAAATATGTTCAGTTAACAGCTTTACTGAATGCACTAAGATACTTCTCACTAAAAAGTAAAAGATTTTCAAAGAATCTCATTGTATGCACAAGTATTGTCTCTCTATATAAAATACTGAATTTTGAAGACAATGGCTAGCTCAAGACACGTATTAAATAGAAAGACTGAAGAAGGTTAAAAGATGCCTCCTGAAGTTTCAGACAGGATTTTCTTCTTTTGCTTGTTTATTTTAGATAAAGGTTACTAAAAATAGCAGTTTTGTTCAAAACATCAAGAGCCATTTCTAACTCCAAAAATTTCTCTGGCAAGAGTCCAAAGTAGAAATACAATTACAAAGTGTGTAGAAGAGAAATTCCTTGCATTAGATATTTGTTCAAGCTCCTTTTTGTACCTCAGTGGAGGTTGTCTGAGATTACAATAATTCAAAATGTGCAGACCAGGAGAGGGCTAAGACCAGAGCATTTGGAAACATACTAATTTAACACTTTTCCAAAGCACATTCAGCCTGCAGATCATATTAAAAGACAGAAGGTTGTACCACTGGCTGTTTCTATATTAATTTTGTGGCAGTGAATAAAAGTTGTGCATATAATAACTTCCAGCTAGAAGCAAAATTTCTTCTCCCTTGCACTAGAGAGATTTATTGAGGAAAAACTACTCATCGTTCACACTTCGAACCTCCTTTAAACATGCTCTGGGGCAGCGGCTCAAAGAGTTTAAACCAATGTATTGTATGTAGATGCTATCTGTGTTTCATGAGTGATTGGCTGTCTTACAGATTGCTGCATGGCCATGTGTTTTATGGTTTGATTATAAATGCAGGAGATTTTTCTTTGACAGTGCCGCTAATTTTATTGATTATTACTTCTTCTTGTGGACATTCTCTATAAATTAATAATTCGTTAACACGTAATTTAATTCCCATAAATGACTAATGTTGTAAAAAACTCTTTCATACACACACACACATATTTCTGACAGTTGAGTTTCAGAGTTGCCAAATACATACGCCACTTTAGCCAAGATCTAGTTTTACCTTTATTTAAATGTTGTTTTATCAGCTTGGCTCCCAAAAAAAGCAGCCAACTATACTTCAAATGGGCAGGTAGGACTGCACAACCCATACAAAAACAGTCCCTCCTCAACCATCTTAGTTGAAGATTTAGTAAGGGACTCTGCCTTGCACCAGTGTTATGCACATTTTAGTAGTTCTTCATAGAAAATGTACTGCAGAAAGTTTCATAACATAAATTTTCAGGACATAAACGATACTTACACTGATTCAAGTCTTCTGAATTAATAATTTTGAACCTATGGAAGTGTTGTTGTTGCTTACTTTACTTTCATATCAGTGGAAAAACATGTTAAAACAACCTGCCATTAGTAGCCAGAAAGACGCCTCCTCAACTTTACTTTAATTTCTCTGGAATGATACCTGGCTATCCAAAATAAAAATAAAGATGATAAAGAACCTCTTTTCCCTGCATAGTTTCCACCCATGCAAAACTGGTGGAGTACCTCTAAGAAAGTGTGTTTTGTACTTACAGAGAAAATCTAACTGTCCTGCTAGTTTCTGAACCCTGATGCATCTGAGTGAAGGAATCAAGAACAAATTTGCGAGAATTAAGTCCAATTGTCAGTGTAACTCCGATTTATGTTATTGGGACATCTAAAAAGAAAGCAGAAAATCACTCAACAACAACAACAATGAAAGATATTTTCTAGAGCAATAATAAAGAATTTGTTTGATACAAAGAAAACAAACCTAGAGAATTACTCAGAAATCCAAACCAAGCTGCTAAGTAGAATCTTCCTATTAAAAAAAAAAAGGTATTACACAGTATACATGAACTCTAATCTCTATGTTGTAATGCCAGGCTCAAAGAAAGGATGCTTTCACACATCATAGCACAAGAGATGCTGGCTAATAATGCCAGACACCACCATCTTCAAAAGTCTTATATCAAGAATCTGTCTTAGCAAGGACCACGGCAATACCATGTGAAATATTCACTGTCACTGACATTCCTAGGAGCTATTATCAAGTCAAGTGTTCTTGGCTTGCAAAAAGTCCCATAGACATACCAGACTAACATTTGCAGAAGTACCTCCATCTTTTGGGTACCTGTCTGACCACAGCTTGTTCCTCTGAGTGGAGCAGCCAAGTTTTAAGGCAGCCAAAACCCTCGTGCACCCCCAAAAAATCTAACCAATTTAGACCTCGGATAAAGACTGGAGGCCCTCTTTGTTCCATTTGAAGAACATCTACTAGAAGTTTAATAATTGTAAAAACTTAATCTCTAATGAAAGGTTAATGTGTTATGGCAGACTCTTACATGAGGCAAAGTATAATAGGGTTTGGAGGGCAAACCTAGACCGTTCGTCAGCAGCTTGCACTTTGCTTCTGAGGCAACAGGATAATTATCTGAAGAGTGTCAAGTGGGCAGCTGCTACTAATAGAAGAGCCTTTAAATGGTGCAAAGACCCAGGTGACCTGCTGGTCTAGGAATGATGAAATAATCATATTCCATCACCCACTGTAACAAGCTACTACCAGAGCATTTATTCTAACACTGCTCAAAGCCTATAGAATTTACATACAGTTAGGGCATGTTCCAGTGTGTCCGTGACATGCATAACTTTTTGCAAGATGAAGCCTTAAATAATACTGTTATTTTAGGGCCTCAGAGTGAGACAAAAGATCATTAAAAGATTACCCGTATTCCCATTTAGACCACATCATTGATAAACAAAGCACATTTAGCAAAGGTGGTAATAGAACTGCTGTACCCACACTGGTGTAACAACTCCTGCTGTATCCCACTGTGCTACTTCTACAGCATCCCCAGTCCACAGCAAGGGAAACACCAGAAAACTGCTGTTTGCCTCAGAGGAAAATATCTGATTGTTTTGGTGATATTGCAGCTTTTGCTGACCTTGCTGTGAGGAGGACCAGTATACTAACCACTCAAGCATGTTTCATACTCCGTCACATAGGAGATTATATTACATGGACTAACCAGTTCACACTTATTGCTCCAGCTGGACTCTGCTGGTCTCTAAGCAACTGGTCTTCTCTGTGGAAAAATACTGCATCTGGAAGCGGCAGAGGTTTTTCTTTTTGTTAAGCAAGTTTTTCAGTCCAGTCAGACTTAGCATGGAGTTTGGCAAAATTATTTGTTATTATTGATCTTTCTAAAAAAACAGGTTTGTGAAAATTACACCAAATCTAAAATATTTAATCTAGGAAGATGCCAAGATCTTACTTTTGTGCCCTTTTAAAACTTCAAGAGTTTAAAATACAGTATTTGATAGGAAGACCTTACACAAGTCTGCCTTCATTGCGTTGCGTCTGACTGTCCTTTTCTTTTCCCCTGATCTTCCACTTACAGCATTGCACAAATCGAAGGTTTCCTCAGATTGGCCTACATTAGCATAGTCTTCGTAGTATTTATCAAGGATAGCTCATAAAGTATGACATTGTCTATGAAGCAGACTCACAAGTACATATCAGGGTCTATGAGGCATTAATTCATCAGCATTACAGAGTGGACAGTTGGCAAAAGTATCTAATGCAGCAGAATATAGATGAACACAAGGAAGCAAAGGGATTTCATAGGAACCCTCCAGTTATGTGCTGATCTAGTCATAGAAAACTCAGGAGCATGGCTTTGGTTTGGGTTTTTTTTTCTTTCTTGCATCTTCCTACTTGCTGGAGGGGCTTAGTGGAGGACACTAATGCAGGAAATCCTGCTTCTCAGATGGGGTAGAAGTATAACACATTGTTGGTACCTTATTTAACATCATAGCAAAGCAATATTTGGCCAGCAACAAATATAGGATATGATGCAATTTTTCTGATTATTTCCTTTGGGAATAAACAACAGAACTTAACTTTTCAAAGTACCATTAAGATCTGACAACCAATGCATATTGGGTAATATCAGCAAGCACCTCAGACAAGCTGAGAATTTTAAAACCCTCCATGTTTGAATACTATGTATTTAGCAAGGAGAATCATAGAATCATAGAATAGTTTGGGTTGGAAGGGACCTCTAAAGGTCATCTAGTCCAACCCCCCTGCCGTGGGCAGGGACATCTTCAACTAGATCAGGTTGCTCAGAGCCCCGTCTAACCTGACCTTGAATGTTTCCAGGGATGGGGCATCCACCACCTCTCTGGGCAACCTGTCCCAGTCTTTCACCACCCTCAGCATAAAAAATTTCTTCCTTATATCTAGCCTAAATCAACCCCCCTTTAGTTTAAAGCCATTCCCCCTTGTCCTGTCACAACAAGCCCTGCTAAAAAGTCTGCTGCCATCTTTTTTATAAGCCCCCTTTAAGTACTGATAGGCTGCAATAAGGTCTCCCTGAAGCCTTCTCTTCTCCAGGCTGAACAACCCCAACTCTCTCAGCCTTTTTTCACAGGAGAGGTGTTCCATCCCCCTGATCATTTTCATGGCCCTCCTCTGGACCCGCTCCAACAGGTCCATGTCTTTCTTCTGCTGAGGGCTCCAGAGCTGGATGCAGTACTCCAGGTGGGGTCTCACCAGAGCAGAGTAGAGGGGCAGAATCCCCTCCCTCGACCTGCTGGCCACGCTTCTTTTGATGCAGCCCAGGATACGATTGGCCTTCTGGGCTGCGAGCGCACATTGCTGGCTCATGACCAGCTTTTCATCTACCAGTACCCCCAAGTCCTTCTCTGCAGGGCTGCTCTCAATCCCTTCATCCCCCAGCCTGTATTGATACGAGGGGTTGCCCCAACCCAGGTGCAGGACCTTGCACTTGGCCTTGTTGAACCTCATGAGGTTCACATGGGTCCACTTCTGGAGCTTGTCCAGGTTCCTCTGAACAGCATCGCATCCCTCTGACCACACCACTCAGCTTGGCATCATCTGCAAACTTGCTGAGGGTGCACTCGATCCCACTGTCTATGTCATTGATGAAGATATTAAACAGTACTGGTCCCAATATGGACTGGTATTCACTTCATTTCTGTCCTTTCTCTCATTTATTGGAACTCATCTCTATATTTTAACGAGCTCTACTTTTGACAGTATTTAAGACTGAATTTTGATAAATTAAAGAACAAGACCATAACATGCTCCCGAGGGCTTTGCACTCTGTGTGCTTCAACTTTAGATTCATTATTCCCCTGCATATTTTGTGCTTGATATCATTTGGAGTAGTAAAAGGAATTATTTAAGAGCAACGTATTTCCCTTGGATAACAACCCTCTATGATCTCTCTTAAAACTACAGGAGGCATAAAAAGGGAAAGCCCTTCACAACATCTCATCTGAACTTCAGTGATGATGGCACTATATTTGAAAGTATTTTTCCCAAGTTCTTCCAAAACCACTTAAAATTTCACACATACTGAGGGCTCCATAATATTTCAGTGAACTGTGCCATGTGTAGTCATTACTCAGTAACAAAAATATAGGTATACCATTTAACTATCACCCAAGGCCTGTTTCAATGCCTTATGTTTTGCTTCAAGGCAGAGTAAGCATCAGTTACCTATTCTTCTCAGGTGACATACTTTATTTTAATAGCACTTCATAAGAAAGAAATTGCAAGGGGCTAAGCAACACAGTATCTGCCTCAGGTTAGGCTCCTGACTGCTCTGATCTCCAAATTGCTTTGCAGAAAATGAGCAAGCATACCAAATTTAGACGCCATAAGATGGGTGGTCATGATGCAGAAGGGCTGAAGAACTTCTGGGAAAAAGTCATCCAAGAGCAAACTAAGCAACGAGAAGGTGAAGAGTCTAGGTTAAGCAAAAGCGCACTGAACAAGTAAGTGGTAATTTTCCTTTTGCACAAGACAGCAAGGCATGTCATCACGTGCTTTAAAATAAGGTAACCTGTTATTGTACTGCTTTATTCATAGCACAGATTGTGTTCTGGATCTTTGGCACTTTTCCTCTCACAGCTGCTTGTCTCATATTTCTATGGCTCTTCTGCATGGAAACTCAGACACCCCTCACCCCTGAACCTCATGAGCATTCTTCAAAGGCCTTGGAGCATAGCCATGTAAAAATAAAGCACTTTGGCACTATGGCTTGTGACAACCAGAAACTATCAGAATTTTTACCTGGAACTGGTACAGCTACACAAATAAATAACATAGTATTACATTAAAGGGACAGGCAAACCACCCATTTAATATGTAGCATAAACAAATCCATAGCATCTTTATCATGTTTAACAGCCCTTTGCATTATATAAGCCCAAAGATAGAAATGGTACAATAAGATTTTCCCGTCCCATGAAACACATTTCATAAGCATTCCTGCTATACAACAGTTAAAAAATAAGGCTATTCAAATTTATTTAATTTTTTTTCCAAAACAGTATAAAACAACAGGCACCACCTAGAAAGAGCTGTGACTGTGGTTTACATACTCTGCACAAGCATGGTAGACTGCTTCAAATTCTTGCTCAACCTGTTGCACCAGGGTTTGAACCAGGGTCTCCCACACATTAAGTGAATCCCCTGACTAATAACGGACAGAGAAAGAGGATAAGAAATACCTGTACCTCCTGTGTTTTTCTGACGGGCTTTCCTCCTGAAGTTGACAAAGGTTTTCCTGCATAAACTTTCCTCAAAACTGGGACATTCACATAAATTAATTTGACTTCAACAAACAAGAATGTGCCGGAAGGAACTGTTTCTTTAAAAAAAATTCCAGGTACTCTGACCCTAGTGCCCAAGGAGGAAGCTACTGTCATCATTTTAAAGATGAGGAAATCAAGATCTGGGCAGGCCTTGTGTCCCAACAGAGTCAGATGTAGACACTCCTGCTCCCAATATCCTACTCTGGCTCATCCGTAATATTACCAAACCCAAATCACCAAGTTGCTGGAGGGAAAACATGTATACGAAAACCCAGGAAAGTGTTCAGCTGCACTGGAAACCTTTGTCACTCTAGCTTCACAAAAATCTACCACAAGAAGACATCACAAACCAATTACAGTTAGGGGTGTAGATAATATTTTTAACTTCACAAAGCTAAAAATGTTAACAGCTTTTATAAGATCTTCTCTGAATAGAAAAAAAAATGCAGCAAAATAATTTTGAATATGTCTTAACTTACATATTCAATATGTCTTAACTGACTGGTCACATCTGAAATAGACCCAAGCAAGTTCCTTCAAGGTCACTTGACCAAAGTCCAAATTATTCACAAAGTGTTCTCTAATTTGAAAAAAAAATACTTTCAGGAAGTAATAGACACTGTCATTACAAAATCTACAGGTCCACTACCTCATGTAAGTGGCACCTGGGTGAATAAGAGGGCTTTAAGTATAGGCAAGTGGTCCCTCTGTGACACCTAGGACACTAGCTGCCAAGGAACACCAGTGCTGTCTGTGGCAAATTTTTACTAATTGCACCAATTTTTTGAGGCTTAACTATATGCACAAGAGAATAGGGAAGCCAAGACAGGGTAGACCAAATGAGAAAAGTTTAACACACATCCTGAAATCAAACTCAGAAGCCAAACTAACACAAGCATCCATGTGAAACAGCCACTGCTAAGTTATTCTCAGATTAAATCATTGGCTGCTGTTCTTTTTAATGCACCAAATGTAATATAAAAACACATATATTCCACAATTCATTTGGCATTACCATATGATATCTAATCCTATAACATTGCTGGGTCAGGTGTTTCACAACACCATTTCCTTTGGAAAATGACCCAGACAACATTATCTTGCAGTGGTCCCTAGTGATTTTCTCTTCTGTCTGTACTATACCTGTGTCTTGAAGCTATGTGGCTCCTCTTGCATGTGACATTAATTCTTTTCACTAAACACATACAAGGTCTGCAGAGATTTTGGGTACAAAATGGTTACTTTTTTTTTCTTTTTTTTTTTCTTCAGAGTAAACCCAAATGGACATATTTAAAGTTCTGCTTGCTCTCCTCCACAGCATTTTAGAGTAAACTTGGGGGGTCGGAGGGTGTAATTGCATTTTTTAATTTACACATTGAATGACCTTACTGGATAGACAGTACTTCTGTGTGGCTTTGAGAATACCCCAGAGGAAAAAACAGAGCTCTTCACACTGACAGTATTTCAGCAGTTGTTTGACTCATTAGGAATCCAGCAATGTCAACCACTGATACCATCAGCACTATCCCTTTCTCCCCTGCATTCCCAATCTAGCAAGCTATAGAGATGTGTAGATGGTAAATAAATACGGGACAAGTGCTACGGTGATGAAAGAGAGGAAAGCTTCCACCCTGCTGAAAAGCCCTGGATACATTTGAAGGATTTGGCTCAGTACTTGCTAAGTGCTTGTCCTCTCTTTGCAGACTCCGCCAGGAATGGACTCTGCGGCTGGAAGGCCAAGCAAGGCAGGTCCAGGCGCACACGAAAACGCAGAAAGAACAGATGACACTGCTGTCCATCGAGGGTCTTCCCTCACCAGATAAAACTGTTGCTTAAAGTTACTGTGAAAACACAGAAAGCATTGGGCCTGACTCTGACCTTCTGCATGCACCTATAAACCAGCAGTTACACTGCTGAACAAGCAAAAGGTCAGAATCTGGCCCTTTTCCAGACTACTTACTAGAGCTACTAATAAAGTCCTACTGAAATTCGGTGCAAGAACAAGGCCACAGTATACAATCCTGAAAAAAATGCAAAGGGATAGATGAGAGGCAGACACCTTTAATTCTCTATGATACATTATTACTGCGATGCAGCAGGACTTTCTTATGTAACACTCTGCATTTCCAAGTGATAACAACATATTTCTCAGAAAGAGGATTGCTTGTTTAATAGGAATAATACATTCAGATGGCTGCATGCAAAATTGCACATTTCCATTTACAGAGCTCACAGAGTCTAGCTTAATGTAGATATAAGCTGTTCTGCCTGTCTTGATGAGCCTCAGTGAAGGGAGTTAAGGATTAGTCTGATCAGCTGGACAGAAGGAGAAATATGTTCTTTAATGGAATCAGGAAAAAAAAAAGAGCTTTTCTGATCAACATATAAGAAAATTTACAGATCTTAATCATTAAATGAACACAGGAAAGGATTTTGACTTTCATGGGGTAGGTAAGAAAAAGACTACTAAGGTTATTATGAACCAGTCTGAGAAATGTCAGAGCAAGTGAGTATGAAAGAGAGTTTGAAATAGAAGGCAGAGAATCAGTTCGTAACAGCACAGGAATGCTTTGCAAGGTATCACTTGCTATACCTGGTATGCACTAATCCAAACACTTGCTGCATTTCATCTTCTTCTAGGTCAGGTGAAATACGGGGAGGAATAACTAAACACAGGGTAATAATAGTGTGTTCTGTTTACCTATAGCCTCTGTGTCTAAATAACGTATCTTTTGGATGAAAACATTTACTTGTTATCTCTTCAATTAATTTCTTTTAAATGCAATAGAAGAGTCATAAGTTTAAACAACTATTTTTCTCTAACAATATTGAGCCAGATGGAATTTTACCTTGCATCTTTGTTTACACTGAAAAAGTAGATAGGAATACATTTGATAAATTTCAGAACAAAACAAAAATTAAACCATTTTGACCTCACAGAAATGCTTTTTTATCCTTTCAGAATATTTCATTAAAACACACAATTTTACAGGGTGTTCCCACTTCTGCATAGTGACATTCTCCCATAGAAAAAAACATGCTGTCACAAAAATGTTGTTATTCCATGAAGGACTAAAACGATTAAAAACTTATTAAATGTTCTTTGGTTATTGAAGGGAATATAGAATCAGTCTCTTTTCATACAACCCAACCCAAAAAGCAATTGTTTCTTCCAGTGTTTTTGTTCTATTAGAAAAGCAATGCTGAAAAATAATAAAGTTGTAGCTGCTTTTGCCTTTGCAGACTGGTGTCTTTCTTCTGTGTTCATTTATTTCCCACTATTCTCTAAAAAGTTCTTTCGCTGCCACCCAAGTTAAACATTATCTCTGGTGAAGAAGATAGGACCTGAACCTGCTGCCACTTACATAAAAAACATAGTAGTTCACAGTAGTTCACTGTCCTCTATAGCTAAAGGACATAGACAGGGCCTACTGAAATGGAGAAATGCCAGATTCCCCACTTCTGAAAATCAGATCTACTAGATTTGCTGACTTAACCACTGCTTTATGGTGTTGTAATGCCACCCACATCACTGCAGCTTACCCCTACTCTATGCCAGTGTGACAAGAGAAGAAGACCCAAGAAAAGCTGGCCCAATAAGCATTTATTGTTCGTTTACATTTAATGTCAATGTTTCTAATTATTAGGAACACTTTTATGACAGTATATCTGTTTATGAAGTTATATAAGACACAGGAAAAAGACCACACAAGTAGGTTCAATCCACACACAGCAATTTTCAGCACTCCCCAGAGAGTACCCGAAAACCACCATAGGTCCCCAAGCAGCAGCCTTTCCATCAGGAGCTCTGAGGAGGTCGAGGGATGTGTGAAATCACTTCCACTACAGGCAGGTGGCATCATATTGACTACCCACCAGAGGAGTGTCACAGGCATTGTTTATCTTCACAAGTACATGGAACCCATTTCAGCCGTAAATGGGTTTCTGATACATCCACTGCAGCGCGGAGTGTGTATATCACAAGTGTGAAGGACTAAAATCCTCCCACTCTTAGTCAAAACTAGCACTTCGTGAGTTGTTCACGTGCATATGCATTAGTCATGCTTACCTATTCTAACACATATTTTACAGGACAACAGTATCCTGGTGTCTCCATGATATTGAACACCAGATGCTTTCTGTTCCCAAATGTGGGTGTTCATCCATTTTCACTGCTACTGCACATACAACCAGGAAAGGAATCAAGTACTAGAAATAATAAAGTCTAGCAGCCGGATGTAGCCAGACACGTTGCTTGCAAATTGCAAAGCTGAAGGCAGACAGTAAGGTGACAGATAGCATTTTGTCCTTTTGCTTTAGTTACTGAATTGACGAAATTCAAGCCTGAATTTAGCCATTTCAGACATACCTGAAAATGTCAAACCTGGCCTTCATTAAAAAAAAGCAAGCAAACAAAAGTCAGTTCAAGTTGAAT
This sequence comes from Aptenodytes patagonicus, assembly GCF_965638725.1. Classification (NCBI taxonomy): domain Eukaryota; kingdom Metazoa; phylum Chordata; class Aves; order Sphenisciformes; family Spheniscidae; genus Aptenodytes; species Aptenodytes patagonicus. Next base: position 47,927,032 of record NC_134982.1, on the reverse strand, counting down.
TATTATATTAAAAAAATCTGTCTCATTCATATACACAGCCCCCATTGATAAAACAGGATATCCAGTGAGCATAAGCTGTTGGGAGAGTAGGCCCCTTCAACTGAACACAGCATTTTTTTCCTCCCTTGTCCCTAGTTTCTCCTCCTTTCCAATGAAAAAAAAAAAAAAGAAGATCAAAATGAAAATTTAGATTACAATAGCTATATTAAGAAAGTTGGACTAGTTATTTGAGAAGAAAAACTAATCACCCAGATATTTTTTTCCTTGGAGTTTATTAATTTGCCTAATAGAAAAAGAATTGGAATTGAGTATCAGTTAGTCTGCATAACTGGTACCACCCTGAGTCTGCACTAGCAAGACATTACCATGTGTTACATCTGCATATAATCCAGTCCAGCACTTGCCCAAGCCAGTAAAGAACAACTGAAATTGTACAGGATAGGGTAGAGACTAATGTTTTTGGTCATGGGACTTTAATCGTATTATATAAGATGCAATAGGTGTGGATCATATCTATGAGGTAATGCACTTAAGCTGGCATACTGACATCAGCTGCAGAACACCCACTTAGCATGTCCAAATTTATGTGCGTGGCAGATAACGTGAGCACATACTACACTCATTCACATGATTACTCTTAAGCGTTGCATCTGATCCAGGAACCAGTGACTAATGCTTGAGAGACAGCAAGGATTGCTTTCTTGAACTGTCTCTGAGCAGTGGCCAGCTTTCTCAAATCAAGGCAGTCAAAAGGGTGAATATAAACCACATTGAGCTGCAGCCTGACTTCATTCAAACACCATCCAGAAGCACTCACACAATCAGTTACAGATAGGACATGTTTAAATAAGCAGCAACTCAACACCTGTCAGCTGCTACACTTGAATTAGCACTTAAATTCAGACCAGGAAAGCCTTTTTTAAGTGAAGCCCTTGATTGTCTGTACTTACCACACACTGGTTTGGATCACAGAGCAAATTTAAGGCATGCAAACCAGATTTCTTTCAGAGGAAACTAAACCAGACCAGAAGCTGTGCTCCCAGTGCACACCAAAGGACCCTAGCCTCTAAGGATCTGAGACAAGCACTAGCTCTTCAGACAGTTTTGAGACACTTGCACAGTGGGGATATTTGGTCCAACTAACCAAATTAGATTGAGTCTGACGTAAACCCCTGAACCATGCTTAGTCTAATGTAGGGACCTCAGCAGCAGCCACTTTGATCTACTGAGCTGCTGGTAATGTGCTGAGTCACTTGCTAATGTGGATGAGTATGACCCAACCAAAACAACAGAGATGGGATCAAAGCACATTAATACATTTCACGTATATCAAAAGGTGGACCTTAGCAGATATAACGGCTGAGCTCAGGAATGATAATTTAATTATACAGCCATACAGATGTCCTAGTATGCATAACTTTGCACAGCTTGGTCAACTGACCTACTGGAGCTGCATGTGTTGGAACAGTTTACCCACGCTACAATAAAACTTAGCATAGGTCTGGCTTCTGGAACCATAAAACAGCTATGTGCGGTTCAGTTCTACAGTTAAATGATAGGACTATGAGGATAATTACCAATTTCCTAGCCCAAATGTTCCTCTTAATTACAAACTGGCTGTGTCCTGAGGGATGCTGTTCTCTATTTTGCCTATTAAACAGCACTTGACTGGGCCTTCACTGCCACAGTGTGAATAAGAAATAGTCAATCACATAAAACTTGTACATAAAAAATACTTGTGGATTGAAAAAGGCATCTGTAGATAAATGAGGATGAAACAAAGAGTAGCTCTAGAAAATCTTATACTTCCTGAGGACGCTCCCCTTCATTAATTAAACATTACTATATTATTTATTTCTCACAGAGAAGGACAAGAGTTACCCCTGGTGTTACACATTTGAGACAAAATTGCACACAAAAATTCAGCAGTAAGGACTGACAATACAAAAACCTACTTCTTTCTCCTATTTCCCATCTATTTCAGCTGTATGTATTTATCTGTGTGTTATTTAGTTTCAAGAGTTTTAAACCTATTTCAAGCTAAGGTGGACACAAAGCAGGGAAAATTCCAGCCCCAAAAATGACAGTCTGACTAATAGCCTGAAAAAGGGTAATATTACCAGGGAAGCCAAACTTAACAATAGGTTGCTATGTGCTACCTCCATAATTAAGTATACTTGTCTCAAATGCCATTCCTTAAATGAAATAATAATTTCCTACTAGTGATTATTGAAATGTGAGAGACTACTGGCCTAATCTTTACCTGGTACTCAGTGCCCGTTTTCAGCCTCAATGGGTCTACTCACAACGGTATGACTTCAGAGGTTCACAATCAGGGTCACTTTTTTTTCCATAGCACACAGCAGCAGCATCAGGGAGACTTATAATTTCAAACAATGGCAGTAATAACATAATCATCTGACAAAAAACAAAGGGGGGAAAAAGATGCAGTAGCAAATCTGAAAGATATTTAGATTAGCTATTTTGGCCAATTCTTTAAAGAATAGCCCCTTTGTGTTTGGTTTCCCCTATGATTGTACTGCATATCCAACATGAACATTGGTGCCATTTGATCAGAACTGTAACTTCCCAATATATTTTTACTGTTCAACCATAGGCAACAGTTCAAAAAATAGACTTAATAGTGAAAAGTTTTGATTCTGTTAGATTTAGTATCTAACACAGAGAAATTGTATCTGCAAAATACTGATACAAAAAGCTCAGTCTATGTTGTTTATTTGCAAATAAGCAGCAGAAAATTATGTTTTCAAAGAGATTTTGCTATAGTTATTGTTATTTTTCTCCCTCTAATGTGCTATTCTAGTTAATAAATGCATCACTATTGTTAGAGTTTGGGGTTGCAGTATAGGCTATAGACTATATAGTCTAATTAGACAAGGAAAACACAACATTACTGGAGTGGCCAACAGTGTTATTTCAGACAAACCGTTTGAAAAAGTACCTGTGTTTGCCCTGATATCTTAATTTCAGTTTTTTCAGGGTGATGTTGATTCCACAGCAGCTTCTCTTACAGAAATTTATTCTGTAAGTTTTGTACAGTGCTTTTATATGTATTCCAATAAGTGAACAACAATCCACACAATTGTTCATTTTTACATGTAAAAAGTTCCAAATAACAATGCTGTCTCATTAATTACTGGATATTTTTGCAGCAGAGTTCTTGTTAGAGCTTAGTTAATGATAAAGTGCTAACTAATGAACTGATATTGTGCAGCTTTCGGACAGTACACGAGTTTACTGATTTTGTTGATACTGCCTCAATCATTAAGTATGTATTTATAATAACAAGACTAACAGTCACTGAAAATAAGCCCTACAAGCAGGAAGGGCAGTCTAATCTAAAATATCAGAAACAGCAGTTATTATCCACCATCTCAAATGAACACTTAATAATCTGGAACTAAATCCCTTCAGGCTCCATTTATGATATGTACACATTTCTGCTGAAGTGATGACAAATACTCCATTTTTCCAGAACTAATGACCCCTCTATAATATGTACTAGGGGACTGACAATTGTGTGGAATGAGTCTGTCAACAAACTAATAGAGTGCAGCCACGTTTGAAAAGTTTTATGCCTAAACCACAGGCAAATTTCAGTACTTCCAACCCATAATAAGCCCCTCTGGAGCCATATCGAAATCCTGTAGCATGTGTTTGGTCAAGAGAGTTTCTGCATATGCTTTGTTTATTTTCGGTTTGGTTACCTTTGGCCATTACAGATAATTAGTAGCAATACATGAAAGTAATTAATATGTAACACTTCACTGTGTTCTGACAAAATACTAGTGTCTCATGGGATGTTTTATTGCTTTAATTGGTGGATGCACTAAAGGATATCCTCTTTATCTCAAAACCAAAACATTTTTTTTTATTCCAAGGCACCTCTGAAGAAGATCTTAAAGTAGGTACAGGTGTATCTTACAGCTTTACTGCAGGCATTTTGACAGCTCTCAGTTAATATATCACTACAAAGATTAAGGATGCAGAAAATAAGTATACCTTCAACTATATTAGTTGCTATATTTATAGTTTAACTTGGACACTGCCATTACATACCCTGGAATCACCAGGGAAAACAGCCAGCCCCGATGACAAGGCTAGCATCTCTCACAGCAAGCTAGTTTTGAAAAGTATAATGCTGACTAGCCCAAATACTGCTAGATTTGAGCCATTGTTACCGTAAGTAGGCAGATGAAAAACTCTCTAAGACTCAATTTGGAGTTTTAGAAAGCAGGCATTCTTTATTGCGGCACTGGGCGCACAGGGGATCGCTCCACCTAGATTGCGCCGGGCTGCTCAACTATGGGAGTTATGTACAATCAGAATATACATATTCATTAAATTTCTAAGAAATGATTAGCATATTCATGTTATTTCTTGGAACTCATTAACATATGCAAAACTCTTTAACGCATGCGCTCTTATGTTCATTGGTGGTCTTCCAGGGTCCTCTGGTGGTCGTCGATAGTCTTCCTCACTGTGTCCGCTAATTGAACTCAGTCTTTTCACCTAGTTGCAGTAGCTGATTTCAGCATAACTTCCTTATCCATTCCACCCCTGTACACACAGCTTCAAGGATTCCTTTTATCTATGGAATGTCCAGTCTGCAGAACATGTAGTTACTTCACTTCGACAAAGAAAACCATATGTCTCCTTAGTATTTCGGTATCACCATTGTTTTCAACAAAAGCCAGCAAATTTGAGCAGGTACACTGCCTAGTTCCATCAGTGCCATCTTCTCTTTCAGGTACCCTCTTACCTGGAATCTCTGGCACTCAGTTGTAAAGGCTCCCATCCAAGTGCAAATTCTCCTGCCTGCCAGTCCTCAATGCACCTTAACAAAGTATGGTATTTCTGTTGGCAAGCAGGCAACAAGAATTCACAGCTAGGCTGCAGGATTTTTGAACAGAGGAGCTTTATTTATGTTGCCAAGAGACAAGAGCAAAATTTGAATTGGGAAAAATACGGCCTTCTAGCGTGAATTCTAGTCAATGTGACAGGCTTCTTGAGCTTTGCTCTGATCTGGCATGTAATTACTATGTATCCCTGATCTGCAAACTGCATCTCCTAAGCTGCAGGGCAATCGCTGACTTGCACACATTCATTTTCTAACAAGAAAATAGTACTTGAGAGACTTGTCTCAGAAAATTAATTTTTAATCATTGAAAACAAATAGAAATAAAAGCAATCAATTATGCCTTCAGATGCTTCAAATTACTCCAGATTAACATGTCAATTAAAAAGTAAATGAAGCTGAACACATCTATGTGAATTTTACCTGTGTGAAACATAGTTTTTCTAGCAGCATCATTTAATCAAGTTATAACTGAAACAATGAAAGCCTTCCACATGGAGGACTGAAATTACAGTTAAAAATAATTTTTTCTGTTCCAAAGAAAAGTACATGCAGACACACTATCTTACATGCTTCAGCAATTCCAATCTCAAGTTTAGGAAAATGTCAGTTTGCGATGCCCCATCTCCAATCTGGATGCAACATAGACACAGTGCTCTGTCTCCTGGTTTCTGAATATTTGGTGTTCGGCACAATTTCACCTGGCTGTTTGCCAGCCATATGAGGAATATGTCAGAGAAGAAAACCACGCTAGGGAATGTAAAACACCGATGCACCTCATCCCCCCCCCCAGCAGCCTCAGGCACACAGGTTCTAGGAAGACCTAAACACAAAATAAAACTGCTTCCAGAGCACAAGATTTTTGTTCTTTTGTTTTGGTTTTCTGTTGTTTTGGGGTTGGGAGTTTTTTTGGGGGGCAGCGTCAGAGAAACAAGGTCAAAGAAGGGACATTCAAGTCCCCATGAGAGTACTGGCAAGCTTCTGCTCCCTCGGTCTGGAACCAAGTTTTGCCTTTTCCTGCAGGACGTGTTTTACACCTCTGTATCATTGAAGGGGGACTCCACCATCTTCTCCAAGTGCCAAAGAGACACACAGATGTGTGCAAGAAGGCCATGCGAGAGGGATGGCCACCCAGGGCAGCTGCCTCCACAACTGCCGTCCTGCTAGAAGGGCTAAGAGCCAAAGCTACCGCCCAATCTTCTTTCACCCCACTTTCCACAGCCTCCCCCAGCTACTTAAAGCTGCCTTTCAGTTATCAGCAGTAGGAGCAACAGCCCGCTAGGTCTATGAGTAGCAATGCGGAAGGGGCTCTGAGGACAGGAATCTAGATACATCCTGACTTTCTCTTCCCTGTCACCCTGAAATTGCGTGTGACAGATGCTGCTTGAGAACTGCTGGCTGCTCTCATGTCAGTCCCAAATGCAACCAGCTGTGGCAGTGGGGCAGTCACAGGACAAACCCCAGTCAGTGCATGTGAGGCAAAGTTTCTCTTCGGTGTTCCTGTGCAGCCTATGACAAGAGGAGGAATGTATAAGCAAGAAAGAAATGGAAGATGGAAATTAAAGTCAAGGTAACAGTGACAGGGCACAGTACTAAGCAGACTAACAGGTGTTCTGGAACCAAACAGAAGATCCAGAAAAGAAAGCTTTTAAACTGGATTTGTATATTTCTCTAGGCAAATAAAAGACTGTTTAAATGAAAATTTTGAATGTGTTCTTTGAAGTCTGCTTTATCAGGTACCCTTTTTCTCTATGCTAACATTTTTCAGAATTTATGGTAGAGTTCTCATTAAAGTCATGCTAATTTTCAACCAAAGAGCACAGAAAAACACTTGGTACTGCCAAGCACTCAAACTTCATGGACTATCCTTCCTGAAATTCATAACACTTTTTTAAAAAATCAAGAGATCAATCATTAAAAATGCTGAGTTCTTAATTGTCCTGGAGTTTTAAGCTTTTGGGCCTTTTCCTACAACTTTGCATTTTCGAGCATCTTTCACATCTTAAGTCCCCAATCAGCCTTAAAACATGACTTTCAGTCTGTCTTCAGTCTTTCAAGCTCTAGAGGCTTTTACTAAAAGAGCCTGAAACATCCTGATATCTGAGATACAACCTTAAGAGCTCTCACTGCTGATTATAAGTTAAAATAGTCAAATTATTACATTGCAAACAAATGACGACAAAAGACTATTTCTTAAGGGTCTTTTCCAACCTAAATGATTCAAGGGTTCTATCCTGCCCCAGAAACAAATTGCTCTCTATAGGACTACTTTTATCAAAGAGAGGCATATGGTAGTTTCATCCTCTTGAGCTCCCAAAGTCACAGAAAACGATTGAGCCAGTGTAACAATTCACTGCTGCCAGAAAGGCCATGTCCCCCCCTGCCCAGCCTGTGCATCCGCTCTGCCTCTTCCACCCTGTGGCTGCAGGGCTCCACACGTCGCTAATTCAATCCTCTGGTGTCGCAGAAACCTAGCCAGTTTTCCTGAGTGAGACTTTGCTGCGTTAGGGAGACCTGGCTTGCCCAGGGGGGTCTAGCAAGCCCCCTTGGGTAGGCACAATGAAACGTCATGTAAGTGAAACTGGGAGTGGAGCTGCAGTAGGGAAGAGGTATGCAGTCTATCTTCACATTCAGATTGCCTAATGCCACACCTCACCGGGGGCATTAAATACGCTGCAGCCACACCAAGCAATTTCATGGCACGTGTAACAAATTCATGTGCAAAAACTCATTTGGATTCAATGGCCTTCAATATCTAGGGCTACATCCAGAAGGTTCACCTATCTCTTTGCTGTCTTTAGCCTTGAACATCGTGCAGGGTGTTTCCAGGCACCCTGGAAGCTCCCCTGGGAGATTGAATCAATGCAGCGTATAGCTTCTGGCTTCCAGCTTTATGGTGGTGAGTGTGAACATACAGCCACAGTATGTTCGCTCCCTGCTTTTTTCATTCAGTGATTCATGTGACCTGAGGGTGAGCAGTCATCTTTTGGCTAACCTTTTCTGGCTGTAGTCCTGGCAAGGTTTTGAAGGTTGACTGGGAAGCCCTTGCTTTTGGGGGACTCAAAACTCTGAGGCTAGTTCTGACTACATCTAGTAGGAGAGGAAGTCCAGCAAATTCTTAATGAATCTCAGTCAATTAAGTGTGCCTCCTTCATCAAATTAGCAGGACTGGTGAGGAGTCCTGACTTTTATAAATGCTCTCTTCATTGGCAGTTTCTCAGAGTCCACCATTAATGACCTTCAAGTCACACTACAAGACATAAATATCTTAGTCAGCTAGCAGAGTAAAGATGCCACAGAAATGAGTAAAATAGTAATTCACTGTCTATGGAGTTACTGAGAGTGCATGAAGACAGAGACAAGGAGGAACAGTCATCCTCAGTAGCTTTATTTTTCGTCAAGATAAAATTCAAAAGATAGTTTGAGATCCAATTTACAAGGAATTGGGACTTCAATAAAATTTGCATCAAGGGAATAAGTAAAAGCAGAAAGTTATTCAGACAGAGCTAAGAGAGAAACTGGGAAGGAGAGTACTGACAACATTTAACATTTCTTTGTCTCCAAAGAGAGGAAGCATCATTAAAAGGTGCAGCTCAGCAATTCTCCCAGGGGAAAAGAGTTTAACACAATACAGTTCAGTTCCCAAAATTCAGGGGGCTTTTGCCTTGTTAGTTAGGGATAGGCTAATAAGCTCAGGTAACCAAATTCATGTTTAATTAGCATCTTTCCCCAGCTGTCAGGTAATATACTGACATTATTTTACCTACTCCCTGAAGAAAGGTTTTGTTATAATACAGAACTCCAAGAGCATACATGGTATTGCTTTTTTGAGGAAGTTTTAAAAAAATCCTAAAATTTCATGTCAAGTCATATTTGTGAGAACTGCATATGTAAAAAAATCTGTCAAAAAACCCCAACCCTTCTTTCTATAGCACAGACATTCATATAGCTTAGGTCTTCAATACAACCAAATGCAAGATATGCTTTCTGTTAAAAATTAACCTTGTGTAGGCATAGGCTGTCATAGGAAATATAATTACATTTGAACAAAGTAAAATGCTGAGCAATAATTAACAAAAATATTATTTGTATATTCAATGTTACGCATAATGTACAAAATATCAATATTAAATACAGCATATGCATATGTAAAAATATTTTAGCAATTATACATATAGATTTTCCCTACTTATGATTTCACAGATTTATTCATAGCCAAGCTAAAAGCTAAATTTAAATGTTTTTTTATGAGTTCAAAGCAAAAGGAGAGAGAGAAGAAGAGTCAGAATTCCTGGATAGATCTGATACTTTTTTTTAAGAAATGAATACTAAGTGGTAAATTCATTTTTTCTTCTCTCCCAAACAGCTGGTGCTCTGTGGCTTGAAAACTTATCTATTGGTGCAACACAAGGCAGAAGTTCCAATTTTTTGTGTTGTCTAGGGTTCCCACAGCGATGTTTTGGCAGATTTAGTACTGCAGCACCTAATTGTTGGTCCTGGTTGTCTGTCTCCCACGTTCCCAGGATCCCAGCCCATCTAAGCATACAGGTACAATTTGGTGAACTAGCTTAAGCCAAGAGTGAAGGTTTTGCACTGAAACATGAGTCCTTGACCTGGGACAACTGAAGTACAGGCGCAACTTCCATTCTGTCATCCTGGCTAGGAAACGCAGTAACCTGCAGCTGGTGAGGAGAAATGGGCAGGTGGGGATGGTAACATCCAAAACTCCTGCAGCTAAATCCGTCACAGCTGATCCATTGGAGTCCTAAACCCCCAGGTGAAGCTGTCACAGAGAACCAGCCTATGTGAACCATTTGGGTCAGCATCGAGGAAAAGTCAGGGTTAGTCTATGCAGCCCAATCAACCACTTTTCAGATTTATTAAAACAAGTAAATTATCAAAGGAGCCAAATCTTAGCCCTTGTAGGACGGCAAGAAGGATGAACAAACGAGACAAAGGAGGAGCAAAAATGTTGAACCCTTCATCAGGAAGGCACAACAAGAAATTCACTCCTCTGCCTGACAAGTATGATCATATTGCTTTGATACCTGAAACCAGGCAATGAGCAAGAATTTAACATGATAAATAGCTGGGCTTTTCAAACCTTCATGAGGCTGAGAGATGCTTATATGTCCATGGAAGTTATCTGCTTTATACTGCCTTTTAACATGCTTGTTTTCTCTCCAGATGAATCAAGGACAAGTAAACTGGAACAGAGGGAAGAGTGCCACAGCTTTTGAAATCCAATCTCTCTTACCTTATACTGCTAATTTGGGGACGGAGGAAATTACGTGGTTCAATTTACAATTAGGATTCCTCCATAATGATGCCTTTCCTCCACAGCTCTCACATAGGACACAAACCTTTTCCAGAAATCTAAAAATAAAGTATATTGCACAGTCCAGCTGTAGTGTTGTTTAACTTGGTGTGACAGATTGATCAACACAAATATAGACAACACAAAAAGACAGTGAGATGCTCTGACCAAACATGATTTGAAGGGCATGGCAAAGGAGCAATCTGAGCAGCTGTCAAAAGGGTAAGCTTTCTACAACGCGGTTAATGTTCCAAAAAGTTCCTTATTATGTGCTTATAAACAGGTCTTCGCAATCAGGCAATGCATGTTTATGTATTGTTTTTGTGTATTGATGCTCACTCATCCCATCAAAATTAAAAATAATATATTTAATATAGGGTAAAGATCCCTGTGTTCCAAGTAAACCTGCAGTGAAGGCAAATCCTATGCCTTTTACTGCAAAAATGAAACTAAATCTACACAATGCCAGAACTTCTTAATTAATATTACCTCTGGTTTTGGCCAGATTTCACCAGGTTTAGCTAAAAAAAAAACACTTTTACCCTTCAGGGATTTTGGCTGCCACCTCCATTAACCATGCCAAACTATCCCTTAGAAAATGGAACTAGCAGTTTGTTAACACACTGTATGTTAACTCAGAAACATATTTTACCTTCAAGTTTGCTTCTTTTGGGGAGAGGGAAGGATGAACTGCAACCCAGAATGACAGACTGAATGACTAAAACAGCACCCATAAACTCAGAAATCACCAAGGCATTATTTTTCACTTTGCCAAAGTTTCACTGTGCAAGATTGACTATCCTGAATAAAACTAAAGATCCATGGGAAACACATATAATACCAGCAGCATAACACGGTCTCAGTCATAATGCTGCTGCCTGGCAGATCAAGCCTTTCTGGAATCAGATGCCCCAGTCTTTTGAATTGTATGCCCTTCCTCTGCTTGGCACACAGAGTGACTGCACTGAGTCACCACATTTGCTTCATGTAAAGCGAAGCACATGCCCTTTTTTTTTTTTTTTTTTTTGGCTAAACTAGATTTAAAGAGTGTTGAGAACAAGTCATGGTTTTTCCCATAGCTTTGCTATTCTCTGTAGCTATTCTCTGTGATGGCTATAGATGGATGAAGGATAAGTGCCACAAGGTAAAATCTTAGCCCTTTCAACTTAATGGAGCTCTGCCATTGCGTTCAGTGTTGCCATGATTTCACCCCAGCTTCATTCATCAGCTAAAGAATGGCAGGGAGTTGGAGTCAGCTCAGCTTTAGGAGTAAGCACATCAACCTACTCAGAATATTTTACTGTTATTATGAATTTAGGTAAACCCAGCCTCATAGTTCTTTCTTGTGTCCTCCTGTAATCCGGCTTCTCCTTCAACTCTATTCTTTCCCTTTTTGTCTCACTGGCAGCAGTTCTTCTGAGGGCCAGAAGAATCTCTCCTTTGTTGAATCAAACACCAGAGCATCCCAGGCAGGAGAGCTGCCTCCATGTCAGGCACTCCAGACTTCCTGGGCAAGGACTGTAGTAGTCTCGGGAGATGACTGGAGAATACTAAATCAAATTACCGTAGTGCATTTCACAACATTTTATAAACCAACAATTCCACAAATTTCTTTCTCCTCCTCCCCTGTAATTTCCCCAGGTTACAGCCTTGAACATATAATTCATAAACACATAAGATTTTGGCGTGGTGTCTAAAATAAAAGAATTACAAATCAATTTTTCATTATTTGCACAGACTTCTGCTTTTGCAAGAGTTCAGACTCAAACAGCATAACATTTACAGAAATTGTTGGAGTGCCACCTATTGGAAATAGATGTACAAATGAAAAAGACCTCGGTTAACCTGCATAAAATAATCATTTATGACCCAAGTGTTGGTTTAACTATATCAAGTTAAAAGGCTTTGAAATGCATACACTTCATGTTCTGTTCATAATTACGTTAAAATGTAGATCAGCATGTAACTTAAAAAAAATGAGCCTCTCTAAGGGGTAAAACACTGGAAAGTGGCAAAGATTTATAGCCCTGGAGTATAAAATAGCAAAAGTCAGAGCAGATCCACTAGAATAACGACCTACTTAAAACCCTAGTCACATTACTAAGCTCTATATCCACTGTTGGTGTAAATTTTATATCAGATCCTGGTCTGCACTCTGCAGAGACATATGTAGTCTTTAGGCTCACACAGTTTAGCTGTGTTTTAGACCCTGAATGTAAATGATTAATTTTCCCTACGGAAAGCAGTCACCTCAGGATAAAACAGCCCTGTCCTCCCATGGAAAACTTACAAATCAGTCTTGGGACAGTACAACCAGTTTTAATGAAATGATATCCAGCTGCCATTTCTGCTCAAAAGATACTCGGGCAATGCCACGAGTGACTTCTCTCCTTCCCTATCTCCCATGAACAGATAAATTTATAGGCTTTTCCTTACTTCCTCCCCAGATATACCTTCAGGCCTTCTAGCTTCTATTAAGTGAAAGTGTGCTGATTTACACTTAAAATTGAACGAGACTGCAAAAATTTTAAGCAACTGAAAAATTTGACCCAGTTTTGAACCTTGAACTTGATCCTTGAGCTATCTGCCCTCTCTCCTTCCTCACCGCCCAGCAAGCAGCAGGTTGGGAGTGCCACTGCCTGAAGAGCATCACTACCAAAATCCTCACACGTCTGCTTCATCTCCTCGTCTTTACTATTGCAGCTTCCTCATCTGTGGTTTTACGAGCTCTCACACTAAAAGAAACAACTGTGTTGCCTAGCTGTTCTCTGCCCAAACATCCCAAGCTTGATCTCAGAATCAGACTATACCTCTTCTGAGCCCTTCTGTTAATTAGCACTGACCCCTGCCCAGCTCATGACAGCTTTTTTGACAGATCTTTTCATGGTTGTGCTTAAGAGAGCTACACGAACACGTAGAGTGGGAGCTCTTGTAGACGGCTTTAGGAAAAAAAAACAACCAAACTGCAGTTAATTATACCTGGTAGCATAGAGTAGAAAAAGAAACAGAAGACTGACATGGCACAGAAACAAAGTGAAGCAAAATATACACAGTGTGGGATGATACACATACTGTATTTCATATATTCAGTTCTCAGAATTATTCCAGCACCCACCCATTCCAATCCACTCAGTCATTCTCAGTGGTCTAAAATTCCCAACTCCAATTCTTTGGCTAAGTAGTATTTTATAATATGTTTATAAAAATGACATACGGAATTGAATTACTAAAATACATGCTATTTTCTCCTATTTGCAGTAAAGGCTAAAAACACCTTTTCCATTCGTGTTGCTTATGAATTGATTTAGATAGTTAGTGACAGGATCCCTTTCTAAATAAGTTCCTAGTCTGTCACACCTTTACTTCCAGCAGGTGTCCGATATATACTTTCATTCTTCACAACTACTTCTTCTTTCTCCTGGTAGCTTACATCATTCTTTCAGTGCACACTTTATTCCTTGGTTTTATCTCTTCCTCCAGATCCCACAGAGTATGCTCCAGGCTTCTCTGTGGTTTATAAAAGACCTTTTCTCCTATGGCTTTCTCCTGAAACTTCAATCATTCTCTGCCTCCTCTTGAGGCATGCTCGCACATATAATTTTCTTCCCTTAACAACCATATTTTCTTCTTCTGGCGACATATTTACAACAAAAGTTCAGGGGAATCAGAATTAACATTTCTTTGGTGCAACAGCTGTAGACCCATGTCTGAGAATAATGACGTGTCTCCTATACCCACTGTATTATCTGCACTTATATTGCATACTAAGAAGAAGGAAATGTGAGGAGAATAAAAACACTTACAACAAAATTCTCAGTGAAATCAACAGGTCTGCTTCAGGTTTCGTGCCGTATCTTCAACTTAAAATGACTATGCCATAAGTATTTTAGGTGAGAACTAGTAGGGGTAAGCATAGCAGTAATTCTCTGGTGTTGACAAAAGTCTTGGAAGACATATTTGTGACCAGATTTTTGTAAGTCAGATCCTGGGCTCCTCCTAGTCTTCTTTTTCCTTCTAGCTGAAACTTTTGGGCAACTCTAGTAGTAGTGGAAAATGAACCTGGGCCCGTTCCCCCACTCAGTGTCTTTCAGACTGGCAGTCAAGTGTCTTTCAGCCTGTCAGTCAAGATCTAGCCATGAGGTCACCTTGCTATTCTAAATATTCATGTACTTAAAGCTCAATTTTAGTAGATTTCTTAAAAATTTGGTGGGGTGAAGGAAATGTAGTCTGCTGATTCTTTTTCTGCTGGACTGCATGAAATGTAAATTAGGTCAAGCTAATCTCTGTGTTGTTGTTTAGATACCAGGATTCACTCAAATGGGAAAAGAAAATTGAATATTTTAAATTTTATCCACAGCCTGGAGGAAATTACAATTTCAACATGATCTTCAATTGCAGATAGCTTATTCCAATCACCTCCTAAAATTTTCTCAAAAGCTTTTCTGAACATATTTTGCAGTAGTACAGAAACAGGAGTTCAGCTGTGTCTATCAGCTAAAAGTAGCAAAGGCAGATTTAGGAGTCCTGTTGGCCAGGCTATACAAGAACTCTGGACAGGTGACATGGCAACTGTGGATAGAAATTAAATTAACAGACATATTTTTCATAAGCAATTAAAATACATGGATGAAAACTCTTACTCTCCATAAAAAAACAAAAACAAAAACAAAAACAACCCCAAAAAAACCCAATAAAAAACCCCACCACAAAACAAACCAAAAAACCCACCTGTAAGGCCTGAAGGCTTCTTCAGTCATTTTAGGATACCACTGATCATTCAATTTAACATGAATAGGCATACTAAATGAATGAGGGGATTTATAATTTCCACACTATGGATTTCTCCTCTGTGATATAAATACCTGTAAAAAGCTCCCACAAGGTACGGCAAAAGATGCCCTTAACCTTTGCATACCTAATTTCAGATAAGCTTGGCATAATTTTTCTCAGAATGAAACCATATGTCACCTAATGGCTCAGGGGAGATACTGGCATATGGAGCCTTTCATGCTTTAACTGCCGGTTTGAATCCAGCCCAGGTCAGTAAAAAACAACACTGCTATATCTGAAGGCTGTTGGGTAATCTATGTGAAATGAGTTGGCTATCTCAGCCCAGATCCTACAGGAAAGTTGTCCACCACAACCCGACCACTGCAGATGGCTCAAACTCCCCCTTTTGCTGGCAGTATCAGCAAGTCAGCCAAAGATTAAATGAGCATTGCACATACATGATCTTTCACGCTGTAGAAGTCACTCTGCCAAGCCAGGGATACGAGATGTTGACATGCAGGGCAATCACTGTGAGACACTACCCTGGAGGACCACCCGGGCGTGGCACTCCTCAGCCAGTCACCTCTAGCTATTTTACATTAGCATTACACCACCTCCTCCCAGATCTTCCTTCATACAGATTTAACCCATTAGACGGATCAACGTTTAATGCCTGCATTAATGCTCCACGCAGGATAGTCGTTCTTTGACTAATGACAACTCTATTGTCTAAGGTGAAGATTCAGACCTGGGAGAAATCTTTTTAAAAAGAAGAGTAACACAGAATTAAACAGTGTCATGATGAGGGGAGCTTAAAACACGCAATCATTTTATGAAAGTTGAAGAAAATACTATATGGTAACAAACAGTTAACATTCTTTGAAATAGTATCCAAGAGTAGAAAAGAATTAAATAATAATATTAATACATGCATTGCAGTAGAGAACACTGAAGGCCTGAGAAAAAGAAATTTTAAAGCCTCTTAGGAAAAAATTACCAGGGAGCCTGTTCCTAAGTTTCAACAGGAGGGATTTTTATCAGTATGAAATGTGAGTTCTCTCTTTGCAGTGGTGAAAATATTGTACGTCCATATTATCAGTTCTCAGTTAGGCTTCAAAAACCATCATTCTGTTTTTATTTCCTACTGTAAAATTTATGAAGACAGCTATTTCAATGCCTAGTGTGACACTGATGTACAGCTGGGAAATGAAGCCAGGCAAATTAATTGATAATGCAGTTCTTTATGCACTCTGTGGGAGCTGTGTCATAAAGGACGCTAACAGCAGGTGTTTACAAATAAAACAGAAACTGGGAGGTGATTTTAAAAACAGGACTATTCTTACTGATCAGATCCTATTCCACGTATTGCCAGGTAACCAAAGAGCTTACATGAAAGCATTAGTGTTAGTGAGTCATTAGTTCATTGATAGAACAGCTCATGTATACCTATTTATGCAGGTTTTTGTTGCCAGACTTGATATTTTGCAGTTTTTTCCCACTGTAGCTTTGTGAAATAAATATGCGCATACCAGAAATCAGCATACACAGTTTACACATTTGCCTTTTTTTCTTTCTATTGCAAATTCTATGGTTATTTTAGAAAAGATACATATTATGTCAAGTGCTGAAAAGGACACTGTCAGTTTCAATATATACTTCCCTTCGTCACTATAGTAACTAGACTGTTATCTATATCTCAGCCCTTCCTCTTGTGTCAGACTTGACTCAGTTCACTTACAAGGCTGCACACTCCGGATCTCCCGGAGCATCTTTCTGCACCTATCCTATGTTGTTAAGCCTCATAAGCAGAGCTGTAGCAAAGATGCCAAGAGGGGGTACCACCCCTGGCGTAACTGCGTGTGTAAAGATTTCAAATGAGGGTATATACGCCACTGCCATCCACTGACTGCTGGGACGCAAGTGATGAGCTGAGCAAGCGGTACTGCAGAAGATGAAGAACTGAGTGGTGGGAGCTGTGTGCTGTGCAGGGGGCTTGCATACTCAATTCCATGGCTGCGAGAAGTTGGAAAGTGAAGTGCTGTGGAGGGATGATATCCTAAAGCCACAGTGCATTGCCCTTTCTGAAAAACATTCGGCTGAATCCCACCGCTTATTTATTGAGGCACTCAATGATACGTCACTGGAAGTTATCTTGGCTTCTTTCTTAAACACTACCCAACTATCTCAGCATTTATACCCAGCTACAGATCAGAGGTTGATCTGATAAACCTCAGCCTTTGTTATAAACTCAAGCCATGTCTTCTTCAAAAGCATTTGATTTCAGATAATTTATATAACTATAATATGTTCATGCAATATGTATTACATTTACTTTTCCTTTTCAAATGTTAACTTTTGCTTTGTATTTCTATTAGGCATGGAGTTCAGATTTGCAAAGGTTTTTGCAAATGGAGTACAGACTATGGTTTCTTGCACTTCTATTTTCTTTATCCTGATAACAAGGTGTTCTCTGGGTTGAAGAAAATGTAGAGGGCAGTTTAAAGCATATGTGTATGGATTAATCTAAGATTTACTAAAAGAAGATTAATAACAATATGTCCATGATTGACTTATGGAATTTTAAAAAATAGTTCTTTTTAACCCCAAGTTGGGTTCAGCACAAAAAGAATACACATTTTTCCATAGGTACAGTAATGGTGATGAATCATGAAAAACAGACATTTGTCTCAGTAGGCTAGATAGTCTACATGAATTAGAAACAGCGCCCAGTTAAAAACACAACACGTATAATACCCTTAATGCAGTTAAACTGTTGACAGTTTCTAAAAGTTAGAGAAAAAACACTTTTTTAGTAAAAACCAAAACCTACTGTTTAGTAGTATTCTGTTCAGAAGTACCATTGGTCTGGCTGAGGAAGAGTTATGATATAATTGATTTTGGCATGAAGAACTGGGATATTTCAGCCAGATAAGGTAAAATGGAATCAACACAGAGGTTGATACATGGACTGGAGAGCTGGCTGTACCTCTTTTGTGTCCTCCATTGCACCTCTTTTGTATTTGACTCCCTTCTTCTGTATTTAGAAATGTAAAAAAAAAAAAAAATCACAGCAGTTAGGTAAATGGCAGATAAGATGCACATATCCATCATTAATTAAATAATTCACTGAACAGAAAAAGAACAGCCTGTCATCCCTTCCTCAGCAACAGGATGGTTAAGTATTCAGGCTGACTCCTCGTTAATGGCCACACTCAAGTACAATTTGGGCTTGGGATATCTTTTCTCTGACAGGAAGCTTACTACATCATGACATGACATGCCTATCCCTTTTTCTAAACCTTTAGCAGGAGCACTGTATTTTTACTTCCCTTGGACTAGAAAAATTTAACCATTTAATTTGTGTTTTAGATTTTTCTCACGTAAGATCCACACACAGGCAGTAAAGAGTGGTGGAGGGGAGCCTGGGAAGGTATCTTCAGTAAGAAGAGTCAGCAGATCAGACAGACGAATGACCCCCATGACAGACCTAACTGCCTGGCTGGGGACACCCAACTGCCTTGCTAGGAAGGTCCCCATGGGACAGCAAGCTCAGCCTGAGTGAGCAGTATGCCCTGGCAACAACGAGGCCAACAGAGTCCTGGGCTGTGTCAGCCAGAGGTAACCCAACAGCTTGAGGGTTGTGATTATTCCTCTTGGCACTTGACAGGCCACACCTGGAATAATTCATCCTGTTTTGCAGCTCAAGAAGGACACGGAAGAACTGGAGAGGGTCCAACAAAGAGCCACCAAGTTGATCAGAGGATTGACGAATCTGATATACAAAGAAACATTGAAGAAATGAGGTTTGTTCAGTCCAGAGAAGGGAGGGCTCAGTGGAGACCTAATGACAGTCTTCCAACTGCTAAAGGGCAGATGCAGAGGAGGTGAAGGTCCTCTCTGCACAAAGATGCACGGTGACAGAAGACAAAACAGACAAAAGTTGGGTCAGGGGAAATTCCATCTGGATATAGGAAAAAAATACTTCACTGTGAGGACACGGTCCTGGGCAACCCTTTTGAATAAGGGCGCTGGACCAGATGACCTCCAGAAGTCCCTTCCCACCTAAACCGTTCTATGATTCTGTGAGAACTAAACGCTGAAGGGGTGAAATCTCCTCTGCTGGAGATACTGAAGACTCAGCTTGACAGGGCCCTGGATAACCTAATCCAGGGCCCTGTTTCCAACAGAAAGTTGGATGAGGTGATCTCCAGGGTCCCTGTCAATGTAGACTTTTCTATAATTTCTATCCTACTGGAAATCAATGTTTTTTTAATTTGCTTGCAACCAGATTGGACCAAAAGACAAATTACTATCAAGAACAATTATTGCCTGTAAGCAGGAATTTCAGAAAAAAAAGCACAATAAGACAACTGTTTTGGAGCTGTTCAGATGTATTATTATACCTGCTCAGTTCAGTACAGACCTGTGTCCACCCAGCTGCTACCCTGCCTCACTATAGTCCAGAGGCCTCACATCTCCTTTTCCTGCTATGGGCCAGACAACAAACCAGACAGCAGGCTGCTGCCATCACAGAAATTGTGGCAAAAGTCTGGTCAGAAGAGAAATAAGAATATCAGTTACGTTCAAACTACACCTCTGCATTGAAAAACTTAGTGATATCAGTATGTTTCAAAACCATTTTAAGTGCCACCAAAAATGCAAAAAATAGTGTCTACCTATCCAGACTTTCAGAGCTGCAAAGACTACATCCTTTTCCAAAAAGTCACAAAATTCTTTTGTGAAAAATTCTGTTTATACTGATTGCTACAGAGGGCAATAACTATTCTGGGAGTGCTGCTGAGTAAAGAGTGAGTGTACTCATTGTTTTCTGGGAGTTTTAAAAGGATGATGCTAGGACAGGACTACATGCCTATTGCTTTGTTTAGAACGCAATATAATTACCTTTGGGCAAAAAGAATCACAAACAGAATTGGCTACATTTTTAAAAATCATCACAGACTCTACCTTTTTAAAAAGATTTTATCAGTGCACAACATTTCTTTCCTTCACTTCAAGGCTTTTTACATTTGGAAACACCCTCGTCTGGTACAAAGTTACCCGATTTCCAGTACTTCCATTACCTCCGATATTAGTGAGGTACTTGCTGCTTCTCTTGACTGACTCTGCACTCGTGTTGCACCTTTCCCACACAGCTACATACTTTCCTTCCTGTGATGACTAGTACCACACATGCTATTCCTCTTAGATTGCCAGATTCCAGCCTGCAGAATACTCATAAGAAATCACAGTTCTGACACAATTTAGCATAAGGAGCTCAAAAATAGTTACAGTGCAGCCCAGCCAGCTTATCTTCTCTGTTCCCTCTGCTATTACATCCAGATATCCACTCATTTATTTGTTCCTTCCATAATTTTGCTATTCATCACACTTCCTGGTAAGTTTTCCAGACTAAAAATAAACCCATATTAAACATTATTTGCTAAGAATACTAACAGCTTGAAATACGCCACTGATGTACACAGCTTGTTCCATCATTCTAAGTATGCCATAGATCAAGCTATCTACCTGCGATGGTGAGCATATTAAATCACTTGAAGTTCCATTTGCATGATCATCTTTCCAAACACTCTTGCTGTGTTGCTGACTCAAGCACTTTCAAAGACTCACTTGAAATTACTGTTTAAAAAAAAATGCGAACATTGTCTCACTGAGTATGCAGGAAATTAAATGTTTTAGCACTTATCCATTTCAAATTAGATTCGGCACATAACTGTCTAAAGTGAGTGCACCTAGCTATAGTTTACAGTTGTCTCTCTAGTAAGCTTTTTAATCAAAAGTAATTTAGTGTTAAGCATATCAAAAAGGCCATCGATGGGACCTGATTTATTCATATGCTGTGCGACATATGTTGCTGATGCTGTCGTCTACTGCATCTCTAATTTTAAATTAGTGTTTCAGTTTTGGGTTGATATTTTTGCAAAGAGCACATCTGCAGTTTTACATCATGCAAGACAGGAACATTCAGTGTGGTCAAGGTGCCTGGTTTGCACTGGTGACTGAATCACAGAACTAGTCATAGGACATCAGGTGGCAGACTGGAGGGGATTTTTCTGTTTTCTTGGGTCATGCTGGGTTTTGTTTTTCCCAAAGTAGTTTCAGGGCATGATTTTCATTTGCATACTGTTTTTGCAGCAGTTGGAGTTACCTCCCTGCAGGATTGAGATGCAGTTCAAAACTTTTCAAGTACGCAACAACCAAGGTCACAAGGCCTTATTTTGAATGAGGCATCTATCCTGAATAAGAGATTTCATTGCACAATCCCACTGCACGGGAAAGCAAAGCTCAGTGGTCACGTCAAGACAGCTGTGGAAAGTGGTTCAATGCCTACATCCACCAAGGTGTCATCAAGCAATTCACACAGGACTAGAGTTATTAGAGGTGTATAGGAAGTACAGGGAGACTGCAGAGAATTCTGTTTAGTTTGGCATTATACATAGGCTTTTCTGATGGCTCCGAGGTAGCTCTCCGTATCAGCAATGTGCTTTTCAAAAAGTCCCAGCTAGCTTCCTTGTATCTCTGTCACCCACCTCCAGACTTGGGGCGGGGTGGGGGAGGGAAGCTTTCTCTCATGCCTCCTTTTGTCTAGTTAGTTTTAAGTCCTTCAGAACAAGTTTATCACATGGTATGGCTGAAATCCTGGCCACTATTGAAGTCGGTGAGAATTTTGTTGTAACTTCACTGAAGTCAAAATTTCACTTCTGTTTATACAGCAAAAATCAAGAAGGGTTACTTTTGGCTTGCATCAGCTAGGTAGTGTCAGAAAATTAGAATCACGTTGCCAGTCTCATATCAACACAGAAATCAGTTATGCCACCAGTCAGACAGAAGCATGAATAAATAGGCATTTTCCACTGGTGACTCGGATAACTCAACAAGCCCACGTTACCTTACACATTTATGTCACCAAAAGACATATTTTTGAAACACGGTTGTGAAAATGCTCAGTGCTTTTAACAAATTGAAAATTGCGGTGTTCCAATATATTGCAAAATTCCTATATATTCTCTAAAGACAGACTACAACTAGGCAGGGCAACAACATTGTGCGAATAGTTTCTTACCTTACTAAATTAACCAAAACAAACTCAACAACATACCAGAATGAAATCTTTAAAGATGCATGCTTACAGCTCACAGATTTAGTTAGACAGAAGCAAGTCTTTTGAATTCCCTCAGTAATGTGCACTTCTACAGAGCTGCCTTTATTATAGGAAAGTTGATGACCGTGTCTGGTAAGAACTGTTCAGGTGCTCTAGTGGTGAAAATTAGCAGGCTCTTGTCAATTCAGGAGGCTAGAAGGAGGGTAAATGGAGAGACAAGCAGCCCACCAGCATATAAAATGAAGTCCATTTCCATGCACTCTGAGGAATCCAATTTGGATGAATATCCATCACCCAAAATATTTACATCTTTGTTAAAATACATGTCATCTCATGTGTGGCAGGAGATACAGTTCAGCCTCATTTCCTCAGTACTGAGCTCAAAAGTTTAAGGCGAGGAACAGAAATCGAATTATTTTACTCTGTTCTTCCCACCACCACCATAAGGGATGAAAACTTGCTTTTACATACTCTTGCTATGTGCCCATACCTCAGTCTGTTTCTGCCAGTCTCTATCCCTTTCACTATATTTGAACCTTACGTTCAATTTCAACCAAATAAGACAAAGGGGTCTCAAAGGAAGTTGCTTGGAAATAGGCAGGCAATGAAAGGAGGGAGACCGCATTAGTGCCCCAAAGATGGAGAGGCTAAAGCATGCATTCTGACATTATTAGTCACCTGAGATACCCCTTGAAAGAGAAACTTGGTGTTTCTCAGCAGTCTCTGAATATTCCAATTGCCAGCAAAGATCAGATTGCAGCTCATACCTATTAGACCCCATAAGGCACAGACATCCACTGGGACCCAGCTCTTAATAGTACTGTAGTTCCTGGAGGAACTGTTTTTCTCTCTCTCCCACAGCCCTGCTCCCTCTTCCTTCATTGTCTCACAAATGAGCTTCATTTTTTGTGTGTGTGTGATGAACTGTTAAAAATCTGCTAAACAGTCTCCCTCAGTACCACCCTGATTCCGCCTTGCTCCTGTAGTGAAATGCAGCCTCTTCTGCACTGAGACTTTCTGCTCCCCATGTATTGCTGCACTCAGCCCCTGGGACCAACTGCCCCTGGTAACCCATTACTTCATGTAAAGAAGGAAGGCACCACAGCCCAACAGTAACAAAAAACCTTCTACGCAGGCTGAAAAGGGAGTTATTCCTGCCTTTCATCACTGGGAAAGTGTTTTCTGCCTACCTCTTTTGACAAGAGAACACACTCCCCCCCCCCCCATCCCCACCCCTGCTCATCTCTCTGCCCCACAAAGACCTCCCTAATCTGCAGGTGGTTTAAGATTTACGTGTATGAGTCAGGATTCTCCCAAAAGCAATCTCCCACTAAGCTAGAGCCAAGCAGAGAAAGTGATACAAAGACAGGCACAATTAACTTGCAATGTTTCCTTCCCTAAAAAAGGGTATTGTTTGAATTATGAATGGACATAATTACTTGTATTTGCTATACGGAGTCATCTGTCTCAATAAAATAATACTGTGTGAACAAAGATATATTTTATCATATGGAATGGGGCAGGGAAAGAAAACATACACTTTACAAAACAATCCTTTTTTTTGCACATTAATCTGGCAATATTAAAGCAATGCACGATGGTTTTAATTTAAACAAATAATCAAGATTATTTAATTAAATAAGGGTTTTGTCATATGGAACTTTTTAATATTTTATTTCACCAGCAAAATCTGAGCTGGAAGATCTCCCACTAAAGCAGATGGGAACAGAATCTGGATACACATTGCCATCTAGTGGAGCCCTCCCCGGCCGAGCACGCTCCAGAGACCTCAAAGCTTGCTTTACTCGGGAGCAACTCCGTTCGGAGCTGGTATTGATATTTCACAGAAAAAAGTTTTCTAAGATACATAAGCAGCAGAGACTCTTAAACGCAGGTTGCACAGCCAGAAATAATGTTACAGTTTAGGTCAGCTGAATCTCTGTTGGGATATCTTAGTTGGGAAGTAAGACAAAAAACCTTTCACCCTTAAAGCACTGCTTCAAATCAGAAGTAAAACAAATAAATACACTTGTCTGTTCCATTTTACGAGAAGTGCACGACTGCTGAAGTGCTCTGTTTCACATTTAAGACCACACTCAACAAGCAAGGCAACTGAACGTTTATTGTGCTCAGAGAGGTGTATCCTTTAGGGCAGATTTGAAGAAGAACAGTGGGCCGGTGGGGGAAAATCTGAAGCTCTCCTACTTAAGACCTAGCAATTCATAGACACAGACGTTGTGCAATTTTGTCAGTTCGGCGACTTTCCCAAGTATGAAACAAACTTCTTTCAAAAATTGAGATGTTTAGCTCCCAGCTTAGATGAGTCAGGGAGTTATTTGTGGAGTGATTAATGAATACCAAATAGAGCAAGCCACAGAGGAATGAGTCATATCACCATAACGCCAAAGAAATAAAAGATATAGCCCTTCTGGTTCTTATTCCTTTTGTGGCTTTTTGTTTGCTTGGTCTCTGTTTATTCTTATCATTCAGAGTAATTTCCAGTTATTGCACTTCAATTTTAGTTTCTTTAATTATTTTTTCTACAGAGCTGACTCACAGATGAAGGAAGTATTCATCCTCCTGATACAGTATTAAACAACCTCCAAACTGCAGTCTCCCAATCTTTTTTCTCCTGAGTCAACTACTGTTAGCCCTAAAGCCTTTTCACTATGAAGTAACAAAGTCCAGCCCCCTTTCTAGCATTATCACTCCTTAAATTTATCAACTGGGACAGCTGGTAAGCTACAGCCATGCCAAAGACAGCAACAGTACAAGAGATCGCACCTTCTTCTGCACTTTTTTTGACAAAGAAAAGGTTATCCTCACACAGGTTTCATAATACTTCACCTAAATCAACACTTTGCTGAAGAGCTGATGAAAGCTGAAGTTGAACGGGCAGTCACTGTGTGGTCAAGACGACTAATGTGAGAGGGAGGATGAAAATCATCACCACATGGAAATGAGGCAAGTGGGTTTCTAGGCAGACAGCATGGTCATCTGGCTGAGCAAGTAAATGTGGCTGCAGTGTGAGGAGAAAGGAGCAAAGATAAATCTACTGCAACATGGAAGATGGCTTCAAGGTCACTCAGGGACACCTCCAAGGTTAGGTAAAGATAAAAACACACACTTTTAATCAGTGCAACACAGAGTGTATGCACTGCTCAGCCTAGAGTACTAAACAGATTAATTGGCGGTTGTGGACTTTTTTGTAGACTACAACCAGTGAAAAGGATAAAAGCAGTCATTCTTTGCTGCAAGGTGATGTCATCGGAGGTGTCAGGAAGGGATGTCACAGGTGTGTACAGCAGTATGCTGGTAAAAACAACAACATGAGTATCACTGTTCAGGAAGCAGAAGCAGGACCGCAGACCTGGGCTGACATGGAGTTGTACTTGAGCAATGGCTAGGAAGAAGAGCTTGCAGGTCACATTTAGTACCACAGACAGCCAATGAGTGCTTACTGAGTGTTTATTCAGTTGCTTTCATGTAAGTAAGAAAAATGGGAACCACAAACGGAAATGCCAGGAGCACATGCTAGTAGTGACATGTACTTGTGGAAAATATATCAAATGTATCTAAGTTTCATCAAACTCCTAGCCTAAGCTACACCCACTGATTGCAATTCTGTACAGATCAATTACACCTTGCATCATATACTTTTATCAATTTAATGTTTTCCATTCAAATTTTTATCACAGTGATTTTTCCTTATCCTTTGCCCCAAGGAGGGAGTCATAAACTTTTTTTCTCATATACCTTCATTAAGATTATCATTGCTACCAAGCAGGATGGGGCCAATTAACTTAGGAAAAAATGCTCAGAATTCAGATCCCAGGTTGGGTTGGCAGCTAGAAAAAAAAACAAACACATTATGAACTGAGCAAATTTGTTACAAGCATCATTGAAAGAATAAATATACCGTCACGTAATGTCAGTGATTCAGAATGAAGTGTTGCAAATGTCAAATCTTATAAACTGTGGTGGCAGAGGTTAGAAAAATAGATTATTTTTCCAGGCACTGTATAACGGTGATTCAGTATGTTCCCCTATTTCCAAAAGCTGTATCTAAAAATAATACATCTTTGCCATATTCACAAAGCACCTCTTCTAACCATCATACATTATACTTACACAGTGAACTAGTTATCGATGATAGCTGGCATAAAAGTTTTCTCCATATTTACAGTCAGTTCAGAAATGTTCTGTTTCTAAATACCAAGGAACGTGAAGTAAAGAATCTTAGCTCATACATGTTTTATTAGCATCATTTCTACTAACAACAGACATGCGGGAACAAACAAAAATCACTTACCCCAGTAATGCTCTTGTGCATCTCAGTTTCCTTCGAATACAGCTCATTATAAAGTTAACCCTGAAACTTCTGTAGCTACAGGAAGAATCGTATCAATGCTGTGTAACATAAACTAAGCAAATTAGAAAAGACCAACCAGAACCACGTAACTCAGGATAAATAACAGACAAAATCAATTTATCAGACCACCTGACATACATCTCCTCTGTAGGTAGTGGTGTGTTCTGCCATGTGAGAACGGGGCTTGGTTCTAGCACTCAGCAAGGAAGTACAGCAGAATATACACAGCAAGGGATGATCTTGCAGTTTCTAAGATTAAGTACTTTAAGTACACTGATACACTACCACGCAAAACTTTTACCTAGAAACCCAGCATTACAGCCAAGAAAATCCACAAGGATCTAAGGCTTTGACCCTGGAGACGAGAGAAGCTCTTGGGGGAGTAGGTGCACGAAGAAGAACATGGAAGATTAGGAACCAGGAGGCTCTACCAAAAGATCCTTTTTTAAATCAGAGGAGGATGGCATTCATTACTTTTTCTTTTTTATGTCTTCCTAAGAAGAGTCTCAGTGCAGTGTGTTTATTTAAAATCAGCAAATTGAATTGAGACTGTTGTATAGATACCCCTATAGACCTGTAATATCATTAAGCACAGACCATCAGCCGATCACAGCAGCCAGAAACAAACAGTGGGCCTGATCTGCCTTCTGCTACAGTGGTGTAAACAGAGTATCTCTGTTTTTAAAAGAATGGAATTCATCCAGATTTTTAACAGTGCAACTGAGGGCAGATTTGGCCCAGCTTGTTCAGTGGCCGCCAGGGCCCACAATACACATGCAACGATGCACAGATGTGCAGTGAAGTTTGAAAAACATGTTCTGTCTTTTTTCAAAGTGTGTACAATGAATATTAAACAACCCCCTGAAGTTCACGTTGCCACTCGCCTAGAATCAGCACTGCAATCCCTATCATACACTGCACTATGTGGAATGCTAATGACTATTTAAACTAATTCAGAGTGAATGTGTAAAGAGTCAGGGCACTGACAGGGATATGGCACGTAGTAAGTGCAAGATTATTCTGTAGCTTTACATATTCTTTTTCTTTCTTCTTTATTTCAAGGAGACCAGACATTTTTTCCAACTTGGACTATTTTTGATAGCCTTGGAGGACAGAAAATGAGATTTCCACATCCAAATGGTTAAGATACCCACAGGCCAATTTTGATTTAGGAAAAAGGAAAAGCTGCCGAGTACCAGAATACCATGTCAAAGTCTGGGGTGATCAATTGAATCGTAAAGGAAATGGATAGGAAGCTTCATTAAAAGTGTGGTATATGGAAGTTCCCTGTAAGCCACAATGCTTTGTAACCTCATACTTGCTTTCTAAATATATTTGCATTAGATTTCAAAGAATTACAGCACCAAAGTATCAGAAAGCTGAAACTAAACAGAAAGCTAAACATACGTTTAGCTAGGAGATAGCAAGCAGGTGATGTGACAGCCAATTATTCACATAACTAGAAAGATTGTATATACAACATACAATCCTCATTAGCATATCTCACTTTTTCCTTCCCTTTCCTGAAAAATATCACAGCTAATGCATCAGTCAGCAGTAGAGTCTGAGGACTTCGGTTTCTGGAGTTCACTACAGCTTCCACTTATTAACTCAAAAGTGGGTTAGTGTCTTTTTAAATTGTTTTTCTGACAGGGTTGCTTGTGGCTTGAAAGAACCAGCATTCAGATAGTATTCATCTTAGGCTACAGTAAACTACATCTAATAGGATCTAGTCTGTTCCGGTTTTGTGCCTCTATGCTCTCAGAGAGTGTCTTCCCCAAATCATCACTTCAGTAAATCCCAATCTAAATTTAACTCATTATTAGACAAATATATCTTCTGAGGACTGCTTCCTTGAAGAGGCAGTCACAACCTAAATTTTGTTTTTGTTGCAAGGGGAACTTGCATAAAACTGAAGTGAACTGTGGGTTCTGACAAATATATGGGCACAAAAACATGAGCACCTGAACTACAATTAACTAAGCAAGTAGACAACGAGTATCCAGAGGAACCTACTTGGTTTCAGAGTAAGTTCTGCTCTGTCTGAAGGAGAAGCCAGGACCTCTAAGAAGCTGTAATACTTTCAAAGATGAACTCAAGTTGTTAAACTTGGGGACAGACCTAGGTTTTAGATACTCTAAAATACCTTGACACCATACTATTAGATATGACTCTGTGTTTTAATTTGAGATACATGAAAGAGAACACACAATATTTCTCCAGAGGAAGTTCTTGGCTAGAAATGCGTATGCTACTCCACATTTCTATACTACGTTCTCCACTTGGCTGATCAGACCTGTTCCTTACTTCCTCACCCTTCCATGCTCAAAGCAGCACAGCAGCAGGGAAACTGCCTGCAACATGAACTGGGTTTTTCCCAGGACAGAGATAGCAAAACTGTTGCTGCTATGGCTTTGCAAAATGTTCATAAGGTGGGAGGGATGGAGATAGACTGTTCAGTATCTTGCTGACTGCTTGCTCAAACGTTAGAAACAATGTAATACGGGGGTGGGTGGGGGAAAGCAAGCTCATTTAAATCCTTAAAGGGAACATCAGGTTGTTACCCAGCCGTCCTTGATGTTCTTTGCTCAGTTTATAGCATCCTTTTCCCTAATTAGAACAGTGGGGAGTTTTGTTAATTTTTGAGTAGATGCATAACCCACTTCTTTACTCCCCTGTATTAATTATTTTAAGGTCAGAGAGTTTCTTTTAAAGATTAATTCTTTCAAGCTGCAATTCTGGGGGTAAATTCTGAGCACAGAAGATATCCCAGGGAAGGCTTGTGTTTCTTGCACACAACTCCTGCCAAACGCATTCCAGCAGGATTTGGTCTTACCAGCATTTTAGCAAACCAAAATATGCAGCTAAAGAGCAAGATAAAGATGAGAATGAAAAAAAAAACCCCACCTAATCATGAAAACCTAAAGATTGGAAAAGACAGAAGAAAATTAAGAATAAAGAAACAGAAGAGACAGCCTTTTGCTGAAGCCACATCATAAAAATAAGCGTACACAATGTTGGCCGCAGTCAGCCTCATTGACAACACAACATCTGAGCAGTGCTGGGCTATGCTTTCGTGACACCAAGTGGTTAATCTGCAAAGGTGCATTCTGCTGATCTCTTGAACACGCTCCTCTGCATTCAAAAGGCTCTTAAAAGGAAGTTGTACTCAAACGTGCTTATAAAGACAGTCCTCCTCAGCCCACCCTTGGTTGGGTTACAGGTCCTAAGATGGTCTTTCATGAGAATGCCACGTAATGTCAACTAAACTCCAGCCCCTTTACCTTTCAAATGAAATTTCATTTATTCATATTCAAAATAGTGTTCAAATCAGAAGTCAGATTAAGTATTTTTAAAGATCCCATCTAAGAGAAACCATACCCACATTCCGTGGAGGCTACTAAACACCTATACAATATATTTTAAAATATATTTTAAAAGGAACTCACAAACAATGAAAGAGCCCCAGCAGGAGTTAAAACTAAGCCTGACATGGAACAGACTTGACACCCTCCCCTACTACTATTACAGAAGCAAGTCAGAAAACAAAAAGTACCAACCAAGAAGAACAGAAAAAAAAATGCACCAGCATGACTGTCATTTTGTTGAGACCAATTGTTTCTCAAAGTTCATGATTATTGGGACCCAGATGTCGCAACATCTCAACAACTCTCTCAACAGTAAAAGATCTGCTCCTATTGACTAACTGTGATCAGCATTTAGGGAAAAAAAATCCCATTTTCCTTTTAAATTTCTATGCCTAATTTACAATTAAGATGAGTACAATCATGTTTATTCCTGCTTCCTGTAAGGCAGTCATCACCACAATTCCTACACATTTTCAAGTCTTTAGGACATTCAACGAATGCTTCACAGTGGACCCTGCTCTCTGTGTGTCCCTGCGGACATTTAAGCCAAGTATGTCCAAATTCTCATTTGCTTGCTGATTTATTTCATTCCTGACCTTTCTATTAATATAATTCTGTCTGCAGTAACACAGAAAAGATTTTCCTAGCAGGTAAGCATTGCAAATTGCAGTTTAAATTCATTTTTATTTCATCCATTAGCTCCCTCCGCAGTCAGGTGACCTCCTCCAAGAACCTTCCTCATCTGTCCAGAGCTTTCTAACTACATGGTTCCTGAGAGCATAGCTTTTGCATCGAGCTGCAAATGAAGAAAAATAGATTAAGGGCTCTTGAATGGATACTAGAAGTCAAATAAGAGACTGTGGAGGGTCCTGGGAACTATAGCAACCTGCTGGTAGCATATTTTTTATACAAAGAACATTAACTGCAGCATTTACACCAGGTAAAGCTGGCGCCTAGCACAAGCTTCAGATATAAATCATTACAGCAGTCTTTGCTGAGGTGATGATCACAGGGATGGATTGTTGTCAGTAGTTTCTTGTGATAAAGAATAACAATTTTTGCCTAGCAAGCTAGACATGAAAAAAAGCATCTCCTCACTCTTCATACTAACTCACAGCTTTGCAAGACTCGTCTTTGGTAGTTGAAGGCAGATACCTTCAAAGAAAGTCAGTGTTGTGACACATCTTTAACACATTTAATTTCTGAATAGCCTCACGTTCAATTCCATTTGCTTTAATTTTTGCTCCTCTGTTTCCAATTGTTATGTCCAGTGGACATTCTGACATCCTTGAGGAGGAGCCATTTTCAAAAGAGACTTTGCTACTAACAAACAAGCAGTGCAACCGATTTCTATTTCAGTTTTAAGTATTTCATAGATATCAAGTAACAACACAAAACCACAGGATAAACAAACCAAAAGACAGCAAAACAGAGTTTGCTATTTAGGTAGACCCTGAACTTCCTTGGGACGTTTTGGGAGCCCACTCAGTAACAGTTTATCTTGCAGGGGCACAGCATGCTATGCCGAGAGACTGCACCCCGCTGTTATTGGGCACAAATGTCAGGTTTTCTGTAGCTGGGGGCTGCAAGGGTGCCCTGCAGGGAGGAATGCATTAGCTGCCCTGTGCAGTCACAACTGCTTCCAGCTGGCTCTGAAACCAGTGTGCACCCCATATCACACCCCAAAACTTCAGCCAACCACATGGTGCCTCTGTTCAGATGTGTTCAAGAAAGAGTGGCAGCTGCTGGGGAAGGAGAAACAGAGGAGACACATGGATAGGGGCATTGCTGAGGGCACAGATGGAGATGTGCTCTTCAGAGATGCTCCATACCAGAGGAGGTGCACCTTCGAGGGGACTGCAGCCCATGGAGGAACCTGTGCCACAGTGGGGATGCCCTGAAGGGACTGTGGCCCATGGGTGACACACACTAGGGTAGGGACACCCTTGAGGGCCTACAGGCCATGGACGATCGCCACCAGGACAGGGACAGTCCCAAAGGGACTGTGGCTCGTGGAGAATATATGCCAGGGCAGGAACTCCCCAAAAGCAACTGTGACCCATGCATAAACCACACTGGAGGAGAGGAAAACAAGTAAGAAGAAAAGATTGGCAGAAAGAAAACATTATGTGTACAACCCCAGCCCCAGTTCCCCAAATCATGGCTGTTTTGCTTGTGACACCACCTCAGCTGGTCCCCAGTGGAATCCCACTGGCTCAGGATGCTCTTACAAGGTTCAGTGAATTTTTTCCTCTGAAAGACTATTAAACCTGGAAGGCTGTTAAGTGTAAGTTATATAAAATGTATGCTGTACGGTTTCTTCTTTTTAAGGTAACAAATAACTGCCAAACAGCACCTGTTTCTAGGTAGATAGCAGGCATTAACACTAGTGACTCCATAGGTAGTATCCTTACCCCTGAGGTGGTATTAAATAATATGCCAGCACAGTGTCAGGCTGAATTGTTGGAAGCATTGTCTTTAACATGCAGTATTAAGCCTGTATCTGAAGTATTCACAGTCCTCGGAGATCTCCATTGCACTGTGAACAAGGTTATCCCTGGAGTTCTGACTTAATCACATGTTCGCAATTGCATTCTGTCAACCTAAATTTCCACTGCATTTTTGTTTAGACACTGTATACTCCTTTGCCTCTTGCTTAAACTGCTGAGCAGTATTTGTGCATACTTTTAGAAGCTCACATGTCAGTAAGTGCTTGGAGGGGAAAACACAAGATCATGTCGCAGCTTCAATGGGAAAAGTGCTTTTATTTCACTCAGACTTGAGAAGAGTGGTACAACCACATTCCCCCCTTCAAGTACAGGCCATGCACTCTAGTTTAAAGGGGGACAGGCTAAACATTGCAGTATTTACAGGAAGCATTAGAAAGAGGTGGCCAGCGGTAACTTCAATACTGCCAGCTTCAAATAAAGGTAGCTCTTGAGCCAGAATCCTTTCAAGGGTGGCACATTTGGGGACCTTTTTAAGCTGAATATGAATTTTTATGTACGAGTACTATTTTCAAGCTTCTGTTTGTTACAGAAGCAGAACTAGTAACTTTTTAGTGAAAGTTTGTGATTTCAGGTTGACACTTGTCATTCAAATAGTCAGGAGAACTAATAACAGAGACTTCTGCACTCATGACATACTACTTTCCCATTCCCTCCATCTTTTACAAGCCTTTCAGTGGAAGTTCTAGTATATTCTGCAAAAATGTGGGACCAAATTTTGTGGCACACTACACTTGGAAACAAACCACTGTCTAGATCCCACGAATGCCTCAACAATGCGCAAAAGGAGATGGTGCACCCAGGAAAACGGAATTTTTACACTCACAACAGACAGCTTTTCCCCTTTACATGGGAAAACTCTTTCTAGGACTCTAGCGCTTTAGAACTATGACCTCTTTTCTTTTTTTAATTATAATACTTAAATTTGTGTGCAAAATGGCAGACAGTATCACCCTCTTTGTGCAAAGACATGTCTATCCATCATTTGGCACAGCAAGCCAGCTGTTCACTCCCTGTTCTTCATGCTTTTTTTCTGGAACTGGAATCCAGTAAATAACTTACTCTAGAAGATTACCATCAATTTTCTTCAAAGAAAGCAGTCCTCTTAATTCAATTTCAAATGAAATAAAACCTCCCTTATCTAGGTGACATCAGAGATAACAACAAAGAGACCAGAAATTTTTATCACTTGAAATTCCCATACAAAGCTAAAATAGTACCACACTAAAAGACTTCTCACAGCTTGTCCACAATATGAGGTATAGATATTCTGAACAACTTCATGTTTTTACATGCCTTTTCCTGCAGAAGTATCCCTTATTCTGATTTAGTCTTATTATTTGAAAGTTATTTCAGATAAGCAGAGTTCAAATAAGCACATCCACAAGTGGAGTTACTCAGCAATAGCTACAAAAATTAAATTTACATCTATTTTAATCAGAATCAACTTTCAAGTGTGAAGAAGCTCCTTATTATGTTGTTGGAAACAGAGGCTGAATTACAATGATCTAGTTAGAATATAGCTGCACAGATATACAAGGAAAAATAATTCAAAGTATCATTTTTAAAAATATCTTATTAAAGCTTTTATTCAAAATTCACTGCCATAAGGACACAGAGGCACAGGCCACAGAAGGATTCCAAAGCAGGTACACATACCCCCCCGCCTATGTGAAAAATGGGTTATGGAGAAAAAGAATAATTACACATGCATCTCCCAAGTAGGCCATACTTCCTGAAGAAGACATTTTCAGAGTAGAATAAATATGCCTACAGACTAAGCTGATCAAAAGCCATTTTATACATTTGTTTAAATAAATAAATAAATAAATACATACATACATACATACATACATAATCCCTGCTTAGACTCATCTGCCTTAGCTATTAGCAGCCTACTAAGCAGTAGAAGGGAAATAGGATGGGATCCGCAAAGATCATCCAAGCAATTCCGATGCATTTTTTTCTGTCTTATGGTCCTTCCATTTAAGAGAAGCAACAGTTGTTGTAACCGCTCAGAAAGGGACACACAAATTAGATTAGCAAGAAATGATTCCTGGTGGCATGGCAATTCCAGACGCTGTGCTGATCCCCCTTGGACTGTCAGCCAGATTTCTTCACCCATCTGATACTTTCAAACGACAACTATTGCTTCTTTAAAGAATTTCCCTTTGTAGAATTACTGCTGCTGTAGCAGCAGCATAGAAACAAATATGTTTTACAGATTGACTGTTATGATACCTAGCTAATCTATTTGTATGATCAAACCTATATTGAAGTCACTAGGATTCTATGTCAGGACCTCAGAAACCATAGCAGGGCCACAGCTTGAATGTTAAAGTGCCTAATGAGAATTTTTAAACAGTGGCTGTTAATCACTCTTTCTGGAGAGAGCACGAGAGCAAGTCAATTCAGTCTGAAAAAATATTCTGACTCATGTTCTATGCAGAAATGGCAGAAGCTGCTTTTAACAAATTGTTGATGCATGAAAATCAGCATCAAGGAAACTAAGTTAAAATTGTTGGAAACATTTTATAGAGGAACAATGAGGAAAATGCAAAAAAAAAAAATTAATAGAGTTTTGAGGAGAATGTAATCAGCCATTTTTCATTCCTTTATCATTCTTTCCTTTTTATATTTTTGTGTGTGTGTACTTTATTCTTCAGCTCTTATGTACGAAATCTTTGGCTGCAGACAGAAGGATGTTGCACATGCTAACTTATAACATGAAAGGTGATGGTGTAATAGAACAATAGTACATAAATTGGAACTAATTTAAATGACCTTTCACCAATGTGCAAATAAATATAATACTTTTTTTACATTTACAGATGTTTCAGTTAGAGAAGTTGTGTTTTAGCTGGTATGTTAATACATTTTTATGTATGGTTCCCTGTAACTAAAGTATATTTAATGTATTTGTATTCCCCCCTTTTATTCCGTTCTTCACTTTTACTGCTAGCTTTGTGCATAAACAAATGACTGCATTAGAAATGTATGTATAAAGAGAATTGAAAATAGCAATTGAAAAATAAGGAAAGAATAAATAGCTTCATTAAGAAGTAAAAATCTTCTGAAGCAGATTGACATCTTTGTTGAAGCAAATAACATAATTATGACGCAAACAGCGGAAGAAAAACAGCTTTCTTGTTTAAACACGGGTAGATACAGCAGGGGCCAGATTCTTGAGCCTTAAGCCAAGGATCAGCTCTCAAAGCACCAAGTGCAGGATTCACGCCGCCATCCACACAAACTCCAGACCCAAAAGGCTTTCAGGGCTGAGCCCTCCACCTCAGCTCTGGCATGAATTTTACTGGCTGTGGTGGAAGTTTTAATCGTTAGCAAACCAAACATATTATTTCCACTGGAGAGGATTTTAAAGGCCCTCTTAGGAGAGCCAGCTGGAGGGCTGTGATCTCTGAAGCTCCCGACAGAGGATTCACATGATGGCCATCAGACACTTTACCTTTGGACTCCTTTTTATTGTTTAAATAATTTCTTCAGGAAGGCATTCCTGAATGAAACCTGTGGCTTACTTCATCCGAGTTTGGCACATACATCATCTCAGTCAGACACACAATACTAAGAGATAATTAGGAAATGCATTTTAGTCATTTTGAAAGGGAGAAGGGTGGACACGGGCCATGGATTTGTAGTCCTCAGGATATGAGCAGTCAGTCAAGCTTAAGTGCTTGCAAAAAACCTCAAACCTACCTCTATATGGGAAATGGCCTGGATTCCTAATTGATCCCTCTAGCAATGAGGCACAAGAGATATGTCTGATGTTAAAGTGATGCTACTCTTAATTACATACCAGGAAACAAAGATCTGTTTCAAGTGTGTGCCAAAATAGCTCAAGTTATTAGCCTCCAGCAAATATATTATACCATCCACTGGCCTCAAGAAGGGGATTCCTAACTGTAGCTAAATGTCAACGTTACCATATGTAAAAGAGCCATTTGAACTAACTCCACTCTCTGTGAACACAGAAAATAGAAATAGCAGCTGGGAATTACAACCTTCCTACAGTATGCTTTTCCTGCATAGGCAAAAAACAGTAGAATACGGGGGGGGGGGGAAGGTTTAGATTGTTCTGCTGGAAGTAAAAAAAGGAACAGTATCTAAAACTTTCAAGAAAGTTTTTGTTTATCTTGTAAGACACCAGTGGAAGAGTCTTAAATAACAAGGCTTAATTTGGCATGAACACTCTATGAGATCACCTCCGCTTTTCTTCACATTCTTCATCTCTTAATCCTTTGATCTAGTTTACACTATAATTTAAACAGTAAAGATTAGCTTATTTTTCTAAGAGCCTTACTGCTAACAAGATATAAGACAAGTCTGGCGAGTTTGGATTGCAGCATATCTTTTATTTGCTTTTTGACTGTGTCTCATCTATTTAAGTAGTGATTTCTTCAAGTGAGAGACTTGCTTCCTCTTAGTTCTTTAAAGAAAGATTCAAACCAGTGGCACTTAGACCAGCTAAACAGCATCTTCACATATAATTTACTATCCTTGACATATAGATGGTCATCTCTGTTTTTCATTTGCAGCACATGGAGTAGGTAGCTGCAAAACAGAAATAGATCAAATACAGAGAGCTCTTACTAAATGCATTAAAGGCTCTCTTTATACCTTGAGGCTATATTAACCAAAGTGTGGGCATTTCACTTAATACTGTTACATTTTGTTGTGTAGTAAAGTTTGTAGTTATTGCTCTCTCTGTAGGGCTTGTATTACAAAACTAAATATGCCAAAGATAACAGGAGAAAATTTTTCTCCCCACATGTCAGTATGATCACTAAACTATTAGAGTAGATTTTTAATTACATTTACATTATTTATTGTTGTGAAACAACAGTTGATCAGTATGCAACACATACTGACACTGCAACCAGACTTACAAAGCCCTTAGTCTTGTAAATAATCCTGAATAATTTTTAAAAGGAGTGAAAAATCAAAGCGCAAAACTTGTCTAAGTTTTGAAACTGTAATATCTCCTCCCTCAGCAAAAAAATAGAAAGTAAAACTGAACAGAAACGACATCAGGAGATAGAAAGCACACACCAGGCAGAAAAAATGGAGATGGAGCCAGCATTTGCAACACAACTTTCAAGGCTGTAAATTATCCCCCTTGCTGATGAGAAGAATCAGTCCCATGACCCTATGCCAAGAAGTCTAGTGTATCGCTGGTATATCATGACACTAAGAGAACAATGAAAGGCAGCCATAAAGCTGTCGTGGTTTAACCCCAGTGGCAGCTAAGCACCACACAGCCGCTCGCTCACTCCCCCCCGGTGGGATGGGGGAGAGAATCAGAACAGTAAAAGTGAGAAAACATGTGGGTTGAGATAAAGACAGTTTAATAGGGAAAGCAAAAGCCACGCGTGCACCAAAGCAAACCAAGGAATTCATTCACTGCTTCCCATCGGCAGGCAGGTGTTCAGCCATTTCCAGGAAAGCAGGCCTCCATCACACGTAATGGTTACTTGGGAAGACAAAACATCCCCCCCCTTACCTTCTTTCCCCCCCAGCTTTATGTGCTGAGCATGACATCATATGGTATGGAATATCCCTGTGGTCAGTTGGGGTCAGCTGTCCCAGCTGTGCCCCCTCCCAGCTTCTGGTGCACCCCCAGCCTACTCGCTGGTGGGGTGGTGTGAGAGGCAGAAAAGGCCTTGACTCTGTGTGAGCACTGCTCAGCAGTAACGAAAACATCCCTGTAGTATCAACACTGTTTCCAGCACAAATCCAAAACACAGCCCCATACTAGCTACTATGAAGAAAATTAAGTCTATCCCAGCCAAAACCAGCACAAAAGCAAAAAGCCTATCTACAGGACTGTACACATTTTATTGCTTTTTAATTACAACAACAGTTTAAAAACAACTCATTTTTAGCTAGCACTTAGAATGATGTTTTTACTCTGGAATTGTAAACACTAATTTATTTTTAGCTGATAAGTGATAACCATGGTATCTCTAGCTAAATAATAGATAAACAAGAACAACAAATACACTTCTGCTAAATAAACAGTACATCTTGCAGTAAATTGATAATAACATGTTGCTTTACAGATACACATCACATACTCTAGACAGTGTTTATGCTACTGATATAGGCCACACCTCTCTTGTCAGATATTTTGTTCAGCTGTTGTAAATAAAGGAAACCAGGTTGCATAATTACAGCTGGTATTTTGTTTCACAAGTCAATACAGAACAAATAAATTATTCCACATCTGTGTGTAATTATTTTTCTTCCTCTTGAAATGGTAGGAATCTGAATTTCCTATCCACAGCACAAAGTAACCCAACCCTTGGTTAATTAAATATTAGCTAAGTTTCTCTTTACAACTGTAAATTGCACTGCAGTGAAGAAAGTGACTTGCACCTTGATTGTTACATCGTGATTAATGCCAATGTACTAATTGATTCTCCTTAAGACACTGAAAAAGACATCGCTCTGACGACTATGTTTTTTAAGTTATCAACATCTTTATATTTAAGAGCTATAAAGAGGAGAGGGGAAAGAAGGGGAGGTTTCCCTAATCACAGCTCACATTGAAGAGTTTCATGGTTTTAGTAGGCTGTACTCAGACAGTCAGTACTGTCCAGAATATTGGCAAATATAGTCTTTCTTTCCATCTAAGTCAGTGGAACTTATATGTGTATTTTTGTTAAGCATATGTAAATGAAAGGCTTTAAGCTTCAGCTTTCAAAAGTGACTGCTAATTTTGAGTGATTCCTCGTTCAGAGGACATGTCAGTGTTCAACTGCCTTCACCTCTGTTCTTTCTCCATAAAACTGGGGATGACAGCAATTTATATTTGTATTCTAGCAATGCTTCAGAATCTCCATCAAAAATTAGAACCACACTGTTTGAGGGGCTTTAGAGAATGCTTTGGCGAATATCCTTGGAAGGAAGTTGCTATTCCTCAGTTGTATACTGCTGAAACCAGGTCTCAAGGGTATGTTTCTTCAGCTAGTTTAAGGAGGCCAAATAGCATAAAAAAAAGTGAGGTTTGCAGGCAGTCTTGATTGGCTTAGTAGGAATGTTTACCAGCTTTTAGAGACAGGCTGGGCTCCTCAGAGATTTCATTTCAAATCAAGTGAGAATGAGCTCTCTGGACTCTAGGCACAAGGTCAGCTATGCGCAGACTGAGCCAGACCAGTGTCCGCTGAGTTTGTGACACCACCCTACCCAACTCTTTCCATCAGCAGGCTTATCCCTACCTGTGCTCCCGCTCAGAGGCTGTGGCAGGAGATCCCCTGTAGTGGTACAACTGCCTCTTCTGCAGGCTCTGATTTCCAGCTGCAATGGCAAGGGCCCTGGTCCAAGCTGTACTGACGAGCTAGTGCTGATCTGTGCCCCTGGGCCCTGCCCAAGGCTACCCAGTGGTTTTACTGCAGCTGTAACACAGCAAGGTTCTGTGCCCAGCCAGCCCACTTCAGCCTCAAGACGAAGAGCAAAGCATGTCAGAAGTGGTCAGTTCTCCCTGCTTTGCTATGTCCTGTGGTAGTCACGGTAGGCAGGCCATTCCCATCAATACTGCCGAGAGGCCGCAGAGCAGTGCTGCACGTTGGGCTCATGGGCTGCTAATTGAAGAAACCTGTCTGAAAGCGTAATATATAGGTAACTGTTAAGTGAGCAAAGCCTGATGGCAACAATGATGGGGAATTACTACTGCCCAAATTCTTATCTAGCAGAATGTAAGTTTCACAATTTTCAGAAATTCTTTAACAATTTGAGCTCATTGCCTTTTAAACCAAAGTCATTGTCAGGGCATACTGGACTGCAAGGTTAGTCCTTGAAGTACAGAGCCATAGGCAAAAACACAAGAAGTGCTCTGCTAACATTTAAACGCTGATTTGCTAGCTCAGCAAAGTATTATTATTATGATCACAGTTAACCTGGCAAAGCCTCAAGCTGGATCCGTACCATGAAGTAAACTTTCATTACTGAAACAACAGGGCTATACTAGGGGCTGGATAGTTTCACCTGTGTGTATGTGCTGGAAACTCGTAAAGAGCTATCAGCCAGGGATTACTTTCCCTCATGTTGTTATTTATAATGCAGAACTGACTTGTCTTTGCTTTTGACATGACACAAAGCACCTTACATGCCCTGAAGGTCTTTTTGGCAAGAGTTTGAAAACAGAGCTGGCAGGTATCCCAACTGGAGGGCCAACTATGTTGTGTCATCTTGTGTAAATGTCTTACACAAAGCTGATCTGGCTTTTCAGACATTGTGACGTTAGAGACAATTTCTTTCGCCGAGTATTGTAAGAGAAATGGTGGTCGTGCACTCCCTTGTAGGGAATGGTCTGGAGCAGAGCAGCTGGGAGTGATAGTGGCTCTCAGGCTGAACGGAGGTCAATAAAACTGTGCTGTTGCAAAAAGCACAAACACAATGCCAGCATGTTTAAGTGGATGTGCAGACCCAAGATGTGAGGAAAACCTAACACTTAGCTAAAATACTGTGTCTAGTTTTACGCACCGAAGTTCAGGAATGACAGAAACCCTAGGAAGTCCAGAGGAAACAACAAAATCTGTATTCTAGAAAACATGACCTATGAGAATCATAGAATCATAGAATCATAGAATCATTGAGGTTGGAAAAGACCTCTAAGATCATCGAGTCCAACCGTCAACCCAACACCACCATGCCCACTAAACCATGTCCCTAAGCGCCTCATCTACACGTCTTTTAAATACCTCCAGGGATGGGGACTCCACCACTTCCCTGGGCAGCCTGTTCCAATGTTTCACCACTCTTTCAGTAAAGAAATTTTTCCTTACATCCAATCTAAACCTCCCCTGGCGCAACTTGAGGCCATTTCCTCTCGTCCTATCACTTGTTACTTCAGAGAAAAGACCAACACCCACTTCGCTACAACCTCCTTTCAGGTAGTTGTAGAGAGCGATGAGGTCTCCCCTCAGCCTCCTTTTCTCCAGGCTGAACAACCCCAGTTCCCTCAGCCGCTCCTCATAAGACTTGTTCTCCAGACCCCTCACCAGCCTCGTTGCCCTTCTCTGGACACGCTCCAGCACCTCAACGTCCTTCTTGTAGTGAGGGGCCCAAAACTGAACACAGTATTCGAGGTGCGGCCTCACCAGTGCCGAGTACAGGGGCACGATCACTTCCCTACTCCTGCTGGCCACACTATTTCTGATACAGGCCAGGATGCCATTGGCCTTCTTGGCCGCCTGGGCACACTGCCGGCTCATGTTCAGCCGGCTGTCGACCAACACCCCCAGGTCCTTCTCTGCTGGGCAGCTTTCCAGCCACTCTTCCCCAAGCCTGTAGCGCTGCATGGGGTTGTTGTGGCCGAAGTGCAGGACCCGGCACTTGTCCTTGTTGAACCTCATACAGTTGGCCTGGGCCCATCGATCCAGCCTGTCCAGGTCCCTCTGCAGAGCCTTCCTACCCTCGAGCAGATCAACACTCCCGCCCAGCTTGGTGTCGTCTGCAAACTTACTGAGGGTGCACAAACTTACTGAGGTGCAGAAGAAAGAATTGTCAAAAAAAAAAAAGCCTTATTTAGTCTAGGAAACAGAAGATTGAGGGCAACATAGCAATAGTCTGTATATAGCTGAAAAGTCGATGTAGTAAGGGGATTAACCTGTTCTATGTGCTCACTCCTGGTAATATAAAAGCAATGGGCTTAACCCAAAGTGCAGGGATATAAGTTTGAATACCTTTAACATTGTAGACACTGGGACAGTTTGCCAAGAGAGACTCTGGAACTAACATCATCAGAGAGCTTCATAAAGGAGGAAACTTCTGGAGATCCCCCCAGTCCTATTCCCTCTGATACTTCTTTTTCCCTGCCCACTAAGAAAAGGAAAGTACTCTCCTCCTCGTAAGCTTTCAGCTAACGCAACAATCCAAGAAACTAAGACACTTTTCAACTGTCTATAGTGTTTTTCTTCTTTTAAGAAGATCTGTCCCGTTCACTCATTTCTGTGTGCACTCGATACACTCACATGAGCATTTCCACTGCTCGGCATCCTCTGCTATTCACCTGACAAAGTCCCATGAAGTTCTGCTTTTACTTCAGTAAGGAAGCTGGGTCTGTCTTTTCTGATACAGCAGCTCGACAGTTTCTCGAAAACAGAATTTTCCAGCTTGCTCACAGTGCTCTGAAATGCTGTGGCATCCCGCAAGGCAAACCCTGACCTTGAGACTGCATACTAGTTTCACTGCTTCTGTTTGCACACGATTTCTGGGGGGCTCCGTTTGATTTTGTTACGTTTTCCAGGCAGAAACTGCATCCTGGCCGCCACCGGCGCGCAGCGATTTTGGCAGCGGATTTCCCTCTTTTTTTTCCAAAGGCCCTGAACTCGCCAACTCCTCCTTAAGCGAGAGGCGCGGAGCCCTGCGCCGCGGAGCCCTGCGCCGCCGACCCCGGGTCTCGTCCAGGAACGGGAACGAGCCGATGCCCTCCCACCCAGCCCCGGCACTTCCTCGCAGTCACCCAGCGCCCGACCCTTCCGCTCCGGCTCCGCCTTTCTCTTCTTCCCCCTTCCCCCGCCGGGCAGGCCGGGCGGAGGCGGCGGAGCCGGCGGAGCCGGGGCGGGCCATGGCCGGGCCGCCGGCGCCCCCCGTCACGCAGCAGGTCGGCAGCGCGCGGGGCTGCGGGCAGCGGCCGGAGCCGGGGGAGCTGCGGGAGGCCGCCCGCTGCCGGGTGGTGGACGCGGACGGGAGGAGCATCCCCTTCAAGGCCCTGTACGGGGAGCAAAAGGCGATCGTGGTGTTCGTGCGGGTGAGGAGGGAGCGGCTGCCCGGGAGGGTTGGCTCGCCGGCCTGGAGCCCAAACGGGCTCCCTGCGGGGAGCCCCAACTTGGCTCTTGAAAGGGGCGGGGGAGGGGGAGCGGGGAGTTCACACAAGCTAGGCTGCAGCAGGGAGAGAAGAAAATACAAAGCAGATCGGTTCTGCTTCTAAGAACCCCCGTTCTTTAGTAAAATTATACAGTAATTACCTGAAAGGAAATAATTCTTCACCCGTCTGTTTAGGGAAACAAGTACTGTGTTCCCTGATTTCCCAGCTGGCAAGCCAGCTCTCACATTCTTAAAATATCCGGAGATAAAAATATTAGCAAGGCCCCAAGCCCGGTGTCCTTGTTCAGGCTTGGATTAAACCAGGATCCTAATCCAAGTTTGGTGACTGCAAAGAACTTTGATCTTTCCTCTTCCCAGTTCCTGATCACCTCCAAAATGGTTTGTGCCCGAAGTCAGAATCTGATGCTTCATTGCTATGCAATTATGTCTGTTTCTGACATGTCCAACTGGCTATGTTGCAGAATTTTTTATGTTACACCTGTAAGGAGTATGTAGAAGACCTGGCAAAAGTCCCCAAGGCGTTTTTACAAGTAAGTACTCTGCCCTTAATATGTACACGGGGTTGCTGTAGTCGAGCAGATTTGTTATGTCCCGCTGCAGGCTTGTGTGAGGCTTAAACCTTCTAGGAATCAAAAAAAAAGCTAAGAAGAAAGTTAGCACTTTCATTGTTTGCCACAACAGCCATGATGTATCTGCCCAGGAGACACAGGAAAGGATTTATTGCACTACATGCTCTGCTGCAGCAGCATTATTTCTCCCTGCCCTATTAGCTTGGTGCTGTTTTTTCTGCTCTGTTCTGAACAGACAACATCTGACAGGCATTTCTTTTGGTATTAGTAGTGGCCTGGGCAGCTGTCTTCTCCTGACCACTGACTAACTACTGCCCTTTCCGTTATGCCGGTACGGCTGACTGATGGTTGCGCATGGAACAAGATCAGAAAATTGATCTGGATTAAAAATAGTCTCTTTTTTCATGGTTATTTGTAAGCTGCATCAGTTGTG
This sequence comes from Aptenodytes patagonicus, assembly GCF_965638725.1. Lineage (NCBI taxonomy): Eukaryota > Metazoa > Chordata > Aves > Sphenisciformes > Spheniscidae > Aptenodytes > Aptenodytes patagonicus. The sequence continues at coordinate 47,882,852 of NC_134982.1, read as the reverse complement.
TGACCTGTTCTCCAGGCAGCTGCACAAACAGGAGTGACATAGTGAGAGAAAGGAGAAATGGAGTGGGCAGGGGTTGCTATGGACGGGTATTTGTTGGGTGGTAGGAGATACCGGGAAAGACAATGATCCCCCTGCTAAATGTGGAAGGTCAATCTGACTCTTCCAGGCTGCTGATTAAAATTCTGTCATATTTTATTCCTAACAGCAGCATAGCCGATGACAGAGACTCAGCTCCTTGCTGACAGCAAGCCTTAGATGGACTAGGAAGTTGGGGATGAAAAGGGGCAATTTCTTTGGCAGCTCTCCTTCTCAGGACATATTTTTCTAAACTGCTCAATCAGTGTTACTCAGAATGACATTTTCTTAATTTGGCTGCTCAAATAAATGTATCCAGAGAATCAAAACCATCCATGCTTTTCTTAGTGCAAGTATTCTGTTTTGTAGGAGGGCTTCTTTTCATAACAAGCAAAATGATTGTATATGGGAAAGGCAAGTATTACACCCTAATATTAAAACAACCTTATATTTTATTAACTGTTTTACTGGCGTCTAAATGAACTTAAGTTTTGGCCTCTATTTTAAGACTCAGGCCTAATGTTGCACCTGCAAAAGACAGCAGTACATGCGGATGCCAGTTATATTTATTAATGAGCGTCTGTATATTCGAATCACAGACATACTTGTATGTACACCAATATTTGCATGCTGCTTCTTTAGATGCAGGTGCAACTGAGTGGAAATCTTGAATTTCCAAAATCATAGCAGGTTGCAATCAATTGAAAAGATGATGCTACTAGTGCTACAGAAAACTTAAAATTTACACATTTGTAACTTAAAAGTTACCTTTAAAAATATTTTTTCACTTAATAAATTTATGTAGCTGCTAACTGTGGGTGATAGACAAAGGTGCAGGCTCCAAACATGTAAGTGATGTTAATTTCAAATAATTTTAACTCAGTGTACTGCGATCCTTAACTCAGGACACCAGATTCTGCTAATGCTTTGCAGCCATGCAGAAACACCGAATTCCTCTTTACAGTTTCAATACCCATGTTCTGTTCTAGGAAGCAAATGTGAGGCTTGTAGTTATTGGACAGTCATCTTACCATCACATCAAGGTAAATAAAGTAGTCATTAAATACATTGTACCCTCTATTGTGTCATAATGGTCTGCCTCGAGGGATTTCGCTCTGGGTGAAAAGATGGTCATTTGCAACCACAGAAAAAGAGGACAGTACTCTTTTTCATGAAGCAATTCTAATAGTAGTACATGAATAAAGCAAGTAACTAAAACTTTCAGTTTAAAAACCAGTGGGGCTTGCTAAGGATTTTTTCTTGATTTCACTGGAAGCTTTGCTTTAGTAAAAGTTTCGGGGCTAAGTATTTTTGGCCCTTAATTTAACATGACAAATCCACAGGTTTCCAAATCGGGGTGGGGGTGGGGGGAAGGTGGCGGGGTGTCAGTATTTTTTCCACTGTCAGTAGATCCTAACTAATTACTGTCTTAACCTTAAAAATATTACTTTTTTGTATGCATATATTTTGCAGCCCTTTTGCAGTTTAACTGGGTATACGCATGAAATGTATGTAGATCCACAAAGGGAAATTTATAAAACGCTTGGCATGAAAAGAGGTGAAGGTAATAATGTATCAGGTAAGAGTAATTTTCTCACCTTGTTTGGACTTACACAGAACAAAACAAGAACGCTCTGATAAAATAGTATGATCACAGTGTAAATAGGAAGGGAGTTGCCCACTAGACCGTCTCTCGTAGGCTATATTTTGTCAAAACACTGGTAATCAGGAAACTAAACTATTCATAGCAGCTGTTCAATTTTGTTGTTCTCCTTATATACTTTTGTATTTCTAGATAACAAGTATTTTGCCATTTTGTTTAGTGCGGAGCCCTCATGTGAAGTCAAATACGCTACTGGGAAGCATTAGGAGTACATGGAGAGCAATGACTGGCCCGGCTTTTGATTTTCAAGGAGACCCCGCTCAGCAGGGAGGAGCTTTGATTTTAGGCCCAGGTGAGCTTCTTTGTTTTGTGTGAAAGTTACAGTCTTCTCCTTCAGCCGTTTGCTTTAACGCTACGATCTCGGCTGCTGTCTTTGTGGATCCCAAGGGGACAGTCTTGTGTTGGAACTGTGTGATTTTGCTGGCTGAAGGAACCTGTGGAAGTGTTATTGTGTAGTCCCACCTCCCACGGAGGTGGCACAAAGCTGATCACAGTCCTGCAGAAATCGATAGGAGTGCTGATGGAACAACTGCCTCGAAGTTTGGAGGGGTTTTTTTTGACATCGTGGTGTTCACTGACATTCTGCTTTCACATTTGATTCTAGGCATTTCATGTGGTTTTAGTAGAAGAATAATGTGTGAAGGGGGGGCTGCAATATGACAAAGTCATCTCTTCAAATCATTAGGAAACATCACGCTGCAGCAGATTTAATTCAGTTAGATGTCTCAATGTTCCTTGCTTCTGTAACTTAATTAAAAAAAAAATCTTTGTCATTGTTTAAAATAGAGTATATTGTGCAATCTAAAGAGCTAGTACACATTTGTACAAGAACAAGTAGGAAATCAGAATGCTTCTTTGATTCACTTATGTCTTTGAATAAATAAATATTTTATTCAACTATTTACATGTTATTCTCATTCCATTCCAGGCAATGAAGTTCATTTTTTGCACCTTGATAAAAACAGGCTGGATCATGTTCCCATTAACACAGTTTTGCAGCTGGCAGGTGTTAAAACAGTAAATTTCACAAACAAACCTCAGATTATTCACATATGACACTGACACAATATATGATTTAATTTGTGCTCTACAAGAACAATTCTCCAGTGAATTCCTACCAGCATCGGTACTCTTGTGTCTTTATGGGACATGTGAAACCTTATCGAGAAAATCGGAGCACAGAAAAAACTACCCGGCACTGAAGATGGACAGGAAAGTGCTATTTCCATCGCGTGTAAGATAACAAAAACTAAAACACATCTGAGGCTTATAGCAATAAATCCTGTAGCTTATTATTTCCTCATCAAACAATCTTGCTAATATAGTTTAAAAATCCTTGTTCAAGATGCACTAAACTAAAAAGTCTGGTTTTTCTCAAGAAGAACTTGGGATTGTTGCCTTCACCAGAGCACACTGGCTTTCAATCCAATACTTCTCAACGACGTTTTAAAGCTTCCAGCACCGTGTGACAATCTTGTATTAAAATACTTGAAAAATCACAGTTTCAAACACTGGGACTTAAGCTTATGTATACTTTTGCATCTGGCACTGGCAGACATTATTAAATACATTTTACAGTTTTAAATAAATATTTTAAATACATCATCCATTGTCGGCAATTCTTTTGTGTCATACAAAAAGGTGGGTCTGTAGGACCAGGGAGAGGTGTGTCTTAAACATATTTCTGATCAGGTTGTCAGTTTTGGAGCAGGCCGTAGTCAATTGTTTTCCTATGAAGATTTGCAGCAGAATATTCTCCTTTGTATATATGTACTTTCTCTCGGAGCAAGAGGTCTCTGAAAAAATGTCCGTAGTTATTTCTGTCCTAGACAACTGAGCTAAGGACAACAGCATTTTGGTTTGCAGTTCTGTCAGATTTCATATTACCCATTTTTCTAGAAACGTGTATGTTCAGAATCTATTGCTTTCATTAAAGTAGATGTGCCCTCTTTCATCCATGAACCACTTCTTTTTAGCAATTTTAAAATAAGATTGTCTGAGATTTATGGAGGAGCACATCCTCCTCTGCAGTTTCTTTGGCCTTCACTGTAAAATGCTTCTATTCATACGTATTGCACCTGCAAATTCTCTCCCCTTTTAAGCTTTAACACTAATGCAATTGTAAAACGGTATTCTGTGAAGAGGTTTGTCCCTGCATCCATTAAGGTCACTGGCAGGCGCAGAGCAAGCTCCGGAGAGCTCTACACCATTAAGAGCATGTGAAATTAAATGCAGTGTTCCTTGACGAAAAATAAAAAGCTTGCTTAAGAAACATAATGATATTGAGCAATGTAATTCCACTAAGGCACTATGCCTTAGCACCTTATTAATTACATACGCATTTTGATACGGTGTGTTCAGAAGAAGGATATTAATGTAAAAGTACTGTGTTCAATTCCCTGCTTTGACTAAACGGCACTCGGCACAGGGCTAGAAGTATTCACGTGCAGGCTCTGAACCCGCATGATTTCAGGGCTGGCCAGAGGCTTCCTCAGAGCTTGGCGTAACGGACTGGGACCTGGAACTGAGGCTCACAGGGGAGTAAAGTCCACTCTTCACGAACCACTGCCCCTACATTCATAAATAAGGAGCTGCCCCTTCCCCCCAGGGCTCCCCCAGCTCACCGGTATTTTTGAGTATGTCTGAAACTCTGGAATGCAGCTGCCTCTATGTTACTTAAACCACTGCAGAAAGCAAGCTAGGAAACTGGTCTTATGTCTGTAAAAGAAAGACAAGAAAAACAGGAAAGTTAAATTATTTTCAAAAAGAAAGAATGATAAATATTCAGTTTATTTGTAGTGCTTCCACTCTGCTTCACTCACCTGATCATCTTTGCCCAGGACACTGACTCTAGTTCCACTTTTGTTTCGCAATCATTTCCCTTTCATGTTCTTGGTGCCTTTTGATTTTAAAGGAAGTGTTTGGCTAGCTGTTTTTCTGTTTGTTTTGCTTTCAATAGAATTAAAATAATGTACAGTGGGAATAGTTCTATTGCCGCTAATACAGTAAATAAAACTAAATATAGCTAAAAGAACCGTGGACTGTTAAAAGGGATTGGAATGAATTAAGTTGTAGTTTGACACCTCTGTAGGTTGAAGTCATCCACCCTCACCATTTCAATACTGACAGGAACGATACTACTGCCTCTGTGTTATCCCAGCAAAATCACTTCTTCAGAAAGATTCGCAACGTGCAAAGAAGGAAGAAGACAGAGACGAGGATTTGGTAGAAAAGCAATCCTAATCAGGGCATCAGCCCTGCATTTTGCATCTGGCCACAGCTTTACTGAGTTTGCTGGCGCTCTGCGAGACAGTGATTCCTACGCGCACAACGAATTGGAACAACGATGGCCACACTCATCCATGGGAGAAACGGTTTTAGGAGCGTCAGCAGAATTTTAGGTCTCTGGTGTTTAGAAAAAGTATTTTGAAAAAGTTATGCAGTGAAAGGTGGAAACCAGTGGGAGAGAAACACTGACCTCATGCTCAGCAGATGGTAGAATACTTCAGCAAGGGCTTTTGTCATGGCCAATTAGACAGAGGTGGGGAGGGAGTGTTTTTCAGAAGTTGTTTTAACTGCTAGCTTAATTTATTTCAACACCTACTTAAAATAATGGTGTGTTTTAAAGTTATCACTGTGTCTGAGAAGCAGACTCAAACCCAGCTATTTTAACTTTCCAGATAAATCCATCTAATGTTCAGACCAGAAGACGACTGCATGTACTGAACCGGCTTCAGCTGGCCTTCCACAATGCCGTGTCCCCTCGGGACCCTCTATTGGTATGTGTCGCGACAGGCACGTGGAAGACTGCGACGCCTCAAGAAACGCAGCCGAGAACATTTCCGAAGGCGGCGGCTTTACGCCAGCGCCAGCGCTGCCGGCCCGTCCGCGGGAGCGGACTCACGCTGCAGCCGGGGCCCTCGCACCGCCAAGAGCTGCGTTTCGGCCACGCCGCCACCACCCCGTGCCGTCTCCCTGGGAGAAGTCCGGCGCCACGTCAGCAGCCCTCACCGTGGCGGGCGAGGCAGGGGCGAGGTGCCGAGGGCCCCGCCGGCCGCCAGCAGCCCCGAAGCGGCGGCGACGAGCGGGCCGCGCCCAGCCCCGCTCCCCCGGCCCACCTGTTAGAGCGGCCACTATGACATCACCGTACCCACCACTCCGCGCTGGTGACGCCACAGCGCGCTGACCCAATCAGAAGCGGCGGGGCGGGGGTGTCGGGAGGTGGCCGGGAGCTGCCGCCGGCTCGGGGCGGGGGGGGCCGTAGGTGCATGGGGCGGTGGGAGGGGGCGGTGTCCAGGGAGACGCGTCAGCTGCCGCCGCCGCCGTCGTCGTCGCGGGATCCCTCCCCTCCGGCGGCCCGAGCCCCGCGGGGAGCGGCGCGGCGCAGCGCGGCGGGGATGAGGCGGGCCGCCTCGCACCCACCGTAGCGGCGCGGCCGCCTCCGCCATGAAACGGAAGAGCTGGGCCGAGGCCCGGCGCCGCGCAGCCCCGGCGCCGCCGGCTCTGAAGAGAACTCGGGGCGCGGCGTCGCGGGCGGCGGGGGGCGAGGCGGAGCGGCGGCAGCCGCCCCCCGCCGGGCCGGAGACCTGCCTGAGGATCGCCGGTGAGGGGGGCGTGCCGGGGGGGCGGGCGGGGCGGCGGCACGGCGGGAGAGTTGAGGCGCAAGTCGGGGCCGGGCTGCCGGCGGCGGGACGGGGCGGGGGCCGCTGGGGTGCGGGGGGTGTCCCGTCCCGTCGTGTCCCGTCCGCACGCGTCCCGCCCCCCCGGCGCTGGGCGCCGCGCCGGGCTCCGGGTGGGAGGCGCGGCCGCAGGGCAGGAAAACTTCCCCTCGGCGCTGGGTCGCCGCTGTCCCCGCCGGGACCCCGGGGCGCTCGGCCGGCGGCGGCCGCCGCCTCTGCCATCTGTGCGATGGGTCAGTTCTTGCGTCTCTCTGGCGCTTCGCACAGCGAAGTATTCTTTAAAAACGCATCGCTAGTCCGACCATTCTTCCAGAAGAATAAATACCGTGGTTTTTTAATAACTCTGGCTGTACCGAGCGATTGCCTTGCGCTGTCTTTTTCTGCTTGTAAGAGAGTAAAGGGAAAACGTATTGGAACCGGTAAAACGTGTTTCTGTGGGGGAAAAATAGTAACGTATGTCTCTCTATATTGGGGATATATATCTTCCTTCTAATGCTGTGCTTGCTGGCTAACGGGTAAAATAATGGTCAAGCGTCGCACCTCTTCTTGACGCTTGAGTGCCAACAGCTTCTGCAGGCAGGTTTGCTCGGTGTCCTCCGTCCTTTTCGTGGCCCTGTGGTTTGAGCCGTGCTTTGTTTTGGCACAGGAACCTGCCTCTGTGGAGGAGCGTATTGGATCACAGCCGAAATAATTCTGGATGTAGGTTTGAGTTCCCCAGCTAAAAGACATGCTTGAGTTTAGTTGGCCTAAAAGGCGAAAAAAAACCCCAACGTTTTATGTCCTGTGTCAGAATCTGAGAATGGTAGTATTTACAACTTCTCTTAAAAAACAAGAAATAAACCTCACTTACCACTTCTCTGTGGACGACGTGGGAAATTGGCTGTAGACAGAGCAAGCAAAAATACAAAGAGAAAATGTGGACAAAAGGCACCAGTCTTACCTGTGCCAAGAAACAGGGTTCCTTAAATTAACTAGTGTGTCTCCTAGATAACAATACGCTTAGAAAACCATAAGATTTTGTTTTGAAAATCGGGTATAGCCGCGTAGGAAGAATGTAAACTCCCAAAGCGTACCAAATTCCTCTTTTTCAAAAGCTCTAATACTGTCAGGGAACAAAATCCTAAATACTCCAGCCTAAAATACAGCATTTTAGGCCTAATCTACACAGAGAAACATAATGGTGTATTTATATGCAGAACTCTAATGCTACAGTAACTGCATATGTGTATTTTTCTATAACTGTAACCATTTATATAGGAAATGATGGTGGTACAGTTTTAAGGATAAATGTAGAAACCCCTCATTTGGCAGGTGATAACTTCTTGATATCAAAGTAATCTCACTACCTAGAATACCGTGCAGCCCTGTCCAGCTCAGATCTCCAGCAAACAGGTCTGTCTAACCATTCTCACACAACAGTTGCTTGGATCTGATAATGCACGTCTGGCATCAACGGGCCCCTTAAATTACTGTATTTTCTCCTCCAAAGAAATGTTCACCCATTTAAATAATACAGTAGAGCACCTAGGCTTTGCCTTGTGTTTTTTTCAGTGGGATTTCACCATACGCAGCAGTACGCAGTACAACAAACTTAATTAAAATGCAGTAGATTGTTATACTTAATAATATTTCATTTTGTCTTGATCTTCTTTTCTTATTGCGCACAGTGGCTGCTGTTTACAGGCTTCTAATAATGGAACAATTACAGTCTAATTTTTATTATGCTGGTATGTCGTATGTATTTTTTAAAAGAGAGACCTTAAAAGAATGAGCCCACAGGCTTACCTTTTTGTTCAGCTGTTTTAAAAGTTATTTCAAGTTCTGAACTGTCAGTTCTGGCTTCTCATAATGCAGTTCTGAGAAATGAATTAATAGTTCTGGACTGGAGATAGATTAAAGCATAAGGCCTTATTCTTGCAAATGGACATACTGGTAAATATTTTAGCCTCTGTAAAGGCTGAGAGATCTGCGTTAGCTTATCTGCTTACAGAAACAGTGCCAACTCATTAAGAACACTGCAGGCTACCCTCATTCTCACCTTTGCTAAAAGACAGAGGCAGAAAACAAGCCCGAATAACTGTAAAGATTTATGGATCTTTTCTTGCGTGATGTTATATCATAGACAGCAAAGTTTGTGATCCATTATTTGCAAGGATTTTGTACTCAAAATACTTAAAGTAATTATTGCATTTCTTTATTTCCTAACGAATTGTATGCATCAGCCATATGTCAGAATAATTTTTAATCAGAATAATCTAAATATTTTTGTTTACTATTAAGACTAGTTCAGGAAAGCTGTTATTGTAAAAAATTGTTTGTTTTGGTCTGTTAAGCTGCATGGTAAGCCTTACCATTTTCTCTTTGTCAACTAATGCGTGAGGCTGGCTGGTATGAATTCAATTTGCTGGAACCAAATGCATTTCTTCTGTTTATTAGAAGCATATTCCCATATCCTGATCTCTGAAAGAAGTAATTATATGATCTAAAGAAAATGTAACAACTCTGCGTGAGATGCTTGAAAGCTGTTGATTTCCTTTCTTTGGCTGCTTTTCTTTGTCATTCCTCTGATTTTATAAATAACATTTTGAAGAAGATGTGGAATTATAATGCATAAACTTCGGGCGAAAGGTGTGTGTTTCTCTCTCACCTCTTTTCAGTAGTTAATTCTAAAATGAAGTAACTATAATAACTATACACAGAATTAAATTTTAAGTCATATAACACCGTGGGGCATTTCTTGACATTTGTCCTCCTGCTAAACATATATCCAGTTTGTTTGCAGTGAGGAACTAACATCTTAAAGGGTGCTCTGAGCTGTACTGTAGATGCCTTTTTTTTCTTTATTGAGAATCATTTTACTTACACTGTCACTTGGAGTTTTTATGAAATAGCATTCGATCTAATATGTTCATTGATCAGTGGGTTGTTTTTTTGGTTTTGTGTTGAGTTTCTTTCAAGCCATTAAGTTGTCTTTTGTTTTTCCAATATTGCTGGCTTGTCATTATAAACTTTGTATATTACGTAGAAAACTGGTTTTTTGGAATGCTAAGGACACTTCTACCAAGTATCATTAACCTTTCCAACATTTTGACTATCAACACTTTCAATTAGATTTCATTATACAACTATTTCAGTACAGAAGTTGTATTTACTCTTTTATCAATATGATCTCACTTACTTGTGAGTGTTTATCAAATTTAAGATTTTAAATATGAGTTTAAGGCTTTTAGTATCTAATCCAGCACTGAAAGTGCATGAACATACGCAAAGTAGTCTTGTGTATCAGACAAGAGCAGCAGAGTGCAAGGACTCTATTTAAATAGAGCAAAGTAACACAGTGTTGTTGGTCAGTTGTGACATGGCCCTGAAAATAATTTTTATCATGGTTTTCTGTTAAATAAAAAGTTTCTTTAGCTTTTTACTGTGCTTTCATTTTCTTTTTCAGAGGCCAGGCTGTTGTTCTAATAGCCAACTCTATCATCACTTAAATTTGAAATATCATAATGATGAGTGAATGAATCTTTTCAAGGATAGAATGACTAAAAAGAAAATCTCGTACAATTTTGCTTTTCGTCTTGACATTGCAACACAATTTGTCTTTTATGTTTTCTCATGTGTTTTCCTGATATTTTGGAGTCTTTTAAATCAACAAAACACCATGTACCAACTCTGAATTTAGAAATACACTCCTCTTACAATAGTAAATAACTCTCTGGTTACATTCCTGGTAATTCAAAACAGACTAATGTTGGTTTTTGTTGTACTGTCAGTCTTCTCTGAATTTCTCATCTAAGGCATCTGTTTAACAATAGAACTGTAGAATTTCTCTTTTTATGAAATAATCTTTGCTGATCATATGCAGACTTGTCCTGCAGCGAGTGCCTGTTTGGTATTTAGTTGTCTCTTGAATTACTGAAATGTCTTTCTCCAAGGCCTGTGCAGCAGATCCTGAGAAGCATCAGGCTTATTGAGAGTAAAGGCAAGGAGATTACTTTGTCGCCTCTATATTCACATTAACATGATTTTGAAGTGGTAGCTCTCAGTTTTCTAAACGTCTACTTCCACAGAACACTGTAGGTCTGAAAAACAAGCAAAATGCTTTTCCTCCTGTATGCACACTGCAATCAGATGTGTGATTATTACAGCTTGTGTAGACACGCTTGTGCTAGCTTTAATCTCACTAGTTCATGTACCAGCAGTAGCAAAGCTGTGGTAACATAGTCCTCGGTTAGGGGTATGCAGGCTCATTTTGTTGTACATTGGATGCTTACTCGAATTAATTGCCTACAGTGACGTCCACGTTTCTGTATTTTAACTGTTTTGTTATGTGAGGCTAACAAAATTAAGTGTAATTGAAGTATATGTAACATACTGCAGTCATATCTCCTAATTGCAGTGCAGATGCAGCCTGTAAGGCAGTGAGCCCTACTCTCATTCTTCTGAGACGATTAGAAGGGTCTGCCCTAGTTTGATAGTTTTAAGATGACCTTTTATCAGAAATTTGCAGGAATCTGGAAGTGCTCAAGCACCCTATATGTAAATGAAATACTAAAAAGCTAAAATCAGCAAAGGAAGCATAAAAATAATAAAATTGAAGCCTTGCTCCTGCAGTCCAAACCTTTGTGGAGTCCTAGTGAAATCAATTCATCAGTGCTCTGGTGTATTTTATGTATAAGCCCTCATCCTGCAATCAGATCCTTAATGAAGGAATTCTCCTTTCTCAGCGTGTGTTACTCCTATTAAAAAATCAACACACTAATCCTTGGCTAAACGGAACTGGGAATGTGTTTGCAAAAAAACCAGGTAAAAACAGACATGGTGAGTAATACAGCATTTGTCTGATATCGGACTGGTAAGCCGGTAGAAAGGTGAATATACTTATGGGAAAGGAGTTCTCTGTGTAGCTCATTTCTAAAATCTCTCTATAGGAAACATTTTAAAAAGATGGAGCCTGCTATTTACATAACAGGGAGCGATTGTTAGTGGTGCACAGGAATGGACAGCTTGTCAGGATATTGGCATTTGGCACACACTGCTCTTATTGTGAGGTAGTTCTGTAAATTCATTAAACTGGAGTTTCTTTCAGGTGTTTTAAGAATAGCAACAATTAACACGATCCAGAGATACCAGTGCAGAATTGAATGCCAACAGCAATTCAAAAGGCCATGTACACACTGTTCACTGAAGATAGGAATTCTTATTTTTGTTGGACGTTTTTGCAAAAGCTGCAGAAGATTTTCAGTAAAAGTAGGAGTGCTGAGGAAGCAAGTGATTCTGTTACTCCAAATCCTGTTTAGGAGCAAAATGCTAAATTATTTTAGGTCTTTGACCTGTGCAGATATATTTCTTTTCATTTTGAGCCTTCTTTTGTATTTGAGGATTTTGGATTACTCTTTGTGTAGTGCTTTTATATTTTCAAAAGTGATGTAAAGTTTATGTGAAGAAGCTGGTGTGCAAGAAGGTAGCATGTCAGTTTGACTACTACAGCCATTCTGCCCACACTTTGATGCGGATATTGTTTGTGTACACGGAGAGCTCAGTCTAAGTCAATAATTAGACTGGATCTAAAGGACAGATGCCATCGAGGGAAAAATTCTTCTGGCTGTGTATTCCCGCTGTTAACCCCCAGTGGGCTGGTTCAGTGAGCTAACTCAGAAAACTTTTCCTTGTAAGGAACCTGGTGGCAGCTAGCCATTAAATGAGTTTAGAAGTGGTGTGAAATTATAGCTTGGGGCTGTAGTGTGACATGTGTTTAATCTGGCAATGCCAGTTTAAACACAATCCCTAGATATCATATCCTCTCAGTTGTCCTTTCTGCTTCCTCCTTTGCCCTCAGTCCTCCCACACACACAGGTTAGCTCTCATTCTCAGAGCAGAGGGCAGTAAACCAGCAAAGCAGCTTTTTTTTTTTTTTTTTGCTTTTTTTTTTTTAATACTGTGGTAGGATACCTGTTACCGTTTCTGATTCACACAAGTCCACCTTGATACAGCACAGAGAGTAACACAGTGGTGTGGACAGATGCAGGGGATTTGTGGGAAGCTGTGGCTCCCTCCACCCTCCACCAGTGTTGGCCTAAACACTGTCCCAGGACTGCCTTTCTGTGAAACAGTTTACCCCGTAGCCTATTTTGCATCCAGTTGGGGTATTGGTGCGCTTGTTTCTCCATAAGTATTTCCCTTTGTAAGCCAGTTTGGTCACTTCTTAAAAATGCACAGCATTACTTTAAATTTTATGCTTTGGCTTGTTTTCAGGAGATGCTTTGGTAAATGCTGGGAGGTACAGAAGTTCCTAGGCAGGTAACGCACTTCCCAGCTAGTACTGCAGCTGCTGTGCCTACAAGATGGGACTATTAGAAATTAAATAATCAAGTTTGGTGCCTTGCTTCTGCTGAGAGAATAAGAAAGTAGGCGCCTGACTTGACTTGCTCAGGAGCTATCGTACATCCCTCTGGTTGCACCTGACCTGTAAATGTTTAAGCCAAACCATTCACATCAGGTTGCTGCTCTACTGAAATGTGCATTTAGCAAATGTACACTTTTTGGTGGTGGTGTCTGCCTCCGTCCCCCAACGTACTGCTGTACAGAGGTGAGCAGTGAGCATGTCAGTGTTGAAATGACATGGGGACTCCTTTCATGGCATACTTTACCATGTACTTTCAAGAGACAAGTAATGATTTCTCGGTGCTACTCATGGAGGATTTTGTTTTGAAGCATAAAGTGATTTTTTTTCCTGCTCTCTGGAAAAGGAGATACAGTTTTTCTTTATCAGAAATTATGCTCTGAAGTTATGCATTTATATGCAGATGATCTGTTTTGATATTTAAGTAATATATCTGTTCCAGGCAACTAGTTTGCAAAAAATAAATTTTTTCCTTTTAGGTTTGAATTTTAATCCATGTATTTTATAATGATATTTTTTCGGCAGGAGGAAGAAAAGTGTTGCTGTGGTGCTGCAAGGCCTCAATTTTTATTGACTGCAATTACTGCAAGCACAGCAATTTACAGCAACAGCACAGGCGGTGTTTAAAGTTCACTGGGGCTACAGCTCCCCCGGCCATAGAAATAATTTATATCTATATGAATACCGCTGGCGTTTTTTCCCCCTCAGCTTAACAAAGGAAACCAGGGCAAACACAAAGTGCCTCCTGCCTGCGTGCACACAGGCTTTGAAGGGGCAGGCGAGGGTGGGGATGGGGATGCGGATGGGGAAGTCCAGGTGGTGGCTCCGCTGGTGCTCCCGCGGGCGGCAGTGGTCTGCCGCCTCGCCCCCTCGCATCCCTCCGGGGTCTGTTGCCTGCAGGCTTTAATTGCACGCCACTACTGTCGAAATCATGGTTTTACGGAAAGATGGGAAGTGCCTGTGTTCAGTGTGAGCGCCCTTCGCCCTTTAGTTTAACGTAGGTGCTATGAGGTGCTGAGGGATTTGTGGCTTGGTTGGGTGGGGGGGGGTGTTGGTATTCGGAGTGCACCAGGTGGGGTCTGTTGCCAAAAGGAGGTGGGTCTGTGCTGTGTGCGTGGGTGCAAGTCAGGCTCCTCTGTATTGCAAAGTCATCAAACAGGTAGCTTCCCTGGGAACACTTTGGGAAAGAACACTAAAGAGCTGCGGCTTATGGGAACACTGCTGAGCAAGAAGGCTCAATCTTTGTGTGCCTTGTTGCTTAACACTGGAGAAATAATAATGTCTAGTTCGGTAATACTTAAAAGAAGATTTGCCTCATTTTAAACCATTTAAAGTTGTTCTGTTGACAGGTAATACTTCAGACTTTCAGCAGAAAAGTGTAATGTTTATAAAAGCTTTAAATTTTCTTGCATTTCAGATCGCCTTTATTTTGCAATTCTCTGCCAAAAACCAAAGAGTGGAGCCACAAATACCCATTATTTCTGCATAGATGATGAACTTGTATATGAGAAGTAAGTACAGACTTATTTTTTCCTGTTTTTTATGGATCATTGAAATAAATTAGTCAGAACAACAGCAATGAGGAACCAGTCTAATTGACATTTTGTTTTTAAATGTAGCTGAGGGAAACATACATTCCCATTATAGAACTAATTACATGAGTTTGGTCCTCTCAGACTTATCTGCCATGATGATTTATATGTCTTAGAATGGTTTCTTGGCTTCCCGTCAGGATTTCTTAAAAATCTTTTCAAAGCAGAAGCTTTCATTGTACCCATTCTTACTAGAAGACACAGGAACATGATGCAGCAATACATATACTCAGCAGTACGCGCTGGACTGCTGAGCTGAAGGGGATGTCTTGGTTGCTCAAGTATTAAGTGGAGTGTCTAAACTTCCTAGAATAAGAGAAAAAACTGGCAAAATCAATTCAAGCCTTTGTGAGCTGACCATGGATATATTATTTCCCCTGTAGTGAACAGTGTATACCTTTGTATGTGATCTGGAATGCTGCTAATTCTTTAAATATTTTTGACCAAGGGCGTGCTTACTGTTTTTGAAAGTACTAATCAATCTTTATTCTCTGTGTTCACTTTTCTCAAGCAATACTAGTTGCCTTCTTTTAAAGTAAAGCTTTTGGGTTGCTCTTAAAATAAAGTTTCTAAACTGGGGTCACAGAGTGATACAGTAGTGAGAAATTTTCAAACCTAGAGTATTCCAGTTTGTTTTTGAGTGGTGGTGTGTGGAAAACAAAGAAAAAAGTTTAGTCCCTGTTTAAAGATGACAAAACTGTTTCCTCCAACAAAATAGTGTGTATGTAAGAAGGCATTCTTGTTTTTAGAATGATGCACATACATCATATATATTATTACTGCTTGCTTTGTGCATCTGATTTAAAAAAAAAGGCATTTACAGAGGTCATGTACAATTTTTCCCCTTTCTCCTACCAGCTTCTATGCAGACTTTGGACCACTCAATCTGGCAATGGTCTACAGATACTGCTGCAAGCTAAATAAGAAATTAAAGGTAACGCTTGTTTTTTTATTCAATATTCTTGACTTTTTAAAGAACAAAACCAAATGGGCCAAAAGGTTTTTTTTGTTCAGGTGCTCTCCTGGGTTCCTAATCCAGCTAAGTTTTGCATATGAACGCCAGATTTTATCAAGGTGAATTTAGGGAGGAGGATCAGGAGGGAAAACTCACTTACTTTTAAGATCCAGAAGATATACCACTGTGGCAGTAACTAATGTTAAGCTGCTAAAAGATTATCTTCTCTGAGGGGTGCTCAGTTATTTTCGGGATTGGACTCTTGATAGAGCATAGTGTCTTTAAAACAGAGAGTTCCTATGTTAATTAACATGAATGACTTCAAGTTAGTTGACCTCTAACAGATGTTGGAATATAAAACCTGTTAGGCAGATAAAAAAGCTTATTAGCATCAATGTGAATCACAGGTTGCCTCTTCAAAACTGCTTATATCTTGCAACTGCCACTGAACTGTGAAAATTGGAAAGTATGCAGAACATCATAGTTTAACAGAGATTTTTTTTTTTAATTCCTTGATGTCTGTCACTGGTATTAGTTTGCATGATTCAGACTCACTTTGTCCCTGTGGCACTATGAACAGGTTTGCCGGAGACTAGATTCTCTGATTTTTGTTTACAGGATGCTCTGAAGCAACACAAGTCTGTATTATAATCCCTTTGAATATCTTGGGTTTGATACGGGAGGGGCGTGTTAGGGTTGCTGAGAACATACCACTGCTAGTGATCTGGGGTTTATTTGTTTTGAGTGCGTTGAATAGTATCTGAGCAAGTAACATTGCTAGTTAAATAGTGACATTTTACGATAGCTTAGCAGTTGATCAAAGTATACGGTTTCAAGTGCATCAAAGTTTGTTTCAAGGGCCAGTTAGGGCATAGTTTTTGCTGCCACCACAGGTGTAAATGTCCTTTCAGTTGGCAATGCCGTTCCACCCCCTTTCTAAGGTAACTGGAGAAACTATATGCCAAGCTGAGATAAAATTTTAAGAAGTTATTTACGATAAAGTTTAGAAATACTTTCAAAATATTTTAATCTAAGCATATATTTTCCAGTGGTTCTGATCCTTAGAAACAACTCCTAGTTGATTTATCTAGAGTCAGGTTTTCTTTAAGAATAAAAAAAGTCTAAATTCTGTTTTCAAAACTATTGCAACTTTAACATGTCTGTGATGTTTTTGAGATTGCCACTTTGTATTTACTTCTCATAAACCCTATCTGTTAAATAGGGCTTGAAGTCAGAAATACTAAATGCATTTAAGGAGAAAAAGAAAGATTACTGTAATTTGTATCAAAAATTATTTAGGCTGGATACTGGGAATAATGCTGGAACAATCCAGGTAGGGATGCAGTAGAATCTTCCAAAGCTTTTGAGGGAATAGTCTACAGTATACTTGGTCCTCTGACTACAGGTGGCTGAAAGTAGGTGAACAGACCCTTGCATTCCTCTAATTTTATAAAAGAAGGCATGAAAAGTCTAAAATGCAACATCATAATCTTGTTCATTTCTTGCTACAGTCATTTTCATTGATAAGGAAGAAAATAATTCATTATACTGGCTTTGATCAGAAAAAACAAGCAAATGCTGCATTCCTCATAGGTTCCTACGCAGTAAGTATTTAAATTTTTACATTACATCAGCTTGCTACATGTGTTCATTTTTTCATACTTAATTTTTAAAACAGCAAGATAAAAACATTTCTTTTCTCTTGAATAATCTTCCTACTAATGTATTTTATAGTAAGGTACCACATACTAAACCAGTTTTTGAAGTCTAGCAGGTATGTGAATGGAGTTGTATGGTTTTGGTTTTTTTCCACTCTACTGCAATCTGTGCTCCTACGAAATAAGAGCGCCACTGAAAAAAAAAAATCTTTATGAATATTTTCATTTAGAAAAAATGACTGCTTCTTGATGGTTTTTCCTCTCCCCCACCCACGCATACTCTCTTTTTTCTTTTTTAAAATAGAGAAATACTATCTTGCACAAAGTACAGTGTATCATTTCCCATTGCATGCACGTTTAAATACACCTTCTCTTCCCCAGCTGCTTCTTTTCTAATGTAAGGTCATCTCCTCAGTTAACATAGGAGAAGGAGATCATGTGGTAGGCTTAGAGCCAGTATAAAGCCTGGGAATATACAAGGTGGCTGGAAATGTACTGAGCCAGGTCCCCGACTGCAGAGGGG
Organism: Aptenodytes patagonicus; assembly: GCF_965638725.1. NCBI lineage: Eukaryota > Metazoa > Chordata > Aves > Sphenisciformes > Spheniscidae > Aptenodytes > Aptenodytes patagonicus. The sequence continues at coordinate 47,865,307 of NC_134982.1, read as the reverse complement.
CAAATGGCTGGCTTTACATCACAACTGCATGTGTTTGGTACACAAAAGTGTAGTCAAGGAATAAAATGCTCAATGCTTTAGAATGAAAGATGCGATGTACCGTATTCATGTTCTGCTTTGACTTGTAAGGCACCTTGATTGTAACCATCTATCTTGTTTACTGAGTAACAAAATGAAGTGAGAACCTACACGTTTTTTGACATTGGCGATTTGAGGGGTCAAAGTTCATGCAGCCTTAGGTCATTCCTATTTATTAGCTGCAAGGCTATACAGTACTTGCTGTGATGCCGGCAGTCTCCTTGCTGCTTCTCTACATCATGCAGGAGGTCCGTTTCCTGCCCCCCAGGGTTTCTCTGTTGTCTATGTTCTACAGTACTTATTACAAATTAAGAACTAAATTTCAAAATGTGTCACTCTTGGTATTTGAAACACAGGCACTTAGGAACGTTGCTGTAGACCTTTGCATTCTTAAACCACATGGAAACTGGCAACGTGAGTTACTAAACTTGTTTGCAGTTAAGGCATTATGTTGACAAAACAGCTGCAGCTTTTAGGAAAACTACTTCTTCCTAATGACTTGATCATGATGGAGGCCCAGAAAGCGAGAGGGGACCGGCTTCAGTTATCACCCATTATTCGGAAGGAAGTGGGTTTTGCGTTTCCCTAAACTTTTGTTCTGAATATGTGTAGTAGTACTGTGCAGCACAGCAGCTGACACTTTGAGCAGAATCCACAGTACGGAAAATTAACTAATGGCAAAACAATCTAATATGAAAATACTGTGGTTCACTATGTAAAAGTGTACAAAAAACCTAACACAAGTCTTATTTCTGATCATCCGGTAGCCCTGCCATGTTGCAATAACAACATGCAGTTGAAGGGGAATGCTTGGACAGACTTGAATAAAGCTCTAAGATTAATATGTATGGATTATGAGAGTCCAAAGCACGGTAATTAAAAATGGAGGATGTTGGACAGAGGAGTAGGCAGTTTTTGCTTCAGAGAACTGCAGTGAAGGAGGTGGGAGTTGCAGAGTACAGAAAGGATGCTAACACAGATCCAGCTGAAGTGTGACACGAGATCATGACTGACTAGGCAATGCATGTGGGAGGGCTAGTTGCAGACAGCTGGCATATGGCAGAAAGAGGCTAGTCAAAACCAGTGGTAATTTTCGGAGTTCAGAGACTTGTGCTGAGGTTATTGCATTGTACAAGTTGAATATTTTGGCAGTTTCTCTTAAAGACCCATGGCAAAGTGAAGCACTATGTGAGTATCAGTCCCCTCCTTGAATGGGGGCATGTCTGTCTTGCATAAGCGCAAGTCCTAGGTGGTGAGGTAGCTCTAGCTAGATTCTGATTTTCTTTCCAGTGCAAGACTTTGGCTTTGCTACTACTTTTTCTATAAAGTAGGGTACAGTTTCTTCCCAGATGGGTGTGGGAGGGATTCCAGTGAAGGAAGATCACCGCAGAAAGACTGTGCCCCTGAGGCTTACTTTTTTTCCCTGGCGCCCTTTGATGATCGTTCATGAAGAGGCAGGCTTAATTACAGCACTCACTGCTGAAGTGTTCAAACATACACGTCCCACGTTTCTGCTTTCTGCAGGGAGAATTGGGTTGTTCTCTATGGGGCGAACAATGGTATAGGATCTGTTCAGAATGCATGATAAATGTATGTCTATAAGCATATTTCCTGATTGAAAGGAAATATATTGAGGCCTTCTTTATTTAAAACATATGCAGGCTTAAGCATCCACCTACTTGTTCAGTTCAGAGTGCTTTGCTTTTTCATGAAGAAGGTTCCATCCAGCTATTGGTGAAAACTTTAAGAAGCTTTTTTGTAATTTTAGTTAATCAGACCGTGTCCTGTCCATGCTCTTTGCTGCTTGAACTAAGTATCATCATTTGATTTATGATCCCTTACAATGTAAGTGGTAGGTTGCCACTGTTTTGTTTTCTGTGGGTTGAATGTGTTTTCTTGTTTGATTTTGTTTTTTTAGCTTCGTGGTGTGTTCCCATTTCAACAGTTTACCTTAGGTTGAGGAACTGCGTGGCAGTGCATCAGGTTGGAGGAGTTCAGGTGGGAAGATCAAAGAAGTAGAAAAGGAAAGTAGCCTTTGCAGGGATAGTCATGAAAGTAGTGCTTGTCTGTGTGTGTTGTAAGGCCTTTGATAACTTAAGCATAGTTTTGGGTGCAAGGTGCTCTGTAGATGCAGGTGCTTTAAGTTACTTGTTAGAAATAACAGGCTGCCAGGTTTTCAGGAATAGCACAGACACAGTAAGCGTGTCTCCTTTCTGGTTTTGTTCTCTTTTTTTTAAACACAGTCACATTCTAACTATAAAACTATAATGAACTGTATATAACTAGTTCTTCTCTGGAACTTGTATGTCCTCATAAACATTCAATATTTTTATGCTAACAACTTCCGAGCCTGTCATTTTAAGGGTTTGTTGACCTTAAATTTGTATTCTTAAACAGAATATTATTTAACTTTTGCTTAAAGGAATTGGGTTATATTAGCATGGCTTATCATTCAACATCTTTTGTTTAAATATATATCTGTGTGTGTATATATACCATGTGGGGATATGCTCATTTTGACTACTAAGGCAATTATGAAAGTCTTCATTAACAGCGGTGAAGTGTAAGGGCAGCTGTTAGTGTTCTGGTTTACAAGCAAAGTCTGTTCCCAGTCTTTTCTTCACAGTTGGTGTGTTTTAATGTTTCCCCCCCATCCCCGTCATATAACTTGTCTTTCTTTCCTCTTCAGTGGAGATAGTTTCTGAACTCTACAGGCTACACACTTCTTTCTGCCCCCTCCCACATCTGCTGCTTCCTTCCAGGTGTACTTTGATGTGACAGCACAGCCTAACTCAAGCTACAGGGCTCTTCAGTATAACATGGCCTTAAAAGTGAAGAACAAAGTTTTCAAATACATTGTTATATATGTAGTTTTAGAATAAAAAATGATTTTTTAGAGTATGTCTTAACAATTTACATCTTAATCCCTTTATTGTTCATCTTCCATCTATTTTAATTCTGTATTTTGTTTCATTTTTACAGATGATATACTGCATAATGGGAATTATATTCTTCTGTGTAGATTAGCATAAATTTGGCACATTCAGCCACACAAAGGGTAGCCAGAATTCTCGGTGTGTTGGGGTTGAATGTTTACACTTTATTTGGGCGGAGCGGGTGAGGGGAAAGAAGGGGCGGGGGGGGGGACCCTTTGTTCTTCACCTTTTAAAGAAAAATTGCTTTTCCTTGGAAGCTATCTGCACTGTTCAGGCCTTACCACTCTACCAAAGCAGCAGTGATCTTCTGAGTTGATCTCTACAGTGGCTTCTCTTGATTTTCGCCAGGACTTGGCTGTGGGTGAGGAAAGTCTGCTTCTTTCATCATTGCTCCTTCTATATTAAGAAAGAAAATGTACCCTCTGTGCCCTGTCCACCCAATTCCCAAGCTCCCCCCTCTCCCCTTGCCTGCATTAACTTAGTAACAGTGTTTTTTTCCTCAGGCCTGGCACTAATTATGTACTTGGAGGGTGACCCTCCGAGGGTACCGCCCCATGAACTGCTGTAATTCAGGTCACCTTCTCCAGGACTCATCTCTGTACTTTGTCTATTTTCTCATCTTCTTTCTTCAGGGTAAGCAGCGTTTCCTTCATCCCTTCTGATCCATAGTACTGTTTTTTTGCCTTTTCAATTTGTTAGTGTCCTTCCTAGCTGTGGGCCTAATGCTGGGTAGAAGCTGAAGGTTGCAGAAGCAATTAGCACCCATCTGTGTGATGTTGAACAGCTCTGTTCTTACCGCGGCATTTGCAGAATTACCTCTGGCTAAGCCGTGGGAAAGCAAGCAAACCTGTTTGTTTAGTGGTCCAGGCTGAGTGGTGGTAAATGGGTAACTGCGGCAGCACTCGAATTACAGGTGGGTAAACCATGTTTACCCTCAGCTACATTTTGGTGAGAGGTGCTTGTGCTTGACAAGCGAGTGGCAGAGACGAGATGGATGAAGTACTGGCCTTTCATTTAAGCAAAAGTTGCCTCAAGTCTTTTTGGCTTTCTCTGTGTTCGTGTCCTCTAAAAAGCTACCTTCTCTGAATTGTGTTTGGGAAATCGTGGTTAGTCTTCATGACGGCAGCTTTTCCTGCTGTTTGTACTAGGTTCTTCCTCATGATGTTCTTACCAGACTGCTTGTCTCCATAGGAGAAGGGTTGCTCTTTGGGGGTCCCTCACTATAGTACTAGCTTGCTTTCTTGGCTGTCGTGGAGTACTGATGTGCCCAGCCCGGTCAGTTCCCAGCTAACAGGGTTTTCTATACCTCCCCTCTGCTGTATAAAAGGTAGTTGGAGGTTTCTTGCTTTTGTTTATGATGATCAAAGAGAGTTGCCAGAGACAGGCAGTTATTCCCTCTCTGCCACTTTTATTCACTTAGTGACTGTGTTTCTGCTAATGAAGGGACTGTTGGCCACATGTGCGTTTCTTCAGTACACCACAAATCCATACAGGAAGCTTTTTATTCTAATACATTTTTATTTTAATTTTTCTGTATTTAACCTTTTTCTTCTAAGGAATATTGCTAGAAAATTTAATGTATTAACTGACTAGTATATCCAATGGAGGTTTTAATGAAATAAAATATTTAATACTCTTAAGTTATAGTAATATACGCATGTCTATGAGCTTGTGTTTGAGTCTGGTCACACACAGTAGTTCTTTGTTCAGAATGGGTGGGTTGTGATTATTTGCAGTTTACAGCAGTTCAGGCTATTTTGGGTGAGTGACATTTTTGGAACATAGTTGTATCACATGAAATTTGCTTGTAAGCAGTTTAAAATGAATCATCTCATTATTTTCTTCCTTTGAAATCAATATGGTTGGTAAAATGTGTGACTTAGGTAGCAACCTTAAGTAGATTTTGCAGTTAAGGGTAAGCAGGTGGATAAACTTGATTACACTAAGCACATTCATAGATGTGAATTTAAAGTGCTATTTACAGACTTGAGTTCACATAGTTTCTAACAGTACAGCATATTTAAATACCCTATTTAATTTTCCTGAAAAAACAAGTTATGTCATAGGTGGTTATTATCAAACATGTTTTGTCTTGCATGCAGCATTACTATTTCAGTTGGCAATCCCACATATTGAAGATTAAGATGCCTTTTTCAACCAGAGCCTCCTTTCCTTTTCTACCAGGAATACTTTTGATCCTATTGTGAATACTGTTTTCATGATTGTAATGCTAATCTAGGAAACCTTTGTTTAAAAAATAGGGCTGGTTTGAAAACACTAATATGAATCAGAAAATAACATGGCTTGCTAAAAGAACTTGCAATCTATGGTTGATTTTAAATGCTCATAAATAAAGACTGGATCGCCTAGTCCTGCAAGCCTTTCTGTTTCATTCAGTGAACATTTTAGCGGCTGTTTGACTACACAGCGATGTTGGCAGGAGCAGTGCTTGAGTGCACCTTTCCCAGTACTCAACACTTGGATGGTTCTTGACCATTCACAGAGCTGCCTGCAGTCCCTTAATTAGAAACAGATGTCCTAAATGAAAAGGATGATTAGAGTAATGTTAATGGTTCAACTGCTAATCGCAAATTCCTGGCTGTATTTTGAAGTTCAGTAGGGTATTTTTTTTGTATGCATAAAGAAAGCAAATTTCTAAATTGTTGGTACACAAGTGATTGCACAGTGTGGTAAAATGGTATGTTATTTTGGCTTGAAAGATGTCAGTTCCTTACAGTAACAATTTTCCTGGAAGGTACTTAAGTAAAAGATTTGTAAAGGATTTTAAGAGTTTTTCCGTGTGTATTTGTGTGTGTGTGTATGTAGATGTGTATGTACACCCATCTGCTCTTGCATAGGATTGTAGGAAAATTCTAAAACCAAGGCAACTGTACTTGTGGATGATATATTTCAGGTCTGCTGAATTTTCTAAGTCTTTTTTAAAAAGCTGCTTTTTTTTTTTTTTTTTTCCATATTTGCCTGACCTGCAGAAAGGGAGCCCCTTGGGCAATCAGTGTAAAATTCTAATAGACTTTTCTCCATTTGTATATACAAGAATGGACAAAAACTACCCCAGAAAATGCCTGCTTCTGCTAAATAACAGTTAGTATCATTGCTTGAAATTTATTTTAATATTCTTATCTTTTTAATAGTACTTCTTGTTGGTTGCTTTATTGGCATTAACTTAAGAAAACAACTTTTGTTTGTGAAAGTTTCTGTCATCTTAGAAAGCACAGCAGAAACATAGCTTATAATCAGCATCTGGACAAACTGGTTTCAGCTGTTGTATATTTTGATTTCGGGGGTTAACGTCTTTTCCCATTTCCTCTCCTTCCCCCAGTACATACCTCATGAATTTACAAATATGTCTTTGGTTTGCTATTCATCAGATCAATGTTTCCATTCTCTTCTTTTCTGAAACTTCAGTTCTGCTTACTGCCTTAGAAAGTCCTCTTTTTCAACACTTCTGACTACTACAGGTCTCTCTGATCACTTTTACTTTCATTTACTGGCTTTCTTTAGTCCTTTGTTCACCCACATCATTCCAATGAAATTGTTCATCTTTAAGGCTTTAGTGGCCTCCTCCTGGTCAGAAACAGTATTATGTAGTTTTATATGTATATAACTGTATTACGGTTTCAGTTTGTGTCAGGAGTATGTTTTTGAAGTTAATCTTTCCTTAAACCCTGCTCACTGCATTTTGGTTCACTTCATGGAGCAGTCTAGGAGCAATCCCAACAGGTGATGGGTGTTCAGTCCACAGGACCAGACTAGGACTAGCTGTTAAGGTTAAAAGCTGCTGGAAGCGTATAGTGCAGATGTCAGATCTTCAGTGCTGGCTCTCAGTCTACAGATGCATTTCTGCTGGTGCACACTACTTCCTAATGCAGATGTGGCCTCTGCTGCCTTGATGTCTGTTGCTTCCCTGGGCTTTGCTGTTCCTTCCCTCACTCCTTCAGTCTTACCTGTTTCCATATCTGGAATTTGGTTCACCCACAACCTGAACCCAGGCTCACCCATGTTCAACCTCCATCCAGCCCTGCTTGCATCCAAGATTTCCAGCTGCGTGCTCTCTTATGGTCTTAAGCTGTGACAGAAACTGATCCTGTCTCCATTTTGACTGTCACAGCTTCTTGTTACTGCCAGGATACTTTCCTTGTGATTTAAGTATCTGTTTATGGTCTTTCCCGTTCTGTGTAGAGACTGAATGCCATTCTTCCCTTTTGAAGCACTCCACACCATTGCACCTGTCCAGATATCCTCATACTAACCTAATATTTTTTTGTAATCCACTTTTCACTGAGAACACTATCTGATCATTTCATCAACTGCTGTCTCTGCAGCTGTTCACGTGTCGTATCTTGTGTGTGTAGTAGTGTCACAGCTGAAGTGTAGCAGGATCTCTCTTTATTTCAGAAATTTCTGAGAAATACAACTCAAAGAGCTTCCTTCTTCAGTGAATATACTGTATATTGCTTCAGTTGTACAGGAAGTACTGCGTATTTTTGCTCAGTAGCTTGTCCACATTGAAAAACACCATCTTCTTGCGGTGCGCTTTTTGTACATACTAAACGATGGTAGACATTGGATTTTTGTGTCAAAATCAGGTTGGCTTTTTTAAGTGTCCTTGTATGTTAAGGGAAGTCCATACACATGTGCATGTATGTTGAAATGGTGTTTCTAGCAACTTCCCTGGTAATATAATTTCAGCAGTTGTATCTGTGCTTAAGAACTAACATGTTTCAGTATACTGTAACTTATTGTTAGACTTATTTTAATACAACACTTAACATTATGGAAAAAACTTGCCTCTTGCAGCTGTTACACTTGCAAACAAATGCTTCTGCATTGAAGCTTGTTTCCTTTAAGAAGCTGGTAAAAGCTCAGCTGAGATACGGGAGAAATCCTTGGCCTTTCTGAGCTACATGCGCTTACAGGATTAGCTAGTATTAGCTGCATTTCTATTTGCCTGTTGTACAAGTAGTACTCTCTGTATATTACCCAGCCTTACAGCACTGAATCCCAAGTTTTTTCCAGGTGACTCATTTCTGGCTATAAACTCTGTTTCTGCTGTTTAATTACCTTCTGTTTGCTAATGCCATTTCATGTCTCTGGTTTGTAAGTTTTTCTGGGGCAGGGCTCTTTTTCTTACAAGCAAGCAGTGCTAGATTTATATGGTTGCTAGCAATATGTGTTCACTGTGCTGCAAGATGCAAAGTATGACTGTATCAAAGCACACAACTTGGAATTTCTTGGAACATAACTTTTATTTCCAGTTCAGGCAATTAATATGCCTGCAGAATAGAAAGTGAACTCTGGCATCTGAAGAGCAGATACTCAATGATATTTTGGGGGCTTTTTAAGTTTCTCTTCTATTCCGGGTGTATGCTTGCAATTGTAAATGCAGAAGTAACTTACACCTCCCCAGTGAAAGCACACACACATAAAAAACATGCACTTTTCATTACTTAACTAAACTACTTAAACAAGACAGATTTTTTTTCTTTGGTTTTGCTAATTGCACAGGAAGAATGCTCAGAAAATACTTCACACAGTAATTGAATCAGAGGAAAAATGAAAGGGGTTGCCTGTTGCCATGTATGTTTTAGCTGCCTGTTTAGGATATGTTTCAAGCTGGGTTTGTTTTTTTAGCAACATCTGTTCCACCTCCCGTTCTCACCTCACGAGAATGCGCGCGCGTGTGTGTGGAGAGAGGATGTTGAAGGTATGTTAAGCCATTTGTTCAAGCTGGCTTTGCAGCAGCATCAAAGAAAATTGAAAGGCAATGCCAACTTTTAAAAGAAAAAAATGTCAAAAGCAACAGGAAGCAAAAATGCCACACTTAGATTTTTGGGGGATGTTTAATTAATACTCATTAGAATTCTTACTTTCAAAAAACCTCTAAGGAAAATGGTCATTAATATAAAAGATGTAAATAATTTTACTGAACGTTAATGAAAAAAATAACTTTCTGTAGTGTGTTAAAGCTTAGTTAATGCAGTTTTAACGACAAAGTATTAACTTGAAATTACTATTGACCTGTTAATGACAGCTTGTTATTAACAGTTGTTATCTCCTGATCATGCTGGGGATGATGTTTGATGGTATTGGAAGACATGATTTGCATAAAAGAGAAGTTTCACGGTATTCTTTAAGGAGACCTTAGTGTTAGAGGCTATCCAAGAGGGATCAGGCATGTCGTGATGGAAGACCGTATGGATATTTGTCGTGAGTTGGTCCTTTGTGAATTCTTTTCTGAGTGTTTTTGACAGTAGAAAGTTTGATACGTAGTGCTTCAAGTATGTTACTTCATTCTGTTCTTAGGCTTTTGCGTCTGAAGCTACAGATTTCTCAGATTTCTTTTTTTTTTTTTTTTTCCCCCTTTATGGCATCTGGATTTAGTTACTAGATACTGCCTCACCCATGCAAAGGAGGAAGTACAGGATTTGGAATAATGCAAATGTACTGCTGTAGGAAAATCAAAACATACATGAATTACGGTTTTAATCTTGTCTGCTGAGTGTACACACTGTTTTGTAGACCAGATGATTCATAGCTTTGCTGAGATCTCTCTGGGTTTTTGTGTTTCAATTTTCATCTTGAAGCATAATTAAAAAAAAAAAAAAAAAATCTACAAACTGGTCCAGCAGAGTTGCAGTAGAAACATGGAAGAATCCAGACGGACAGAAGCTTTTTCACTGTAGCCTATAGTTGAACAACTCCTGCACAAATCTATAAATTTTGTTTAAAAATATATATTCCTCTAGGTTGACCAGTATTTTATAGTTTGTTAGTTTTATTGTTGCATGTTTGCATACATTTGTTCTTGATGCCTCTCTTTCCCAGCGCTTTTGAGCTCTGTGATAAATTATGCCTTCTGTAGTAAACAAGTGACTTGAAGTTGCTAATATTAATCTCAATATTTTTATTTTCTTTTCTGTCTTTTTCTACAAAAATAGATAATATACCTGAGAGAATCCCCAGAAGATGTGTACAGGCTTATATTGGCTGGAAGCGTTTCGTATCTTCCTTTCAGGTAAATAACAAGTTGTTAGAACTTTCTGTACCTTGATATTTTGAAGAAGGATGTAGTATCAGTATATCAGTACTAATTTGGGGGTTTTTTTTGCTGAAGTTTTAACACGTGACACATTCACTGCCTGAGCCTTAAGTGCAGACTGCTGAACAGTGGTGTTAGCAGCTGGTACTGAAGTGTACTGACAGAAGGTAAAGGAGCCACGCTGCTTTGCATGCACTCTTGTTGAGCTTTTTGATCTACATTGCTTCTCACTTGGCAGTCTGGTTTTGTGCCAGTTTGATACGTATCAAAATACCTGTCATTCATCACAAACAGCTTGTAATACTTTTAGCACTCCATTTTTCCCACTTGTCGGATGTATGCAGCAACCCGCAAACACTGTTTTGTGCATAAAAAATGCTAGCTAACCTCATATGATTTAGTGTAACTTTTAAGTATTTCTTTTTACCAATGAGGAAATGTGTAAAACCATTGGTTCATGGTTGCCTGACCCTGGGGGAATGTAATCCTAGTTGTTTCAAACCACAGACTTCTCTTAGTGATATATGCTGTGCTGCTTAATGTAGCAAATAAAGTCGATCAGTCGTGCAGAGGAACAACTTCTTAATTTCTTCCAAACGAGTTTCTAAAAGTTGGACTAAACTAACATTTCATTGGCTGCCACAATATGCAGAAAAAACTTCTTAGGAGGCAAGTTTACTGTCCAAATATATTGTTATGGGGTGATTAATTCAGTCTGTGCTTGTTTGTGTGATGATCTGAATTTCTATTGCTTCCCCCCTGCCACCACCACAGTATAATGGTGTAGTAGCACCTCTCTTCATTTGCATACTTCCATCATCGCATTTCTCACTTTTAAATTCCATTTTTATATTCCCAGAAGAACAAAAGTTGTCCTTAGGAAGACTGTAGGGTTTGTTTCTAAATATCATAAAGGTGTATGTCGGTGATGGAGATAGTAGCTTTTCACTCGGGTCATATACTCTGCCCAAATTCCCAGACCATCACTTCAACAGCACTACTGAAAGAAATGCGAAGATGTGTTATATAATAAGACTTACTGAGAGCTGACTTCTGAAGACATGTCCAGCCTCTGGGATAAAGAATACCGCCTGCTGAAGTGTCTGCAAACTTTACCATTTTCTTGAGTTTACTAGTGCAACTAAACCTGGTGCAGATAGAGGAATTCAGATTACGTTAATGATCAGCTGAGATATTGGTCTGGGCTCTGTTCCTTTAAGATCTTCCTCATCTCTGCAAAAACAGTACCTCCCCATAGAATAATAAAAAGTCGGTCAGGTAGTTGCTACTTAGGGTCATTATCAACACAAAAACTTTTGTTAGCATGATGCAAAGAATTTCTTGTTTCACTTATAGAATCACAGTGAGATTGGAAGGGACCTCTGGAGGTCATCTGGTCCACCATCCCTGCTCAAGCAGGGCCACCTGGAGCCAGTTGCCCAGGACCACGTCCAGATGGCTTTTGAATGTCTCCAAGGATAGAGACTCCAGAGCCTCTCAGAGCAACCTGTTCTAGTGCTCAGTCGCACTCAGAGTGAAAAAATGGTTCCTGACGTTCAAAGGGAGCCTCCTGTGTTTCAGTTTGTGCCCATTGTCTCTGGTCCTGTCACTGAGCACCACTGAAAAGAGCCTGGCTCTGTCTTCTTTGCACCTTTCCTTCAGGTATTTATATACATTGATAAGGTCTCCCATGAGCCTTCTCTTCTCCAGGCTGAACAGTCCCAGCTCTCTCAGCCTTTCCTTCTATATGAGATGCTCCAGTAGCTTAATCATCTTTGCAGCCCTTTGCTAGACTCTCTCCAGTATGTCCGTATCTCTCTTGCACTGAGGAGCCCAGAACTGGGCACAGTACTCCAGGTGTGGCCTCCCTAGTGCTGAGGAGAGGGGAAGGATCACCGCCCTTGATCTGCTGGCAATACTTTGTCTAATGCAGTCCGGAATACCATTAGCCTTCTTTGTTGCAGGGCATATTGCTGACTCATGTTCAGCACGGAGTCCACCAGGACCGCTAGGTCCTTTTCTGCAAAGTTGTTCTCCAACTTGGCAGCCGCCAGCCTGTGCTGGTGCCTGGGGTTGTTCCTCCCCAGGTGCAGGACTTTACACTTCTTGTTGAACTTTATGAGGCTTCTGTCAGCCCATTTCTCCAGCCTGTCAAGGTTCTTCTGGATGGCAGCATGACTCTCTGGCGTATCAGCCACTCCTCACAGTTTCGTGTCATCAGCAAACTTGCTGAGGGAACTCTGCCCCTTCATCCAGATCATTGATGAAGATGTTGAACAGGATCAAACGCAGTATTGACTCCTGGAGTACACCGCTAGTTCCTGGCTTCCAGCTAGGCTTTGTGCCACTGACCACCACCCTTTGGGCCCGGCCATTCAGCCAGTTTTCAATTTCAATCCACCTGTCTGCTCAACCAGCCCACACATCACTAGCTTGTCTATGAGGATCTTAGCTAGACAATGTCAAAGGCCTTACTGAAGTTCAGGTAGACAATATCCACTGCTGTCCCCTCATCTACCGGGCCGGTCATTTCATTGTAGAAGTTTATCAAATTGTTCAAGCGTGACTTTGCCTTGGTGAATCCATGCTGACTACTCCTTACAATTTTCTTGTCCTTAGTATGCCTGGAAATGGTTTGCAGGATTAGCTGCTCCATCACCTCTCTGGGGATTGAGATGACACTGACTGACCTGTAGTTTCCTGGGGATTCCTTCTTGCGCTTCTTCAAGTTCAGGGTGACATTTGCTTTCCTCTAGTCTTTAGGCATTTCTCCCAGTTGCCGTGATCGGTCAGAGATTATTGAGAATGGCCTTGCAATGACACCAGCCAGCTCCCTCAGCACTCATGGGTGCATCCCATCATGGCCCATGGACCTAGGTATGTCCCGTTTGCAGAAGTATTCCCTGATCTGATATTCTTCCACCAAGAGTACATTTTCCTTACTCCAGCCTTTCCCCCTGGTTTCTGGGACCTGGAATTCCTGAAGGCTGGTCTTGCTAGTAAAGACTGAGGCAAAGAAGGCATTCGGTACCTCAGCCTTTTTCATGTCCTGTGTAACCAGGTCCCCTGTCTCATTGAGCAGTGGGCCCACATCTTCCCTAGTCTTCCTTTTGTCGCCTATGTACTTATAGAAGCCTTTCATGTTTTCTTTGACATCCCTGGCCAGATTCAATTCCGTTTGGGCTTTAACTTTCCTAACTTCATCCCTGGATGCTCAGACAATGTCTCTATGTTCCTCCCAGGTTACCTGTCCTTGCTTCCACCCTCTATAGGCTTCCTTTTTGTGTTTGTATTTGTCCAGGATTTCCTTGTTCATCCACGCAGGCCTCCTGGCATTTTTGCCTGCTTCATATTCATTGGGATGAACTGCTCTTAAGCTTGAAGAGGGTGATCCTTGAATATTAACCAGCTTTCTTGGGCCCCTCTTCCCTCCAGGGCCTTATCCCATGAGACTCTTCGAAGCAGATCTTCGAAGAGGCCAAAGTCTGCTCTCCTGAAGTCCAGGGTTGTCAGCTTGCTTTTCACCCTCCTCCCTGCCCTCAGGATCCTGAACTCCACCATCTCATAGTCACTGCATCTGAGGCTGCCTTTGACTTTCACATCCCCAATGAGCACCTCCTTGTTGGTGAGTATGAGGTCCAGCAGAGCACTGTTCCTCATTGGCTTCTGTATCTCTTGGAGGAGCAAGTTGTCACCAGTTCCTTGCATGAACCTCTTGGATTGCTTATGTCCTTCTGTGTTGTCCCTCGAACAGATACTGGAGTGGTTGAAGTTCCCTGTGAGGACCAGGGTCTGCGAATGTGAGGCTGTTCCTATCTGTCTGTAGAGGGCCTGATCCACTTGTTCTTCCTGGTCAGGTGGTCTAACAGACACCCACTACAGTGTCGCCTTTACCTCACCTCTCTTTTACCTGAATGGGGTTCTGTTATTTCCTTCTCCTGCTGATTTTTTTTTCCCCACCGTTCACACTGATTCATTAGGGAGGAAAAGGATACAAACAAATTGTAGAGCCATCCATCCAGGTTTTTCAGAAGTTCTTCCTCTCTCAGTTGAAATTTGAACATGATAAATATTTACTTTTTTGAAACATTAATGATTCTCTGCTGATGAGGGCTGCACGGTGTCAAAAGAAGGTGTTCTGCCAAGGCATAGTATTCTTTGATGCAGATTCAATTTAAATTTATTTTTTGACTTGACTATAGTATTCCTCTAGAATGCTTACTCTACAGTGCTTATGGAATCTAATAATGGTCACATACTAAGAACATGCCATTCTTGGCTCAACAGAATTTAAAACATTGTAGTTGAAAGAAGGGGTTTTAATGAAAACCAGTTTCTCCTCATGTTTAAGCATAAACTATTTTATGCATCTTAAGGAAAGTCTTTTAATATATCTACACAAATGTGTATCTTGACAGTTTTAGTAAGAAGATGCTGTTCATGTATACATAGAATGCATGGGTGCAGCATCTTTTTTAAATTGAGTTTGAAGAAAAAATTTGCAGTGTATTAAAACTTGACTTTTTTTGAAAGTGTACGTCAGAAGAAAATGTTCTAAGAGTGTATGTTAGAATATGATACTAATTTAGGCATTAGCTTTTGCCACAAGGAATTTGTGTTGTCTGTTCTTTGTTGACATGAAGACTGAAACATGCCAGTTTCAATGTTCATGTCAGAAATTGAACATGTCAGCTTTACCAAAACTATGACTGGAGTAATCTTACACTTGGATCATCTGTTAACATAACTTACTTTATGTTTTGTTATTATTGTAAAGTGCAAGGTAGGGGAAATGAAATAATCGTTTGACATAATTATTCCACTATAATAGTAATTATCTTGAAGCAATTTTTTAAAGGTGTTTTAGAGAAATATCTTCAATTGCTTTCACTTGGATTAAAATGGGATAATTTTACTGTTTTGGTCATTATATCTTATAGGGATGCTTCCTTTGGTACTTGCAGTTTTCATCTGACATTGCTGGACTGTTTTCATGCAATAAATAAGGTCAGTAAAACAGTATTTTTCATATTGCAAAAAGTCAGCTAAATTTTGCCCAGCAGAAGGAGGTGGCTTAGGAAGCCAGGATCCAATTAGAGCTGTGCAGTAGCAGATTTTCCGATTGTTGCCTAGCTTATTATGTATTACGCATTGTAACAAAACTTCAAGATACAGCATCCGTAGAAGTCAACCGATACCTTATAATCAACTAGTGAAGATTTTAAAGAGGGAATTTTGAGTTTTATTTATGTAATCTTTCAGGACAGTCATTCACACGGCTAATCCCTAACAATTGTGTGATAAGTTTATTATATGCCCCCCTGGTGTTACATTTTAGGCTGAATATAGCCTGTGAAAGTCATTTTGAATTGGTTAGTGATACTTTCTAGGCATTTGCAGCATGTGCTAATGACTTCAAGTTTTGCTTTAGTAATACAAATAGAACAATGTTAGGAGGCAGGTGCTTTTTTTTTTTAACTACAAATTATCATAATCTATTGTTTTATAGCAATACAGCAGTGAAGTAACGTGGCATTGAAGGACAGGGGAATTGATACGCATTCTTTTTAGCCTGTATGAGTAGTGAAATGGGGAATTCTGCAGCTCTCTGGCCTACTACTGTCTTTTGTATTATAGGTATCTCTGCCAAATACTGGTGTTTTTACTGAGTAAGCCAGCTTCTTGCAGATTTGTGATTTTCAGCTTTTTTGGATGTTTTGGCATTGGCTGCTTGTAAGCCAGGAGTGGTGAATTGCTATTCTTTTTAGTACTGGTGAAGGAAAGCTATGAAGTTTTCCAGCAAGGAAAACTACAGAAGATTATGCAGTGAAAGGGGAGATTAGAATGTAGTATTTTAAATATCTGGAGATACGGGATTATCTTTGTTTGTGCTTCCTGACTTAACAAGTGGGTAAACTGCCAGTTACCCAAATGTTTACATTTTTTATACAGTATTAAATATAATGGTTGTGGATAATTACAGGACATCAGGGACCACACTAGTGTCTGCTTAGGACTGTGTGTCTGCAAACAATTTAAAATCAATGAAGATATTAGCATCGTAATGAGAGCAAATAGCATTCATGCACAAAAATATTTGCAATCCTTGAGTGCAGACTTTATAATGTGCTTATAATTTCAATAGATAATTTTTGCCAGTTATTTTTCTCTGTTTTATTTTGTACTCCTAGCAGTAATAAAAAGACTGAATGCTTCTGTAGTCTGGAATTTTGTAGTGATTCGATGAAAACAGAAAAGAGTGGATTTGCTTGTCTAACTTCACTTATATTAAAATTTACAAATCTGTTTTGAACCAAGACTCAGTTGATCTGTATTTTTTCAAATACATGAAGAAATCTCTCTGAAAGAGTAGAACAGGTATTAAGGGGCTTTCAGTAACCTAAGAGAGTGATAAACGGTCCTCATTGAAAAGATGTTTTCTTTGTTAAAAGCTGTATTCTGAATTTTAGGCTTTGCTATATGGTTTCCTGGATTTCAATACGTTTGATGTAAATGAATATGAGCATTATGAAGTAAGTGTTCAGTATCAATCTTCTGATTTGTTTGCTGTCACTAATGCTAAGATGATTGTTTATAATATGTGTTTTTTTTTTTTGTAGTATGAGGTTCCATTTCTGTTTTGTCTCTTTAAACTTCGATTGTTAAATAAAGGTGTTTGGTCAGAGAGAGAATATTAAAATTCAGATTTAAGCATAGTCAGCCTCAAACATGGGGGGAAAAGCAGAAACCAAAATGGAATACGTTTTTCCATTGTTATTAAAGCCCTGGAAGATGACTGGGGAGTGGGAATTTGGCCACCTTTTAGAGGTCATGCATATTCTTGAGCAGTCTTGATGAGAAACTCAAGGGCATACAAGTCCAAGTCTAACTGAATTCTGGAGAGCAATTAAAGTATGTATCTGTGAACACATGGCAAAGGTAGAATAACACTCTTTGAGGTAAAGAAGGAAATGGGTGGGAAACTCCAAGCCTATAAAATTCACTTTGGGGCATGGGAAACCAATGTGACAATGAAGGACTGCAACTATTGACTATATGCAGTCTCAGAAATGCAAAGCTGCCAGTTATCTGTAAAGAGAAAATTAAGTGTTCTTAGAATCTAAAAAATCATTATTTAAATTGTAAACAGAGATAAGGCCAAGGTCATAATTTAGAAACCTATAAAAAATTAAAAATTGGAAGTTGCCCTTCATCTGAAGGGCATCGGTTGTGTTGTTCTAAAACTCTAATTTAGAAAGAGGAGAACACAGGCAAGGAAAGTGAGGTTGAGTGCACCTGGCATCCTCCCGATGGAACAGAAAGCAGGCTACTAACATAACTTCCTTTGGCAAAAATTGTACATCACTTCTATCTAGCATGTATTTTGAAGCAATAAGGAAAAGCCTGAAAATACAGGGATAATGATAAAACAAGCATTTTCTCTTGACAGAGAGCAGAAAATGGAGATTTTAACTGGATAATACCAAACAAATTCATTGCCTTCAGTGGACCTCATTCAAGAAGTAAAATTGAAAATGGTATGCTTAAAAAAGGAGGTGGGGGACACAAGCCCACTGCTTTCTTAGTTGATTGTTATCAGTAAGAACAAGCTTTAAAAATTGTTCCTCAAACAGTGTGTTTTTTCCTTGGCTCCTTTTCTTTTATAAGAACCCTGGCAGTAAAATTTTAATGCTTGGTTTAATTGTATGTGACCTAGGTGGTTATGTTAAAATTCCATTTTCGGTTAGTCTATTTCTTTATGTTGAACATGAGTTCTATTTTGGAAGTGTTTTCATCTCTCGTTTTTGAGTCTTTGTTTATTTCTGCAGTTTGAGCCTTACTCTCTTCTTCCCCGCCCCCCCCCCCTTCTTTTTTCAAATAGGCTATCCCCACCATGCTCCAGAGGCTTATTTCCCATACTTCAGGAAACATAAGGTCACCACTATAATACGCCTCAACAAAAAGCTTTATGATGCCAAACGATTTACAGATGCTGGATTTGAGCATTTTGACCTCTTCTTTGCTGATGGAAGCACACCTAGTGATACTATAGTTAAAACATTTCTAAATATTTGTGAAAATGCTGAAGGTGTTATAGCCGTTCATTGCAAAGGTATAGTGTAAAAAGAATTTATATTACAAGTGATGCTTGTAGTAACAGTTCCTGAGGTATTTTGCACTGTAATTCCGTTATATGTAGTTATTAACATCTCTGCCAAACTGCAGCTTTTCCATACAAATTCTTTCTAGGCTTCTGTTCTGCACTTCATCTTCTAATTTTTTTAAGTTCCAGACAAATCTTCCCAGCTGTTTCCAAGAATGAGGTTGGGGAAAGTGAGGTTGGCAATATCAACAGCTCTTTCTGCTAGCAAGTGTTAGCACTTTCAAAGGATGCTTTTGAGCAGGAATTTGAAGTCCTGGCAAGGTTTATAGGTCTTTCTGAAAATACACAGTTAAATATACCAAGTCATAAACTTTTGAAAATAATCAGTGCAGCTTTTTGAGGAGATTCCTCATAAAGTATGAGTGTTCTTCCAGAACCACAGAAATCTTTATCCCTCAGAAACCCTTTATACTACCTACATTGGGCATGCTCTGAATATCTGTTCCTCCAGAGTTACGCTGCCAAGGAAAAGATACTCAGAGCATGCCCAATGCAGCTAGTGTAAAGATACAGTTTTCTGTGGTTCTGGAGGACCTATGTTTCCCTTCCCACACCATCTGTCAGATATTTGTTCTGCACAAACTTCGCCTCACTAGCGTACCTGATAATACTGTTACTGAAGGAGAAAGGCCTTTCCTTAACCCATTTGCCTGGGACCTGCAAAGGCTGCATTTTTGTTCCTGGATCTGCCATCCATTTGCTGCATGTTTAACAGGATTATACTGTGAAGTGGAAGGATTGGTAAAAAATTCCTTCTTGACTGTTGCGAAGCAAGTTGCATGCTCTTACTCTCCGCTGAGGTGATAAATTCAGGCATATCGCTTAATTGATTACGCCTGAATATTGAGTATCGGTGGTACAAGTGCTTTGTTTTCATTCAAATTAAGAAGTTCTTTGATATTTATCATACTAATGGTGTCTAGACTACCTTATGTTCCTGAGCCTGCTCTTACTCTTGAGAAAGAGTAGAATGCTGTAGCCTGTTCTTAAAGCTGAGCAAGGCATGGGAAGTGCCGTGTGGTTGTCTTGGCTATTGGGCTATACTGAAGATTTTACACTAGTGTTGATCAGTCGCTTGTTAAATGAGAGAAGGTGATGTGTAGTTTGACATTTAGAGCAAGTGATCGAGGAGAGGAGCCACTTAGCTGGAGCTGTCCTCCTTTCCTTCTCGTGTTTCCCAAGGTAAATAGAACTGTTTTGAGGGCCATTGCAAAGAAGGTTCCTCATTCTGGAGTACTTTTGGGCTGTGTCGACTAGTACCAGGCTTGCTTATTGCAAAACTTGTCTTTTCCTTGGGAACTATAAGAGATTAGTTAGAGGAGGGATTGGAAGAGCAACTGATTTCAGTGCAATGTATGATCAATTTGCAAGAAGGTGCTTTGAGAATTTTTGAAAAAAAACAGCTGTTTTATCCCATGCATAAAAACATTCTCATACCCATATAACATATTCATAGATAAATAGGTAAATAAAGATAGACAGACTTACAGATATTTGTAAAGTCACTGGCTTTGCAAGGTTACCTCACTCAAAACCCATGTGAACAGTGTGTTAGTAACCTTGTATATGGAAAAAAAAATTCAAAAGGTGAGTTGCACTTATCAGGTTTGATCAGTAACAGCTTTGTTTAATAAACTAGGCAAGTAACTATCTGTCCAAGTAACAATGTCTGTAGCTACAGCAGACTCCAGATGAAGATGAGTATCTAAAAGAAGCCATTATTTTATCTTACACAGCTGGTCTTGGACGAACTGGCACACTTATTGCCTGTTATATCATGAAGCATTATCGGATGACAGCTGCTGAAACTATTGCCTGGATTAGAATAAATAGACCTGGTTCAGTTATTGGACCACAACAACACTTCCTGATGGAGTAAGTAGATTGACTATAAATGTTTTCAAAAATAGATCTAGATGTCTTTTTCTTCTTCTTTTATTGTACACTTAATAATCTTTGGTGTTAATTTGTTGTGTTTTGGGCTTTTTTTCCCATGTTATGATAGCAAACAGGCAGAACTTTGGACAGAAGGAGATATTTTCCGTGCAAAGTTGAAAGGAAGCCGTAAAATTGCTGTAACAAGAATTCTGTCAGGAGTAGATGATATTTCAATAAATGACACGAGAAACAGGAGAACCATCCGAAAGGACATTGAACTGGTAACCATCCGAATATTGTGCTCTTGTAAAAGTTGTAATGGCTGTTGAGAATCTCTCAGGCTCTGAACAAACCTGTGGGTACAGTAAAACTATGTTAATCAGATTATTTTTCTGTTTGCCATTTTTGTATCAAGGGATATGGGGGGAGAAATGTTATGGACAGCAAGTATGAAAAATGAAGTGCAGTACACAAGTGAAGTAGGAGCATCCTTATACTTTAGTAATTAGGTAAATATTAGAACAAAAAAAGTACTCACAATTTGCAATCAAAACCACTGTGATTTTGATTTGGATTGTCTATTACTTCATTGTTTGTGTTTAAAGGGAAGGGATGAAAGGTTTTTTTCTCTTTTTAGTTTCTAAGTAATTGCAACTTCTATTATACCTTTTGATGCTGCTTTTTAAAAAAACTGCACTGCTGTTTTAAAAAGGCAAGTGAAGGAGGGAAATACTGTACCTGAGTGAAGATTGTACTGTACCTAAGCAAAGATTTGATAATATGTTTCCACTGTTTTAAAGGTAGGCAACATTCTGATGCATGTAATTCATAAGACCACTTAATGGTTTACAGGTTTAAAAGCAGCAAACAGGAGACTAGAAAGAACAGAATTGTATTTATGCAAGTGAATCTCCTTTGATTTTATGCTGGCAAACTTTCCTGTTGGGATAGTTCTAACTTAAAGATATAATTCTTTTACATTTAATTTTAATTCTTAAATGTCTAAGTGTCTATATTTTAATCTCGGTTTATGCCTTCCCCGCCTCCACTTATCCAGTACAGTGATGAGGATGAAACAAACTGTGTAACACAAGGTGATAAGCTTCGTGCTCTGAAAAGTAGAAGGCAGGCAAAAGCTCCAACTGCATCTCCGCTAACGTAAGTCAGTTTCTAAATGTATAAATGCCAGAAATACATTTAACTTCTTCTTTATGCATACTTCCTTTGGCCCCAGAATTTGTTGCCAAGGCTGCTTTTACTCATTTAAAACAAGCATGAGATTCACCGTTTCTCTGAAGGCTTG
This sequence comes from Aptenodytes patagonicus, assembly GCF_965638725.1. Classification (NCBI taxonomy): domain Eukaryota; kingdom Metazoa; phylum Chordata; class Aves; order Sphenisciformes; family Spheniscidae; genus Aptenodytes; species Aptenodytes patagonicus. Next base: position 47,843,888 of record NC_134982.1, on the reverse strand, counting down.
GTGAGAGCTAAGGAGGCAGGAGAACTTGGTTAAAGAACTGCATTACTCAGTTTCTAGTTTTCTGCATTGTTTTTTATTCCAGTAGTCTGCACTTTACAAGCTCCCATAGTATTTCTGAATGCTGTACTTTTAGTTTAATCACAAACATTCCCTTGTCTTTCCTGTGGTAGTATAAAAATGGAAGAATATGACTCTGTGTGGTGGTGTTTGATTGGCTGAAATAAGGTACGCACTGTTTTTTCGAGTAAAGTCAGCTACCTAAGAAGAGTTGAAAGAAGAATCTTTAGCTTCCTTTCCTTTCCTCTTCCTTGGAGAGGAGCTTTCCCTAAATCCTGTGGGCTTTGGGACAATGGCTGGTATGTCTGGAAGGCAGGGAGTAGCACTATTTCAGTAAATAAATTCAAAAGGAGTGCATTTCTGTCAGGGAACCTGGTATGCTAGTCTCTTTGTTTTAGACAAGTACTGAAACACCACCTGTAAAAGAAAGTTTGTAGTCACCTTTCCATCTGTTGTAGCTTGTAGCAGCTGTCGGTAGAAAAACTTTCTGTCCGCCCTTAAATAAACTACAAGAGAATGTAAGACTTGCAAGATGTATCTGGATCTCATTTGATTGCTAGGAAAGGAATGGTGACCCCTGGCTGTCAGATTTTGCAAATAACACAGCACCAGAGTCACAGACCAAAGGCAACTTGGCTTTTGTTCTGCTGTGTTTCTGTAGAGGATGATGCTACTAGCTGCTGGCCTTTTTTTTTCTTTTTTTTTTTTTAAGGCCAAACAGTGCCATCAGACTTTTAGAAAAAGTGAGAGGTATATAGTAAGAATGTGCTGAAGGTAAAGGACTATGTCTTTGGAAACCCTCACACATTGCTATGTATGAATTCTGCTTTTGTTTTAAAAGATTTTCTTTTGTTCATGCTCATCATTTACACAGGCAATCATATAAGAAACAACAGATTCAGAACAAAGCTTGCACCCAACTGACAATAAAAAAACCCGAAAACACATCACCTCAGTTACCCCAAATAGCACAATAAAACACAGCTACCTTGCACATTAGTTTCTAAGGCACATAGTGCCTTAGTTTCCACTTTATGAAAGGTACTTTAAGTCATGTAATAAAGGTTGTGAAAGATCTCATTTATTGTATGTTCCATAGAATGAACGTAGACTGTATGATATTCTATTCACAGCCATTGTCTTAATATGCAGAAAGCCTATCAACTATTAAAATACTACTCCATTCATGAAGCATTCTGCAACATGACTGCTCTAATTAAAACTAGTTAGCTTGTACTCCTGTAGAATTAAAATAATCAATCTAGAGCTTATAGTTGTTTTTTATAGTGTGCATTGTGGCACAGGGAGTTGGAATTTCCCTCTTCCTGTTCCCCCGAGTTATTTGTATGGGTTGCAGCTTGTACTGAAATAATTTGGTGAAAAATGAGTGTATAACTTCTTACGTTCTTCATGTTACTGTTATTAAACCAAACTATTGCTAGGAATATTTAGCTGCCCTACCTGAGTCAGAAGTCTTCCCTACTAGAAGAGGTGTCAGTCTTTTTCCCTTTTAGTTCAGACTGCTAAAAATAAATAATCTTGCAGTGAAATTGATTAATTTTATCTAAGCAAACAAAAACAATCTTCTAAATCCTCTATGTAGTTTTATTTCACAGAAAAGAGAAAAAAAAAAAGGCAAAATAAGAGCACCAGAATCTGGGACAATTACAGTCTCTGAGAGCTAGAGGCATTGCTTACACTTAAGTCGCAAGGGATTTGTGTATAACATTTGTTAATGTTTATTGAAGTTGGTTGTATAAACTCTATATGCTTTGATGAATGGATACTTTGTATATGTTCTAATTAGCAATATTCTGCACCTTTGGCAAAGGATTATGAATTAGCTTTTGCTACTTTGACCACAGGAAGGTAATATACCCCATCCTCTGGGTGTTTACATAAATTGTTTGTTCCTGCAAACTGATCTGGCTCTGATCTAATGTTTTAGTATTAAAACATATGATTGTGAAGTAGGATGTATGAATACAGGCTGATCAAACTGCGTAAGAGATGGCAGGAAGTGGTCAGAGATGTACTGGTCCATCATGCACTTATTTTTAACAAAGTGATACAGACTTTCTTTGGAATAGACGACTTCAGTGAGGATTTCAGAAAATTTGCTTTGATTCCAGCAACATGTGGATACTACATTTGGCGATTTATGGTTGCATGGATTGTTAGAGTCATAGAAAGTAAGAAAATGCTTGGCAAAGGTTATAGAGGAGTATGCTTTTGAAGAACTTGAAACAAGCTAAAATGCACCAGTAGCTTTTGCTTTTGAATTTTTGTTCATCTTTTCCTCCCCCTCCAACCCCTTTTTTAGATGGCTCCTAGCTATGCTGGTGTCTACACTGTGTAGCATTGTCATCTGGTGGATTGTATGTGGCTCCCTTCTGCCCAGCCTGCTATTCTGTCTAGATGGTTTAAGAACATAGTAACCATCAGGACCCCCTGAGAGAGAGCCACTGTGTAAGTGTCCCATTCCATTTCTCTACAATACCTCACGCTTTCTGTCTAGTATGTCTCATAAATGCATGTTTTCATATCATGTTTCTTACTGGCTTTGTTGCAAGAGTAAATTTCACTGCTCTGGCTTTGTTGTATTTTTGTATATATTATTTGGAATAACTGAGTGATTTTTATGGCTGGCTTGCAATACAAAAAGGTGCAGAGCTTTTATAATTAGGATAGTTTATAATTTTGAAGCCTTTCTTCTCTGCATGCTCCTGCAAATAAGCAAAACTATATAAGCAAAACTGTATTTGTAAAAAGGAAAAAGTACTGCTTTAAAATATGATCCTATCCTTTGCATATTGCAAATGAAGATGTTAGCTCCAGTTTTACTTTGAAATTCATGAACTTGCAAAGGAGCTTAGTTTCCCAAAGGATGGTTTTACTCACGTGAAATGCCAGGAATTAGAATTTGTTAGAAATGTCAGTAGGTCTTTGTTTTTACTAAGAGATTATATTATTATATGCCATAAGAGGCAGTAGAATGGGACTTCTTTTTTCCTTTTTAACATAACAGAAGATGAGGCAGGTTGCAGTATTAGGTCAAGGCTCACTTGTTTACCCAGCCAATCTGGTTTCATCTTCTTTTGTTCTCAATTATTTTTTTATAAAGCTTTATGAGACTAGTTAAAAGCATTAAAAACATATTAGTTCCTTGAGCACAGTTTTCACTCTTTCTCCACTCTGCTTTTGTCAGAGTGGCTGCAGTGATTGCTGTGCCTTGCTTCTACTTAAAAGGTGCAATGTTTTCATCAAACAACAACTTCCATCTTTTGGCCAAACAAAACTTCAGCAGCAGGCAGAGCTGCCAGGAAGCCCAAACAGGAATGTTTTGCATGCTACTGTGCCTTCCTGGAGCTGCTCCACCACCGCTACCCTCAAAGCGACGTGGTTACTTTGGGTGAACGCTTGAAACTTTGGTGCTCTCAGAGAAAAAATAGGTCGGAAAAAGTGTTTTACACCAGAGTACTAAGTAAGAAAAGGCATCCTCTCCTGGCAGAACATTAAGATTGAGTTTCTATTCTTCTTACCTTTGGCTTTGCAACTTTTTGTCCGCACTTTTAAAAAGCATGGGACTCTTTCTGCTAAAGTGGATGACCTAATAACTAAAGAATGAGAACTGGGGGACTTGTGGACAACTTAGTTATCCTATTAGCCTTAGCTGAGGTCATCTTAATCTATTCTTTTGGAGAAAGAAAAAAAAAAAAAGAACTAAAGATCACTTTAGCTGTTTGGTTTTTTTTCCATTGGTACCTAACTTTGTCAAAGAACATACTTAAATGAGAGGCTTGTTTTCAAAGTTTTACACTGAATGGAGCAGTATTTCTTGTCTGTGTTTTCCAGAAGTCAGACCTCAAATTTCTAAACACAGACTAAAAAGCTAAACTTAAAACACTGGTTAAAAAAATGAAACAATCTGTCCTTTTTTTTCCTGTACTGTAAGATCAATTTCACTCAACTATCATCCTTTCTTTCTCTTATGGTTTCTGTGTTCTGTCTAAAAATTCCCTTGCTAGAGGGAAAGAGAAAAAGACTACTTGATGCTGGTAAATGTGTCACGATGCAACCAATTGAGTTACTGGTGCTGCTGCCTCATATCCAGGATCGACAATCATACAAAGTTGGTTTATGTCGAGGAAAACACTTAAGCTTTTCTTAAAAGCTAGACTAACATTCTCTCCATTATGCAGCTGCTGTCCCTTGTGTTTTAAGAGATCAAATTGTCAATCAGGATCGTGAATCTCTCTGGGCTAGCCTGGCAGTCCTGTTGGTTGGAGCCCTGTAGACTGAAGAGTATCAGTCACTTGTTGCCTGTCGATGACTTGGAACAGTGGTAGAGGTCTCAGGCCTGTTTTCCTAAAAATTACGAGGTGATGAAGGAGAAAGCAATATTACATCTGACAGACCTCATAAAACTGGTATCCTTGCAAGAATAAAATGCCCAATGCAGGTCAGAGAAGACATGCTCCTGTGTAACCTCTCTTCCCCTCATCCCTCCCTAGGATACCGTAATACTTTTTCTTTTAAAAAAGCTTGTTGCGTGGATTGATTTCTCTCCAAGATGTATTACCTTGCTGGCATCCCAAGTCTTGTGGATTTTGTTTTGGGTTGTGGGGTTTGGGCTTTTGTGTCCTGGTGGTCTACCTGTCCCCACTCCCCACTCTGAGTTAAATGGTGAAAAAAAGTTGTGAACTATTTAAAAGATGATGCTACTGACCCAAATACTGTTCCGTTTAAGCAGGTTTTGATTTGTTTAAAGGCCAATATATTAGCTTGAATAAGAAAGTAGCGTATACACTAGTGTGGTGTTTGGGGAGTATATTAGGTTCAGAACTACCAAGTCATGCTTCCTTTACAGATTAACTGGAGATGAAAAATTCTTACAATATATGGATTACCTATTTTAGTAGCGTGGCTATTACAGCATCCTGTAGCCTGTGTTCAGGAAATGTTCTGCTTTTTCTTTCTTTTTTTAAAAAAACGTATTTCATTGAGTTAAAGCTTTGTGTACATCAGATACGCTTTCTGCTGGTGTTTCTGGAAGTTGGTTGTTGTCATGTACAGCATGACATGCTATTTTACATGAACAGTTACAAAGCAGTAAGGTGGGTGTCCCGAGGATCTTACCCTTCTCTAATATAGTTTGGGATTTTTTTGGTGCTGAGATTTTGGGAGGATTTCCTCTACTGTGGCCTCATCTCGTGTCTATTATAAAACCTATCTATCGAACCTGCTATCAAGTGAGGCTGCTAGTCTAATTGTGTTAAATCAAAATTCCAAATGTTAAAGATAGTTTCTTCTCTTACCTTAAACATGTATGCAGTAGCATTCTAATATAAGGTCTGATAGCACTGTTACTGCTCCTAAGCTGACAGTTGTTGGGCCCAAAGGCAACTCTGGGTGTTTAGTTGTAACACCATGTCAGACAATGGTGTAAATGGGACCTTGTCTGTTTTCCTTGAGGTGCTATCAGCCTTGGAAGTCTACAATTTTAGGCTGATTTAAACATGTCTGTTTGATCATGCAGCAAATGTTTTGTTAACGGGGATCTCAATCAATCTTTACTCTTGGGTAGCCGTGTGAAGTTGTGTATCGCTTAGATGTAAAAACGACATACCTACTGAAGAGCAGATGACATTAAAGGTTCTACCATGCTCACAGCTGGCTCTGAGCTGATCCCATAAGCCAGCTCCTTCTCTCCTTACCCTTTGGTAGATACAGCAATCTTAAGAGGACGATGTTGTGGTTGGTTTGGTTTTAAGGTGCAGTTATATGTGGTGACTATTTTTATGAGTCACGTTCCCATTTAGAACCTCTCTTCTTTTCTTTCTTTGCTTTGAACAGATGAAATGGAATTCTGTGGGAAGTGAGGACTTACCTATGGTATCTTGAAAAGATTAATATTTAAGTGTTTGTGCAAGATGATATCTTAACACTTCGTAGTGTTTCAGTTCATATTAGATAAGTATACGGGTTTAAGCCATGTATACTGGGCTGTTTTCTGAACTTCTGGTGTCAGGAAAGAATGGACACCTGTAAGAGAAAGATTATAACCATTAGATCATGTTCCAATAACTTTTTCTTTCTTTTATATGTACATTATGTGCATTTTATACAGAGAGACACTGTATGTGTATATTTAAGGAGAAAACATGATTTTTCCATATTTCTGTCTGCATGAGCACTAATAAACCAGCATATGCCATGATTTGGTCATGCTTATGTTTCAGTGACTAAATGTTACAGGGTTAAGCCAGCTTTGTACCTTTCCGTTCGGTCCTGGAAGCTGCTAGAGGCACAGATAAAAGGTACAATGCAAGTCTTTTTTCACCACTGGTGTTACTTTTAAAGCTTAGTTGAAAGTGTAGCAGCCCAAATTTGTTCACATTGTATGACAACTGTGGCACTGAAAACGGAATTTTAATATTAGAACTTGTTAGAACTGGTTTACAAGCACAATAGAAATTACAAAGTGAACTTCCAGGTTTTGAACCTTTTCACCTTGGGCATGCAAGGAAAACAGATTTTTATTAGAAGAATTTGTGTTGTCTACCAAAGCATGATATGATGTTGAAATTACCTGGTTTTTGTTTTCAGTCTCTTGAATAACTGATTCCTCCAACTGTGAATGTGTTGTGTTTACAGTAGAATTTGCTTTGTATTTTGATAGTACTTGCCATTACAATCTTGTATCTTATCTCGGAGGAAGAGAAGACTGTTTGGTTTGGACTTTTGCAAATCAAGGGACAAGGTTTTGCAAGTCTGAAATAATAAGACATTTGTTCAAGTAGAAATTTAAAATACTTGAACTTTGTTGTTCTGTAGTCATCTGTTTGCTAAACAATCTAGAAGTATGTGGTAAATAAGGTTGCTGATCAGTTTTACTGCTCTGAAGAATTTATTTTAGATGAAATCGTGTTATCTCCAATGCATATTCTAATTCTGGGATCTATGTGGGTTATCAAACCCATATAAAACAGAGAAAGCATAGGGGGTTTTTTTCCATTTCTGTTTTTGGTGAATATGTTACGTGAGTATGAAAATACTCATAATTTCTCCCATGTATGTCTATCCACTTTTGCTCCAAAAGTTATGTTTTATGTTCATGTCTAGGATTCCTTGAAAACAGTTTCTTCAGAGTATCAACCAGACTGCAGTTCATACAACTTAATGAAGGTTTTGATTTCCAATCTAATATAATCTGCTGACACAGATGGACTCAGTGAAGCCACTGAAAATTAGAGTCTAATAACAGCAGGGGAAAAAAACAGTAATAGCTAAGTTACTCTTAGCTCTGAATCTCTAAAATGATGCATAGTTTTATAATTGGAAACTTGCACAGATGGAATGACTAGGGAACAGACGTATAAAATGATGCACTAAATAGGTATCTGTGGACTCCATTGACCAGTTGTCACTTTTTGTCTCCATAGTATCATAATTTCACTACAAGTATTTAGGAATACAGAAGACGTGGTTTCCCTGTGAACCAGTTGGCTGGTGGCTAAAAATAGTTGTTTGCATTTCACAATCTGGAGTTCTTTTGTTACTGATGTGAGCAACTCTAGGATTTATCTGCCTGTTTAGGAAATAGTCAATATATTGCTCTAGTGTCTTCCAGAGAAGCGGTTGAGCACAACCAGCATGTAAAGCTGAGTTTTGAGTATGGTGTAGTAATTCCCTGTAAGCACAAAATGCCAGCATATGCAATGATTTCCCTAGCCTACTGTATTTGAAGGGAATAACTCATGGTTAATTGCAGGAGATTTAAACAAACTGAATTACTTGGGTTTATTGCTGAATTCCTTTCTGTGTCCATCTGGAAAATAATGTATGTTTTTGTTGCATACTTCAGATTTTCTCTTTTTTGTTTTGTTTTGTTTTGTTTTGTTTTGTTGCAGTAACTTAAAATACAATTTCTTAGCTTTTTGTCTTCCAAAAACCTAACAGGAAATTCAAAACCATTAATTTAATCCATGCTTTGAAAGCAAAAAAAAACCCCAAACAACAAAACAAACTGCTATGCTCCTAATAAACCAACGTGCATTACTACAGTTATAACAAGTATGTTATAAAGAGAAGGATGTGTTTCAGGCAGAACAGTTTGCTTTTCAGAATGATTTGTGAAAAGCCAGCTGATACTTGTTAACTCTGCTACAACTGTAATATCCTCTTTTCAGTGTTTTCCTAGAAACTTTCAGGTTATATAATCTTTCTTTTTTCCTACTCTTTTCAGAGTAATTCTGCAGTCCAGTGTTCAGAAAAATAAAACCTCTGAACCTAGCATTTCTGACAGTACAGACATTACTAAAAGAACTACCAGGTCTGCTGCAAGAAAAAACAGTTTAAAAAGGTGAGAGTTACCCTCTTTAAAGATCCAGTAACTGTTCCATAGGCAAATACTTTGAGCTGGCGTATCCATTGCTGACAGGAGCTTTTGCCACAGTTCAACTCCTCCTCCTAGCAATGGGAAATGAGAAACAATTTTATGGTTTATGTCAAGTACTGAGAATATCTGGAACCTTAAACCTTATGTCATTTGTTTATGTTGCTCAGTCTTTCAACTTGGAGAATTTTATATTGTAATTCCTAATGTGAGTCAGAATTACTGAAGGTGAAGGATTTTGGTAACAAAAAAAAAAGCCTTTCTTTAGCAAACCTCTGCCTGGAGTAAGAGGTGGAAAAGTTGTTCACAGCATGGAGTCAATTATTAGTCCGTACATGAAGTCAAAACTAAGAGGAATTTGATGGACGACTGAAAAGCAGTAGTAGTGGAGAGGTGAAGTATATAAAATGCATGTGTATACTGCTATGAGATTTTGTACTGATAGTATGACTGATAATCTGAACTGAACCTGTTCAGTAAAGCGTAATGAAATTTTAAATTCAGATGGATTTATGCAAGACTGAAAGTGCCTTTTGGCCCAGAAGCATATGGCCACACTACTACTATGTTTCTTTGTGTGTGCATGTGTTCATGCCCCTCTGTGGCAGTTCTCCAGGTCATTATCAAAGATGAGCCTGGGAGTGTAGCTTAAAACAATTTCCAAGCAATTTCCGGTGGTTAAAATTGACCAGAATTTGTCTTATGCTTATAGTGAAAAACTTTTGAATGGGTCTGTCAGGTGCTGAAGAGACCTACTTTTGTTGGGAAGAGTAAAAGGTGTCAAATAACACAAAAAGCAGTTATGTAGCTTGATTTATAAATATTGCTGAAAATTCCAAGGTTTTGTGCAGCTTTTCTTTCCCCTTCGTCATCCTGTTACCTTGAAGGTAGCAGAAGTTATGAGAAATTCACTCTATCAGGCAACGGAAATGGTCATTAATAGTAGACTGCAGTAAATTCTAGTCAGAGAATTTTTAGCAGTTGGCTATATGAATTACGTTTTGATTCGTATAACAAGATGTTAAAAAATAATCTCTTTTTCCTAAAATGCATGTTTTACTAAAAAACTGAAGTATTTCTCAGGGTTTTCCTGTTTGGTTGGTTGTTTTTTTCCTCCATTTTGCATCGTTTTCACCATGTCAGTTTTGGCCCAAACAGATTGATGGGATTCTGCCTGCTGTTTTTATTCTTTGTGCCTCTCCCAGTTTTAAGCTCCTTGCAACTCTCGGTAGCTGTATACATGCACATGTGTAAGTGAACAGATTTTCAGTTCCTCGAAAACACACCTCCAAGTTTACCTTTGTGTTGTGTGAGATGAGAATACCTACCCTTAGGAGGAAACAACATCCCTAAAACAGAGTTCATAGAAGATTTCAGTTATTTTGAAAGAAATCCTTTAGGTGTATTGCCAGATTTATGACTCTGAGGACCAAGGATCAGGTTGATCTCAAACTTCATGAACTACTTCATATTTTAATGGATTTTCTAAAACTTCTACCCCAAATACTTCATTCCATATACTGTTTCTTTTCTTCTAACTTTTGAGGTCAAAGAATTTCAGTCACTTTATGCTTGCATCCAATAATCAGATTTGTCATAAATAGTTATGTCACAGTTCTGGAGTTCTTAATTATCTTGTCATCTGAGAGGGCTAATTGGGTGCTGGTCCCACTAAAGGGGACTGTATGACTTGGTATGACTGTACAATTTCATGGATTTAGAATGCAGTATCTTGTTGTTTATCTTGTAGCTGTCCGTTTATTTTTCCTATAGCATTTGGCAAAACCTCACTCTTTTTTTTTTTTTTTAAACATCCCTTTGTTTTTTCATCCCTTTTAAGTTTATTTGAATCTCTTGAAGTCTGTGCAGTTTGCATTACCTCATAGTGCTCAAATTGATTGACCTATTCCAGATCAAGTGAATTGCAGGGTAGAGGAGAATAATTATTATTACAAAATTGTGATCATGCCCTAACCAACATCTGTCTTTGTCAAGACCTTGTTGCCTTCTCTGAACTTCCGACATTACTATGTACCCTTATTCTTTCATTTTCTTGTCTGATACGTTCCAGTGGAAACATCTTGCAATATTTTTACATCAATCTCATTTGTTGATGCTTTAGGTCATTTTAGTCAGTTCTTACTGTAGACGAATCACATTTGCGACCCATCCTAACGCAGTATAATCCGCAGAGCTGGGTAATTCGTTTGCCATTTCATCCTTCAGACTGCTGGAGACACTATCATAGAATGCCCCCAGAATGATTTTTCAGCTAGAACAGCCATTTACAGCTAAACCACTCTATTCTGGCTTTGCAAAGAGAATTTAGGGAATTTCTATCCTATTCGTAACATTCACTGCATTTCCTTTGTGGAACACCTCTAGATGTTGGCTGCCATCTATGAAAGACCAGTACTGGTGGACATAGACATTGTATCTTGTGATTGAAATAACACTGTTGTTGAACTGCAAGAAATCTCATTACTAGAGCGTTATCCACAGTCTTTTTCTGTGGATGCCCTTGTTTCTCCAGTTAAGACGTCTTCCTTGTAAATTTGCCAATTACTGAGAAGTTCGTGTTTGTATTTTAACAAGGTACATACATCAGATATAAACCAACTGAATCATAGTAAGACACAAATGAAAGAGTTTTTTCCATGTTACTACACATAACAGAATTAGGGTTATGTATGTAGTAAGTAGTTGATTAGAAATGAAATCTTGAGTGGTGAAGGAGTTTTGGTAGGCAGAGGGACTGCAGGTCAAGTTACTACAAAAAAATAATCGGGAGTATGGGGGAAAAAGTATGAAAACTGTATTGTATAGATTCCTTTACTTCTTTTAACCAGAGAGGTTTATCACAAAAACTAACAAAGAGGAATACACTTTAAAAATCTCATATGCTTTTGCATTGCTGGGAATTGTAAAGAAGCCTTCTGCACCCTTGTTCAAACACTGAAAGCTACCTGCAGCGTCTCAGAGCTTGTCTATATGTAATCTAAATCTAGCTTTAAAAAAATTAATGGTTCTTTACTATTCTTTCTACTTTTCCTACAGTCCGATACCTCAGAGGGAGAGAAAGAAAAGGAATGTTTTACAGCAAATGCACTTAATGAAATTATGGTACTTTGAATCCTCTGTTGCTTTTCTGTATGGAACAGAACCTTTCTTCATGTTGTCTGTGATCAGACCAGTCCGTGCTTTCTTTACAAACAATATTGCTGTGTTCTTAAATGCAGTGACTTTTATCTTCTGTTTCTTTCTTTGAAGTATCATTTGCTCATTTTACCTTGCCAGAAATGTTTGCTTGAAATGCATATTGAGTAAGTATTTAACTTTTTTCCCTCAAATATGTTTTATTTCAGCAGCCAGTCCGTCCCAAGGACTAGAACAGTATTGCGTTAAATTTCAAATATAAGCAACCAGTGTTGAAGAGGATATTGAGGAACAAAGGGGATATGACAGGAGGTGACTTGATGCAATTCAAGGAAGATTACTCTGGCTCCATTTTTCAGCAAAAGTGAAACAGAAGTATCTCTTCCGTACTTGTAGAATAAAATGAACTGTCAACATGCTTGGTAGAGACTTTCCTAATGTGCTAACACTTCCTCAAACGAAACCAACAAAATCTGTGTACATTTAGACTCAGGTGTAAATACTTAAGCTCTCTATTATAAAGAGGGCTTGCTAGTATGTATGATGCATGTGTATAAATTGTGATGGCAATCACTTAGCTGCTGACCACCAGAAATGAAAAGATGGTGGGAGCTTTTAAATATATAAATCTGTGTTGTCTGTTCAGACTGGGCTCAAGTCTCCACTTGAGACTGAAAATCAACCACAAAAGCTTTTTTCTTATAGTATTGGTACTCTCCTGTGTTAATTGGCTATTCTTTCTTATTTTGTATGAAGTTTTTTATGAAGCCGCAGTATTGAGTACACAAAGTAACTATTGTCCACCAAAGAGTGCTTTATTTTCAAAGGTTGTGTGGTTTGTTTATTTTGAAAAAACTAACTATAAGCAATTAACTTGTTTTTAATAGTAATAGATTTTTAGTTTTCACAACCAATGGCTCTTTTAACTAGTTGTAATTGCTTTAAATCTGGTATGATTTTAAGGGGGAGGAAAAACAGATTACCATTTGAAGCAGTGCTGTCATACTGAAATGTCATTACTGTTTCTTTTCCTATCTTCAAGTCTTTTAGGAGAAACTTTAGATTACCATATCTAAAAGGTAAGAATTTTTCCCGGATTTTATTGGTACACTTGATAACATGTGGATGTCGCTGTTTTTTAGCTTTGAGACACTTAATGCGTGCAGCACACAAAAAAGGGAAGTTAAGCTTGCTGTACAACTGAGATCGGTAGTGGAACTCGGGGGCAGGTATAGTTTTTAACATCTAATTAACACTTTAAAAACTACAGCTTACCTCTGTTAAAAAGCAGTGTAATTTTTAGAGGAATCTGTCTGAGACTGAAATTTTCATCCACTACAAGACTGTTTTCAAACACTGGCAGCGTTTTTTCCCTACCACTTCTCACATTATGAAATCTCAAAGCTGGTTTTGCAGTGATGTACCCTTGTCTGCCAACTGAAGTTTATAGCTGCATATCCCTCAGATGAGGACTGTTACCACATAGCCTTAAATATGATACGGTTATCTGTTGATTTAGTGACTCTTACAGTAGGAAGTAGAACAAATGGAGAGATCTGAAATGTTAGCGATGGAATAACTGAAGTTTTTAAAGATACAGATTACCTCTGCAAGGGGGGAGAATTTTCTTTTTATGAATGTAAACGGGTAGGTTCAGTGACTAGTTTCAATCTACATTCTTTTAAATTAAAATTAAGCTTTCTGTTAGTCTGATGATTTTTGAGTGCCAATATGAATAGCCACATACTGGCTTGAAAACATTCTGTGGCAAGAGCATCATGAGTTGGAGGGGAAGCAGAATGTGAAGTGTAAGTAAGCTTACAGGTAGCATCCGTGAATTTGGATCGTCAAAATTTGCAAATATGAATACAAAGAAAACAGAAGAGGCTTGTATTGTGCAGAATAAAGGACCATTGAGGCTCAGACCCCAAATATTTTTTGTTTTCCTCTTAATCTTCACCCTCACCACCATTTTCTTCTAGGTGAAAAAGCACCTAAAAGAGAGGGACAGAATTCACCCTGATACAGTGATTAAAAAAAAAAAAAAAAAGACAAATTTTAAAGTAAGCCACTTGCCCAAAAGCTGAAGTACCAGGTAAGCACAATAGTAGGTATATTGTGCAAATATGAATCCGTGTTTATTTTTGAAGAAAATTCTTATCTTGGAAGGCAGAAGGGATGAAACTAGTGACGTGAGAGGGTGAGAGTCAAAACAAGAAAGATTCAGTAATATTTATTGTGTTTGGCTTTGCCCTTCTCTCAGCTGAGCTTCCTCTTTTAGCGTCTTGTTTTTAACCTAAAAATAGTGACTCTATTTCACACCCCTTTCAAATTCCAAATTGGAATTTGCCTTTTTCAAAGTAACCAGCAGAGCCATTAGCACTTTCAGGTTCATCAGAACTAAATTTGCATAAAACAAGTGCACAAACACACACAATAGCAACTCTAGCTAAACCAAAACTGCATGTTTGGCATGAATGTGTTTCAGGATACCCCTTCCACCACCCATTATTGTAGTGAGAAACACATAAATGTCAAAGGGATTTTACGTTTTAACTCTCCAAACAGCCTTATATGGAAAATTAACTCATTACCTCATTGTGTCCCATCTAATTGTATTGCTTAGTTTGTTCTTCTGAATTTTAGTACTTTGTCTAGCATTGTTATTATACCATACCAAAGCTGTCTTAAGTACAAGAATGAAGAGAGGGCCTGGGTGAGGGAGTCCTTGGTTTCTAAATCTTTTTGGAATTCTGAAGTATTATGTGCCAAAATGGAATGTGTGGTGGCAGCTGCATCACCATTGTACCACAGAGCAGCTGAAGGAAGTTACTTCTGCTGTCGTCAATTAGGAGTTTTTCCTTAGAAATTCTTTCCCCTCTTTCAAACACGTGACAGATGGATTCTCCCTTGATCTCTTATTTAAAGGTATGCAACATGCTCAAAAGCTGTAGTATGTTGGGTCAAATTGCTGGCTTCCATTACAGCATCAATAACTTAATTCAGATGTTAACCCAGACCTTGTCTTTTTGCCTCAGTATGACAACAGAGGAAGTGCTGCTGATTTAAAACAAAAAAAGTAAGATTTGTGGAGACTCATGCGTTAAAATGGGAAAAAAAAAAAGAAAAATGTGATGTTCACCAGTTTGTTGCACTGCAGTTTTTATATTAATGGTTTGCAGACTGTTTGTCTTGCGTAAACTCATGTACAGACTATCAAGATCTAAAATTTCTTGACTAATCAGTACTGTTCATCCTGATTATTTTTAAATTGTATATTTCTAATCATATTTTTTTAACTTGGATTGACAGAATGGGAGTTTATTTTGCTGAAGGTATTTTTAAGATAAAGCTTCATATTATCTTGTAATATTAAGTAGTTCAATATGCATTTGTGTCTCATTTGAAAATACTGCATATTGTATTTGATTTTATACAAAATATTGAATAGTAAGAATTGTAAACATGAATTGTGTAAAATTAAAAATAATAATCACAAGTTTGTTTTCTCACTTTTATTTCCAGCATTCTAAAAAAATTCATCATATCTGTACCACACTGGTTCATATGTGCTCTGAAAAATAATGCAGTAATCTCAGCTGCCTGAAAAACTTCAAGTAAAGCACAAATCCTTAAAACATATACTTTTCTGATTTCAAAAATAGAGAACTTCTGGCTCTACATTTCAGGGGACTCACTTTGGACAATAGTAATTGTATTTGAATTGTTGGGATACTGTTACCCAGTAAAAAACACAGCTGGAGTTCTTCTTAATTTGTTTCCTTCCTCTGTGATCATATAATACTCATTTTTGGAAACAGGCATCATATTAAATACTATATACTTTGATTCTTACCATGAAAGTGAAGGTTTCTCAAATGTAAAAACTAAATTTTCGGGAACACTTCTTTTTGCATTAGGGTTGATGGCGGTATAGTTTAGTCTTTTAAAAAAAAACAATCCAAACACAACAGCAAGAAATATTGACCAACTCGAATACTTCTGATCACCCTTACCTTACCTGCATTAGAAAATGCAACATTTGCACACCCCAAGCAGAGCCTGTTTGACAAGGAAGTAAACTTTCGCTTGCTCAAAAGATACAGCTTTATGGCTGGACAATCTGTGTTCATCTGTTGCAAGGTGATCTTTTCTGAACTTACATGAATGTTTAAACCACCTTTTCCTGACAAACTATTTGTCTGCTGAAGACTGAATGATGGGTTTTGCCTGGGAAAACGGGTTTATGCATGTGGTGCCCAGAAACACAGTTAAGCCCCATCGTATCACTAGCGATGTAAGGGGTACTGGCACTGGGCAGGGGAGGGTGGAGGACTAAAAAATCCTACACAGAACAACTCAACAGTGGCCCAGATCAAATCCATTGACAAGTTGGTGCACTGCAAGAATAATCTGTTTACAGTATTTCTGAATAACTTCGATTTGGCTCTATTTAGTCTTCTTTGCATTACAGTTTCTACACAGCCTATGTGGTAGATAAAAATATACTGTAGCAAAATGGATGTGCTGTTTAGAAATATTCAAGGCTGGTGTTAAAGAGAAACTGCATGCTTTAAAAGCCTAATTCACAGGGAGTTTGTTGAGGGAGAGAGATTTGCTTTTTCTTGCATTTGTGTTTTTGGGGTTGGTTTCACACAGGTGTGTTCCTCACCAGTAAGCCCCTAAAATGGAGTAAGTCTGAGAGGAGATGGGCAAGGGTGATGTACCTGTGAAGCTCAGGGAATGATGCAGGGTGCGATGGACCACAACTGTTGCAAAGACGACTTTATCTCCACACAAATGGGACCGAAGGGTGGACTTTGTTTTAGGTAAACGGCTACCAACAGTTGAGTGGATCAACTGGCGGTGTAAATGTTTCTCCCCAAGTTCTTTAAAGAGAGCGAATGTGTCCCTGAGCTGGCCGGACCAGCATGGGGAGAGTGAATACATGGAGTACAAGCCCCAGACAACTGCCAGAAGAATTTCGAAGAGAGCAGCTGGCTTGAGCTGGCACCAACCCTCCTGTTCCTTCCCAGCGACTGGGGACACCCTGCGTGGTGACAGCAAGGATACCATAGGGACCAGTAATGGGAATCACACCACTATTGTGACTGAACTGTGTATTGCAATTGCTGTATTTTGCAAAGTGTAACTTACCTTTGTGTTGTGTTTTCAGTATACTTTGTTTCACCTTAAATCAGAAATGCCGTGTGACATCAACCATCTTCAAGTAATTTTGGTATTAAGCATGACACCCTCCATCCACAGGGTACCTCCAAGAACCTGGTCCGAGTGTTGGACTGCGACAAGGGGGACTGGGGAGGGCACCTAGAAATGCTGCAAGCAGCTCCGCTCCTGGTCCGTGTCCTCCCTATCAAGCTCTGTCCCAGTCCACAAGGCTGCTGAAGAATCTGTGGCAAAACCAGAGAGCCCAAGCAGCAGCTGCTGTTGTTCATCCCTCAGCCCGGCATGCAGTGGCCCTGCTGCACAGCAGCAGATGCAAAGCACTTCTGTGTCACTTGCACCTCCGACTCCCAGCTCTTCCAAGTATGCCAGTTGCTGCAGACCAGTTACGCCACAAACAGGACGAAGCAGTAAATCCCAAACTCCTTGTGCCCTGACAGGACAGGGGTGCAGACAGGAGGTTACCCTTGGCAGTAACTACTGTTAATGCAGGAAAATCCAAAGTGATGGCTGCCGAGAGCAGGAAGACAGACACTATGCAAATGCTGAAGCAGACCAATTCTCACCATTGTGAGCTTGCACTTACCTCCATCAGTGCTTTGATGCTCTTTTCTTAAGATGGCAGGGCAGTTCCTTGGTATTCTACTCAGTGGAAGGGCTCAGCCTCCTCATTACCCCTCCTTCAAACACACGTTTCTCTCTAGACCCACTTGTGTTTCTTCCCAAGGTTGAGTTCTGCCATTACCAGATTCATCTTTCACTGTTCTTCCCAAAATGTCATGCTCCTAGGACTGAATCTCTACTAGGTACTCACAGCAGGTGACATTTGTCCTGGTGTCATGCTTCTAGGCGCTTTTTGTCCATCCCTTCCACACCAACATCATCTCTATTTTTAAGTGAACTATTATTTAATGTTGGTTTGTTGGGTTTTCTTCCCCCTTATTCGAAGGGTTCCTTCCCTTCCTCCCACTGATCAGACCTTTTCCAGCCCATGGTCTTCTTTCACTTCAGTGGAAGCTTCATTGAAAAGGTTACTAGGTTTTACTTTTCCCACAATAGCTACCAAGGTCCAGAGCCTTTGCTAGAGCCAGGAAAACCTCTGAAAACAACATTCAATCCGTAAGTAACAGAAATATAATCAAGCCACTAACAAGCACAGAATTCCTGTATTATAGTATGTCAACTTATTTTTTCTTGTGCCAGAAGAGAATAAATCTGTACCTTGTTGCTGGTATTTTTACCTTTTAGCAAAGCCACCCTGCTAATTCAATTACATTATGCAAAACTCAGTATCTTTCATTCAAATAGAAACCACTGTACAGACCTAGACAGAGGAGCTACCATTGCTAAACGCAGACAGCAGCTTACCGAGTCCTGTTAACTAGCTGTAAAACATTGTACAGACAACAGAACACGGAATATGGATAGTCACACTGGCTACCCAAACAGGGAGAGCAAAAACTTTATTCAACTCATTAAGCGGCAGTTTGTCTCAAACATAATGCTCCCGTTAAGTGTGATGCAATAGCTAAAGCTGCTCTGAAGACGCAGCTATCTGCAACATTTGTTGCACCACATCTTCAAAACCGCATTTGTTTGCGGACAAATAAAACCCAGCTGAAGATTTAATGTATTTCACATTAAATTCTAAGTAATAGAGCCAAAGTGTAACAGTTGTTACTTCTTCCAAAGACCGAAGGTTTTCCCCCCCTCCAAGCACAAACGGTTCAGTACTTGCCCAGCATGTTAGTGAAAGAGAAAAGCTCTAATGCCATGCCTGTTATTCAGTGACCGAAATGGACTTTTTCTGCAAAGATGGCCATGTTCCACATTCAATTGTTGATCCAGTGACAATGAGTCAGTGTTACATTACTTTCAACACTGCATATATCTGTGTGT
This sequence comes from Aptenodytes patagonicus, assembly GCF_965638725.1. Classification (NCBI taxonomy): domain Eukaryota; kingdom Metazoa; phylum Chordata; class Aves; order Sphenisciformes; family Spheniscidae; genus Aptenodytes; species Aptenodytes patagonicus. Next base: position 47,825,194 of record NC_134982.1, on the reverse strand, counting down.
GAATATATATATTTTTTATGTGGATGTGTGTGTATGTGCAAACGTGCCTGCGACAGCTCTGAAGGGAAAAAGAGATGGCGTGAATATGATGTAAGAATAATCTTAATGACATAGGTGTACTAGGGCTACAGATTTTGGTTCTGGGCCCAAAGACCGTGCATACCGCCAGCCCTGTTTTCACATGAACAAATGCAACCAGAGCTGAAAGCTCATGTCCCATGGGCTCAATTGCCTAATATTCCTATTTATCAACTAAAGCTTTTTACCAGGGCTTTTTACTTCTGAGTCTTTTTAGTTATTCTTTACTACTCTTATGTTAAGCACAGACATTCCTCTCCTCTTTCCTTTAAAGGCACTTTCATAGTAATATACTCCTGCCAATCCTGTATCGGGGCACTACATGTGATTCAAGTGGACTACACAGTATCAACACTATCATACATAAATGACAGTTGTGGAGAGAGGTGAATTCCTTTCTTTGCAATCTTACTGTGATTTACACTGAGTTTTAGATTAAAGCTGAAATGCAGTAGTTTTTCCTAAGCCACTCACCACAGTGATCCTAACAGCAGAGTACCTGGTAGTAGTGCATTAAAGAGTAACATGACTAAGATCTGCAACACGATCTAATCTCTTCCCAAGATGCATGCCATGTTTTGCTAGTGTTTGTGTATATATTTACACCTGCTACCATTTGCTTTACATGAAGGAGTAAAGCTAAACCAGGAGTGACTGTTCGCAGCAGACATGCTTAACAGATACAGCTATTTTGGTACCATAAATATGACAGATGACTGAGATTTAGTAAGTTCTCTTTTCACAGCTAGGCAAAGGAATCGGATCACTGTCAGCACTTACAATTAATCATTTCTTCTCTATACTTAGATACTATCAACTAGAGAAACTCTTAAGCCATATTCAAGCCTGACAGACTGAAAAAGAAAACTGTCACACCTAGCTGCTCTAAGACACATTTGATTTAAGGAGCAGTAACCAACTACACTAAACCTCATACTCAAAGTTTTGGGTTGGGTGGGTTGTGTGTGTATGTGGGTGTTGGTTTTGGTTGGGGTTTTTTATTAAACAGTCTTAAAACCAGCCCACTTTTTTTTTAAACCACAAGTTTTTAAACAACCTGCTGACCAAGTGCTGATTGTAGACACATACTTTGACAAGCCGTTTAAAGCATTCCCCAAAGAACCTATTTGTCATTCTGTTTTGAAAATCAGACCAAAGTTAGAGGAGTAAACAGTAACTTTGCAGCAGCAGGAACTAGACTCAAAAATAAAACAATCCTTTCAGCCTTCCCAGAGAACAGTCAGAACTGAACCAACTGCATTACACAAGATTCAGCCCAGTAGCATAACAAGGTTTCAAGTTTTTAGTAGAAAAAGCAAGGGTTGCTTTTAAGTATTTCACTACTTTCCTTAGCAAAAAGAGGTGTTAGTAAAAGAAGACGCTACACCTTCAAAACAGGACAGAAAATAGAGGTGAGCCTTGCAAAGAAGCTCTCCACACCTATACATATCACTCCTGCAAGCAAAAAAAATATGTAAGATTTCAGACACATTCTTCCCTGTCCACTGGGATAAGGGGAACCAGAACAGAGGAACAAGCAAAAAAAATTGCAAGACCCCCATAGACAAAATCACTTCTGTTCCACAATCATGAAATTGCCATTTTTGGCAGAAACACCCGAACACCTATTAAAAGAGCAGCAGCAGTGATTTCAGGTAGTAGCTTGCTCCTACAAGGTGAAAGAGTCATTTACGTTATTTCATCCAGTTCAGTTACTCAGAAAGCAGCAGCATGGGTTCCTCTAACACCAGCACTTCATTTGCTTTTGCACATTCTTTCTACTACAGGTTGTCAGAGTATCTCTTTGCCACTAAAATGAGCTCCTTGTGGAATCCGAAATCTCATTTTATAGCAAACCGTCATATAAATAATTTAACAATGTAAGAAAAGTCCTTTGGGCAGCACTACTTTGCAGACCATCTGTTTGGAGCATATAGAAAAGAGTCAGTAGTCTTTCTAGGACGATTATATCCTACTTGCGTAAAGCCTTACCACTGAGACAAGAGTTACTTTAAGTTTCTGAATACTCTTAGAGCTTACTCCAAAGCAGAACAGTTTTTTTCTTCAAGTCTCATCCACTATTTGCTCTCAAAGGAGACTGCTTAGAAGTGATACAAAACAAAGTGAGGCAGAGAACAAGGAAAAAAGAAAGGTTTATATTCATCTGCTTTCCTAGTAAGCTGAAAGAATGAGTTCAAGTTGAGCAGGCATTTGAAGACTCCTTTGAGGCTGACAGTTACTTCCAAAGTGTCCAGTGTGGTTGTACTCTCATTTCTTTCCCCCACCACTTCTGGCACCACTTCCTTGTTTCTCTCAGATCCCCGAGAATGGCTCTGAGTGTCCCCTTTGACAGGGAACAAGTTAGGGTATCTGGCTCAAGTGAGGAAGTATATTAAAGCTGCAAGGAAAGCACATCCCACCTAATCTCCAATGTCACACAAAATTCTTGATAAGGCATGAAACATTTTAGTTTGTAGTCGCTCCTGCTAAAATTAAAAGCTTCCTTAACAGTTTAGTTCTGTCTTTAGCTCAAAATTCTTACTTTACTGCACCTTCAACATCTTCAAAGTAGCTGCAGATTATCGCTTGTTACTGAAACAAGACTTACAGTTAGCTATCAATTAAAAGCACCTGCGCTGCCTTAATTTTAAAGATCACTTCTGTTTAGAGAGATGTTCACTGTTTTGGGTGAGTAAGGTCTGCTGTTTAGGTTTGTTTTTTTTTTTTTCCCCAGACTACATCCAAATAGCAAGAGCTTCAGCCTGCTACTCTGACTTGTGAAAATAATATCTCAAACCCAAACCAATGAGCACTTTCCTTTATTTGCCAAACTCTGAAGAACTGCAACTTGTGACTGTGTGAAATATATACTTCGTTCAAAGAAACAGGGAAAGCAGCTTTCAAATGTACAGTGAAATAGAGTCCCAGTTGCGGACCATGTTGTACAGTTTACAATTCACCATGGTGTCATGGAGAACTTGATATAATCTCTATATACACATTTTTAAACACTGTACTCTTGAACTTCATTTGAAGCCTTGTAGTGAAGTACTGTAAGCCTTCACACAGTTTTCACAAATGGAGGCAGACACTGGAACCTGTGACAGGATCCCAGTCCACCGGTATCTCCAGAACACAACTCCATTAGCAGAGGGCTGCAATCATTCCACACCAAACACCCAAACAGCTTTTCCAGCAGAAACAGACTTTCTTTATCCACACCAGCATAAAACTGGTCTCTTCACAGCTACACCAAAGCTACTTTGAGATACCACCATTCATAATGGTTCTTCAAGCTAAAGCTGGAAAATCCTCAGGATCATCAGGATTTGGAGCAACAAGCTGCACCTATAAAGTAAGAAAGGATGCTTTATAAAAATGAATGCATTTCAAAAGCATCTGACAGCTATGTAGATGTACTTTACCCTGAAAAGGGTTCATTCTTCTATTCAAGTTAAATGCTTTGTATCCATCACTATCACAGAAAAGCTAAGCATTTATCTCAGAAGTTATAACTACTGTAATTTCTTCAGTGTGAACGTATTTATAATGCTGATCTACTGCCTGGGGAAGACCAGAAGATCACAAATTCTGCAGCACTGAAGTAAAGAAAAAAAAGTAAAGCAATCTCACCCAAAATACTGTCATTTTTTAGAAGCAGCATTATTATCTTTTTACATTCTAAGTCTACTGCACATATTGTAGTTTTAAACTCTATGCTCTGTTACTATAAAGAGCCTTTTTCATTTAGATGAAACAAATGCAACAAACCACTTCCATATCATTCTTTAAGTTCCCAACCTTAAAGTATTTTATTCATACTAGACAGAAGTAAACTGAGACCTTCAGTTAGTATGAAGAACAAAATGTCATTTTTCAGTGCGCAAATGCCTTTTTTTTTTTTTAAGAGAAAAAGGTCAGTGGAATTTTTTTTTAAAATGGTTATATTGAACACTTGTATCATTCTGTAGGATGCTGTAGGACTCTATCTTCATTTGTAGGATCCCAGATTTACTTATCTCGCGCTCAGTAATCAAAGTACTATTACTGTATTATACTGAATTTTTTTGTAAGGGATATAAGCCTTTAGTCATTTTAATTACTTCCCAATTTACATCAAAACTCACTGCAGAAACAAACCTTCATTGCATCCTTTCCTCTAGTTACCATTACAGCAACTAGTAATCAGACCTTTTGAAATTTTTCTGTTAAGAGTTGTGAGCCTAAACTAGTATTTAATTTTAAGTAACATGATATGGGTCAGGAACTCAAAATAATCAGGCCAACATACTATGCGGCAGGAATTAGAAACAAGGCTGTCACTACAGAAATCAATAACTCCTCACAAAAGGGGGTGGGACACACAAACACACACACCCCCCAACAACCAAAAAAAAAAATCTCTAAGCAAACAACAACAAAACCCATAAAAACCATTACCACTACTTCTGGTTGAGGTCCTGTCTCCTCAACTCGTCTGCCACGACCACGACCACCTCGTGCTCCTCTTGATCCACGGCCAGGGCGAGGAAGACTCCCAAAATTAATATCCAGCTGAGATGTTATGTCATTCACTGGTCTTCGAAAGACATGAGAATCATCTTCAAAGTCTTCTTTTTGCAACTAAAACCAAGATCTGGTTAAAGCCTATGGCTTCCATGTACAACTTTCTGTGTGTCCCCGTCCCCCGTCCCCCCCCCGATACATATACACACACACACACACACACACTTGTATTACTGACTAAGCAGCAGATAAATCAAGATGACATCCGGAATAGAACACAGGCCTTAACTTGCACAGGGTTTTAACAGAGGTGAGGCAACTGTAGCTTCCCAGATGCCTGGGATAGTTCTTTGTTGGCTCAGACTGGCAAGAAAGTCTTCTGCACCAGCTCCGTAACACTGAAGAGGTTATCATCTACAAGGTTTTCTAAGGGACTAGAGAATCAGGCTTAAGCTACTTACTCCTACAATTATCTTGAACTAATGGTTAAAAGGCCAGAGTAAAGCACAGTATTTGGCTACTAACCGATCTATTAGTCTATTTGTCTGCAGCTATGAGATTACTGTTGTTTTAACTCTGTGTATTCCTAGTAGCTAGTGTATGTAAGACTATTTCCCATCATAAGTTTAATGTGCACTGTAGTAATGATAACATACGTGTAAACTCATCCCATACAGTGATGAATCACTTATTTTATTCAATGTCTAATACAGGGATTTGACTTGTCCATGTTAAGCAGTTCCTGTACCTCCTAGTCTATGTTCCTTTTGACAAGGTCCATTGATACTGCCAGCCAAGAAACTTTATGGGCAAAAAGAACAGAAACTTGCATACACACTTTACATACTCTCTTCAGAGCTTGTGAAAGATATTCTCCCCACCCCTACCACCATCTCCCTCAGAGAAGGAAGAGGGGATAATGGCAACTGTGACCACCAAAAGCCATGCGAAAATGGATGCAGGCCACTGCAGTATTAGCCTCTGTCCCTGGAAGCACTCCATGACCTAAAGTGACTAAGGCTTAAAAAGCTGCAAGTTTTGATGTTAATATTATAACTAGACAAAGGATAATATGTGTATTCATACGCGCATGCAGACCTTAAGGAACAGAATTCCATCATGCTAGACTACAAGTATATGCACATACTTCTGTGACCCCCAAAACCTGAAATCTAAGTAAGCAAGAATCTGTGAAAGAAGCCTCCCCTCTCTTCCCCAATCATATCAATAAATTAAAAGTTCTCCCTGAAATGTCAATCCCAGTAATATGGTGGAATAAATTAGGGAAAAGCCCAGGGGAAAGCACATTACTATAGAACAAGCTCTCCAGAGTTACTTCTAAGAAGCAGGACCCTAAAACTGAAAAAGAAAAAAAAAATCATATATTCCAAGTGCACAATGAAAGCTGGGATCCAGCACAGATGAGAAATAGGATACTTGGCATCCAGACTAACAGATACCAAAACCCGAGTTTAATATATACATGCAAGTGTGTACTGGCAAGTAACCTAAACAGGATTCAAAGTTAGGATAAGAAGTGTTCAGCAAATGAAGTTTCTCTAGCAGCTTTACCAGAGATCTACATAGGTGGCAGCAGCAAGGTCACAGGTTTTATATTGCTAAGACTGAGCCACAAGGTAGAACAACTTGATATATTATGTATTTGCATACAAAATAGGGATGATGATCTGAGAGAAGAAAATGAACAGATGGTAAGTTTAAAGCAAGTTTTGGGGCACATATGTGATTACAGTAACAAAGCTTACTGATTTCTAGTCTGTTCAGATTATACTAAAACTAGTAGAAAAAGAATAGAGACAGTTTCCTAACCCTGGGCATAAAGCAGAGTTTACAGAATTCCTGAGGCAATGCTTACATCATCGCTATATTTTGACTTGTGAATCACCACTGCTTTGGAAGGAACAGTGGATTCTGGCTTCCGGATGTTGAATTCAGGCTTTGGTCGATTCTGTTGCTGAAGATTTTTCCACTCATCTAACGTCATTTCTTGAACTACTTCTTCCATTGGCTCTCCTTCAGCAACTCTAAAGGTTTATAGTTGTAAAGTAAAAACCATTAGCTTGCAACACGCCAGGATGAACAAGAACACTAATCTCTAAAGCAAGGATACTAAACAAAACATTTGGCATGTTTCTCACCAAATTACTATCCTCGATTTCCCTTACTCCCCACAGTAACTTGATGTGCAAGTTTTACATTAGTGCAAGGTGGAAAATATACTTATGGCCTATTTGAAATTAGTTGTATGAACAAATGCTGTCTCCAGCCTCCTGTAGTAAGTTCTACTATTATCCAGTCTCATCGTAAGTTCAAGTACTTCGGATTCTAAACAGAACCAGTCCGTCATTTGAGCCGGCATATTCTCAACCCTACTGTTTAATAGTGAATCTATTCCTAGCAAATATAGCCATAGTAAAAAAAGCATACCGAGTGGTTTTAGAACATCCCAATTGCATGGTTTTATTGACTCGTACTGCAGGATGACGATATGAGATGGATTCATGTTTCAGTGCAGCTTTCAGTCATCAAAAAGACATGATGATCACACCATGGGATCTTCTAGGTAATTACTAATATTTCCTTTGTTAATTTCACAAGATGCTTCTTTTATTTCTTTTGTCAGATGTAGCAGCACACAAGGAGACAGTATTTATCACCTGGCAAAGCCAGATTGATCCTAGTCCAGTTTTAATTTGTCACAAAGTACAATAACAACGATATGTTCAAGGAAAACATATGGAGTACGATGGAGTCTGCCTTGCATATTTTTGAACAGTAAAGATCGAAGTCCAAGGCTTTATGTCTGCATTCGTAAGACAAGATACATAAGACAAATCTAAAGATTCTCTCATCACTGCTTGACTACTCTTCTGCCACTTTGCTGATGCTAACCAAGACCGACCTGCCTAGGACTAGCAGCTATTAGAGTACACTACAGGTGTACCTAATGATATTTGCAGAAAGCTATTCCCTACTAAGCAGCATCACATGCAGAGAGCACAACTCACTTCATCACCATAACTGTCTGCAGCAGAAACAAGTCAAATACCATGAACTACAGGAAAACCTGCACTGATTACTCCCAGACACTTGACAAACCATTTCTCCCTTCTCCTACACAAAACTGTTAGGCATTGCAATAGCAGTCGAAGTTGGTTAAGTATTTCCCTAACATTGATTTTTCCAGAAAACCTTTTCACTAGGTCCCTTCTAGTAGAACTATGGATTTGTTTTTCCTCACTCAATTGCAGTTCCAAGTCTTCTTCTACCAAATGCTGATGATTTTTCCAATGTAAATATACAATTGATTAGATGCAAGTTCAAAATTTATTTTATCATGGAAAGATGCAGAGTCAAATGACACTGAACTGTGCATTTTGTTTTTGAAGTTGTACAAGCACCCCATCAGAACACACACATTTGTTGGGAGTGTTCTGAATATTTTAGAACCAGCCTAAATAGGAACAGGCCCGCTCCCACTTCCTACTTGATCTTGCAGAGAACCATTCTATTTCTTGCCAGTCAAAATTATACAATACTTTCCTGAAGCACCCAGCATACGACAGGTAGAAGCAGAACCGAACAGTAAGACAGCCCTTAATTTTGGTTCTAGGATCAGCACCGTTTTGAATGCACCTCACAGTAAAAGTACATAAAAAATATGCAAGTCCTGTACTATATGCCTGCCCTCTGACATGCCTTCATGCCCTGTTATTTTGAAAATTCCAGCTATATCAATCAGAATTTAAAGGTTAAAAGACTGGTAAGCAGTTTGTAGTTCCATACTGATTAAGAAGATCTGAAACTATATTAGAAGGACTGTTAAGAAAAAAAGTTAACTGGTTTACTGAGTTAAATAAAAAGTATACTGGCGAAAGATGCAGCTACTTATGGAAAAACACCAACGGATACTATTCCATATATAAGAGCATTAAGAACCAACTGCACCCCAAACATTTCAATTTGTTGTCTTCAAGAGTAAGCAGCCAGATAATTTTTGATCAATTATCTGAAGCTTCAGTTTTGGGAATAGGTGTTGGAAAAAACAAGACTAGTTGCAAGCACCCAGACGAAGAAAAAAAGAGAAAGTAAACTAATAAAAAGGGGGTCTATTAAATTGGTTTCATTTCTTCCTAAGCCACTACCTCAGGACAGAATCAGTAAATTGCATATCTGAAGTTTAGGAAGTCTTTTGTCCTCCTCTCCCATTAAGTTACCACCACATTAGGGAGACATGTTTCAGTCCTTGGCAAGAGCTGTAGAAAGATACAGAACTGGTTGCAACAAGTACTTGAGAAGTAGCTATCAATCTTTCAACTTGCAAAAGAAAAACAAGCATTTGAGTGAAGCTTTAAGGCCAGCTCTGTGTACTTATCCACAGTGTAATACGTAATACATTTAGTGCATTTTCTATGGCACAAAGCTTGCGAAAGAAAAGGGCAATAGCGCAAGTGTTCAAGAATACTGAAGGACTGACCAGTGGTATGAGATGCTAAAGAGACAAAGCAAGTGATTTGAAAACAACCAACTAAAACAACCACCACCAGGAAGTCCCAAGGACAATCAAAAGTACGTACTCTCGGTAAAAGTATCAGCTGCCCAAACAGAAAGAACCACCAGCAAGACAGAAGCTCTTAAGGAGGGTCCCCAACCCCCTGCAAACCATGCAAGAGTACTGCAGGTAACCCAGTCAAGCTGAACTTCAAATCAACAGCATTTGTCCCTTCTGCAACAGTGTACTATTATAAGAAGACACTAAACAGTTCTGTTTGGAACATGTCACTGCTGGTCAGGTGGAACAAGGTCTCAACTGAGTAACGTCTTCTATGTGGGAACAGGTACAAAGTCCAGAATAGAACTGCAAGACAGTTATGAGGTCTAAAATATGTGATCTACATAGGAAGCTTTTAAAGAGATGCTGAGGAGGAAACATACATAATGCTAAAAAAGAAAGCAAATTTTGCATATCCATGATGTTAAGGCAAGACACTCAGGAGAAAAAGAACAAACACGGTAGTTTCTATTTTCAAAGTATTGGAAAGACCATCAAGGGACATTGAAATCTCTATCGGTAGAGGACATTAAAATCAACTAGGCAGGTACGAGAAGCAGCACAGGTATGGCTGGTCATGCCTTAGGTCAGCAAGACCCCTTTCAGATCTAAATTTCTATGATCATAGACAACACAAGGTCATTCCACTACACAGCAACTTGACCTCTCAAAAAAGCAATCACAGGTATAAATGTTTGTGTTTTCAACTGCAAAGTACAGTTTGATTTTTAGTCCAAAGGATGGTTTCAACTGCTAGGTTATTAGCAGTACAAATTTGTTTTAGGATGCTGAGAGTCCCAAGGGGAAACACCTCCCATGAGCAAAGCACAGCAACAAGAACCTGCATATCACATTTTGGACAGAGACTTGATTGTAGCAGGTTATTTTGGGCACCAAGCCTGCATGGAAGAGCACTCTGTGCATTACTTTCTACCTTCTAACCTTACGCAGTTTTCGTAACTGCTTGGTGTGCATTTTCATTAATCAAGTTAATAAGCTCCTTGGCACACCAACAATCATGCTTACAAAATATTGCCAGACACCTAAGCATGGCCTCTGGACATGAACAAACTGAGTTCACAATGCAAGTACATACCAAAACACCAAGTGGGAGCCTTCAGTAATGGCTCCTACTACTTCAGTGTTTTCAGTGGATGACCACAACCCTCTAGCTATGCCTTGTTTACTGTGCATACCTTTCTTGCAGGAACTGCTCTACATGAACACATTAATACGCAGAAGAAATGCAAATGGCAAAGAATGGCATTCAGCTCAGTTGTTCAGCTGTTATTTTCATATCGTTAAAAATAACGATAGTGGGTCTTTTTCAGATTCATTTTTGTATTATTCAGCTGCACAAAGCAGCTGATTATTCAACTTTTATCAAGAAATCAATTACATGAATCTTTCCTATTAAAAAAGCATTTACAGGAGCATTACCACCAGCTACAGCAAAATTCAAAGTTAAACAAGGTAAGACCAAGCGGTACCTGTACAAGTTAACTATAGAAGAAAAACACTGAACCAAATACCTATAAAAGATCTGGCCTGGTCTATGGATAGTTTTATGTCACTATTAAAAAAACCAAACCAAAACAAAAACAAAAAAAACCAAGCAAGAGACGTAAACAGCTTAGCAAATGTGAAGACAAATTCTGAAAGCTTCTTATTAAATGACCAGAAGAATACAAAACCAGAAGAAAGTCCTGTGTGAAGAAATGGAAGAAAACCCCACAGAATAAATACTAACTCTGCAAATACCTTTCATAGGAATTGAGTAGACTATGTGTTGTACTGAATAAAAAGAAAAATTTATTCATTTGAATTACCAGTCAACACAAGTGTGTTACATTCTTCAGACTGTGAAGACAAGTTCAACAGACAGCAGCTGTGAGGAAACCTTATGCTGCTGTACTACTTATATATTTTATACTTATTACTTGCAGCAAAAAACCCACAACTATTAGCAGTTGGGATGCTATAAACAGATAGATATTGTTGACACACTCAAGGAAATTTGAAGATATGGAAAGAAATAACCTCATATAGAAGTATTAAAGAAACTCTTGTCCTGCAATACATTGCAAATGGAAGCTCAAGAACAGCAATGGGGACACAGTCCTGAAGGCAAGACCCCGTAAGTTACAGAAGCCCACAGAAGTCTTTCCAGAGTTGCACTGAAATTAGCCAGTACCACACCAGAAAGCTATACATTACCTCCACCCAGACAGATCACTCCCAACTTCCAGGAATACCTTTTTTTTTTTTATTTTAAATGGAAACAGTTACAACAGGAAAGAGAATGAGAGGAGAAACAAACCCAAGTTTTCCATCTCTTCCTCAATACAAGCACACAACTGCAATAAAGCAGTAGAAAAGAAATTGATTCCTTAGAGTCACTGCATTTAAGAGTCAAAATGAGAACAATCATAGCAGGAGCTTAAGCAAACACACCTCCCTACACCCTCAATACTGAGGCTTTAGTGAAAGCAGAAGGTAGCCTAGCTAGAATCTTTTGCTGGTGTATGTATGTTACTTGCCAGAAGACAGCAACTCTGGAGAGCAGGGGCAACCTAAGCATACAAGACCTTAAAATACTTCCTGAAGCCTGAAAACCATATCCCACCAGCTTTTGCTTTTAAATATTAGAAGAGCAACAAAAATAATTCCACCTTGTTAAGGTGTATGCCATACAACCATCCCTAATTACCTAGGCACTATTTGCACAATAGTGCAAATCTTCTATTTTAAAATAGAGTCACCAAGCTGACACTACCCCCAAAGGTAAATGCAATGAGGTATATGTAATTCATATCTTGTAGACAGATTTGTGAGTCTTCAGGACAATATCGACTGCACTGAGAAGAGAACATGATGCAGAATTTTGTACTTGTAGGTTACTTGCATTTTTGAATCTTACGGATTTCAGTGGACTATTCCTAAACGAAGCTTTTTTTAAAAACACAAAGAGCAGTAAAATCTCCAGAAAGGCTCACAGTTTGACCGAATACCTAGTAACCTCTGAGAAAGGGAAAAGAATTGAAGACAACTGGCAGATTCTGTCAGATGCCTTTGCCACTACATATACTTCTCAGGCCTTACACTCTACAAGGAACTGATGTCAGGACACATGTACCAAGAGCTTGAATTGGAGTAGAAACAAATACAAGTCTGAAACAAGTAAAGACACCAGTAGTTGACGAAAAAAGCTGAATAACTGTTCTCATATTTAGCTGATACGGTGCATTTTTGACAGTTTGTCTACACTACCCATATAAGTTAGTCTAGAAACAGTTTTCTGGAAATCCAATCATAGTCATTCAATTTCAGAGACAGATTTTCCCATGTATACACACCTCTAGCTATATATTAAAAGATCGTTTAAAGTTAAAAGAATTAAAGCTATATCAACTCAACTTCTTACAGGGTTATACAACCTGAACATAAAACAGGTTTTATAGTCTAGTCAGCTTTATAATTAAGAAATGAACCAAGGCCACTAATAACTGGAGCTGCATCATTAAGTAAAAAAAGGCTTCATAGAAAGCTAATCTCTCTTTGTAGCAGAAGAGAAGGCTGACATACCGCACTGACCTTCTTTCACTCATTAGGAGATATTCACCATATGCTATTTGATTATTCTTTAAACTTGGACAAGATTGTTCAGTTACTTTTTCTTAAGCCAGTGTTTATTTGCTGTGAAGTCAAGTCTCACTGGACACTGATAAGAATGAAAGCCAGAAGACAAGGGGCAGATTTCTGTCTCAATTTCCCTACTTCTAAGGCTCACCGCAAGACCACTTCCAGCGAGTTTTTCAAGTTCTGCAGAGTCCCTTCATGAATAGATGACAACTGCCTGGTATTAGTGTTTGATGAACACTGACTTAGAGAATTTTATCGTAGTGTATTTTAATTGTGTTTGTACGATTGTGTAGGCACCTTGAATATCTTTTTCTCATGGAGAACTTCAGAAAGCAGGGTAGTTTTTATAAATTAGCCAAGTTAAAAAGGCAACAGACAACATATAGCTCCTCCTTAAATTATCGCCAAGTCTTAGGAATGTAAGCATCACTGGGCAATTAAATGCAATCTGCAGCTGTATAAACCGAGCTTTACTCAGAATTAGGGATGCATTTTCTTGACTCACAAATTTAAAAATAGAAAAGCTTTGTCTATATATGTGCACTAGCAAAACTTCACAGTTCACATTTCAAGTGTGCCTCCCAAAACAAGTATATCAGTAACAGTCAATTGTTTTCTTTGCATTTAGGAAGAAAATATTTTAGTCAGACTATACTTGTTCAGAGGCTCTCCTTCAGATGCCCCTGGCTGCTCAGCTGTTTCTGCTTCTTCCATAGGAGCAGTCTGTTCCATCCCACTAAAACAGTAAACAAAAAAAACACAAAGTCTTCATGAGTCATATTGGAAAAAAAACCTCGGAGATCAATACATCACTTTTTTCCAGAATTCCTTGGGAGGGGAAAAAATAGAGAAGAAAAACTCCAGGATCATAAGCAGAAAGTAGACCTACTAAGTGACTAGTTGAGCGACTAACAAAATGAGAAGTATTAGGAAAATCCGACTTTATGTACTTTTAATCAAAAAAAGTGAAAAGCATGCATGAAGACAAAATAATTAAATCGTGAATACTAATACCAGTACTTAATTAAAGTGTATCACTGATGTTTGGGTTTGCCTTTTTGTTTCTTTTCAACTATTAAAATGGTAAAATTCATACTCCAAGTTCGTATTTTCTGTAACACAGACATTAGTTCACTGGCAAATGAGAGCAGTAGCATACTTACTTTCATTCCACTGGTAGGCATACACATGTAAAATTAACATCTTCTAGCTTTGATGTATCACTGAGCACAATTAAGGCACAGACATGTTTTTAGAATTGTTTAAATAACTCCAATTTAACGTCACTTCTACCACACACACCACGTCAGAAGAAAGCATTGATATCTCATGTTTCTATCATAAGTTCCGATGCTACTGAACTGAAAAAAACCTAACTAAGGAGAATAAATGAGGGATCTTAAATTTCTTGTACTTTACAAAGTTCACACAACCTTCTCTGACATCCTGCAGAAGTTAGTTTTGTGCTTTTGGTCAGATAGTTCTGAGCTGATAGCACAAAACTATGTTAACCTAGCTGATCCTTTGTTTTGAAAAGCCGGAGTACCTAACCAATCTTTTACTTTTAGTATGAAATATTGTAGAAGAGATGAAGTTAGTACAACCTTTCAGAAGAACTTGGAATATCAAGCCCCAAGCCAAAAAAGGCTGTATTTTTCAACCTTTTAGCCAGATTGCCTGAATCCACGATCTAAGTTTTAAAAATAAAATTTTATTTTTAAAACAATTTTGTGAATGAATGTGTACGTGGCCAAAGATGTTTGCTGTAAGTTCAAAGCACTGCCTTTTGTCTGTCCTTTATCAGCCTTCAATTAAAGAGTTCTAGATGCATATAAGAACAAAGCTACTGGAAAGAGCACCATATTGCTAGGTGCAAAGAATGGACAAAAGCTGACATTTCCAGTGAGCTTTTTGCAAATCTGAACAGAAACCAGAGAAATACAGAATTTAATTGAAAATTCCCAATTTTTTTTTTTAATCTAACCATTAATAAGCCATCACATTCTGTTACTGATCCTCCTGTGCACTTTTAAATCTATTTCAGTGCTACAGTCATCTAAGTATTACCTCCAGAGCCACACTGAGTTGTATTACAGCTTTGCAATTTAGAAATTATACATAAAACTTGAGAAAGAGAGACTGGACTTTAAGCCCACTAACAGAATTTCAATCGACATTTTGTAGTAATGCCATTAAGAGTCCCACTTACTTGACTATTGAGAAAAGCCGTAACTTATTTCAGTTAAAAGACAACTTGGCCCCAGTCAAAAGATTTTGGCAGTCTTAACTGAAGAAACATCACCATGCCTTTGCCACAATTTAATCTCACCAACATGAAGGAGATGAGTTCAGAAAACTGTAAAACTATGTTCATCATAACATTAATAGAAAGCAAGGCTTATAAAGCTCAGAACGGACATGAAACTGATGAACAGAAAATTATGATCTAAGGTGGGCCACAGAAAATGATGATCTATGGTGGGCACAGGTATATGTTGTACCTTGTATCACCTTTAACTGTTCCCCAGTTGCGAGCCCCACCTCCACCCTTTTTGTCATCTGCTTTCATTCCTCTAGAAAAAGAAACAGGGTTCTGTGAGTTTAGGATATTTTTTTCATTAGGACCTCAAACTAAAACCAGTATTGACTTTTTGCCAGCCAACTTGGATATAGAAGAAAGGAACAGAATACTTAAGAGATACCACTACAGTGCTGACTATTGTTTACTTGTACACCAAGTAAGCAGCAGCACACAGAACACTTACATTTTATCATTCCCACTTTGTCTTTCAAATTCCCGTTTTCCTCTTTGTTCAAAGCCATCAAAACTTCTATTTATTCCACCACCTCTTCCTCTACCTCGCATTCCACCTCTTCCTCCGCCACGACCTCTTATTGGCCTTTCACGGTCTAATCTTTCAATTGGTCTAAAAAGAAGATTTCTAGTCAGATTTTTGTTCCTACAGAGCAGTTAACAAGGAGAAAAAAAACTTGTATGGTTGTATTTGTGCAGCTGTGAGAGGCATCAGTATATGAAAGCTACTGTACAATTTTTAGAGTGCATCTTTATACACCACACAGTACAGTTGTATTAGTTTTGTCATTAAAAATGGGCATAAACTGAACTCAGGGGGAATTATTACAGATAACAGGAATAGAAAGTTCAGGTGTTTATTGATAACACTGAAAACTTTACAGAAGTTAAATACACCACTATAAAACTGTCAAATCTTCAGCAACTTTATGAGGCAATAACTCCACTGTCTAAACCCAGATTTATATGCAACTGCTAAAAATTTCAGGGAACTTACTAAATCCCAACTATTGTGATGTAAAGTAAGCACAGCCATGCTCTCAAGCATTAAAGGTTTAGGTGGAATTTTCTAGTACTTACAGAAAAAGCAAAACTGATATGCGTTCCCTGTCCAAGCAGGAAATAGTATGATAAAGGTTTATTTTCAGCTTGAACAGTAAAATCCATTCAGCTTGGAACCTGCACCACATGCTCTGCAAAGCTTGGTATGCAAGCTCAGAAATGAACATTTATGTTGCAGACTAGGGGTTACATTTTCAGATCTTTACACTTTTCAGTTTCGCCTTATATTTCTAAGATTTAACAAAACCGCTCCAAATCAGTCTGCAAGGAAGCTGAAATTACAGCTCTGACATGCATGAACTAAGTCATCTTGCAACAAACCTACACGCTAATAATGCCACAATGCCTTCAAATCACGTCTGGCTACTAGATCTGTTCTAAGAAGGTTAAGCCTTCCCCTTCCCACCCCTGTGCAGATTCTCTGTGAGGCACCTTACTTCTCCCTATATGATACATACCTTTCCACCGTGAATTCTGCTTGTCTTTCTGTCTCATAGGAACGGTATTCCCTGAAAGATGGTCTCCATTCAGTTTTGTCTTGTTTCACCTCTGCTCCTCTGTTATTGAATCCTTGCTGTTCTCCCCGCTTAGGTGCTCGCTTCTGGCCTACACACACACACACAGATTACTAACAGTTTAATAACTGAATTGCAGTTACCAAACTACTGACTGAAATGAGTCGATTACACCTTACAGTCTTCTGCTTTACCCTCTTCAATCCCAAGTCCACCAAAATATTAAAAGCATTTACAGTTAATGTTGCCAGACACTGTCTGTTTTAAAGACATCTACTTACTTTCCCTTCTGTATTGATGAACCTGCCTCAGGCAGAAATACTACGGGTGTTGACACAGCTCAGACATTTCCAGAAAAAACAGGCTAAAGAAAAAAATCTCATTTTGCTTGCATTAAGTCACAGAAATGGAGAACAAAAACTATTTCTCTCATGTTCTCTCGAAGATCTTGCTAGTGTACTACAGGACAAGGCAGAGAAGCTTCAATGGAAGACATGAATTGCAAGATGGCTGCAGGAGCAATGAAGGTAAGGGAAACAGGAGGACCGTTAAGAGACAGGCATTAGTTGTTGATCATGAGACAACCCACCTCCTGCCAGATGAGCTGAATTTAGAAGTCTGAGCCTGCACCTCTGCTTTAAGCTCACGGCTATGGTATTCAACAGCCAGAAGAGGGTCACCTCCTTCTATTACAGTTCCATGGAGGAGAGGACCATTCACCAACACTACAAGTCACTGAGTTTAAGTAGCAGAAACCAAAGCAGTAAGTACAAAGGATCCAACACCACTAATTGATTCTAGAATGTCAACATATTCCAAGATAAAACATATTTAAGCTTTTTGGGGTTTTGTTCAGCCGTTGTCGGTGTTAAGGAGGAGCAGGCTGGGCAGCATGAATGCACAGAAATTGTGTATTGTAGGAGAGAATAAACTGAGGTTATCCACTCAACCCATATACATCTAGCATAAGATTAAAGTTCATTATGTGCTTCCTTCCCCATTTTCCCAAATTCTGTGCTCTATTTAGGACAAAGTTCTCCAGAAGCAAGCAACCCTTTTGTCTGCTAGGCCCCTATACTTACACTATTGGCTGAAAAAGGTGTCGGTGCCAGTCAGTCAAGCAAGGAACTACAGAAACACTGCACTCAGACCAATGAAACTGAGCTATTCCTTCCACAAGAAGCACCTGCGCAATGCTGAGCAAGTTACTGAACTCACATTAGCAGACAATGACAGCCCTGGCTACTGTGCCTCTGTTGCTAGCACATAAAGAGAAAAAAGCCCATTCTATGTCACAATATTAAGATACAAATTAATTCAGAAATGCCCATATAAGATGATCTCTGATCAAAGTTTAGGTGGCAAGCATGAAGTCTGTAACATCATCTTTAAAAAGAAAACTTCAGAGAACTATCCACTTGGTGAATAAGGTAGAAGAGTGGTAAATAAAGCCTTTTGCTACGCAGTAAGGACAGCTGTGTCTATACACATAAGCTAGTTTTATTTGTGCTGCAGAAGCAACCCTAGCTTTGGTTTTCTTTAAATGACAAACTACTTGACAGAATATATTCCAGTAATTCTCTCTTCTCAAGATATGGAGTTGCTCGATCCTTAGAGCAGCAAGCGTATTTGTGTCCCAAAAATTATGGTGTAATCTCTGGATAAAGGACAACTTTTGAAATCAGTTTCTGAGTAAGCTTTTCCAACCAGGATGCTTTAATAATAAGCAAAATTATAAAGAATACAGAATTGTACGTGCTGTCGGGAAACATGTCTGCTGTATGCACATCTCAACTACACCACCAACTATACAAATGTTAATTCCAAATTGGAATCTTGCTGTGAAAAAAGTGACTACTCATTTCTGACCTCATTTTTACTTATTTTGTTTGGATCTGAATGCACAACTGCAATACAAGCGTGCATTTTTATTTATTTTTGAGCCTCTCACTGGCTATCAGAAACATCAGTTATTCTAAACAGAGTAACTTGGCAAGAGACCACCTTCCCTATGTACTTAGTATTAACCTCAATTTCACCTTCAGATTCAAAGAGCTCCTTAGAACTAGTAAAGCAAAGCCAAAAAAATGCAAAAGTAATTTTAAAAAGATGGTCTCTGTTACCCAGTACCACTTAGAAGTACTTCAAAAGAAATCTTCTTGCCAGATATGCCAGTGTATTACATGTCACTAGCACTGACCATGCTAGACAAAGCAGTCAGCTCTACTCTAATTTCAGTGCTAGGCTATTTCATTTGGATTCTCACAGGTGGCTATAATTACTGCAGATGGATTTTAAATACTAAAAAGATTATTTGTGGCACTTATTACCTGTATAAAAACATTTTTAACTGGTTTGACAGACATGCAGCAGTGGATTAAAACAGTAGGCAGCAACTACACCTCTCTAGTAAGCCGAGCCACCCTCAGGGCAGAAGCTTGTGACCTGCTTGTGAATCAGTTCAAATACCAGCACAACTTTCAGCTGTGCATATAAGGGCAAACTAAACTGGACCTTGGCAGCAGTGATAGCATAAGCTATCCAATTTTAATACCCTGCCATATGTCTGTCCCAATGCAGACTCATTTTTATTTAAGCAGCTGAAAGGCCACCTACCATTCTGATGCTTAAACTGTTTCAACAGACCCAGCTTTTTTTTTCAGAAGCAGCAGCTGAGTTAATATTAGAGACAGAAGACATCTGTAAATACTAAAATTACCAGGTACTAGAACCAGACATTGCTAAAGAAAAAACCCCAGTTTTACAAGCCATTGTTAAAACTCTAAATCATACAGAGCTAAGGTACTTAAGTAATTTTCACTTTCCCCACAATAATACTTTACTAACAGTATTAGTTTTGTTTATACTGCAGCATTTAGACAGGAAGACTTTCTAGAAAAGTGTTTTTAACAAGCATGTATCACTGAACTTGCAACTGGGAAAGCAGAAATTGTGTTTTTAAGACCTGCATTGCCTGGTTTCCCAGACACTGGATACCTACGTATTAACAGATGGATTTAAAGCAACGCAGCAAAATCTAGCTGCCTTTGCAGTGGTGTTGTCTAGCTCTCACCAAGTTTCTCTATCTATAACATCTGTCCTCAAACAAGTGGGGCTTTTGCTTGGGAAGAGATAGTTTTCTAGGTTTCGTAGACTCTTCACTGGCCCCCACTGAGACAGTGTGCTCTCATCTTTTTTTTTAATTTTTAGTTTTAGGGGAAAAGAAGTTTTTTGTTTAGCAAACCTTGACTTTAGACAAACACCACAAGGAGCCCAGCTTACAACTGCTACCAATGACTACAAGCTAGATTAGAAATCTTGCTCTGTTTCCCCCATTCCCTTATGTAAGGAGCATGGCAGCTGGCATGCCATTCACAGGCTGGGGGAGGTTACTGCTGCAAAGAGCACCAAAACCTTGTATTCTGACCTAAAATCCAGCTGACAACACTGCATCATAGTGTTTTATGAATTCTCACAAGCCTGAGACCAATTCATCCCACCAAAATAGGTGACACTCAAACCCAGTGAGATGATTCCATCAATACTCCACTTCCACAAATGCAGCCTGGGATGAAGAAGTGCCAAACAAAGAGTTACTTCTATTTTGCCCAAGTAGCACACACAGTAACAGAGCAAAGGCAAACTGACTGTAGTTTTGGTTCAGTTAGGATGAACATTAGGGCAACCATAGTAGCCAGATGAAAGACTTGTAGATCTTACAGCATGTATTTGAAGAAAGAAAAAAAGCAACGACAAAATACTTTCCACCTGGCAATCTACCCTTAGAAGTTTTCTGAATCAAAGACTTATGCATTGATTTATGGAGGACAGATCCACAGATGGGCTGCCATGTCTCTACCCAGACTGCTGTCTGAATAGATACATGCTTTGATATATCAACATCACCCTACAGCAAGAAGTGCCACAGGTCAATTATAGTCTCTGTAGAAAAAGCGTTCTTTCTCCTTATTTCACAAAATCTGTCGGAAATTATATCCCTTTATTTCTGTAAAATAAGAAACGAAAAATACTCGTTGCCTTTTCCAAGTCTCACCTGCAGTTCTATATACAGTCCTTTTGTATCCTCAGACACCTCCTCTCAAAACAAGGACCTTAATTTAAATTTCTCCCAATACATAAATCATTCTGTAAATTTCATCATGCATGTCACTCTAATCTGCTTTTTCTAGTTTTAGCATCTTTGAGGTGACCAAAAGAGCTGACACACTTCAAGACGTGGGAAGGTGAGATTCCTTCAAAGGCATAACAATTCCTTTTCTGTTTTCCTTGCTACTGCTACCTCAGTAATTACCAACACTGCTTCTCTCCTAGATGGCAACTGGAAATAGTGCTGCTGTTCTACTCTTAACAGTCCCAATGACTCTCTTTCCTAAACTACAATAGTCTGAATTAGAAAAATCTTTCACCTTGCAGTATAGCTTGCAACGCTGCCCCCGACCTCGATCCCTGTTCTCCCATACGTATTACTTTACACTTACTGATAGTGAATTTCCTCTGACATTTTATAGCTCATTCACAGTATGCAATTTGTGTCATTACCCTGCAACTCTTCTTTTACTGGGCTAAATAACCCTGTACCAGCAAACTTCAGTTATTTATCCCTCCCACAGCTCTTTTAGCACAGACTTCCCACCCACCCACATACACACAAAATAAAAAGTTTAAACTGTGCTTAAAATTTTTCATTTCAGACAAGTTTCAACTGCCTTGTAGATGTTAAAACAAAGCTAGCAGCAGCACAATCAGTGGTCCTAAACTCAAATCTCTCTTTCCGCTTATTCCAAGAGACCCTTCTTTCCTCTGCTTTCAGCTTAACAGCTCATTTTTAAATGAAAAAAATTGGAGCCTCAAGAAACAATTTAATGGGAGTTCACAGGAGATGAAGTACAAAAACCAAACAGGAATACTGCGCCGGTTGGTCTGGAATGAGGGCAAGTGGAGAAATTGTGCTATAATTCAAGGATCTCTATCATTAATTATGGCTGCATGCAAAGACAGTACTTCATTACCATCTCAGTGTCACAGTCATACCTATACATGGACAACTGATCTTCCTTTACAATAAAGCTGCGTAACTAGAAATAGTAAAAGACAGTTCACACTCTCAGGGACTTATTTTGCTATATTTTACAGTATAGCAGATTTAAGACTGCACAAACAATCTTACTTCCTCCCCTTCGCATGTGTGTGTCCATGTGATTTTAATTCCAAACTTCAAACAATTAATTTTGTGAACTAAAGCATGGCTAATTACACAAGTTGCAGAATAATACCACCGTATCCCAACATACAAAAAAAGGCTTCAGCTATTGCATGCAACACACCAAAGAAAGACACATGGAGTTAGACTCTATTCTATGGTATTTTGTTTTCATGTGTACCAGTCTCAATTACAGAATTGCCTACTGCAGCTTTCCTCTGGATGATCCTTATGACTATGTAGCTGAAAGAATGATATCAGAATACATTATTTAAAAATAAGAAAATTGCAGTCAGTGTAAGATAAAATTCCCCAGAAACACTCTGTGCCTTATTAACTTAAAACCACAGCTAAAAACTCAAACACGTAGTATTCAGGAACTACATCTAAATGTTACACGAGTCATCAAATGTACATGAAAGAAGAAAACCTTTTAGAGGTATTAGCAACAAAGGTTTAGAGATTTCAACAGAACAGAGGTTACTACTGCATGATCAACAAATTTAATTTGCCTGGACCGGTAAAGAATGCAAGCTCTGCAACTGGGCCTTTTGAATAAAGAGCTGGCAAATGCAGTTTAGCCACTGTGCTAAGAACGAACTGAATTAACATTAAGTGGTGCAATTAGAAGAGCTGTAATAGTTACAAACAACCTTTACCCAAATCCTCAGCATACAGTCTAAAAATCGCAAAACACCACAGTCAGTAAAAGAGAAGAAAATACATCATTAAGGTCAAAAGTGTAGCTTTTGGTAGGCTATGAAATAGGAGTCCAATTTCTCCTTAAAGAAAGATTAAAAAATATAGTCTCCTTACAGTTGTGTCAATTAATAATAGTTTGGATTCTAAAGGTCAAAGTACTGGATTATCTAGCAAAGTCCTCTTAGGACATTTGTTTCAAATTGAAAAATTCTCCAGAAATTAAGTAAAAACTCCTCTGGAAAAGGCCATGAAGAACTAAGTAAAAAAATGTCGACTTACAGAACTTTGTGAGTAAACCTCCCACTCTAACATCAAAACGTAACAGCGAAAGAAGTCTCTCAGACTACCATAAAACTTCTTATATATTGCAAGATCGAAGACTAGGCTTGCTTCAAGCCTTTCTAAAGGCAAAGACTATTTTGTTCAGATTTAATATGCTCAAGAAATAACACAATAATAAAACAAAAATCATGAAACTTTTAACAACACTTTTTGTAACCCAAACAAGCAAAACACCCCTGTAATTAGATAAAACAGTCTGGAGGGGATCCAAAGGAGGGCCATGAAGATGATGAAAGGGCTAGAGAGCCTGCTCTATGAGGAAAGACTGAAGGAGTCAGGTCTCTTCTCCCTGGAGAAGACAACGCTCAGGGGGGACCACATCAGAGTATTCCAGTACCTGAAGGGCAGCTACAAAGAGGATAGAGGCTCTCTCCTCACAAGGAGCCACATGGAAAAGACAAGGGGCAACAGGTACAAGTTGCACAAGGAGAGGTTTCATCTCAGTATCAGAGAGAAATTGATAACAATCATTCACTGGAACAACCTCCACAGGGATGTGGTGGAGTCCCCATCACTGGAGGTTTTCAAGATGCAATTGTACAGGGTGCTAGATAATCTCATCTAGGCTGCCTTTCCCAGCAAAGGTTGGACCAGACAATCCTTCAAGGTCCCTTCCAACCTGGGCTGTTCTGTGATTATTCTGTGAACACTAGTACAACACAGACTGAATTTTGTCATTTGAACCATACCAGAATCTGATTCAGCTGTTCAGATGGGTCTAGATGCTTCTTTATGGTGTTTAATTCCTAATCAGTGAAATGAAATTAGAGGGACTTATGCCTGAAATTGGGGGGGGAGGGAGGAATCACTACAAAAGACTGGAAACAATTTTTTTTTTTTTTTAAATAAAAGTGTAGTCATCAGTTTCACAATTTAGTAATTTTAATCAATATTATTTATTTCCCCAGGGGTGCACTCTTCTAGCAATGCATCCATCATCAGAAGCTTTATGCCAAATTGAGCTGTTATGAGGACCTTCCCAAGCAGTTACTCATTCTCAACCGTTAAGCTGATAGTCCCCTGAATCTTTTACTGTATCCAGAAGTTTCCTGGTTGAATCCGGTATAACAAAACAACTTTGTACGGCCCAAATAAAAAGCTGCGCTCCCTCTGCCAACAAAAACCTAGATTTTTTTTCCCTCAACCCACCACTTGCTTTGTATTTGTCAGCTATGCCATCACTGTATTTGCCCTAAGTCAGAGCGTGATCTCTGTCCTTCAGAGAAGGCTTGCTCAGACAGCACATCCAAAGGAGGAGCATGTAGACAGGACCAAGTCTCAACTCTCTGCCCTGGTGTAGCATCCTGAGCACTATACATTTACAGTCCTTAGTCCACAATAAGCCCAAGACATAAACATACAGTGCACACAAAATCCAGGATAGCCACTTTCTTTAAAGAAGAAAGTGTGGCATTTTTTAGAGCAAATAACTCTTCTTAAGATAGATGTTAATTCACTTTCACAAAGACGAGCAGTCTTTTCTCCATTTCAGATTAGCAGGAAATTAAAACAAGGTGCACATGCCTAACGTCTCTACATGAGAAACTGGGTTTCTTAATATCAAGGTAGCAGAAAATAGTCAAAGACATTCCACAGGGTCACTGTGTATTACCACAGAATTACACTCGGAACCTGTATGCTTAAGACACCTGCAGACAAGTAGGAGGTAAAGGATGCTCTTCACATACTTCCACACTCCTGGTAGGTTACTGATAACCACCAGTTCTTGTTCAAGAACATTTTCATCAAAACTTGAGACTCTGCTGTTCACGGAACAGGCTCCTTCGCCTTCTGTTGATAACCACAGCAAAGTATTCTTTAAATCAGATAAGCCTGTTACTAGTGTGAGTATTGGTCTTACAGGCAGAGACCTCTGACAAAAATCACATAACAACCACAGAGGAATCTCAAAAGACGAGTTTCATACAACTGTCCAAAGGGGCAGTGACAACTTGTTAAGATCATCCTCTACAAAGATGTTCATTAACTAGTGCATATTTGGCATTGAAAGATTCTCCGCTCCACAAGGTCAAATAATCACTGTTGGAGCAGTGTAAGACTGTAAGTCTAAGCAATAGAATTGGTAGCACTAGCAACGACTTGATGGAGCAGTAACCCCGATTCAAAGGCCACACATTTTTCTAGGGCATTAAAACACACAGTTCAGTTACTGTGAATTTAACAGGAGACTTTATTACAGGAAGAAATTAATATCTCAAGAATAGTTACTGTGTTAAGCTTCATTGCCTGCTACAGGACAATGGGAATTTACAATAACTCAAGAGGGTAAAACCAGAGTCTTCTGCGCAAAGATTCTCAATGTTTGGAAACCATCAGCCAGCTCTCAGATACTTTAGATACTCAAGCCAGCAACCTGAAGCTTAATACCAGGTAAGCAATAACAATCACACTCACAAAAACGCCTCCAAACGCAAGGCGCTATAGCCCAGCAAAGCCTTCAGCTGCAAACAGGACTGTGCCAGACATTCTGATATAGAAGCCAACTGGCTCCCTATTCCCCCAAGCAACGCTTAGCATCAAAACCCAGCAGCTGACAAACAACGTAAACCATTGCTGAACACCGTGCTAAAGAGTTCACCCAGGAAATAAGTTTTTATTCAAAGGCTTGGGCATCAATGCAAGCTTAATGCAAACTAAGCACAGATCCCCAGACACGTTACGACCCCGAAGAAGCTGACATGCCACAAAACTCACAGGTACCAAGAAAACAAGCCTAGAAGCATCAAACACGGAAGGAAAATGGCCAGGGTGACAGGCGATGAAATGCATCAACAGGGATGCTAAACCAGCATGAAAACTACAGATGCTGCAGTGGAAGAGTTAATGCTCTTCCAGTTGTCTCTTAGGACTATTTCTGAAGTTTCCATTTACACGTCCAAAGGCCCGTTCCCCTTCTGAGGCCTCCCGCGTAGGCTGGGAGAGCTCCGGGAGACCGCCTCGGGAGTGTGCCCAGTACGCTGCAGTAACGCTCCGCTTGTCACTTGTTTCTCCAAGGGGACTTTCAGGTATGCATTCGCCACGAGGAAAATACAGTAAACTGGGTTTTCTCAGCCCCGCTTTGACCCTGCTACTAACAAGCGGCTGCACGCCACACCACGGCTGCCAAGAGGCAGGGCAAGCGCGGAGCAGCGGCGAGTCACGCCGCGCTGCAGGGCCCGGGCTGCCCGCACCGCCCCACGTCGCCGGGACTACCCGCAGGGACCTCAATCCTCAGGATAACCGGCTGCCGGGCCGCTCGCCCCGAGCCGCCCGCGGCGCCGGCTGAGGCGCCGCCGCCTCCCCCCCCCGCCTCGCCCCGCCGAGGAGGCGCCGCCGGCGTACCGGGCTGCGGCGGCCCCCCGGGCGCGGGGGGACTCCCGGGCTGCTTGCGCTCCTTCTGGGACTCCCTCTTGCCGCCGCCCGCCCTGCCGCCGGGACCGGCTCTCCTGGCGGCGGCCGCCGCCGCCGCCGCCTCGTCGCGTTTCCTGCGCTGCTGCTGGCGGCGCTCGGCCTCGCGGAGGATGTCGAAGGGGTCCGACTCGTCGTCCAGGAGCTGGTAGAAGCGGTTGGCGACGGCGCAACCGAAGCTCTCCTGCATGACGGCAGCCACCGGGCTGCCCACCGTCCCCTTCATCATCGCCGCGGACGACTCCCCCCCCCCCCCCCGCGCGCTCCCGGCGCTGCGGCGGCGGCCCCCGGGGCTGCCGCTGCGCAGGGCTGAACCAACGCGCACGATGGGGGAGAGCGACAGGGAAACGGCCGCCGCTCCGGCTCAGCAGTACCCAGACCGCCGCACCATTGCCGTTGCCCCGCCCTTCGTCAAGCCGCGGCAGCCAATCGAGCTTCGGAGCTCCGAGCAGCCCCGCAGCCGCCACCTATCAATGCCGCCGGTCCCACCCACGGCCAACACGCGCGAGCAATGCTAAATAATGGCAAGAGCGAGCAACCAATCCCGGTTTTAGGCTCCGCCCCATCCCCGACGTGCGGCTACGGCCACTTAGCGTGCAGCACCAGCACAGTCAATAATGGCCCACTGACCAATGCGGTGTGCTGTTCAGGGCGTTCGACCTGATTAATTATTCATGAGTTATACATTATTCAAGAGCCTCTCCCGCCCGCGCCGGGCTGCCCGCTGCCCGCACGCGGCCATCGCGCGGATGGCGACAGGTGCAGCGGGCCTACAGCCGGGCTGCAGCCGGGCTAGAGCCCGGGCCCCTGCACCGCACTGGCCCATCGGTTCTCTGGACACAGCGATCGTAGGAGGCTGGCAAACGTCCTATTTGTATGCATGTCTGGGTGGACTGTTTGGTAAGAGCTTATAGTCTGATGTCATCACCTGACGGTGTCACCACAGGTCTTTTGATGCAGTCCACGTCCACTAACGAGTGACTTTAGTGGAAGACGGAGCACACTGGACTGGGAGCACCAAGGGCACCTCCGCTTTAGGCGGCCAGCACACTTGCGCAGCGTAGCCTGCTATTCCCACAAAGTTTCTGAATCTCCTGGGCTCTGACATGCTTCAAATTGAAGCAGGAAATTCTAACTCGGCAAAGAGAATATATTACTATTTCTGCACAGTTCTTAAATTGTAAAAAATAGCCATAATTAACAACAAAATAAACATTTCTGAAGATACTTCCATGAATATGATACAGTAATAAATAGTGTATAAGAAATGTTTATCTAGATCAACTGTGTTTGCCTCTGAATAGTTGCTTTATTTTGTAGAAAGATGAAACTACATGTATTTTCAGTGAAAAGGAGGAATTGGAAAGCTACTTTGTCCTGTTCTAGTCTTGAGAAATACATTAGCACCACCACATTACCACAACACATCAACAAAAAAAACCACCAAGTCTTTTGCAGGCCTTTGTGGAGCCTTTTGGTATCAATCGCAGCATCCACACTAGATTTCCTCAACAAACACTGTATCCGGAAAGCTTTTTAGAAATTTTTGAAACATTATTTTTATTGAAAACATTCTACAAGCTTGAATCAAAGCTGCCTGAAGTTATGCTGTATAGGAAAGATGGCAGACGAAAGGGTGTCATTACTGACTTTGTGCTTGCAGCTTTAATAGGCATTTTGAAGGTCATAGTATTTTTGGAGAGGGGCGAATATGAGGAATTCAGAAATACTTCAGCTGTAAGATTAGAGATTCGGTGTTTTGTGGAATCTCGCTTTGTTTTCACGAAGTTTCAAGAGGGACAAAAAAAAATGTAACTTCTCAGAGAGATTCCACAATGATAGCCAAAAATAGTACTAGCTATAAATACATCTTGTATTAGTCTGTATAATTCTATTTTCTAAAATGAATGCAAATCTCTACAAAAAGCTCTTAGTTTTCTGGTGCTCAGAGTTATCAATCAAAACAAAATTTCTGTAATACAGATTTCAAACCGAACTGATTAAAAGTCTTGCATGGCAGATTAAAGTAATCTGTCATCTCTTCATTTGCAGCTTTTCACTATGTGCAATCAGTGTGTGATTGTCAGGTTACATACTTACACAAGCAACAAAGGATGGACAAAGAAAACCTGAATTTTACAGTTGACATGAAACCAAACGTTCAGCCTGGATTTTTACACTGAATAAGTAACAGTGATGGATTTGGTGTGATTACATATTTGCATGCAAAGCCTGAATCTCACATTTGCAGTGCTGAGCACGGGTGCCTAACCTTTCTGACACCAGATTACTCATCTTATTTCAGCCAAGATGAGGGCTACCTGCCAAAGTTGCTCCTCCATCCAGGTTCTCTCCACAAGTGGATTTTTCACATGCGCAGAACAGCAGCCCTACACAAGCTTCCCAAGCAGGCACAGCTACGGAATATGGCATCTTTACCAAAAGACCCCTTGCTTCTTTTTTTTTTAAAGCGCAAAGGTGCCTAATTACAGGAGACAGAGTATTGCAAATGGAGGCTGACGTTCCTCTGACCTTTATGGCTAAGTATTTAATCACCAGCGAGGGGCATCTTGTCCTTGGCCTTTCCTATAGCTACTCTCTCATCCCTGGACATGAATCTCATTCTCTAGTGCCTAAATCTCCTGTCTGGAGTAGAAACGTCCCGAACCCACCGCAGAGCTCAAGGTTCCATTCTGGGGCAGGGCACCCGAACAGGTAGAGAGGGTAACGCTGTGTCACTTAGTGGATCTAGCCATCACATACGTTTTCCAGCAATGTAATTCTACTGTACTCAATTGACTACATGAAATTTTAAGCTGAGCAGTAAAGAGCTACGTCACCGAAGATGGACCTGCTTACGGTAACTACTATTCTTCCATCGCCTTCGCAGGAAGAGATGGGAATTTATCTTTGTTATGGGCATGCTTACCTCATTCTGTTTCCTTCCCTCTGGAATATTCAGTAACTGGCCTCAAGTGAGCTATCAACATAAGCAATTTTATTGTCTTGATATATTGATATAAAGCAAAATTTGGAAAATGTAATAATAAACACTTAAAGATATTATGACTCTTGCTAAGTGATTATATAAATCCATATTACAAGATACAATAAAGTTACTTGCACTGTGGTTAAGTATTTGCTATTGTCTACCTAAAGGCCATCACTGTCTCAAAGTTTTCTGGTTTGAACTTTGGAATATCACTAGAAATGGTTGAAGCATGCTTCAGAGAGACAAAGTACCTTCTTTCCTCTTCATTTATCACATATGTGTGTCCTGTTTCAGTTTGAGAAATACAGCATTTACCCACCTCAGAGAGTTAGCTGTTCTACTTCTTACTTCTGAGTTTATTACCCCCAAACTCCTGAATCGCGATGTCCTTCTTGACTCTAACTAGCCGCACAGAACACAGATACTTTTTCCTTGTTTTCTGTTGAATTCGTGCTCCCTATCCTTTCACTACTTCTGTATTATGTTGTGTGTAATAAAAGGTATGCTTTGTTGTAATAATAAATAGGATTTGATCTGATTGTACGTTGTATAATGTTTCATTATCTTGGTCCTTTACCTCAGAACTTTTTCTTGTTTCTACACTAGCACTAAAATATTCTTTTATACATTAAGCTTGTAGTGTAGCATCAAAATACTATCAAGAGCAAACATATTTAATACTGTTAAGATACTATAGCTCAGATGATTACTTTAGAGCTGTTTTTACATAATGTTACATGAACTATTAGTTTAATACATATGACCATATGTACTGAAAAGCAGTGTGGTTTAAGCCCTTCAGGCCAGGCGCTGTCTGTGTGCATGTTTCCTCTTCCAGTAGCAGGATCTGGACAGAGAGGTCACTTCTACATGAAACACTGTTGTTCAGAGCAGTTAAAATACCAGAAATGGCATCAGCTCACCTCTTCCTTCTCCTGTGCTGCCTCCATTAACAAAGATCTATTATTTGACATTAGAAAAATTTACAAGATACATGCAAAGAAGTTAATCTGCTGCCAGGCCTTTGAATGTCATTACTAAATTTAATGTGTACACTGAGGTGGCATAGGATAAGTAGAGATACTCAGTTACTCGCAATGCATTGCACCATTCGCAATATCTACAATTTTATGTACCAAATCCTAATTAATTCCATCAGTCACTGCGGTTCCTCAGCAGCTACATGTACTACTTGAAGCATCAGTCATGTAGTTCTGGAAAGTTATGAAGGGTATTCACTGCCTGGTTTTGGGATGCAATTATTTTAACACGAGTCATTTTTTTCCCAAATAGATTTTAACGTATCTTTCTGTATTACCACTCCTCTACAACATTGTTCTCTTGCCAGAACTTTCTTCCATGGGCTATTTTTAGGGCTGAAGCTTTTTAAGTGGGTCAGACCTAAGCATGTGGAAACCTGCCTGCTCATTTTGGAAACAGAAGTTACAGGCTGTAGTGTTTTCTTTCTGGTCTGGTAAGCACGGCCTCACCTGCCATAGTAGTGGTAGGCCTTTGACATGTAACACCGAGTTTGAGAAGCTGAGGTATCATTACTACGAACAAGAATTTACCTAAGCAAAAATTAGGGGGTTTTTTAGTTAGTTTAAAAGGATAGTTGTGACAAACTGAACTGTAATTCATAATGAAAGGCCTGCCTATCTCTGGATGGATACTTAATACTGCAGTCCAGTACTACAGTCTCTATGTTGGAAGAACTGGTAGGAGTTTCCCATTACCCAGAGGGGAGTGAGTTAGTAGTCATACACTGCAGATTTGCTCTCCCCTGCACGTTCCTGTCAGCAGTGATGGTGGCTAACTCTTACAAGGCAGCAGTCTATGGCATACAAACTGCAGTGAACAAAGCAGAACAGGGAAAAAAACCTTCATGGTTTTTACAGCTTCATGGCTTCTCTGTGCTCTTGATAATCTTGTCTACAAATTTGGCTATTAATATAAGAAATATCATTTACTTATTCCGCAACCTATAACTAGTCGGTAAAACTCACTGTGACGGCAAGACAGCAAGGCAAAAGTAGCATGTTAAGGTAATGCTACTAGTTAGCTTCAGGCCCACGCCAAGTGCCAGGAAATGTGCTCCTGCTTTAGAACAGTGAGATCTACTGCTTAAAAAATGCAGAAAACTGGCATAAAAAAAATGAAGTACTGCTGTAGCTGATAAAGTGTCCTGGTTTCAGCTGGGACAGAGTTAATTTTCTTCCTAGTAGCTGGTACAGTGCTGTGTTTTGGATTTAGTATGAGAATAATGTTGATAACACACTGATGTTCTAGTTGTTGCTAAGCAGTGTTTATACTAAGTCAAGGACTTTTCAGCTTCCCATACTCTGCCAGAGAAGAGGTGCACAAGAAGGTGGGAGGGAGTATAGCCAGGACAGCTGACCCCAACTGGCCAAAGCAATATTCCATACCATGTGATGTCATGCTCAGTATATAGAATCATAGAATAGTTTGGGTTGGAAGGGACCTCTAAAGGTCACCTAGTCCAACCCCCTGCTGTGGGCAGGGACATCTTCAACTAGATCAGGTTGCTCAGAGCCCCGTCCAACCTGACCTGGAATGTTTCCAGGGATGGGGCATCCACCACCTCTCTGGGCAACCTGTTCTAGTGTTTGACCACCCTCAGCATAAAAAAATTTCTTCCTTATATCTAGTCTAAATCTACCCCCCTTTAGTTTAAAGTCATTCCCCCTTGTCCTGTTGCAACAAGCCCTGCTGAAAAGTCTGCCGCCATCTTTTTTCATAAGCCCCCTCTAAGTACTGATAGGCTGCAATAAGGTCTCCCCAAAGCTGCCTCTTCTCTAGGCTGAACAACCCCAACTCTCTCAGCCTTTCTTCACAGGAGAGGTGTTCCATCCCTCTGATCATTTTCGTGGCCCTCTTCTGGACCTGCTCCAACAGGTCCGTGTCTTTCTTATGCTGAGGGCTCCAGAGCTGGACGCAGCACTCCAGGTGGGGTCTCACCAGAGCAGAGTAGAGGGGCAGAATCCCCTCCCTCGACCTGTTGGCCACGCTCCTTTTGATGCAGCCCAGGATACGATTGGCCTTCTGGGCTGCAAGCGCACATTGCTGGCTCATGACCAGCTTTTCATCCACCAGTACCCCCAAGTCCTTCTTGGCAGGGCTGCTCTCAATCCCTTCATCCCCCAGCCTGGATTGATACTGGGGGTTGCCCCAAGCCAGGTGCAGGACCTTGCACTTGGCCTTGTTAAACCTCATGAGGTTCACACGGGCCCACTTCTCAAGCTTGTCCAGGTCCCTCTGGATGGCATCCCATCCCTCTGGCGTGTAGCCCGCACCACTCAGCTTGGTGTCATCTGCAAATTTGCTGAGGGTGCACTCGATCCCACTATGTCGTTGATGAAGATATTAAACAGTACCAGTCCCAATATGGACCCCTGCAGGACGCCACTTATCACCAACCTCCATCTGGACATTGAGCCGTTGACCGCTCCCCTCTGGATGCGACCATCTAACCAATTCCTCACCCACTGGACAGTCCACCCATCAAATCCATACCTCTTCAGTTTAGAGAGAAGGATGTTGTGGGGGACCATGTCAAAGGCCTTACAGAGGTCCAGATAGATGACAGCTGTAGTCCTTCCCGTGTCCACTGGTGTAGTCACTCCATCATAGAAGGCCACTAGGTTAGTCAGGCAGGACTTGCCCTTGGTGAAGCCATGCTGGCTGTCTCGAATCACCTCCCTGTACTCCATGTGCCTTAGCATAGCTTCCAGGAGGATCTGTTCCATGATCTTGCCAGGCACAGCGGTGAGACTGAGTGGCCTGTAGTTCCCCGGGTCTTCCTTTTTTCCCTTTTTAAAAATGGGGCTTATGTTTCCCCTTTTCCAGTCACTGGGAACTTCACCAGACTGCCACGACTTCTCAAATATGATGGATAGTGGCTTAGCAACTTCATCCGCCAGTTCCTTCAGGACCCGCAGATGGATCTCACTGGGTCCCATGGACTTGTGCACCTTCAGGTGCCTTAGATGGTCTCAAACCTGATGTTCTCCCACAGTGGGCGGCTCTTCATTCTCCCAGTCCCCGCCTTTGCCTTCTGTGGCTTGGGTGATGAGGCTTGAGCACTTGCCAGTGAAGACCGAGGCAAAAAAGTCATTGAGTACCTCCACCTTCTCCATATCCCGGGTAACCAGGTCTCCCATTTCGTTCCGGAGAGGGCCCACATTTTCCCTTGTCTTCCTTTTATCCCTGACGTCCCTATAGAATCTTTTCTTGTTGCCCTTGGTGTCCCTGGCCAGATGTAATTCTATCAGGGCTTTAGCTTTCCTAACCTGATCCCTGGCTGCTCGGACAATTTCTCTGTATTCCTCCCAGGCTACCTGTCCTTGCTTCCACCCTCTGTAGGCTTCCTTTTTGTGTTTGAGTTTGTCCAGGAGCTCCTTGTTCATCCACGCAGGCCTCCTGGCGTTTTTGCCGGACTTCTTCTTTGTTGGGATGCATTGCTCCCGAGCTTGAAGGAGGTGATCCTTGAACATTACCCAGCTTTCTTGGGCCCCTCTTCCCTCCAGGGCTTTGTCCCATGGCACTCTACCAAGCAGATCCCTGAAGAGGCCAAAGTCTGCTCTCCTGAAGTCCAGGGTAGTGAGCTTGCTGTGTGCCCTCCTCGGTGCCCTAAGGATCTTGAACTCCACCATTTCGTGGCCACTGCAGCCCAGGCTGCCCTTGAGCTTCACATTCCCCACCAGCCCCTCCTTGTTGGTGAGAACAAGGTCCAGCATAGCACCTCTCCTCATTGGCTCCTGTACCACTTGGAGAAGGAAGTTATCATCGATGCATTCCAGGAACCTCCCGGATTGCTTATGCCCTGCCGTGTTGTCCCTCCAACAGATGTCGGCGTGGAAGTCCCCCATGAGGACCAGGGCTTGTGAGCATGAGGCTGCTCCTATCCGTCTACAGAGGGCCTCATCCGCTTGGTCTTCCTGGTCAGGTGGCCTGTAGCAGACGCCCACCGTAATGTCACCTGTCCCTGCCTTCCTTTTAATCCTGACCCCCAAGCTCTCGGTCGGCTCCTCATCCACCCCCAGGCAGAGCTCCATGCACTCCAGCTGGTCATTGACATAGAGGGCGACACCCCCTCCTCATCTCCCCTGCCTCTCCTTCCTAAAGAGCCTGTATCCCTCCATCCCAACACTCCCGTCACAGGAGCAATCCCACCACGTCTCCGTGATGCCAATAAGGTCGTAGCCCTGCAGGCGTGTGCACGTCTCTAACTCCTCTTGTTTATTCCCCATGCTACGTGCGTTTGCATAGAGGCATTTAAGTTGGGCCCCCGACGAAGCTGTCTTACTGGCTGGAGTTCCTTTGTGCTGCTCTTCAGGCGCTCTCCTGCTGACCTGTGTTCCTTCTCCAGGCTCTGGGCATCTCTTGCTGGCCCTGGCATCAAACCGGTAGGAGTGGGATGGATTGAGGTTCCCCTCCCCCGGCGAGGACTAAAATCTAAAATCTTTAAAACTAAATCTTTAAATCTAAAATTTAAAATCTTTAAACTAAATCTCTAGTTTAAAGCCCTCTTCACCAGCTTGGCAAGCCTGTGACCGAAGGTGCTCTTCCCCTTCTCTGACAGATGGACCCCGTCAGCCCCCAGCAGACCAGGTTTCTCAAAGCGAGTCCCATGGTCTAAGTAGCCGAACCCCTGGCTGTGGCACCAGTCCCATAACCATTTCTTGACTAGCCAGAGTCAACTGGCCCTTTCAAACCCCTTCCCTTTGAGCGGCAGGATTGATGAAAAGACTACCTGTGCTCCCGAGTCCCTTACCGCCGCTCCCAGGGCTCTGTAGTCCTTATATAAGCTGGGGGGAGCTGGCCGGGGGGCAGCAACTGCTGCTCGGGGACTGGCATCACTCGGTGGGCGCTGAGTGGTCGCCATCACCTCGTTTTTGGGGGTTTCTTTTCCCCCCTTCCTGTGTTTTGTTCCTCTCTCTCGCTCTCATTTTACTTTCCATTACAATATATTATTATTATTATTATTATTATTATTTTGTTTCAAGTATTAAACTGTCTTTATCTCAACCCATGAGTTTTCTCACTTTTGCTTTTCCGATTCTCTCCCCCATCCCACTGGGGCGGGGGGAAAGGGTGAGCGAGCAGCTGTGTGGTGCTCAGCTGCCAACTGGAGTTAAACCACGACATAAAGCTAAAGCCTTTTGAGTTTCAAGTAACCAGATTTCCAAAGGACTCAGTAAATGAGGCACAGTGGCTACTTGCAGATTTAAAAACTGAACATAAAACCTGTTTAATGTTTTTACCAGCTAAAGCCAGATCAGTGTATGCCACCAGATTTCCAAATCATTCCTTGCTACCACCAAATCTTTCACAGATCAGCCACATGCCTCTTACTCACATAGATGAGTTAAAGCCGACACAAATCCCAATTTCCTGGGAGCCTTGCACCCAAGCCGACCTGCAGACTCCCTGCAGGCAGCCGTTTGTGCTAACGGGCCGCAGGAGTCGCCTGGGTCTGTTTCAAAGGATGTAGGCTGGAAATCCAGATTTTAAGATACCATTTTAGTAATCGCAGTATGAATACCTGAACAGCTGTATCAGATTGGGAGGGGGAAAACAAAAAAGCCGCCCCTCAAACGGTAATATACTGAAATTGGTAACCTGCACGAACTTTTAATATCGCGTGCCTGAAGAACCTCCTACAATTCCCGACTCTCGGCCCGCGTGAGCCGGGAAGGCGGCTGCGGCCCGGGACAGCCCCCGCAGCCGTTCGGCACATCTCCTACCCACTCCTTACGCTCCCGGGACCGGCGCCCGTTGCTCTGCAGCAACGCGGCGGCGGTACCGGTCGGGCCGCCCGGCCGGACAGCCCTGCTACCGGCGACTAACGTCTGCGGGGGGCACAGCCCGGGCCCCGCGCCCCTTACCATCGCGGGGGGCCGCTGCTGGAAGGGGCGTCTCTCCACGAGCCCCCGCCAGCGCCCCGCAACGGCCATAACGGCCGCGCCCCCTCACGGGGGAACCCTCCCTGCCGGCAAGCGCGCTCCCGGCTCGGCCCGTCGCCGAGGGCAGAGCCGCGGCGGGGGCAGAGGCAGGGAAAGGGCTTCCCCCGCCGCAGGAAAGCGAAGCCGCCGAGGGCGGCCCAGCGCCGTGGCGGGCAGCGCCGCCCCGCCCGGCGGCCCCTCTAAACCGCGCACGTGACGCGCCGCCGCGGCGGCGATTGGCCCAGGCAGCCCGACCGCCGCCAGCGCGCGCCAAGCCTGCCCGGGCGCGCCAGCCCCGCCTCCTCCCCTCCCCCCCCCTCCCCCAGCCGCCGCGCCGGCCCAATCGGCGTCTCCTCCGAGGCAGGGAGCCGCGGCGGGGCGGGGCGCGCGAGCTCACTCAGTTTCGAATTCCGCCGGTGAGCCGGGAGCCTGTCCAATAGGGCGGCAGAAGGGAAGCCGCGTCGCGCTCGGACCCCGCCCCCGGGGGCGGGGCCGCTGACTTCTCCGCCTAGCGGTTGGTCGGCGGGCACCGCCGCTCCGTGACGCTCGCGCCGGGTTGGGTGATTGGTTACGCCCAGGCGCGAAATGTAACGCGGGAAAATCTGGAGCTCGGGCCGGGCTGTGGGCGCGGAGGGGTCGCGGCGGCTCCTCCTCAGGCATCGCGGGGACCGGGGCTGCCAGCGGGGCCGGCGCCGCTTCGGAAAGGTGCGGGGAGGCTGCGGTTGCTTCATCCCGGCCGTTGCTATGGCCGGGGGCCGCCGCTGACTTTGCGGATCCGCTCGGGGGTGGCCGCGAAGGGGGGAGGCACCGAGACCCCGCCGGGAGCCGCCGTCTCCGGCGATGAGCGGCTGAGGCGGGCCCCGGTGGCGACAGGTGGCGGCGGCCGCGGGACCTCCGTGCCGCTCCACACACCCCCCCCCCGCCCCATCCCGGGACGCGGGTTCGGACAGCGGGGCTGAGCCGCCGCGGAGCGGCCCCGCTCCCTCACCCCCCTTCCCGCGCCGGTGCCCGCGGGGGGTCGGCGATGGCGGAGCGGATGCCGCCGGGCCCTCCGGTGATTTTTTGCCAGGACTCCCCGAAGCGCGTCCTGGTTTCCGTTATCAAAACCACCCCGATCAAACCCTCGCGGGGGGGCGGCGAGGAGCCGGCGCCCGCCCCGCCCGTCCCCACCAGCCCCGGCTTCAGCGACTTCATGGTCTACCCCTGGCGCTGGGGCGAGAACGCCCACAACGTGACCCTCAGCCCCGGCGGCCCCGCCGTCCCCTCGGCCCTCCCGCCGCCCCGCGGGGGAGCGGGCAGAGCCCCCGCCGGGGACGAGGAGGAGGCGGGGAGCCCGGGCGGCGGCGGCGGCAGGCACCGGCACCTGAAGGTGAGTGCGGGGCCGGGCCGGGGCGGGGCGGCGGCTACGGGCGGCGGGCGGGCGGCCGGCGGAGTTAAAGGGTGACTCCGCGCGGCGCGCCCCTCCCCCGCCTCCGCCCGGAGATTTAAAGTGAAGTCACTTCCGGCAGCGGCGCGCGCGCCCCGGTGCCGTCCGGCGGGGGGGGCGGGGAAGAAGGCGCGGCGGTGAGCCGGGAGCCGCCCTGCAGTCGGAGCGGTGCTGGCGGGGCTCCTGCCCCTCCTCCCTCCGTTAATTAAAGAAAAAAGAAGCAACTAAAGTAAAAAAAAAAAAAAAAAAAAAAAAAAAAAGGGGGGAGGGGGGCGGCAAAAAAAAAGTTGTCTTCTATTTTGTCAGTTCCGCCCCATTTCACTGGGCGCACGCCAGAGCGCTGGCGGTGCCTAACGTTTCCCCACCTGCACCCACCGGCCGTAGCCTCGCTGTTAGGAGCGAGTTAAGTGAGGGCTTGGCACCCTCTGGTTTGGTTAACGGCTAAATCGCTATCGCCATCGCGGCACCGGTCACGGCACCGGTCCTGGGTCGCACCCGTGACTTAAAAGTCACTTCAGGGAAAGTTGTAGGTTTGTTGGCTGGACGGCAGAGGTGGGAACGCGCGGGATTTCAGTTTGGTAATTACTTCAATGCAGGATGGGATAAGGCGTGGCCGGCCGAGAGCAGACACTGTCCGTGACCTGATCAATGAAGGAGAGCACTCTTCCAGCAGAATACGTTGCAATATCTGCAACAGGGTCTTCCCACGAGAGAAATCGCTGCAGGCCCACAAACGAACTCATACCGGTGAGTAAAGGGAAGGTGAGAATAGCTGCCATGAGCGGCTTGGGAAGCAGCAGGGAAGGAATTAAAACCCACAAACAAACCACAAAAAAAACCCAACAGACTCGACCTGTTAATATTTTATTGTAACTGTTAAATTAATCATACCTTTCTTCCAATGCTTGTTGGTACAACCAAAGTCTTTGTAACCGTGTTTGTCATGGGAAAGTGTAGCAGCAATTCGGGCTGTAGTAGTATAGGCAAATTGTGTAAATATTTTATCTGCTGCTGTCACAGGCTTACTTTGTAAGAGGGAGAACTTTTCTTGAGCTTGGTGCTCTGTACATGGCAGCACTTTTCATTCTGACTGCCTCTTCTCTGTGATTTGTTTCCTTCTTGCTGGTGTATCTTTCACACACTCTTACAGCTTAGCTGTAAGAGGAGACAGTAACTTAAAAAGTGGCTGGTAACTTGGGCAGTGTAACACCCTAGAAGTGTAGCTTAAATGTTGAGAAAGAGTTCAAATGCTCAAAATTGCTATCCAGTTGTCTCTCCCACCACCTAGAACTCATTTTCTGGGGTGGAGGTGGTCATGCTAATTTACTGAAATGTATGTAGAAGGCAACCTGCAGTTAAGTGAAAATGTAGGATCAACTCACTCCATACCCAGCTGAACTTGAACTGAACAGGAGATGCTGTTCGTTTGTTTGGTTTTTTAAACTAAGCAAACTGTGTGGTTTTTTTCCCTTCACGTTCCAGCAGGACTCTGTATTTGCAATAAAGTGTGAACTAACGTAGCTCACAATACAGACACGACCACCAACACTCCCCCCAAACGTCCAAACCAAACAAACAAAACCCCAGAAAAACCTTGGGCTCCCATGGTCTCTTTTTCTGACTCAAGTCACCAAGACTAATCTAGACACTAATATTAAACAGCAGTTTCCTCATGCTCTTTGGTCAAAAGATGTTTTTATTTCACTTGATTGTGTGGGTGTTGAACTTGTATGAACTACTTAACTGAGCAGAGCTTGCCCTGGTGTTATTCCTCCGACTTAGTAAGTCAGCATCACCCTCGTTTTGTTGTCCTTCCTGAGGCGCAGCGGCATGGCATGCCTTTCCACAGTTGCACACAGTCAGATCCTCTTGAAGGAGGAGATGGACACTCTCTCTGTTCTTCTTGTTGCGATTTGCATGGGAAAGTCTTCCTTGATGACTGGCCTAAGAAAACTTTCTTGGCTTAAGTCTGGAATAAGTTTCTGTTGCAACCTCCATTTATCCATTACAACTTTTCTCAAATAGTCTTCCCTAATGAGATATTTCTACAGCTTTGTATATTACTATACTGTTGACCACAGCTATTTTACCCTAGTTCAGGCTATGTTAAGAATAAAATGTATCTGGTTACAACTTGTATTACATTACTTGTCCATTTACTCATTCCACTCCATATATTTCTTGCTCTGTAGGTGCATAGTTTCATGGGACAAAGCTTATGTAGTACTGTGCAAGAGGCTTAAATCAGAAAATATGGCAAGGAAAAACACAATTTTGTTGTTGTCTCCCCCCCCGGAAGTAATTGTATTATCCAGTAGCATTGAGCATGTACTTCAAAGTAAAGATCTGTTTGGGGTAAAAGTGGATCTCTGCTATTTGGTACACCGGGGCTTTTTAAGTAGGTGCAAGCGTCTGAGCGGGTAAAAGGAGAGCTTGCTTGTGTAAGCCTCAAGCCAGGGACCACCGCTGGATGCTATGACTCTTCTTTTTATATTCAACTTTTGTAAATCTGTTCTGTTATTATTTTTAAGGTGAAAGGCCTTATTTGTGTGACTACCCAGATTGCGGGAAAGCCTTTGTTCAGAGTGGACAGCTCAAAACTCACCAGCGTCTCCACACAGGGGAGAAACCTTTCGTCTGCTCAGAGAATGGTGAGCCGTCAGAGAACGATTTGCAGCTTTCAGAACTAGGGTCAGTCTAGTACTGGCAATGTATGCATGTTCACGTGGCAAAGATCCATAAAAGCTTCGGATTTTAGTTTTGGAGGAGCTTCTAGGAAAGGGAGGAGCCATGCAGTATCTGCATAATCATGCAAATATGTATCTAAGGATTGCATACGTTATTACGTGCCTAGGTTATCAGTAATTCTGTCAGTTGATACCAACGTATAAAACGATGGGGCATGTTATGAACCTTGCAACTAGAGCTTGCCATTTTCAACCAAACGTAGGGTTTTGTGAGTGAGGAAGGTTGGATTCAGCAGCGTCTTCATCCCACAGACATTACGCTTACTGGTTAGTCTGCTGCTTTCTGGTTCTTCATTGTTACTTTGTGTTTTTAAGGCTGTTTAAGCAGATTCACGCATGCAAACCGCCATTGCCCCAAACATCCATACGCCCGACTGAAGAGGGAAGAGCTCACAGACAGGCTGAGTAAGAAGCAGACGGCTGACAATAAAGCTGTGGCTGAGTGGCTAGCAAAGTAAGTTCCCTCATGGTGTCATCTTTCTCTCACTACTTATAAGGTTGGTTTAAGAAAGCATTTTATTCTTGGGGGCAAAAAAACCCCAACAAACCAAAACCAGCTGTTCCTCCAGTACAAATCAGCCTGGCCTTGCTTTTCTTAAACAAGTGCGAACTCCTGGTCAAGACAAAGTTCCTCATGAAAATTCCACCCCGCCCTCCCCCCCCCCCTTAAATGAGTGTCTTTGCTTGATCAACACCTGCTAATACCTTGTTAGTTAGTGCTACAGTCTTGCTGAATTTGCATCTGTATGAGTGGCAGCAATTGTGCATGCTTAGGGAGAAACGCCTGCTGGGAACACCATGTAGAAGAGAAATCTGTCACAGATGTTCGCTTGGGCGCTTTACACTTAAAATTCTGAATAAAGAAGGTTTCTGACTGCTTAAATACTACCATATAAGGGCTGAAAGATAAAGCCAAATGCAGTGCTAGTACTTGGGAGGTTTTTGCCAGCTTTGAATTGTTGGTGTGCGAGTCTGTTGTATGTATTTTAAAAGCATTCCCCACATTTGATTTTGTAGATACTGGGAGACTAGAGAACAGCGTGCTCCTGCTTTGAAAACTAAAACAATCCAGAAAACGGATCAGGAACAGCAGGACCCAATGGAATATCTTCAGTCTGATGAAGAGGATGATGAAGAGAAAAACAGTGCTCATTCAGCTGCTCGCCGCCGCCTCCAGGAACAGCGTGAACGCATGCATGGCGCACTGGCTCTCATTGAGCTTGCAAACCTAGCTGTGGCACCGCTGCGACAGTAGTTAGGAACAGAGTCTGCCTATACAAAATGTACTTCCTGGTGGTACTTAACCAGTTAGATCCTGGGCATAAGCTAAGCACCTTATTTGCTTATCATAGGCTGCTATTCTGTAGAATTTATGAAGAATGTTGTTGCCCCATAACATGGGGTGAGAGAATTGCACTTTTTGTAGGGTAAAAGACAGATGTAAAGTTTCTAAGTATTTTGTAAATACGGGACTGCATAATGCAGGGTTGATAAATTTATGTGTTGTGGGAAGCTAGATTTTGCAAGGTTAACTCATTTATTTGAAGCAGTTGTCACAGGAAGCACTTTCTGAACAAAGTGTTCGCAATTAGCAGAATGGTACACTTGGCCAAAGAAGGCTGACAAAAAGAAAAGTATTTACCTGACTATTTAAGCAAATTTATATTAAGTGGTAGGTGTGAAGATACTGTTAACCAGCAGTGAAACCGTGTTTTTCTAATGTCAGTATATCTCTACCTAGTATCACTGAGGCGGAAGGCAAAGCTTAGTTATCTCAACTTGTAGAGGGGAAGAAACTGCTTCATGCAGGAAACTGTAAGATCGTTCAGGATCTTCACTGTGACTGCTCAAGGTATGAGGCTTGACTTTGCTGTTTTACGTTTTCTGATTCGATTTCAGCAGAATCTCTTGGTAGCACTTGTTATTCCTAACATGTGATGTTAGGAACTTTTGCACATTGTTGGGTTTATCTGAAAATGATTAGTCTTGCAAAGTCTAGACAAAGGCAAAAAAATTGGTAATATTTTTTTCAGGTATTTTTGGACCCTGTAGTGATTTGGCACTTGATTTTGTTAATAAAGGGGGTATTTACAGGGTGGTATGGATTTGTAGTAAACTATTCTAGATCTTCTACTAGCAAACACTAAGTTTTAAAGTATTGCTTTTATATGATTATTAGCAAATAGAAGCCTCTGTACTTTCCATGCATAAAGCCACCTTATTGCTTTACTTCAGGATAACATGCCAATTTTGTGTTCACTAACTGTAGCACAGCTATCAATTAAACACTGCAGAAAAGTATCCACCGTACAACTAGAAAATAGGCTTCCAAAGATAGTTACAAGTGTGTTAACAGTGTGATTTCATGTATTTCCCAAATAAGTGAAGTTACAGAACGCTGCCTAGTACTCAGATGCTGATATAAAATGTTTAGCAGGCTATCTTGTCACTTCATGAGTGTTGTATACTTTCAAATAGCATTGTCTCATGGTGGTCTTTTTCTGTATTTTGCTTTGAAGGCAACCAGAGATTCCTAATATGCTAAAGAAAATTTGTTTTCAGATTGGACTTTTTGTTGTGTGGATTTGTTTGTTTTTTGTTAAGCTACTGCTTTAGGGGATATTAATAATTTGTATTTACTGAACTCCTTCCTGTCATTGAAGGTCAGGAAGTTCAGATGAGGGAAGCCACTTTCCCTCTCACTTAAACATGAGGAAGAAATCATTTGATCAATCACTTGATATAGACTGACCAGATGTGTACAGCTGTTCCAGAAAAGTAGCGTGATTTTACACCAGAAGCTACAAGTGTTGGATTATGTTCTCTGATAATTGATAACCTGTTGTGGTTGAAAATCTCATTAACCCAGTTTGTTTAAATCATGTATTGATGCACTTAAGAGTAATTGAATTATTAAAACAAACAAAAAAACACTTTCATTGAATGCACCAGTGATACGGTTTAACTTTTGCTTTCAGCTCCTAAACTTAGCTGACATCAGGCTCATTTGGTTTTGTTTTAAGTCTTTTAGGCTTAAAAATATGAAACACTGTAGTCGTTCTAGGCTTCTTAGCCTATGTAAAACTGGTAATTTGCGTATGTAGGTTTGGAGTTTCTCAAATAAGTTACATGGTTTTGGCTGTTCAGTTGACTGCATGCAAATAGTCTGATCCCAAAATGAGCCCTGAGCGTAAATCTGTTGTACTTCTGAGTCATAACTCAGAATTGCTCCTGAGCAGTATTTCACAGGGCACAAGACTAATTACCAGCCAGTTGCAGACTGGAGTTGACACTTAATTCATTAGGATTGTTTTGGGGTTTTTTTAAAATTTTTTTTTTCCCAGTCAGCTGTAATGCTTCGGGCAAGCCACAGAGTATTTCTTCAAGTATGACAAGTACAGTGAATTGTACTTGGCTGTAGACAAAGTTCAGACAGCTGAAGCAGTTTTGTGTCATGACAAGTTTAGGGTAAAATACTAAGTTAAAAAAAAAATTGAAATGTGGAAGACTGCTTTTTGTTTTATTAAGAAGGGATTACATACAAAAAACCTGAAGT
This sequence comes from Aptenodytes patagonicus, assembly GCF_965638725.1. Lineage (NCBI taxonomy): Eukaryota > Metazoa > Chordata > Aves > Sphenisciformes > Spheniscidae > Aptenodytes > Aptenodytes patagonicus. The sequence goes on along the minus strand of NC_134982.1, from coordinate 47,781,145 downwards.
GTTCGGTGCTTTGAAAGATTAAGTGGTAGTTTGGCATGACCTAACAGCAAAAGAGTGGATGTGCTGTCATTTTAATAGACGCTTTGAATAAAAACTTGGTTTAATTTTCAAGTTTAGTGTGTGCTGTTTGGTAATTGTTCAGTACTCGGGCTCTTCCTCGCTTCTGTAATCCTGTCAGCCTGACTTGTCACAGCGCACAAAGGTGTTTATTTTCCCTGTCTGTTGAAATTTGACACAAGTTAACCACCCAAAGCAATTTTTTTTGAGCTCTTTTTACAGTTTGACAAACTTGTGGGAATTCCTTTGAAGCCAACTCCAGGCCCGGTGTCCTGCGGCAGCCCTCGCCCCTGCACGGAGGGAGCCAGGGCCTGTGGAAGCCATGCCGGGCTGAGGTGGGCGGCAGCCCTGGCCGGCCGCCTGCCTTCGGGCGGTTTGAACCTCTCCCTTCCCTGAGGGTGAGTGCTGAGGGAAGCCGAACTCCTTTCCCGTGAGACGGGTTTGAAAACAAAGCAAGCTGGTGCCGGCCGGCGGCAGAGGGTACCGGTGAGCCTCGGGAGCTGCCCTGCTGGCGTGGCGTCCCCCGTAGGCGGCGGCACGGCGTGTCCCGAGCACCTTCCCTCTCGGCCGAGCCCCGGAAAGCCACGGTGGCGGTCGGCTGGCGCTGCCGGGGACCCGCGGGGCCTGGGCCGGGCCGGGCGGCAGCGCCCCCTGGAGGCGCGGCGCGGCTGCGGGACCCCGCCGGCAGGGCCCCCACGGCCGGGCTCCGCACAGCGGCTCGCCCCGCCCCGCCAGGGGGCGCCCTGCGGCCGCCGCCGGCCCCCCGCCGCTCGGGGCCGAGGCGGGCCGGGCCGAGCCGGGCCGGGCCGGGGAGGAGGGGCGGCGGCCCGGCCGGCCGCAGTCGTGCAGCCCCGGGGTGGGGCCCTGCCCGCCGCCGCTGCTGCTCCTCGCCGTCATGAGCGCCGGGCAGGCCGCGAGGGAGGCGGCGGGCGCCGGCGCGCCCTCTGCGCTGCCCAGGGTGCTCTCAGCCCTCTTCTACGGGACGTGCTCCTTCCTCATCGTGCTGGTCAACAAGGCGCTGCTCAGCGCCTACAGGTGAGGGCCGGCGGCGCGGGCCGGGCCGCGGGAGAGCGGCCGCCGGACAGCGCGGGGCGGCGGGGCCTGTTCGTGCCCTGTCCCGGCCAGGCCATGCCGCGGGCTGGCGGCGGTGCCGCGCTTCTCCCGGCGAGGGCAGGTCGTGCCTCGCTCCCGAAGCGGAGCGGGGCCGCATGGCTCGTCGGGGAAGCGTTTTCATTACCGTTAGTACGACCCAGGGGCGTCCGCGCAGCTCGGGTCCCGGGGCAATCAGCTGGCGCGCCGGCACAGGCCCTTTAACACCGGAGATGTCGGGGAATGCGTTGAGACGGTTTCTCCAGTTTCAGACACGATTTCTGCCCAGCATGTACCGCTTCTGCAGCACCGCCCGATGGCAGAGTCCTTTGCGAGCGTATTTTTGAAACACCCCAGTCTTTTCCTGGAAGGTCTTCCGTTATTCCTGGCGTCGAGGCTGGCGTTTCGCTGGTCGCACCAGCTCAGACACGTCAGGGAAGGAGTGTTTCCCGTAACTGTTCCTGCTAAACAATCTTGTTACCTTCTTGCGAGCATCTTTCCTTTCTGAGGTAGCCAAAACCAGAACGTGAACCTCAGAAAACCTCTTAATCATAAAAACACCGAAGAACTACGTCTATTGACTTGACGGGGGGTCCCATATGGAGTCACTGTCCTGTAGCTGTGATCTTCTCACTGTTAATATTTGCTTAAAAGGTTTGCTCTGGTTTTGCTATGTTTTAGCTCATTATGAACTAACAACAGAAAAGGAAAAATAACCCAACAAAATGAAACGAAAAAAGTAAAAAAAAAAAGGCAAAACTTGCCGTTATTTTCTAACATGCAGTGCTATTTGAACAAGTAAGAGCTGTATATAACATCTCCCAGAAACGATACATGAGGCAAGCTCTGATTTTGTTTTATAGTGGTTTTCGTCATACAGTCTGCAGCTCCCTGTAAGTGCCCTGACCATGAAAGACAATCAAGGACAGCATGCCCATCAGTAAGCCTAAATTTTGTATAAAAAGCTTACAGCAGTGCTGGGAATGTTTAGGGCTCTGCAAAACAAAAAAATCTGTAGAAATCTGTGTAGTACAGATGAGTGAAGTCTTCATATTGGTATTGTGTAGCTCTAAGTACAACACAGTTTAGGTGTCGCATGATTATATGGACAGGACAGGAAGTCCTGTTTCTTCTGCTCTTTTTTTTTCTTCTTTTTTTTCCCTTTAATACCTCTGTTTCCTGGAATCATTTTTGCTACTGTCTGCTCCTAACCCTTTATCTATGTTATGTCTCCGGTATCCATATGGCCTTCCTGCTGGTTCAGAGCATTTCTTTCTTTTGCTAATACTCTGTTGCCATCCCAGTGGTGCTTACTTGAGATGTACATTTCTCAGCACACTGAGTGGTGGTATAGCAGTTCTTGGTGGCTTCTGTGATAAATAGACGCAACCTCAAGGAGCCTTGATAATGGAAAATTACAAAGCTTGTTGAGAACACGGACCCTCCTTAGGCCTTCATTAGTGCAGGTGTGCACAGAGAATGAAGTGGGTTTTATTTAGATTCCTTGGATGCAGATTTGTCTGTGACCATCCCTGACAGTGCAGTCCAGCAAAATGCTGCGTGACTCCTGGGAGACAGCAGGAGCTGTCATGTTCAGGGAGCTCCTTGACACCTAAGGCTTTTGGGCAGAGAGGCTCCAGACACTGCTGGTGATGGCATAAAGCAGCCATCCATCGTAAATTGCTGCTTTGCTTGTGTTTCAGTATGCATACAGGGAATTCGCAGTAACTGCCACACCTTTATTGGTTTTACCTTGATGTAGATTTAGGGGGGAAAATGGAGGGGCTCAGGCTCTTCAGGTGTCCTGCTAAAGTTTCTGCTTTCTTAACATTCAAGTATCCATGCTTTCAGCTAAAGCTAACTGAAGGGCTATGGTAGGAATTTAACCATTTTAGCAGACGATATATGTTTCTACAACATTTACCTAGGTACTTTCTTTTCACAAAAAAATACTGCTAGTGGGTTTGGGCTGTGGAGATAAGCTTCCAAGTTAGGGCAAGTGCAAGAGATTTAACTTACTGTACCATCTCAGGATGTATAGTGTATATGTGAGGCCACTCAAAAAATTAGGCTTTATTAGAGTTCTCCAAGTGTGTTACCTTCACTTACAAATATACCCAAAGCAGTTAGTTCTTTAGAATTGATCAGCTGTGCATATGCTATATTATTTGGACGCAGCTTATGTTTTGCTGCAGAAATAAAATATTAGAACTCCAATAACTGTAGCAGTTCCTGAGCTCTTCCGAACAACTGGCCAGTCATCCACAATCCACATGTCCAGTTGTTGACTTTGGTGCTAAATTTAAACTCTTCTTTTTTTGTTGTTTTGTTTTGCTTGTTTGTTTGTTTTAATTTTTTTCCCCTTTGATATTAAATATCTGTTTATGCTTTTCAGCTTCCCATCACCAATGTTTCTTGGAATTGGACAGGTATGTTCAGAAGTAAAGCACACTAAATGTACTCATTATTTTGTGAGTTAAACTAATGTTAGCATAGAGATGTCTTTTAGGGGGAAATCTCTGTTATACTGCCCTGCTCGTCTTCTGGATTAGATACACCATAAGGAAGAGTGGTTGGTTTTGGTGAGATCAAGGATATTTCAGCTCAAGTCAAAACTATTGCTTGGGAAGAGTCACGTAAAGGACTGGAAATGCCATTTATTTCCCCTGGTAGAGTTCAGTAATTAAGAGATCTGGCCTTCAAAGCTGCCAAGATTTGTTCCAACAAGTGCATAGATCCTATGAGAGTCCTTGAGCATTTGTGGATTATGTGCAGAGACATCGCCTCTATTTGTAGACAAACCGTGTATTTCCTCATAAATCTCTCTGCCTTTCCCAGCAGTTTTCCAGTAGGGCTGCCACACAGTTTTGGTTCTTTGTTGCCTTATTTGCCTGTGGGCAATTTGCAGTACTACAGCGGAAATACGTTTTTTGTTGTTGTTTTTGTTGCTAGTAGGCATCATAGTAAAACCAAAGTTCTAATGCTTGTCTACACGGTCCATAAAGAAGAACCTGTGACTCTGCAGAAGGATGGCTGGGAAAGATGGAGCCTTGAAGCAAGTGTTGTTTAGGCAAATACACTTAAAAGAGAGGATTTATTGTCTGCCAAGGTTACAAGCTAAGGGGTAGTAAGGAAGAGGTGAAAACAGTGTACTGCAGGTCTGATATCTCTGCTCTTTGGTGCTGAAGAGAGTAAAATGTCTTGTAAAGTCTTCGCTGTGTGAGAGGGGGAGAGAAAGAGTTTCACACATCCAGACTGCTCAAGGAACCACACATCACGTTTCAGTGGAAGTCAGAGGCTAGAACATGTGGCAATACTTCAATACTTCATGTTAAGGGCAATGATACGGCCTTGTTTCTTTGCAGAACCTAAGACTCAATGGCATTTCCATTTTTTGTTGACTGATCCTTCCAAGATTTCCGTGAATGGTTTGTAAAGTGCATATAATATGGTATAATGCTTTAGTCTGTAGAACATGACTGCACCCCATTTTCTAGATAGACAATGAACGGATTTTTGTATAAGGAAAATTTAACTTTTTTTTTTTTTTCCTTCCTGGGGCCAGAATTAACTCTTATGATGTGTGATTGCTCAGATACCCTCCTTCATTCTGTCCATGTCTTTATTATTCATTCCTCATGTTGTTAACGGACTGACCAATGCACAACCCCCGTCTCACATTATGAAAAAAGCTGTAGGAGTGATTCTGCAGACTAAACAACACTCTGAGTGAAAATAGCACAATTATTCCGGAATCATCTCCTGGTTTATTTTCTCAGTTCCTTCTCAGCATGCATTGTTTCACAGAGTGCCACTAATTTTCTCAAGCCAGTAAAACATATGTCTATGTTGTACTTTTAAATAAATAGCAGGCAAAATTGTTAAGAATAAAGTTATTTCAGTTTATTCATTGTGTGCTGTGTTGTTCTTTGAAAAGAATACGTAATACCTAGCATTGGTCAAATACATATAAAGATTTGTCTTTGAAGCAGTTCTTTCATTCATACATTACAATTTGCCTCTTACGTGACTTCTTGTTTTTTCTTTCTGTTTAGATGGCAGCGACTATACTTATCTTGTATGTGTCAAAATTAAATAAGATTGTTCACTTCCCCGATTTTGACAAAAGTATACCTGTGAAGGTAAGGATTGATATTAATAAGAAAATGTTACCTCTTGTAATGGCATTCTTTCTTATGGAGACAAGTTATAAAAGAAGAACAGAAAACAATTTTGCATTTGTTTGTCAAATGTGTTTATTTGTATCTTCGTTTCATTTAGTATTGGATTTGATCATTTTAATTTCACTGCAGTATTCTTGCCTTTTGTTTGCAGAGAAATCTGATGCTATTTGGTTATGCAGTGCATGGGAAAGCATGCTATACCTTCATACAGCTGGATGAACTCTTTTAGATTCCTCAAGTATTTTTCTGGATGTATACAACTCCCTGCGGGATCAATGGGAGAATTTTGATCACAGCATGAAAGGCTGTTTGGAAATTTGAATGGGACATGTGATGGAACAGTAGAAAAAGAATATGTGGTAGACCAAAAACCCGAATAACAGTTGATTCCAAATGTAAGATTTATGTTCCATAGGAGGGGCTAACATAGTGCCCACCGAAGATACTGTAGGTAGGGGCTAGCTGCATCATGCAGACCTTAAGCATTTATGGTCTAAAGAGGCAGGACAGAGAGAATACGAGAGAGGATCTTTTATTATCTCAGATTGGGAACTAGGATCTGAAATGACTATAGCAATGATCCTCGTAGATTTTTGCATCTATGTGCAGTGTTGTTGGAGCCTTACTTTGATGCATAAGCCTGTGTATTTATGTCTTGTTGCAAGGTATTGGTCAGTGTTTGCTCAGAGATCCAGAGAGATTTAGCTCCCAGCTCTGCTGCAGAGCCCTGATATCATAGCGTTTCAGGCCAGCATCTTCATTGCAGAATCTTGTCTTACTATCAGTTTGAGGTTTACTACAAGTGTCTCACAGCCATTGGTGAATGCTGAAATCATTGGCATTTCTGCATGTAGAAATCTTGTAGGAATGTCTATAGCATTGATTATGAAATGGACAATCCTTATTTTTTCCAAAACGTGAATGAAGAAGGTTTCCCAGTGGGTAGTTTTGAGTTTGGCATATAATCAACTTGTTCAGACCTCAAGAGGTTTCTTCCCTCTGCACACCTCCAGTCACACTACTCTCCCTCCCTGCTGTGGCCTTCACCTCAAAATCAGTACAAGGGCACTAAAAAATACAGCACCCATTTTCATTGTCCTAGTAATATCTTATCGTTTGGAAGACTTTCCTGGATATGCTGGGAGAGTCAGCATCCAGGACTTGTGTATAGCTTGTAGTGCTGAATTTGACTAGTCACAGTGAATCGTCTGGATTGCTCATTGTTGATTTCTTTACTTTTTAAAGCACCGTTTGATTGACTCTTTATCCTTTTGACAACTTTTGCTTTCATTGACACTAAGATTATCATTGCTTTTCACTCCCAGACTGGTTTATGTTCTCAGTGCTTTCAGCTAGAGTTTTAAAGTAGCAAAGTGCTTATTTTAGTGAGGAAGCTTTGGAGTTCTTGACCCTTTTTAAGTAAATGTTTCATTGATCTCTGCTGTTATGCCGGATGTTGTGATTTTGCCTTTACAATTGATGAAGTTCAGAGGAAAGAGAATGTAATGTCAGCTCAGTCTTCATGCTATGAATGAAGATAGTTTTCTAAATAAAAATCTGCAGAAGAGATAGTGTGTTAGAAAATTTTGCAAGCTTATGCTGACAGGCTGAATATTTATTGTTACTTATACTCCTCTTACTTTATACTCCAGTTTACTTTTACTGTTACCTTCACTTAAAAGTTAACTTTAGTCAACTATAGTTAACTTTTACTGTACTTTTCTCCTCTCTCCTCTGCTGTAAAAGAAAGGCAGAATTTTTAGCATTGATAAAATGCAGCCCACTCCTCTGTATCCTTTTCCAGCGCACCATGCTTTGAGAATACATAGCCTCTAACAAACAGAGTGTCTCCTGAAGCATGTATAGGCACAACAGCAGCACCGTATTACACATGTTAGGGTAGAGGATCTGTTTTGTCTTTCTGCCATTTCAGCTCCGCTTGACTGATAGTGAATGGAACTAGATGTACACACTACCTTTGTCCCCAGTGATTACTTTGGCTGGTTTTAATCTTCTGCAACTTTTCTGTAGTGGGAGAATAACAGCTTTGAACTGCAGCTGAATATTGTGTAGGGATCCCTGACTTCTGGTACATTTCTTAAGGCTCTGAAGTTCTGTTATTGCTTTTCTGTATTGTGTTAGGGCCCATATGTTTCTATGGGAGTCAGCCTCATTATGCTAGAAGCTGGAAATGATAAGTTTAATTTAGCCCTAAATACTTATCTTCCCTTTCTAGTATCTTGCATAGCATAATTTGTTAGGTAGATCTAAAATGACGTGTCTTCCAGGCATACTAATATATGTGGAGTATCTAGAGAAGCATAGCATACTTACAGCTTATGCATTCTTTTATTCTACCTGTTCTCTTGCTTATTTAGTTACTGTTATTAGTATTACTTTTATACCTAAAATTCAAATCTTAGAATGAGTATTAATCTGAGGATTATAGTAATTGAAATTGATTAACATTTACACTAAATGGAGCCTGAGTCTCATTAGAGGTAGATTGTGACTCTTCTAATGAAATCAGTGAAGCTGTGGTTGTGAATGGTCACATGAATGAGAGCTGCAGATCAGTTTGCAGCATAGTTACATTTTTTTTCCTTAAAAAAGCCCTCTCTCTTGCTAAAAGTACATCTGATATTACAGTTATCAAATTCTATCAAATAAAGTTTCTCAACAGTACTTCAAAACATAATAATCTGAGTTGTGCTTTTAATTTTATCACAGTTGTTTCCTCTGCCTCTGATTTATGTTGGAAACCACATAAGTGGATTATCAAGTACCAGCAAACTCAGGTACAGTAAATGGAAGTTATAAGTAGACTGTTTGGATTTTACCCTTTTCTTTTGCGGGGGTAAAAAATAAACACTAAAAAAAAGGCATTGCATAGGGACTTAAATGCATATGGTGTCTGTCTGTCTGTCTAAACCCCTGATACTATTACGAAACTCTTATCCAAACATTCAATCTGTTTACAAGTTGTCTGCTGCTTCTAAGGGGGGCTTAGCTAGGCCTGTACTGACAAAATCACAATGCTCCCTGTGACAGTGAAAGTACTTTCACTTTCCCTTCATACCAAGCGTCCAGCTTTTCCTGGAGTTTGAAAGCTGTAAGAAAGACGTTTTTGAAGGAAGAAGAATATGGGAAAGATTTGTACCATGATGTTGGTGCAGGTTATGTAGGACACACCAAGAAATGGAAAAACTACTGTGTAGTGGGGTGGTGGCGGCGCCGTAGCCCTGCTGAGCACCAAGAGGAGGTTGTGGGGAGGTTGCTAAAGGGCTCACTGGCTCCTGTATGCCTGTAAGCATAGGTCCATGAGAGTTGCTTCCATGCTAGTGCTAAAAAGGTGTAAGCTATGTAGAGGGCCTGCTGTAATAGATTGAATGACCAAATTTTCTATGGAAGAAGAGTGCAGAAGCATGACAGCTGCACCAGGATTGGAGGATACAGTGCTACCATTACGGTGATTTCTTGTATGTTATTACAGGCTCCTGAGGATTTGATAGTAAGCTAAACCAAAACACAGAATTTTGCAGGTTTTCAGCATTTCATAACTTTGAAACATTAAGTGCCTGATTCTGCAGCTCTTTGTTGTACGCATTCAGAAGTTGTTCCACTGAAGTGACCATTCAGGCAGACGTAAGGACTTCGGCAGTACTGTCCCTAGTAGCACTTCAGCCAATGTGAATATGGAAGTCGTTTCAATCCTGTAAAAGTTTGATTAATGGGTTCTTCTTTCCCCTGTTTCCCTAACTGTAATTTTAAAATAAAAAGTTTATTAGGTTATTTTAAATGTAAGTGCACCATCTCCTCCTCCTATGACTGACATAGTTCTTTTAGATTTACTGTTCATAACTGATTTTTGTAACAGAAAAGTAAGAATGGCTGCAGTGTTTCTATCATTAACATTTTGTTACATTGCGTTTTGTTACATTATGTGACATTTGTTTACATTATGGAATTTTCCACCTTGTTTGGGTTGTCTGTAAGGTGTAGATGATCCTATGCATAACTTCAAAATGTCTGTTGTAAAGTGATTAAACTCTGTGTTAGGATTTGTATCATTTATTAATGCATTTGCTAATAGTTATCTTAAACAGAGGATTAATTGGTCCATATGGCCATGCTGTAAGGTTTCCAAAGTGTCAGATGCAAGTGTTTTCTCAAAGTAATCAAAAAGGTTTCCAACTGCATAACTTCGTGTAGACCAACAATATGCTGTTCAAAAGTAGCTGTTTGTTTGGTAGTTGCAGCTGGTCCCATCTTTGATGTTTCTTGTACTTTCTCTGTTTTTTTGTTCTTGCGGATTTATTTTACTTTTTTGAAAGTACAGCTTGTTTACTAAGCATGTTTGCTTTGTATTTTATTTCTGTCATATGTTTTCAGAGACAGGTTTATTGTGTGTCCTTTAAGTTTACAATAAAAATAATTTTTACTTACTCTGCCCGTGAATTCTATAGGAAGAATTATTTCATAGGGGCTATGCTAGGTAGAAAATAGCTTTTATGTTTCATTTCACTGATGCATAGGGGCCTTTTAGAAGGTAGCCAGTTGCATTGTTTTACAAACTGGCAAATCTTGTTATTTTCAATGATTTGGTTATCTAATCTGCATCTAGTGTCAGACTGACTTTTCTTTTATGTATGCTAAGTGGCTGGGAATTTGTTTTGGTTACTTATTGCTGGACTAATGGTTTCATCCTCTGCTTAGTAAAATTGGATAAGAATGAGAACATAAAAATGCTATTAATCTGACGCTGTGCTTGTTGGTTGTTTTGTTTTGTTTTGTTTTTTGACAGTTTGCCGATGTTTACAGTGCTCAGGAAGTTTACCATTCCACTTACTTTACTGCTGGAAATCATCATCCTTGGGTGATCCTTTTTTTTGTTATTTAAGATACCTTCATTTTAGATCATATCAAATGGATTACTTGTGGCATCTCATCAGAATATTGAATCAGTGCTTTTTACTGAGAAATAGAGAAAACCAAAGAAAGTGGTTTTATGTAGCTTTTTTTGAAGACATAGGTACATGCACTTTAGTGAATACAGGAAAAAAAATCATCTTGCTCTCATTTACACAGCTCATTCTCTTGACTGTTGCATGGGACTCAGGTAGGCAGAGCATGACTCAGACACTTCTTTTAGCAGTTACGGTTTGTGTCTTGTCTCGGAGGCCCCTAAGCTACAAACTGCTTCAGACAGATCCTTATGTCTTGAAACAGTGGTGATAGTGTGGCAGTTTGCTTACGTAGAGTAGCTTTCTGAGTCAAGTCTAAAAACGTACCAGTTTAGTGAAGCAAAATGGAATCTAGCAGTGTGCTGTTAGATCATAAAACTCCTTAATTATAGATACGTCAGTTATTTTTAATGAGAAATTAAGAAGTGTATGCTATTGCAGCTTGGGGTCACTAGTTTCAGTTGTACCGATTTGGAAGAACAGGAATATAAATACGTCATACTTTGCCACTGTCATAGTTCTATCAAGATGGCTTGTGCTTAGATAAGGCAAGGTCACAAGGGGAAAAACAGCTTGCTGAAGCTGAAGCCAGGCAACATGAGAGTGATAGTCGGCGGAAAAGCTTTTCAAAAAGCCTCCAAGTAGATTGGCATCTCCTTTTGGCTGAAGCAGCAGTTGATCAATGTGATTCATATTTGGGGATGCTCCAGGATTCTTTTCTAGTTGTAAGTTCTCCCAGGGAAAGCAGAACTTGCTGTCTTCTCCCATTGGCCTGAGGCCTCCCACAAGCAAGTGAGGAAAATGTGAGTCAGTGAGATTGTCATCAGTTCTCAGCTGGACCACAGCAATGTGGTGTATGAGTGCAAACACCATCCTAACCTAAGGGAAGCTTAAGAGCGGAACGCTGTATTCGTACAGACTGTCACAGTGTATTTCCTCAGGGCTGAAAATGAAAGGATTCCAGAGAGTCTATGCTGGCTTACCTCAGGATTTGAAAAGTAGTCAAGGTTTGGGTTGTTACTGTTGTGACTCATTATGATCAAAGGCTAATATATCTAGAGACTGCACACAGCTTTGTTGTTGGGACAGTGGTCTACATCTGTGCTCCTTTGACACACAGGATTTGTCCAAGAGCATTGTATGTTTTGTTTTGATAGATGTTTTCTCACAGGCCAGCTCAGAGCTGGGGGCTGGCCTGAGAGAATAACTGGGAGAATGTCTGTAAGTCACATTGCAGTATGGTGCAAAAATACTTAAGACATTTCTAAATAAACTAATACAGGTATAAGAAGCAGGATAGTTTTATGGTATGCTTTTCCCTGCTCTGTGGCAGTGCTGATGTAGACGTACTGAAGAATATAATAAGCTTCTGTGCTTTCCCCTCCAAGCACAAGGTCTCAGTTTGACTTCAAAATAAGTATCTATTTGAAAAATAGCCCAGATAGTGTGCTGTACAGCGTCTTCCCCAAGAAAGGTGAGATGAAAAACTACACAAGAGATGTGTAGTGATTTTCCTTTATTGGATTACTGGAAGACACTGAAATATGTCCATTATGAGTACCAATACACAGTAAATTACAGTTTGTTCCAGTACTGTTACTTTAAACCTTTAATCTTTACTCTTAAAATTATCTAGTATCAGAATGCTCACAATGCTTTTTCAATCTCTGTTCTCAGGGCCAAAGTCTGACAGCGTGGCACATAGTCAATCACATTTCTTCTCTAAGGTTATCAAGACTATGCCCTCTTGTTAAATGTTCTGCAGTTCCTAATTGCTTTGAAACTTTTCAGGCAGACAGCCATTTAACCTCCTCTTCAAATAATGAAAATGTGAACTGTCTAATTTTTGTCTACAGGAAACGATACCCACTGAGTATTATAGTCAGCGTATTTGCCATCCTTCTTGGGGCTTTCATAGCAGCTGGGTAAGGTTTTAATTTGTTGTACAAAGTCATGTTATGAGAGGAGGGACAACAGGAGGATTTTCTTCCTTGTTAAGTGCCAAGTAAACCTAAGTTTGAGATTAGTTACTCTGAATTAAGCTGATTTGGAAAATCTCTCTACTGACGTCATTGGGAGGTGCAGGAATACAAAAGGAAAAATTGAACTCCAGCTGGAAGTATTTGTGTCTTTCTTTCCCCCCCCCTGGGTTTTTCATGTTTGCAGGATCATAAATGAAGCAAGTTAAAACTGTGTGAGGAATGCTGCTTTTATTTCATAGTATCAGTGTATTTTAATAATCTTAGAAAAATACATTCTTGTTCTGGGTAGAAAGACTGATCTTTTGGTTGTCAAATACTGTTTTGAGTTAGGCAACATCTATTCTTTTAATCACTTTTAGCAAGTTCAAATGTGAGATTAAGTTCACAAAGCACTCGTATGTTAGTCTTCTCTGTTTCTTTTTCTGTTTGGATATTCCTTTACTTAACTGGAAATGTAATGTTATTTTTTGTTTCTTGGCTTTGCTATGTACAAAGGTAAATAATTTCCATGTGATGTGACTCGGATAGAGCCATGTCCTATTAAATGAATTACCCTATATCCATGAGGTAACTAGTCAAAAACAGAAAGGATGACAATATGTCTGGTCTGACTGTAAAAAACAAGTAGTCATACTTTATTCCCTAGCTACTTTTTGTGTTAAAAGAAATAGATAAGTATACTCAGTAATAATTGGACAGCTTGTCAGGACTGAGATGGAATTTTTCACAGAATGAAAACTGAACATTTCCTGCCACTTCCACACTGAGTTCTGGGAACTCTCTGATGACTCATTTGTGAGGGTCCTGTGACTAGAGAAATGTAAAGTAGAAAGAAGGCTTGAAGCAAAACCTGTGACTTGCTGGGGTTCTCAGGATTTGCATTTCCTCATTTATGATACTTCTCTAGGTAAACAGGGTAGTGCAATGCATTGTATACTGTTCGCTTATTTACAATGTAATACTTCTTTCCCAGGTCTGATCTGTCTTTTAATCTGGAGGGCTACACGTTTGTATTGCTAAATGATCTCTTCACAGCAGCAAATGGAGTTTACACAAAGCAGAAAATCGATCCAAAGGTAACTGTGGGGTGATTAGGTTGAATTTAAGGTTATGACAAGATGGTAACAGTGGGTTACTTACTATATTACTTTATGAACATACAATTATGAACTAATAAATAGTTTCATTTGCTTTCATATTTCAGTTGATATATGCATCCTTAATACAGAACACCCTGGGAAAAACTTGTTATTAGTATTTCAAGCCAGGCTTAGATAAACAGTGTATTTCATTTTTTCCCAGGTCTTTTAGGCAGACTTTGTAGTGGCTTTAAAATGTTGGTTTTGGCTAAAAAATAAATACAAACCAAAAGCAAATTGTTTACCTGTAAACCTGATATATATATAGATATAGATATAGATACATATATAAGGAAGGTGACTTTTTGACTGGAAACACACTTCAAGTGAATTTTATGTAAAATAAACTTGTGGGTAGGGACAGAGACCTGACCAGTTTGAGTCAATAACAATACTAAAAGCAGGTCTACACCAAACCGAGGTATGCCAAAGAATTAGGCCATACCTTGATCCATTATACTTTGTGTAAACATTGAGCAGACTGCTCTTCAAATACAGTGCCATGAAAACATACCAAGCCGTAGCAAAAAGCAGTCTTGGAGATGCTGGATAGAGGTTTTGTCACTGACTTTTGTGGGTCAGTCTGTACAGTGGAAATATATATCTTTTAATAATCTCAGGAGTCACATCGAATCCAGACTCCACATTTTTCTTTATGAGCAGCACTTAACGGACTCACAGGTTTCTGCAAAATACAGGGTTTCATTTTAAAGCAAGAGATAAGCTGGTGAGATTTGCTACATAGCATGGCTGAATCTGGAGGAAGGGAAGGCTGCTTTTCATTCCCCTAATCTTCTGCGTTTGTGTCAAGCAAGTTAACCAACAGGATATATGGCATCCCTCAAGTTGCTTGAAGTTACATCGGTTACCAGTGATTACAGATGCTCCATCTAGGAGTCAGGCTTCATTAATTTTCCTGCTATGCTGGCCCCAGGGAGCCACCCTGCCCTATGCTTTTGTGGTTGATTTGCAGTAGATGGAATGGGTAATCCCTTGGCCAGGCAGAGACTTACCTGCAGTCTAACACAAAGCAGTTCTGGACCAGTGCCTTGGGAAATTTCTGACTAGCTGGGTTGTGTAGAAACTTTTCAAGGCATAGCAGAGCAGTAGTATTCTGCTGATCATACAAAGTCACTGAAATGGAAACTCAGGTCAGTACTAAACACTGAATCCAATGATCGCAAGCTTGTATTTTAAATCGAAGTGTATTATGTTTTGTCTGCTCATTGACAATAATGTCAGAAGGATTGCCAGAGTAATATTTAGTATTTTGCTCCCAAATGGCTTGTAATTCCAAACACCACGTTTCATTTTTCACAGGAGTTGGGAAAATATGGTGTCCTTTTCTATAATGCTTGTTTCATGGTGGTTCCAACAGTTATTATTAGCTTTTCTACTGGAGACTTTCATCAGGTAAGGAGCAATATTCCATATCTCAGACTGGTAATGTATTTTGTTCATTTTTTTCAGTTGGGGGGATGGGTGGGTTTTTTTGTTTGTTTTTTTTTTTAAAGAGGTAATCCTACCTCCATGTTAGTGACTAGTATTTGAAATATGTGACTTGGACTTCTTTTCACAGGTAAGAACTTTTATTATTCACTCTGAGGAGAAGATGAAGCTGCGTGATAGCCCTTGTACGAGTCTTTGTTTAAAAACTAATGCATGACTGGGGACTCTCAGCTAGAGCAATTGGTTGGGAATCCAGCTGCACTGTGTGATCTGCCACATGCTCTAAAATGAGATTGCAAATACCAAAACCAGACAATTTCCAGTCCTTCTCTCATTCTGATGCACAGAACAGATTCCTGTTTAGTCTCAGTCTAGTTTAGTAACCTACATTTTACATTCTTATAGAACGACAGCATGACTCTCCATAGCTATTCGTAATACAGTATAATACTGTAGGCAGTATGTCCTGGTACGTAAAGTATCAGACCAGGAGGTTTGTGTTGTTTTTCTGGCTCCCTCACAGACTTGCTGAGTTGTCTTTTTCTTACCAGTAAAATAAGTCTTGAGACTCGTATTCCCTTTTGGAAATATTTGAGATTTGCCACTGGAAATTGTTACAGAGCTTGTGGGTGCCATAAATCATTCCAGTGTCCTTTGTTGTATGTTTTTGTGCCCTGGACTCACATGATTTTGTCATTGTGTTCTTACAAGTCTACTTTAAGTGGAAAAATTGTCATTCCCTGAAAAATGATGGCTTTTGATCTGCTCTGAGTGTGAAATCTCCTCTTGTGACATCAGTCCAGCATGACCTTGTGCCAGTTTATGAAAATGTAGCTGATGCCCTTCTTGGCAGACTTAGGGGAGGCCAAGTTTGTATGGCTGTAAGGTTTCAACTGCTTTCCCAGTAGGCATGGGTGGAGTCATTTTGGGAGAACTGGACAGGGAGATTTACCTTGTTGCTAGATTTATTACATGGGAAAAATAAAGAACGCATTGTGCCCACATGTTGATTTGGCACAAATAATTTAATGCTCAATTACCTGAAAAAAAAAAAAATCAGAGAAATGCATAGTGCCTGTTGTGCATATGCATTGGCTTGGTCACTTAATGTTAAGTCCAGTGAAAAGATGTGGATAACTAGTGTCAACGTGATGCACAGAGATTAAAAAAGGTAGAAGATGGAAAAATACTGATGACAAGTCATCAAATCATTGTAGATAACACCTGTATTTAGCAGATTTTCAGGCCATAGAAGTTGGCTTGCTTTTACCCTAGCAGACTTTTTTGCCTTGATCCATCACAGACAATGCACAGCATGTACCTTTTGCCAGTCAAAGTATCAGTACCCTGTCTATGTGATAGGGAGATTGCTTCTGCTCCTCTAGCTCTTTCTGGAGCGGTAGCTATCACATCTTATAGAGACTGCAGTGTGTGAGTGTCCCAGTTACTCCTCCTTCACCAGCTGGCTGACTAGGAGGACAGGAAAACATGATGCAATGGAAGAGAAATGAAGCCCCAGAATGTCTCTTCGTAATACTTTGCAATCTGTTGTTGCACAGCAGCACAATTCTAGCACGGCAGAGCTGCCCGACATCCCTCTAATCTATTACCTCAGGTGCTGGAGGCTCAGCTAGCCACAGCTCAGCATGGACTAACAGCCTTTACTCTGTTTCTCAGGCATGTGTTCAGCCTTTGCTGAGTTTTGCACTGATACAGGTGGCTTTCCAGATTAAAATGAGGCGTATCCTGGAGTTACTAGAGATGGAAAAGAATCTGTGACGTGTTTCTTAGTGACTGTTGTGTGGCACTGTGTTTTTGTTTGCTGCTTGTCACTAAGGAGCAGACTTCAAAGTGATGATTTAGCCTTTTCCATTGGCCTTTACTGATGAGACACCATTTAGTAATGCTTATTAAATCTTACTTTTGAGCTCAAAAATGCAGACTTGGACCTTGAAAGCTGTTCATGAATGAATCTATGGTATGAAATAGATTTCAAGGAGATTATTTATTTATTTGTTTTTCTCTCTGTCTGATATCAACACTATTTATTATATAATATTAATTACAGTGTTGGTATCTGTATCAATAAATATAAAAATACAGATTCTTTGTATTGTATTTGTATTCATTGCTTGCAGTGTGCAGTTTTATAACTGCACTGCTATGTATGTTACAAGAATGTGTGTAGGTATCATGGGTGCTGTTGTCCTGTTGTCTTTGAAGTTAAATGCATCAAACTGTTTCCAGTAGTAATATAAACATTTTGTAAATAAAATATGAATCAAATACATTTTGTGATTTTGCACATTTTCATATTAACTGTATTTTACATGTGTTTACAGTTGATTATATGGCACATAATTCTTTCTCTCTCTCTCTTTTTTTTGTTAATAGGCAACACATTTCCAGCACTGGACAAATGTTTTATTTGTCTTTCAATTTCTTCTTTCTTGCTTGTTGGGGTAAGGACACAGGGCAATCAAGTAAGACGTTTTAATGACAGTGTTTCAAATTGCAAATCTCAAACGTAAGACTCACTGATAAGTCATATTAAAATTCAAAGAAAATATATTTTTCCCCAGGCTTCTGTCTTGTTTTTTAATTATTTCTAATAGTGTAAATAACTGTTTCAGTACTATCTATGTTGGTGACTTCACAAGTACAGTGGTCAACAACATGACATTTAGCTTTTTACCTTCTGTAGTCAGTATCTCTCTGCTGGCCATGTAAGACCTTTAGTATAGGAACTGTTTCAGTGTGTTTGTTCTTTAAAGTACATGGAAAAGTATGGGAGACTCAAAAATAATGAAACAATGCTTTGTTCCTGTTGGAACTGCAGTCAAAGCAAGAATAGAAAAGTGAGTTGGATCCTGTTCTGGTCTTTCACACGTCACCAAACAAGGGGTCAAACTAACTTCAAATACTGACGTTTAAGAAGCACAGAAAATAGGGATGACTCTGCTAGAGTTCCAGCAGCACATTTTAATGTATATTTTGAGGACTCTGTGTATGCACATCATTAGTTTAAAATACAGATCCACAGAATCTTTTTTTAGGGTTTGGAACAGGTGGGGTTGAAGATCCCACCAAAATACTGATCCAGAAAATGTTGAACATTTCAAAGTCTTGCTAAACTTCTGAGATCCCTGGAAGGAATTTATAACATTTTCTCCATTGCTTTATTTAGGTTTCTCTTGATGTATTCTACTGTCCTATGCAGTCATTACAATTCTGCGCTTACAACGACAGTAGTTGGTGCCATCAAGGTGAGTTATGGAGAAGAGGGAGATGAGATTGCTCAAATAGACAGGGAAGAGTGTTGACTCAGCAGTGATCCTGATTATGGTTTGAGCTGGAAACTCAAAATGAGGGCTAATACTGAGATACTGCTTGTGCCATACATTTTGGAGATCCATACAACAAAGTGACCTTGTTTTCTTCCATTGAAGCTCAGGTATACTCTAGAAAGCGATGTGAGTACTGATTTATTTTTATTTTTCTTACATGAGAAACTTGAACCACTTTAATTAAAAGGTGTACATTTAACCATGTTTCATCAGGTACTGTCATCTGCTTCTGTTCCTTATCAAGTTCCTGTGAATTAGTCAAGGTAGCCTGGTGCAAATCCATTGCAAACTGATACAGACTGACACACTTTCACTTTGGGCTGAACTAGTTTCCATTGCTGCTGATAAATAGGGCATTCATAGATACAGAATAACGGCTAAGCTGTAGTAAGGAGTTCATTGCTTTATGGTTAACTGCTTCTGTCTCTGTGTGAGAACTTGTATTCTAGCTGAATGGACTATTTCATTTTGGTTTGTATAAGTTCTGGTCAATTTGATCAACACCAAAACATGCCTGTCTTAAAACTGAACTTGGTGTCCTTACAGTCTGTTTTCTCTAACCCAGTTTAATTTAAAACCAGGGCAACTTCCTTTGTGTTGATAAGGCCAGCGTGTCTGAGCTGGGAAGATCACTGACTGCACCAGCACCTGTTTGTAGACCAGTTTGGAGAGAAGCACAGAGCTGTAAGCTGTAAGAGTTTTAGCAAAAGATAAAATCTGTGCAGTTGTGGGCCAAACAACTGTCAGAATCCAAACTAGTGTAGACACTGGAATAACAGTCCTCAGGGTGATCCCTTCCATGGGTGACTAAGGAAAACAATACCTCCAGCAAGGCAAAATCTGCAAAAAGAAGATGGTACTTCTCTTTCTACATTTTTTGTTTTGAAAGCTGGCAAGATTAATCTAGTAGTTTTCATTCTGTGGTCCTGAAAGCATTCTTTCAAATTTTATATGTCCGCATTGAACTATTAAGATAGAGCAACACTATTTCTATTTTCTGAGTAATAATGAGTCTTTGAGACATTTTGAACAGCTTTAAAGTTGAGAAGCACTTTATGATGCAGTAGTCCCCAGTAGAAATTGGTAGAAATGATGTCATTGTCCAGGCTAACTGCTGAAACATTTGAAACCAATGAAGTGTTGGTAAAATGATCACAGAGTTCTATAGCTTTTCTTCTGTCTATAGGGGACAATTTTCCCAAAAGTTGATGGGGGCGGGGTGAGGGTTAGAATCTTTAACTTTAAACTGTGCCTGCCTTGAACTTGAGCCAAATGCATTTTCAGTGCAAATGCTTTTTTAGTTGGCAAAGTAAGGAGGTAACCCTTTTAAAGTAATAGTAAAGAGCTTTTATTGTAACTTGAAAGCATAATTTTTATGCTTGAGAACCCAAAACGTGCTTTTAAGAAATAGGATTTGAAATGAGCCTTCCAAAGATTAAAAAGAAGTATATTTTCAGAAGGTGGCCATAGCTCCATTTTACCTAACATGAAATAGCTAATTTTCTTTTTTTTTCTTTTTTTTCCCCAGAAAGTCACTCAGTGCATTGCGTGCATTTAGAAAACATATTGATTTTATTATTCTGTTTCGCTGTTACATTACCCATAAGGCTGACATCCCATGAAACTGATTTAAACACTGATTTTAGCGTGGCCAGCAACAGAGTATAGCTGTTTCCTTAGAAAAGTAAATTAATTGATACCATTTCTATTCTTGGAGATGAAAACTGACTTCAATAAATGCACGGCTTTTGTTTCCTTTCAGAATATATCCGTTGCTTACATCGGAATGTTGATTGGTGGAGATTACATATTCTCCGTGTTAAACTTTATAGGGCTAAATATTTGGTGAGTGGATCTTGAATATCTTTTATTTGTTAAAGCTGAAGATTTCTCAGTGAGATACAGTTTTATGTTTTGTTTGATTTGGCCCACTTGGGTGATGCAGTTTTGAAACTACTGGCCTGAGGACGCACTGCCTCAGGATGTAAAGTTCATTACAATTAGTTATGTCTTTTCATAACTGTTTTCAGATATTGAATCTTACTATGGTAAGATCTTAACTGTGGAAACATGCCTGCAGTTTTACTATGTGGAGTTGAATTCATTCTTTTTTTATGAGCAGCAGTTCTGAGCTGTGAGGCTTCCAAGTAAAAGCCAAGTGGTGTGGGAAGTGAACACTGACTGAATGAGTTGTGCCCGTTGAATGTGAGTTATGACTTGTGAGTTGTTACTTTTTATGTTTGGATGAACTGTTACATCTGTTTGTATGAATCTGTTGGAGCAACTGGTAGTTGATCTTTGTCTACTTGGGGTTCGTCTCTCAGATGGCTTACATAGCTCTGAGGCACTCGTAATTTATGCTAGCTGGCATTCTTTAATCCTTTGGAAGGAAAGGTACATACCTATAAAATGGTATATACAACATCAGGTATCTCTGACACCTCTGTTCATTCTCTTCTCTTTAGTATGGCAGGAGGACTGAGATACTCATTTTTAACCTTAAGAGGAAACAGCAAGCCTACACAACCTGGGGATGAAGAGAACGCGCTTCCTGAGTCAAAGAGTTAGCCAAAATGCCTGCCTTGAAAGAGACTGAAGATACAAGTTTGTTTAGCATTGCTGAGAACTTAAATAAGTATATGCTGGAACATATTTGGAACAAGAAAAAAAAAATCTACCTCAATTGCCACAGATGTGCACGCAACTCATTGGTTCAGAAATATTCTTGCACACCATGTTTTTTACATGTGGACAAGTTTAATTTTAGCTTTTTTTTACACCACGAGCTAATTTATGGGAAGGAATGCCATGAACAAATCTCAAGTTGTAAATTTCTTCATTTACCTGTACTTTGGTGCTGTTTGTTCTGTTTCGATGTCTGCCAGTACTCTCTGAGGCAAAACTGCCTGTAAAGCTCATGAGGCTTGATTCACCATTGCCTTATGCCATACGCAATCTTTGGTGTCAGTGAAGTGATGAAAGGTGCTAGTGGTTCAGAATTTCACACACACAAATTTGCTCTTGTGTAAGTGACTGTACAGCGTGTGGGGCAAAGAGGAGATGTGCCCCAAGATTGTCCCCTGTGTAAGTTTTGACTGAAGAATTAAGGATATGGCCTAGTGTGTTTGGTATGCATTGTGTAGGCATTCTCTCTCTCAATCTTTTCCTCATCCTCAGTCACATCATGGTATTCTGCTGCAGTTGTCACTGTTGTCACAAGTGAACCCTCGTAACTTCGCTGCAGGATCAAGGAGAGAAGGAAATAGAAGATTTTTTATATTTAAAAAGATTTTTTGTGCGTGTGAGCCAATACCAAACAGGTAATTAGGAGAGATAACAAACGTCAATCGATTTTTGTTTAGGTACATTCATCTTTTTATATCACAGTCCCCTCCTCTGATGTTTTGTCTATAATTACCTTTTAATGCTGCAGAGAAGTGATGCTACTATATACAAACTACGAGAGGAGAAATCGTTTGATATATGGAAGACTAACTTTTGTTTCAGTGAGAGGAAGGATCAGTGTCTTGTTGTGTCTTATATATGCAGTGAAAGCTTATCTGGTACTAGTTTATGCTTAAAATTCAGAATAAGGAATCATAACAAGCCCAAGGGGTTGCTACGGTGGGGAAGGCTGGTCCAGTGGTTAAAAAAAAAGGTCTGGAATCTGATTGTTTGGGTTATCATCTGGGACAATAATGGCACTGCTCTGTATCTTTATTTCCTTCTCTGAAAGTACAGTTGATAATGCTTACCTGTGTCTCTGAGGATACAGCGTTAATCTTTGAAAACACCGTAGAAGCATTGCAGCACTGGAACACAGCACAATAATTAATCTTGTTGAAGTTTTCAACTCCCCGTAAGCATGAGCCATGATTTTTTAAAATAATCAAATCAAAAGAAGATTTTGGAAGACCGTGACATGGAACCAAGGTGGTCTAATGACTTGTTTTATCCCTGCTTGAATTAAAATACAGCTAAATCTGTAAAGCATTACTCTGTGTGTAACACGTGAATGACCAGACAGGATTAGATCTAAGAAACATGTGAGTAGCTCACACCAGAAGCTTCAGGGAATGACTGGGCTGCCCACTGCCTGCCTGGATTTGAATGGCAAGAGGAAGAGTGACTGCAGATATTAGAAGTAGAATTTAAGGTCACAGTCAAAGTGGAAACAGAAGTTTGGGCTATCTAGTTTCTCATAGCTGGCTAAGAGATGTGACTTGACGGTTGGACTCGATGATCTTAGAGGTCTTTTCCAACCTTAATGATTCTATGATTCTATGACTTCCATTTTCTACCTGTTGAAGAGCTGGGAAGAGAAGGGGTTACTGCAAATATTTTAGAGAGATCTTCTGTTTTTAAAGATTTCCTTTATCCTTAAAAAGCCTTTGATATTTTGGAGTGTATTCTTTTATAGGACTCCTCTTTCTCCAGATCATCTCTACCTCCAGAATCCTAATTATTGAACCTCATCTCTCTGCAGTGGGACAATACATTGGAAGGTTTTCATTAATTATGAAAAGATTATGAGAGCCATTTGATTGCAATACGAGTGGACACATAATGGCACCTGCTAAATAAGATGTAGTTCCCACAAAGGAACAGCTACTGTATGCATTTAATTCATTATTTTGCTGTACCTTTTATAAATAAAGAGATGCAGATTATAGTTTTAACAAGTTTTTTTGTTTTTGTGTGGATGGACACGTAAAATGCTTTTAAGCACACATGGATAGCACGAATCCTTGCTTTCTATACGATCAGCTGCTTTACTGTACTTGAAGTAGTTTCATTAGTTCGTTCTGTACTGTAGTAGAACTGATTTTATTTAATTCATTGTTCATGTCATGTTTTTGAAGTCCTTCAGACTTAGACTTCTCACCTAAAGTACAGATCTGATTCCCAAAGACTTAGTGATAGTATTACTCAGAAAAATTTAAAATACAAATTTAGGAATAACCAAAAGTAGGTATTATCTAGAAGAACTTGCAAGTGCTTGCATCCTTTCACAAAGCAATTCAGCTTCAGCCACTTACTATTTTCCTCTGTATCTGCAGAGATAATACTGATTGCAGTAAATTTGCTGGTTGAAACTCTGGGAATATGGGCTCAACCAGGCACAACTGTCATGTTAGAATTTAGGCAATTATGGAAATGGCTACTTCATTCACAGCCTCGGTAGTCGTGTCTTTCAGTTAATAAAGTAGTAATTTAAAACTGGTTTGTCTTAGTATACATCTGTAGATAGGCCTAACTTTATTTTTCTACAGATTTCATATTAGCTTAATGACATATTAAAACAGTTGTAAAACTAGATGACTTATTTGCTGTGTGAAGCTTCATTTTTTTTTCTTTCTTTTGGAAAAATGGTAAAAATTGTTAGAGAAAACATTAGTCTTCGGAATACATATTTAAAAGAATTATTAAGTAGACTAGTTTTAAGAAATACTGGATTGACTTCTGAAAGTCACATTTCCTCACAGACGTGTCTTGTGGTTACATGCTACTAGCTACAGAACTTGATTTTCAGAAGTCAGTCCAATATTTTAAAAACTTTTTAAGTTCTACAGGTGGCAAGGTGTATTTACAAGGGAACATACAAAGAAACTTAAAACCGGTAACTGTTGGAAAGGAATATTGTACGGTGCATTGATCTATTCATACTCTTAATTTTATAGGGATTGCTTAGCAGCGGGCTAGCTGTAATGGAATGAGGTTAATAGTGAAAAAGTACAGTGGTCACCCAAAGAAGCTTTCTACCCATGCAATGTGCAAGGTTCTTGCAGTGATTCCTGTGAAAGTCAGAGAAGCAATACCTCAGGAAAAAAACTTAGACTGGGCTGGATGAACAAATCTTCACATTGATAAGAATTTATCATCTTTCCTCTCAGTATCTCAGCCTGATTTACAGGTATTAGGCCCATGAAGTACTGTAAGCATATCTCAGACTCGTTACCGGCCTCCGGAAAAGAAAATGTCAGGGGAGCATGGGCAGAACTGGAAGTGCAAAAGAAAAGACTGGCAGCTATGGAAGTGTGCACTTGGACTCCATCATCAAGTAGAAGTGGTTTTTTTCTTTTTCATTTAAAGGAGGTATTCAGCATCATTGTTGCATCTGAAGAACACAGTGCAACTTGTTCAAATTTAAAGTATTCCTTGAATAGTGAGTGATTCTTTGGGGAATTTGTGATTATATGTAAATATTTTTTTAAATTTAATATTCAAATCTTTTTTGATCTGACTGGCCTGCCTTATGGGATAAAACGAGGTGTTATGGTATAGGAAACAGTTATTATGGTTTTCTGGCTGAAGGTGTCAATAATGTGACATGACATATATTGCTGCTCTTCAGTTGGAGATTTCTGGGTGTCAGGTTTAGGTTAAATTTTCAAGATGATTCGTGTTAAATGTGGAAGAATGTCATTAAAATATATAGACAAATTTTATTTTACTTTATCTTAAGTGCATCAGTGTTCCTCTTCTCCAGTTTATACTGATCTTTAAAAAATGGGTAGTTTCAAATTGCCACTCCGAAGAAGACTGAAGGTTGTTTCTGTGCCTTCCCTGAGAAATTCCATATGTTAACTTTTTAAAATTTTTTAATCACTTGAAGTCTGAATTTCATTGATTTCATCTTTGTCTTGCAGTGGGGTACTGTTCTTGTAAGCGTTTTTTCCCCTTAAGGTTTTGATACATGTCCTCAACTTTAATACTAGTTCAAACATACTTTGTTCAGAAAAGCTGGAAGTCCTATTCCCTTGTTAATAGATTACTGCACTCGTTCATGCCATAATCACACCATTTGTAAAATGGGTGTAATGATACTAACCTCTTTTCAGAAAGCCCTTTGAAAAGTTATATAATATTGCTTTTTCCGTATAGAAATAATTAGATAACTTTAGTAACCTTTCATTATTTTGTCTTCGAATTTGTAGATAAATCTATGTTTCTGGCCTCTGCACAAGTTCGGTGTGAACTTGCCCTGGCAGTGTCTGGGCTAGAGTTTAACTCTTCAGCGCTCTGAGAAGTAGTGCTGATGCGTGTTATCCCCAAGGTTTGGAGTAGTCTTATCCAGGGTTTTGTTTTAGACCCATCTTTAGTCTCTGTGAATCCTAAACAATGACAATAAAAATATTTTTTTTTTCTTTTTGTTCTTGGGTAGTTTCCAGAAAAGGAGTGAAACATTTTCTCTAAAGCAAGCACCAGAAATCATTGTTTAGTTTGGATTTTTTCAGTAGTTTACAAATCTGGGTGTAATGTAGAGATGTTATTCTAATCTAAACCCTGGACATTCCTTGGTAAAAGAAAATCACGTGATTTGATTAGACTTCTCACTTCTCTCCCAGTGCTCAGTGACTAGCAGCGTGCTGGAAAGAGGCATTTCCCGGGGAGAGAGCGACTGATTCATACTAGCTCACTGCCTTCGCTCACCATGGAAGCGTTCCAGCATCAGCTACTCACTCTTACTGGGGGTCTGATCTGTTTCTGTACTCTGGTAAAATGCATCAGATTTATGAAATATATTTTCCCACATATCTGGAGTGCTTTGCCTCAGACTTTCTTTCGATCGATGGGAGAATGGGCAGGTAAAGGAAACTTCCTCACCTTCTTCTTGTAACTGAGTGATGGATTGTTACATTACTAATCGGGAGAGGTTTTCCTTGCATTTTCTTACCCTGTCCCTTCAGAACAAAACATGGTTTCCACCAGGTGTGGTTTGCTTAATTCCTTTTTGTTTTCTCCTAGTAACTTCGGGTTTATGAGCCTGAAGTTTTTGCATACTTGGGGAGAATAGAAAAATAGTCAAACTGTTAACAGCTCATGCACCTGGTGTATAGATACGAATTCTCTCCCCATTCCTACTTCTGATGTTTTTTCTCTACTCCAAATGCTTTAGTTTTAATAGCATTGCCTATATCCTCAGTTTCCTGATATGTGAAGCAACTAGTTTATGTCTAGCATATAGTTTCCACTCTTCAAAGCAACTTTTCTTTGTTCCTGGTGACTTTCCTCCAGTCTGTTTTTTCTGAATTGGTGACCTATCCTTAACGGTATCATTAACGAGCCGAATCTACTCTAGCCTAAAAACTTCAAAGGCTGCAACTTGGCAGTACTTTTTTAAAGATATTATGCATTCTCATAAAATGACAGAAATGTTTAATAAACACCTTCTTCTTCCTACTGATACTAGATTATCAGTATTAAGCAAGAATGAACAGGTACTACAGTAGTAGTAGTACTACAGTACTACAGTTCCTGGGCTACAGATGTCACTGATGGTGGCATCTTGTTAAGAAGTGAACAGTACTCTTTTGTGCTTCGTTACTTTCCCCCGCATTAGAGACTTGATGGGTCTGGATTGAGTATGTGTTTAATAAGCACATCTCACAGTGGATTAATAAGAAATGAAATCCACTGCTTTGCAGAAGGCCTGCCTGAATACCAGCTGTTTCTGAAGCAATACGTAGGTCTCATTTTGATTTAAGTGGGGCAGGGACCTCCGTCCTGTGTGTGAGGTGAGGGGCAGCGCGTGGAAATTTCTGTGTAAAATCCTTGTTTCCACTGAAGCCTGAGAGACTTGTCTCCTTCGGTGGACCTTTTATCCTCTGTCCTTTCATAAACATAAAGTCTTCTGGGCCCAGTAAAATTCATAAGGCTTGGATGATTTGCTGTATCACATTGCACATGAGATCCTGAGAATCATGACGATTAAAGTTGGGAGGTGGAAGCTTGTTTTCCAGCAGACTGATGCTTTTCATCTGCAGGTCTGCTAGAGAGCTAAAGATCCACTGCTGCTTCACTGAGGGGTCTCTTTTCTCTGTGAAATGAGAGAGTAATTGCTCTTCTGTTGGCAACAAACCTAACCATTCAAAATCGCCTTGCTTCCCCAGAGTCTTGCTATTTAGAAGTCCTTAACCTGCATTTTTTAGATATTGACTCATTCTCAATTTTGCTCTGAAAGCTTACCAGGTTTACCTTGGAATTGCTTTAGTGCTTTCCTACTTTATTTATTTCTTCTTTATTTCTAAGGTGATAAGGATTTGCTTTCTATAGTTCCTCTTTAGTATTTTTTTGTGTAACATTTAAAGTTCAGGGTGCTTTACAAATGCCGAAGCTTGTTTACTTTCCCAGTAACACTGAATCTAAAGGTAAAATGAATAGGACAGCCCTGAAGGAAGAATGTTTTATAGATGGTGGTAAGTTTGCTGTGATGTTTCCTTACATACAGATTTCTTGTATGAGAAAGTGTTATATCAGCTTCGGTCACCAGTTAGTCCTTATCACCTACCATTCTGCCACCAGCATATAAGTGAAAAACTTGCAAAGCAGAACTTGTAAAAGTATGTATATGGAAGAAAATTCTACCACCTCTTAGGCAATTGACTTGTTGCTGAGCATCTCCCTATTGAAAATGGCAGCAATAACTACCTGCTGCATCAGATAGGTTACTGTGGGGAGGGATTTGCTTTGAAGACAAAATGTGCTAAATGAAGTAACAAAAAGATTAAAAAGTCAGAAGGAAGTGAATTTTTAAAAAGATTGTTTCTGTGCTTTAGTAGAAGCATTTAGGCTGCAATGTTCAGGAAACGCGGATGATGAAGATTAAAGAATTCAAGAAAGAACAAGTTAAGCAGAGCTTACAAATGTAATCCTGATTCTTCTTTTTACTTTCTCCAGTGGTCACAGGAGCAGGAGATGGGCTTGGAAAAGCATATTCCTTTGAGGTAAGAAAGATTACTTACCCTTAAGTTTATTTTAACAAAATGGCAATTGTTACCCCTTCATCAAGGGGTCTTGCAAGTTAGTAAAACCTGCAAGTCTCTGCAAGTCAGTAAAATTATACTAGGATTCAAAGCCACTGTGGCAAACACCGTACTAGTCCTTCTCCTCTGTATGTGCAGAATAACATTAATCAAGTTCTGAAATAAAACTGGTACTGCATTTCAGAGGAAAGTCATTCATGCTTCAATGGTCTTGTCAGACCAAGGAAATAAAATGGAAACATTGAGTAATCAAAAGATTTCGTATTTTCTGTCCAGGGTGGGAAGACACCTATGTTGTTGTTTTTTACCCAGTTTCACAGCTGATCTGCTTTTTGACTTTCAGTGGGGTGGTCCAGCATTAACACACAAAATACAATTTTCTAGCCTTTACACTTGCAAACAGATTTTTAAAGATATATCTCAAACAACAAATAAAGGAGAAATCTGTGTAAATTAATATAAACTACAAGTTATGGAAATTATAAGGAAGCCTAATGGTTTAATTAAGAATCGGTAGCTCTAGGAGCCTGCAGGAGGAGAGAGGAGCTCTGTGCTGACCCTGTAGCTGCTGCTGTGCAGAGTCACTACAGCAGTCCCTCTCTATTCACCCGTGATAATCAATGCTGAAGGCAGGGTGGCCTTGTACCGTCTTGTACCAGCCTTGCTATTAGTGATAGTGACTGAACAGTAGATTGTCTCTTTGGTGTCTTCATTCAAAACTGGCTCCCTTTCTAGAAACTAAACAGCAATGAAACATGAGTTGTTGTCTTCAGAGCTGAGGTGACCAGGTGCAAATTAGCAGCCTGTAATATGCAAGAGTTTAGATGTGATGCCTTCTGCTCATAAATTATAAAATATATCTCACAGAGAAGGAAAATGAGTTTCTTTTGAATTAATTTACAGGATTTTTAAGCTAGTCTTTTTAAGTGTATGCATTGTTTAAGCACCTACCTCATGATTTGCTTTACTGGGAGTGGCAATACAATAACTACTTTTGAAAGTGCATTGAACATAGGAAGCACAAAGACAAATACCAGCTATTATAGTTTAACATTTCCTGTAGTTGTGATAAAGCTCACAAGCTCTCCTGTGAGAAAAAAGGAAAAATGTTGCCTTCTGTCTACTCACTGAGCTGCTGTAGTGATGAGCAAACGGGAAGGGGTCTGATGAATACTTAGGTCGGGGGGAATAGGATGGGATCAAGACAGGGAGAGGAAACAGCAGAAATGCTTAAACATTTATTTAACACCATGCCTCTGGGTGTAGTCACATGCACATGCAGCTTGCTGAACTAACTTTGTGTGTGAGCACCTGGTGATATCTTATCCATGTGAAGGCTGCAGGCACCTGTGAATGTCTAGATCAGAGCCTCTGTCATTGTTTTGCTTCCTTTGTGCTATACGGGTTATGCAAGAGTAAACCCCATTTAAGAGGCCAGTTATAGCATGCGAATGGCTGCTTTGCACCATGAGAAAAAATGAAACAACTACTGTGGGTTTGGGATTTTTTTAAACTTGGCTGCAACTGGCTAGATTTTGTGGAACATTTGTTCATTATTTTTGGCTTTTGTGGGATGACTGAGAGCCATCTTTATCCATGCTGAGACATACCTTCCTCCCCAGGTGGTCCCTTTGATTGAAGCTGTGCTCAGCTACTGCTCTGTGGGGCAGATCCCAAGCCCACACCACATGAGCTCATAGCTTGGCACGTCATCTTGCTGGCTGAGGTCGAAGCACACACTTGTGTGTGGCTTGTGGATAAATAAATCTGACCCTGCTGTTTTAATGTCTGCGTACTTTTGGAGTTTCTGGCTCAGCACTACTGTCTTGCTGATCTGATGTCAGGGTACAAAATTCTCTGATGTTCTTCTGGCATAGATCCCTCTGGTGTTATGAGCTGATGTGAAGGCAAGCCTTGTTTGATGGCTACAGTGTCTGTTCTTCTAGAGTTTGAGCTCTGACACCAGGTGATGAATCTCTTTCTGACATCCTGAGCTCAGGCATGGGCTGATAACGAATCACAAACTAATGTAAGTGCTCCACACTTGTTGGTAGTATACGGTATAGGAGAATAAGGAGAGCAGTTCTTGTGTTTTGGAAGGCTAGTGTGATGTGACTTTCTCTGTTCAGTGTTTTATGTGGAAATCCCAGTAGGTGGTTCATTGGGTAAAACCCAGCAGACTGAGGTCCAGGCAAAGATTACACTATTTACTGGTTCAGTACCCTTGTTTCCAAGGTTTATGGCTAAATACAGGTCTCTGCAAAATCTGTTAAGCTCAAGAGCTGACTAGGGCTGTGTGAAGAGCCTGGCAACTGTGAAGTCTCAGAATACTATGTTGATGCCAGGACACAGATTTGTCAGAGCAAACTATCGTCCCTTTTGTTTTCTGAGCTTGCGTTGAGAGGCAAGGACACACACAACTTGAGCTTATCCTCTTCTGCATGAAAGTCCAGGCTTCCATGAAGTCTCTGTCTGTATTTCTAGCACATCAGGGTGATTTTGAACAACTGGCCTTCTTGAGCATAAAGACCCCGACCTTTTAATTGTCTGCTGTGATGTCAGAGTACTGGGATTTTGGATCTAGTTTGCTATACTTATTTCAAAAGCCAGGTTTCTGTTAGATTTGGTCCATTAGTTCTTGGGCTGATGGGGTTTAGACTCGCCAGACTTGTAACAAGGAACAAAAATAAGTCAACTGTGAGTGTGCTGCTAGGCTGTCACATCTCTACTCACCTGTTAGCATTTCAGGTACTGGTGCAGTCTTGTTTGTTCTGTTTTTTCTTATGTAGTAACTACAGATGTAGTTACTGTAGTAGTTACTGTAGTAGTTACTGTAGTAACTACAGAGGTAGTTACTGGCTTAGCACCTCAAACATACTGCGTTTGTGGATGAGGCCATGCCATACTCTGAGACTTATGGTTTAGCCTCTGCACACTTCTCATCTGATGTCAGGGCAGGATATTGGTGGCTCGCATGGTCACCATTTTTGTTATCGTCAATAGTTCGTAACTCTCATAAGTCAGGCCAGTGCTTGTGTCTAAATCAATGTTTTAGCAGACCATTTTGAGACAGGCACTGCATTCATTTATTAATGCAACAGTTTCTCAAATCTTAAACCTTTGTTTCGTTTCCTGAAATTGTGAGTAGTATTACCAGCAATATAATACAAGCTAAATATGATCTGAGTTTTCCTGCTCCATTTGCATATGTAGTCTAATTTCTCCACTTGCTCCTGGATTTATGCCTGGAAATACTGCTATTCTTCTTGTGTTGCACAGATGCAGAGCTAGCAGAAAGCTTGCAGAATCCTTCTGTCCTGTTGTCTCAGTCCTGGTCTGCTGGACCAAAAAGGGTTGAAAGATTTGAATCATAGAGACCTTACAGGTCTGAACCCCAGGCAAGGAAAGAAAAGGGGTGAAGCACTGAGGCTGTATCAGCACGATCCTGGAGAAGAGAGAAGAGTCTCTTTTGTAATAGGTAGAAATCTACAGTAGGCAGCTACAGTTTCCATAAAGCATTATTAGGGATTTTAAATTATTATATCTAATGATCCGTGTAGAGTATAACCAATTTGTCAGTGTAACTGTAGAAGTTACACGCATGGTTTGAATCTGACACCTGTGTCTTGCCTTTCATGAAGCTTTATTCTTTAAAAATTCACCTCAGACCGAGCTGCAAAAATATGCTAGAAAATGCAGAGTGACTTTATAATAATTTAACGTTGGTTTAAATTTTTAACAACGAGTTTGTGAGATTACAGAGTGCAGATCCTGCTTGACGTTTCTTCATTATTAGCCCCATTTCTAAATGCTAAGTTGTCATTATTAGTTATGGCTGGAGTTGGTAATACTGATCTTACATTTTAGCAGTCTGAGAGGTTCAGGAGTATTTTAGTCCTTTGCCACTGGGAGTC
This sequence comes from Aptenodytes patagonicus, assembly GCF_965638725.1. Taxonomy (NCBI): domain Eukaryota; kingdom Metazoa; phylum Chordata; class Aves; order Sphenisciformes; family Spheniscidae; genus Aptenodytes; species Aptenodytes patagonicus. The sequence goes on along the minus strand of NC_134982.1, from coordinate 47,749,253 downwards.
AGGATTTCCTAACACAAGCAGCTTCACATTACACTGCTGGGAGCCAGTGCTTATTCTTAACGGTCAGGGGAAATACCATCCTCTAACGTCAAAGCCTTTTTATTTTAGGAAAATGCTTTGTGTTAAAGACTTCTACACCAGAAGTGACCTTTATTTGAAATGCGATAGTGGTAAACCTGATTTAATCTTTGCTGTGGATGGACGGGAAATTATTTTCTACACACAGTTCTTTTTGTTTGCTTGAAGGTCCTACAAAACCTATTTCTGAAAAGGATGCATGTTTCTGTGTGGGTGAGGAAGCAAAAAAGAGTAGTCAGGTGTGTAGCCTTATACTTCTGGCTAGTCTGGTATACAGCAGCAAGGGAGAGTCCTCTCACCTGATGGTTAACAGTTTTATAAGATTGCCACAAACATGTGCTTTTTGCTGAAATACAATGCAATCTTAGCCACAGGAATAGTTTTTTACTTAGGTTTTAGGAGACATAGCTGAGATGATATTGAGAAGCCCAGTGAAGCAGAACTTTGTTTTTATTCTGTGTATGACATGGCTGATATTTGGGTTTGGGTCTGAAGGCACAAAAATTAATATAATCCCCGCCTGAACACCCCCAAATGGCTGAAAGGAGCAAGTGGCCATGGAAACAGAGACCATGTCTCCGATTGGAAATGGCTTGAGTCAAGCTCATTGTGGACAAAGGGAAATCTGCCAGTATGTAGGCAATTACAATTCTCTTCCTGAGAACTTAAAATGAAGCCCTTAAAATAAGCTTTCGAAACTCCCGAGTGTCTAAGTCTGTGCAGGTCTCTTTGGAGCACCCGTCAATTATGCGAGAGGGTCTCCAAAAGCACAGAATTGTGAGCATGGTCTTTGTGCTGAAAATGCAAATGGTTGTGGTTGATACATTTAATAGACAGTCTACCCCTTGTGCTGTCGATGTAGTGAATTTTTGAACAAAGGTCCCTATTCCTTAACATTCTCTGCATTGTTTCAGAAGAGCCCAACAGAACAAACTGTTTCCCTCAAATAGGTTTAAGGAGAAAGTGTTGCAGGAAGTCAGCTATGGAAATGAATGAGTCTTCAGTGTGTGGGCTTCACCAGTTAGTTTCTTCTTCTAAGCAAACCTGGAACTTTCAGATGACGTTGGCTTTATCTTTTGTGCTAATTTAGCTCTCTTCCTCCTTGCTCTCATGGGCATTTTTCTAGTTTCAGCTTTATCTTTCCTTTCTTTATGCACACAATGCCGTTCAGCTTCCGCTTGTTAATAACTTAGTTTCACAAGCTGGGGCCATGTTTCTCTCTCAAGCTTTGCCTAAAACTCTTTAACTGATGGGAATGGCAGGCCTCGGGAAAACAGGAGAAAACCATTCTCTATTTGTTCTGCATTTGTTCTGCACGTGGTAATACCAAACTGACTATAAACGGACTGCTGCGTTAAATAGTGTTTGCAGCTATAAACTTCAACTGTTGCCAACATCTCTGTGGATGTACATTTGTGTGACTGTATTATGAATTTTTATGCATGGACTTCACCTATTTTCCTTGGTTTCTTTCTTTTTTTTTTTAGTTTGCATCTAATAAAAAAACAATTAAAATTTATCCATCTGACCTGCATGAGATTTTATTTCTATTAAAAAAATATGAATAAAGTCCAAATCCTTTCAGACTCTTTAGCCTTCAATTCAATATGCTTAATCTACTTCCTCAGGATAAAAAAACGTGAGGGTGGAAGGTGATGTTGTAAAATGAATAGGAAGTCATCAACATATTTGGCCTCCCAAATCCCAGTCGAAATAAAAATATGTTTCTGGGAAATGTCACGTTGCTTTCACTCCCTGCAGACTTTCATTCATTTGAAATTGGCTCCGATTATTTATTTTTGTTCATATTATTGGGGTTTGATCGTTGTCCAGTATATTTTTCTTGTAAGGGTCCAAGATTATACAGTGGAGGGGATGTTTTGGAAGACTGTAAGAAGCCTGAGTATTGTTTGTCCTGGTTTTAATATCTGTTGTTTTCCCATCAGGCGGGTGGCAGGTGAATGAAAGCAATTAAAAAAAAAAAATTGTTTTTATTGCAAAACTGGAAAAATTGTAAAGATTCTTGTCACCTTACTGTTTGCTAACAACTTTTTTATTCCTCTCTTGTAGCTGGCAAAACGTGGATTAAATATAGTTATGATAAGCAGAACTCTTGAAAAACTGCAGAGAGTAGCCTCTGAAGTTGGTAAGTCTTTGTCTCAAACTTATCTTCCCGTTTAGCAGGCTAACTTTACAGGGATCTGGAGGTCTATTTCCTCGGTACAGTATCTAGTACAGGAGGGCCACAGATATTGCTACAGATATAGCCCCAGGTGTTGCTCTAATACTAAAAATAATTTCTGGTATTACTGTGTTGCTTGAAGCCTTCTGGTCATGGATGACTTTAAAAATATGTGCTATAATTCAAACAGTGCAATAGGTTGGATAAAAAAAGTGAATGAGGGTTCTTTACTGGCTTCAGCTGCCCTTAAAATCTGTAAACACAGACAAAGGACATAAAATAATAGAGTTGTTGGAGGAATCTATGAAACAGTTTATGCTTGGGATAGAAAGCTTACCTTTAGGCTAGTTCTTGGAACATAGCAGAGGAGTAAAAATGAAATCAATGTACCTTTTTTTAAGGTTTTCAAGTTACATTTGGCTTTTGATAAAGCAATTAAATAGTGTGTCTTTAGATTAATGTTCCCTTTCAAAGGAAATTAGCCATTTACTGCAGGGAATGTCTTGTTTAAATACATTAAGATTGACAGTTAGGATTTCTTTAGGAGTCAAGTGAGTTTATATCCTCCATTAACGTTAAAGATTGCTGTAATCAAGGTTACTCTTCCCACTGTCTCTTTTTCTATTCATGGCTTCTATCCACCAGATTCCTTGACTCACAGGTTCCTGTGTTAAGCATGTGTCCCTCCAAGACTACAGCTCTGTCAGAAAGACTTGCCTTTAAGCAGGCTTGGCAGCTGGCTCCAACAGAGTTATCAGTTCCAGGATCCTTATCTGCAGAGCGAGCAGTGCATGTCTCAGGGATGTGGCAGACTTGAAGTGGGTGAAAAAAGCTGTAATTTCTGAACCTGCAGCAACCGAAATCAAGGATCGGACTCTGAAATTTTCTGTCCAATTTCCCTCCCTTTTTTTCCAGGGGTAGACTTGTTTTCCTTTGGGAAGCAAGGGGTATCAGAGGAGGAAAGCACCAACTCCCTGAATAGTCTCTATAAGCAGCTGTATCCATGAGACCAATGTGACTATGGCCTACACTAGCCCCTCTTAAGTAAACAGCCATAAAAAATTAACTTCTGTGGGAATTAGGCCAGCTCTGGTGTCATTGTTGCATTTCTTTGCAGCTAAATGTTAAAGAATTAAAATAATAGAAACCTGGAAAAAAAAGGCTGAGGAGTTTTTATAGTTTCTTTGCATTGTAAATTATAATCAGAAGGAAAGAATGAAAACAGTAAGATTCCCGAGACTAACATAGCTAAGTAAAGAAAAAAAGTGGTGGAGCCCAGAAAGATAACATACTGTAAATTCCTTTGCACTATGATTTATTATAAGGCTGTCCACGGGCCCCCTTCCTAACTGAGGCCGTACTGTGCTGACTTCTGCAGCAACACATAAAGAAGGACTTGCCCTGTCCTGAAAGGTATTGCTAAGATAGTCTACAAACACTCCTATGCCTTGTGCAAAAGCGACCCGTGACTTTTCACACGTGAGGAAGCTTCCCTGACTGCAGCAGCACTATCCATGTAATCCAAGGTGTGGGGAGGTGGATGGTGTGAGCCCAGGAGCTCAGCCTACACCGATCAGGTTTCTGTGCCATGTTCAGCTGGGTTGTGGGCATAAAGAGGTTTCCCAAAGCTTGCTGAAATTGGTGGCAAATCCCAGTGAGATCTTTCCATTGTTTTCAGTGGGTTTTGGCTGAAGCTCAGCGTGACTCATGTGTTACTTATTGTGTCAGGTTGGAAATGAGTACATAACAACAACTAGATGGCACAAACAGAAGGAAGGAGAGGAAGATATAGTGATGAAAAACACAGAGTATCTGATCTGGAGGCCACTAAAATCAGCAGGGAGCTCTGGATGTGGGCTCATGTTAAAGCTTTGGAAACGTTCCACTGATTCCAATTTGCAGACTCAGGCTTTACTGTAGTTAAGCTGAGCAGTTATTGGGAAGGAAGAAAAGTTAAACTTACTGTGATTTTATGTGAGTAAATAAACAACAGAAGCTAAAAATGAAGCAAAAACTTAACCAGAATGGTTTTACTGTTTTCTAAATTTTCCAATTCTCACTGACTTTTTCTTTCTAAACTGCTTAAACAAGCAGTGTCTCGCTCCAAGCAGTTATCATTACCCTGAACTAACATGCAAGGAGATTAAGGCACAGAGAGAGAGAGACAAGAAGTTTGTTGTAGGCTGCGTATATTTGTTGTAGGACTGGACACATTACTTGTATTTCCTTTTTCTTAACAGCTACACCATATATCTTTTTCCAATCAGTTGGACACCATAATTAAAAAACTTGCCTCCCTTTTCAACCTGACAATATTATTTGCCTAGTCATACTGTCACATTCAGTTTGGATACCAAATAATGTAAATGAAAGGAGTCTAAAGTGCGGATAATTCCACAGTCCTCAGTGTTTGGCTTTCAAACAGTCCTGTGGGCCACAGGTGTGCCTGGGAGCAGCTCTCAGAGCTGTAGCAGGCAGAAATGCACCATAAGAAAAACATTTCTCTAAAGAAGCACTGGAATTGAAAGCCAGGTTTCCATCCACTCGGGACAGGAAAGCTCTTTTAGAATGAGATAAAAGATAACAAAGTAAGTCTTGTGGAGGGCAGACAGAGAGGACCATTACACCAGGTATACTGCTCATTTAACACATTTAGTATTGTGGTTGTGAAACATTGATCAAACTGTAAAACCAGGAGGTTAGAAATGATGGAATGCTACTAACTGCACTCCTTTTTTATTTCTTCTGCCTACACTTCCTAAGCAAGCTGTACAGACGGAGCTAGGTCCTGGCTGAAAAGTTATACTTTAGGGTCTGTTTATATGACCAGGGTCTGTACTGTTTAGCTGTTAATGCCAAACAAATAAAAGCCACTTCTGTAAGACGTAAAAAATATTCACAACAAGAGTAGGGTTTTTTGGGTTTTATTTGTTTTGATTTTTGGGTTTTTTTGAGAAGAAACAAATCTGTATTTAAGGAAAGAGAAGGTGTTCGATTTTCAGAAAGCAGTAGGAAATACAGCTACACCAGTTTAGACTAGCTGAGCATGCAGTTAATGAATTCGTATTTGGTGAAATCATGCCTGTTAGTATAGAATAAAGCAGTGAACATAAAAATCACCCCACAGAATTGTCAAGAACCAAATGTGTTCCGCTCCCACTAAGACCTGTAAAGGCACTAATTCATTTAGCTGTCCCCTCTGCTGCAGGTTTAGTTTCCAGTCTGGTCTACTGTGTCCTCCGCCCCTTGTCCTTCCAGAACTAGCTGGGGGAGCTAAGCAGGTAACAAGCTGAGATCACTGACTAGCATAAAACAACTCACTTGGCACACCTTTCCTTCATCCTCAAAGGCTGTTAAAAATGCCTGTTGTGTCTTGCTGATCACTTGAGGTAAAGCATTATCGTTCAGGGCTGTTTTCCCAGTATGCGCTACTACATAACAGAGCACTTAAGGGCCTTGACCGATGTTCTGAGTGCTCTGGTAACTACTAGCAATTCCCATGTTTTTTTGTTGACTGTGTTTGTGGTCTCTGGTATCTTCTATCATGTTTTGCAGTTCTGCTTTTACACTCATTCTTTTGGTTTCTTCTCCATTTTCCTGTTATTTCTGAAACTGAGTTATCTTATATTTCTGAGGAGATATATCTCTCCGAAAGACTTTCAAAATGTAGCCAGAACTTGTGCTTTATAATCTAACAGAAATTTTTATATTTCTCCCCAGCCTTAAATCTTTTTTAAACCTCTTTCTGTTGTTAAAATAACTTCTCATTTTGCTCTCCTCTCTGCAAATTTCCACTGAATATGAATGCCATCTTAGCCTGAGTGCTTCTCTCTCCATATTCAAATTTTGCTATAGTACTTCAAAAGGATCTCCTCTTTCTACAAAGATCAGTTCTTGTGTCGCTCAGGCATTCGTTTTGCTACCTCAGGTTTTCAGAAGATCTTCATAACTCTCTAAACAGAAAAGGAGAGTTTCTGGCAGACTGCATGTCCTAACCAACTTCATGCTTCATCCTGATTTATTCTCCTCTTGGTAAATTTCAAAAGGCAGCACATTATCCTATCTGACAAGTGGGATTCCCAAGTGATCTGAGGACAGAAGGAGTTAGATGTATCCTTCTTAATGATACATTTTATAACACATCAGATTAAACAACTCAGTTCAAGTTTTTAGTTTTCCTTAAATTAGTTTTCTCTTCATTTTTAAAAAAGACAGTAACCTGTCCTGATATTTGAAAACCTAGGCTTTTTGCTTCTGGCATACTTAGGACTTTTAAAAAGAGTTGGAATGGCTTGTGTCTTCAAAGACTGTCATAAATCTTTGTCACAGGGAGAGAGACATAAGAAACATTGGAAATTATTTTTTGGCTCTCTCCTTTGCAGAATTGTTATCATTTTCTGAAGAGCTATCCCTGGATAATTCATTTATCAGCATGATAGTTTTATTGTTTTTTAATATATTGTTTTATTCTTAAATGAGACAGAGGAAAGCCATCTGGAGTACTTGTTTGTTGGCTGACGGTGCTGGTTGCAGCAGTACAGTTCTGTACAGACAAGGGGATGCAGAGAAATTCCAAATGGTTTGTTTGATCTTCATTTTTATGTTGCTCTGGTTTTGGCTGCCCTTCTCATTGCCCGCAAGAAAGATGGCCACAACATCACTACACTTTTTAAGACCATCTCGTTTTGTTTATAGAGTTCTTCAATCAGAAGGTCACTGTAGGTGCCTGCTCCAGCTGTTGCTCTGTTCTTTCCCTTCACTGCATTTACACTCACAATGTCCTTTTCTTTATAGTTGTACCATTCCCCCGGCCGAGGACCACGAGGGGGTCATTTGCCGCTAGAGTTGCTTTTATAGGTTGAAGGTTCAAAGGGTGTTTTGTCCCTTTCATACACACAACTGCAGCTTGGAAAAAGGGCAAGAAAAAGGGCACTCCTTCCCCCTTTCTTCTGTCATGGAGACAGATGTCCTCTAAAATTGCACACAAGATGCAGCCCACGTTTCAGATCCGGAGTGAGAGCCCCTGCTGTTTCCTCAGACTACTTGTGTTACTTGGGTAGTGTAAAGTGGTTGAGACTTGCAGTGTAGTGAGGGGCAAGGAGGGAACAACATCATCTCACTCTCCAACGCAGGCCCTGTTTTGTTGCAAACTGGCCTGATGGACCTAAAGCCAGCTTTCTGTCAGCCTTGCTCTCCAGCTGGTGCAAGGCCTCTTCCTAAATCCTGAATGTACACAAGGGATGAGGCAAGATTTCTGGGTAGAAATTAGCGAGTCTGATTCCTATTCAAGGCAATGCTCCCTGTCACCTGTATGATAGAATCAGGCTCCAAACAAGCAGAGACAGTTTCCCAAACAGGACTGAAAGCAGACGTTCTGCCATCCACTTGCACCTGAATTCCTGCTGCTTGCAGTGAGTCTGCAATCTGATCGTCTACTGACATTTCCAAGCTTCGCTTGTCACTTTTTCAGCAAACTTCATCTGGATTTCAGGTTGCCCATAAAACTTGAAAGATGGTTTAGTAGCAAGAATTTACAATGTGAACATCTAGTTAGAAGAGGCCTTACTGGGCCCCTTTAAAGGAGAACATTGCCTTTAAAGTGAGTAAATAAGATCCTCTACTTCTTTTCCTCATGAAACTTCATTGAAAATATGAACAGCAATAAATCAACTGCTGAGAAAAATGGTAATGTACAGCTGGGCTCCACTCCTGCATAACAATGACACTGGAAAAATCATACAAATTTCCCTTTCCCTTCTGTGTAAATTGACCTTGTAAAATTTAAACTATACCATCCCTTAAATGCCTTTTAGTCCTGAAAAATCCTGGGGAAGGTTCAGTCTACGGGAGTGCAAATGTCAAAATAGGAGAGGAATTGTTTGAAAATAATGCAGAAAATACTGCATCACATCCAGCTCTGTTTTCCCTTCCTCCTACATGAAAGGATAAGCTCTGCGTGTTAAAATATTCATCTTATACATGAAAACACTTTAAAACAATTCTGCAAAACTGTGCTTATGTAGAGGATCTGGCACCCACATTCACTTGTGTAACGTATGCTGACAGCGTTCATTTATAAATATTATGACAACCAGGGGAAGAAGTCCTGTGTTGTTTATTTCTGGGGTATTTTTCTTACTGAAGGTGTTTAGATTTTGTGAGGGAACTTCCATTGATTTCAGGGCATAAATTCATCCTATATTTGCCAGGCCATTTCCTTGAAAATCACTGGGTACAGTGAGAGCGTTTTCCTTGTGTTTTGATCTTTCTTAAAGCAAGAAAGTTGAAACAATTGCTTACTGTACAGCAGACATTACTAAATGAGACATATGATTGTTTCTCTCATTACTTAATTACGGCTCTCCCTCTCTCTGGTTAGATGCAAAGGGGTTTTCTATTTTTTTTTCTTAATTACAGAGCAGGCCACAGGTCAAAAGGTGAAGGTTATACAAGCTGATTTCACCAAAAATTCAGTGTACGAGAACATCGAAAAAAGTCTGCAAGGCTTGGATATTGGTGTTCTAGGTGAGTCACTAAGGTCTGTTAATTGAAGAGTATTTTACAGCTGCAGTGTATTAAACCGAGAATTGTATAAATGATGTGTCGTAACAACTTGTTAGCCGACACTTAAAACCAAGCATAGAGCTGCCTAATGCATCTGAGCATTAGTTATCATGAAGAAGTTTTAAAAGTGAATTAAAGTTCTCCAAAGGCTTCCTGTTTCTCTGTACAGTGGCTTCTTTACTGTGAAGCCTCTTCTGCCACTTTATAAGCAGCACCCAGCTTATGGGGTGACTTCTTCCCTGTTTGGGCTCAAAGAATTAATTTTCACTATTGATTGTTTTACAGCTGTGTGCAATTCTTATATTCAAGCTGAAATGAGCCTGTGGCTAACACTAATTGGTATGATCCACACAGCAACAATGAAAACATTTTTTTTTTGGAAATTGTTTTTCGGGTTTGGGGTTGGTTGGGGTTTTTTTTTGGTAAAGAAAATCATCCTTTTAATAGTGAGACAAATGAAACAACAACAACAAAACACAAACAAACAAACAAAACCCCAAAGTGTAGCAACAGACTGTTTTTCTGTTCCCTGAAGTCAGTACTGATCAGTACCGATGACTTCAGTGAGAACAAGACTCGATGCTAAACAGCATTGCTCTTCACATAGAGCTCAAAAGCTTCTGAGTCTCGAGGAGAAGCCATTTGTTTAACTAGCTGAGCTATGCACTTTGTCTAGATTTGGTTCTTATCATTATGTTTCCTTTGATTAGTTAACAATGTTGGAATGCTTCATAATCCTCTTCCGTGCCGTTTCCTTAATGGACCAGACATAGATGAGGTAGGATTACTCTGTGGGTTTCTACTTCCAATATAACAATGAGGAACTGTAATTCCACTTAACAAGGGACAGATTCTGCCCCTGCTACAATCAGCACATATATAACTGTTCAGCTGAGTGGGAAAAGAACCGGGCCTGAAGGAGCATAATTTGATTTGTTTTTAATGCTCAGAAGAGCTTGCAAGAGAAAAAGAACAGTAGATTTCAGCTAAATTGCAGCAAGCACTCAGCAATAGAGGGGAGAGCGCTGCTGGCCTGGTTGTAGCAGGGATCAGCAGCCCCTCTGGCTCACTGCTCACATGTAATGTAATGGGGTCCAGCCTGGTCACAGCCACAGCTGAAGTGTCAGGTTCTTGTTAGTATTATTAAAACTTACTTTCTTTGGAACACCATTGCTTAAGTATGTGAAAAAAATGAAAAAAATAAACCTCATTTAAACACAGTTTACTTTGGGGGGGGAATTAATTTACACATGTAGAATAGTTTGACAGGATTAAGGATGTGATCAAGTTTTTCATTGCCTTATTGTTATTTACCTCTATAGTATTAGCCATGAAAAAAACCCAGAGTTTCTAAATTCTTGCTAGCACCTGTCTCAGGATCCATTCAGTCAATATATCATTATCCACTACAAATCAGAGATCCCCAAGCAGGCTGCTTCCCTCAGAGCTGCAGCCGCATGATGGCACCTCTGCTGCTGCTATGACTTGTGTTTGCTTGCTGGTCTTGGGAGGATATCTCTGTGTGGGAGTGCTTTTGCTGCACAGGCAGTCTACCTTTGTCACTGAAAGCCACTAAGTCTCAACCTGGCACCTCTGTAATTTGTTGTCTCTTTGCATCCAGCGTGGTTTGCTGGTGCCCTCACTGCCTGGACACCAGCCTTCCGGGTTTCGGCACGTACAAAGATGTGGCTGGGCCAAACAGAGGGCACAGAGTCAAAGCGGGGAAAAGCAGATTTGAATGCCATGTTTAAAATAAAATGAATCAGGGCTCACCTGCCTTTGAGTATCCCACATCATAGGGACAGTGACAATCAGAGTCGAGCAAAGCAGCTCTAAAGGCAACTGCCTTGCTAGAAAGCTTTTCAGTTGGAATTACTAGCTTTGTTACCTGGATAAGCCACAAACTCTCTGAAGTTAATGATGAACTTACTGTTTTCTTGCTTCCTGCAGAACCTTGTCAACTGCAATATTATTTCTGTTACAAAGGTATGTGACACACTCGCATCTATGTTACATCTGTAATTATTTTATTGGAAAAAATTAGTCCCACACAAGAATGACCAACTAGCTTTCCTGTGTGTTTTCATTTAATTTATCTGCAGACAGTAATTTTCAGCAGGAATGTCAGCATTATTTTCAGGACCCCATCTGTTTCTAGTGCCTATAAAATATTTTGATCAGGGCTGACTGGAAATGTTTTAACAGAGTTGCTTGGTTGCGACGCATTGTTACACTGCAGCTGAAACATTTTGCAAAAACATTTTGGTTTCAGTAAACAGGGAGATTTGTTTCAGAATCAACATTTTCCAGACAGGAAGATCCACAGTTTGACTTTTTGTAGTGTATGTGCATTTTTGACACAATTCTGTTCTGTAAAAATATTTTTGTATCAGTGCAGGACAGAAACTTAAGGAGTTGACTCCCAGTTCTGTATTGTTACCTCTTGGTGTTAATTTTGGTTGGCTACTTCCCTTACAAGAACAGTTAGTATTTCATGCTTTCCACCTCTGATTAAGATTTGTATTGCTCTGCTGTTTGCAAGCAGCATGTTAACATGAACAAAAGCAGAACAAGAGCTTTGTAGTTCATCTCAACCTTGGCTAATGTCTTTCTAATCATGACATGAAAATCATCAGCAGATGTTCGTCTTTCTTTGGCTAGCAAACTTTACATCCCAAACTTGTACTGCTGCTTAATGACTTCAAATAATAAATCATGTAGTATCAGTCAATTGAAACAAATTCTTCCATGAAGTAGTTTGGTGAACTTTCTGCTCCTAGGTTTTATTCTGTTTATATGTCAAAAGAAGAGAAATATTTGCAATATCTGAATGCTATATATAGATGCCACATAAAAAACAGGCAAACATTTTGTACCCTCTCAGCCTGGGTACAAAAGGGTTCTCCCTTTATCATTTCTCACCTTACACATACCTCAGAATCAACATCTTCTGCTTCACCAGGGCCTGGGGATTCCTTTCCCCCACTGCTGCAACCACATCTTTTTCAGTCTTTCGTGAACATTCACCTTTCTCCAAAACACAAAGAAGAAATCATGCTCCTAACCAGCATTCCTCATGGTTACATCCAAATCATCTTTAAAGCTGTTTGGGGTTTTTCCTCCCCTCCCTGCCTTGATTCCTGCTAGGGTCCCGCTCACCACTTCTTGCAGTGGGATGCCTGAGCACCAGGTATTCCTGGCTCCCACAGACGCCAGCACTGCAGAAGACTTTCACTACTTAGAAGACTAACCTTTGGAATTTTTTGACAATTCGGATGATTTGCAGGCCATTAGCATTTCTAAAATGTTTTCCAAAACTTTGAATGTGCCACATTTTAGCTATTTGAACTGTATACATATGGCTGGGGCTTGAGCAAGTGAAATCTTGTGAATAAGACAAGATCAGCTGAAAAATGCAACCAGAAAGAGGGAGAATGCATATAGGTTTTAACATATTTGTCTTACAGATGACAAAAATTATTTTGAAACAAATGGAACCAAGGTAAAAATAATTTTTTCTAGAAATTTCAGTAGGTTTTACCTGCTACCTCCAGTTTATTCAGTGGTAGCTGTGCTTTTTCATGATTAACTTCTGCACTTTACAGTATGACAATTAGTAAGATTTTCTTCTGTTGCTGTTAGTGTTGTGTGAATGAATGATAGGAACTGCCACAAATTGTCAGTCAACTGTAGAACAAGACAGAAAATATAAAATATAAGTCTGTGTCCAATAAAAACATGCAGTTGTTGCAGAAATAAAATGGCATGTGATGGGTCTAATTAGGCAAGAAATGGCATTTGAATATATTGTCATTCTTCTAAGACTGGTAGCTGTACTTGGAATAATAGTTTTCAAACTCTGGAAATACCTGTACTACATCAGAGAGATTAATTCAGCTATGCAATTAATCCCTTAATTAAACCCTTTTCTCCTTTTGATACAATGTGTATTTTAGACATGGGGGTCCTTAAACCAGAAGTTAAGGTCTTCAGATGGAGTTTCTAGAAAACGTCGTTAACTACTGCATTTTAGAGAGCAGTGCATGCTTTTTGTTTTGGCAACAAAATAAGCTCTTACTGTTTAATTGTTTTGGTTTGTTTTTTCCTGGTTGTTGCTGAATGATTTGTTTTTAGTGATTTGCACAGGGAGTTGTGAATAGGGAAGCTAAAACAACCGATGCATGGAGCAGGAAAAAGAATGAGCCAGCTAATGAGCAAAAGGGACCTACCAATTACTTAGGAGCATAAAATCTTTCCTCTGATGGCAGTTTTTGCTCTGTTAGATGTACAATAGCATGTACAATGTTCCCATGGTTCTGATTGCACTAGGCATTTAAATTTCACTTATGACATTATTCCTAGCTGTTTTAGACTTAATTGCACCTAACTAAACCATAAAAATTGGGTCTTTTGAAAGTGTAGTCTACAGTATAATAGGGGAGCTATGCCTTCTGGGGGAGAAAGGTTGTTTTCAACTTGTGCAGGCTTTTACTATAATACTGTCAAATGTAAACTGAATGTAACTGTTTAAATTAAATTTCAGACAAAAAGGTCTTATTCTGAATATGTCCTCTGGTCTGGGTACTTTCCCTTGTCCATTGTACACAATGTACTCAGCTTCTAAGGTAAGTCATTCGCATTGCTTTATAAAGAAATGCCCATCGAGTGTTTACCAAATCGTTTGCATCAGCAATATAGGGCCAGTTTTTCAGGACATAAATCAGTGTTGCTCCACTGAAACAATGAAGCGATGTAAATGAGCACTAGCTGAGAACTACGAACCAGTGAAGCTGTGTAATGAAATCAGCTGAAGGTATGTCTGATCATCAGAACATCTTTGTCTTTGATTAAGTAGTATTATACAGTGCTCACAACCTGTCCTCGTTCTGGGAAGTGATGATTTTTACCAGGCTGGCTTACCTCATTTACTCAAAACTGTAGATGCACAAAAGTGCTTGATTTTGCTTATGGAACCAAGAGTAAAATTCCTGGTAGGTGGGTGGTGAGTTGCCCGACTTCATAGATTTCACTTCGAAATTTTGCTCTGAATTAAAACCCCAGAGCTCATAAAAATGAGGAGTGAATGATTTTTATTGAAACTCCAAAAGCAACTTAGTTCAGGTTTGCTCCAAATTAAAAATTCTAAAATTATTTGCTTGAACATAGCTAAAGTTCAGCTTGGTAAGAAAAAGCTAGTTATTCTTGGTAAAAAATTCTGGTTTTCCATTTCCTTTTTCTCTTTTTAACATAAGTTTCTCCTTACTGAAAACTTGAAGTACATTCAAACCAGACAATTTTAGTTCCTTAAAAAAGTTTAGATAACATTATTTCAAAGTGATACGGTTCACTCATATTATTTTGACTTTTTTTTCATTCTTGGGTGTGTTTTACCTTTGTTTCTTTTTAAATGGACTTTTTTTGCAATGCCATGAAAGCAAACTATTTTACTTGTCAGCATATTGGTGTTTCATGTAATATCACAACACTATTGGTGTTTAAATTGTAAGACCTGTCAAATGATGTCTTTGAAACACTGTCATTTTTTCTCCCTAGTAGGACTTTTCTATTTCTAATTACAGAGTATTGATCCAATGTTGTCAAGTTTCTGAATATTTCTTAAAGATCTAACTCCTAAAATTAGTCTTAAAAGAAGCCCAACTCTTACACAAAGAAGTTAGTATATGTGTACTCTTCATGGTGTGGAGAAAAACTTAGAAAGATAAACCCTAAATGTTGAAGCTACAAAACTCCCAAATTCCCAAATACATGACTTTGAAAATCATATTTGTAAGCTATGCTAATAGGTGTACACTGAAGGCATGAGTTGTATTTCACTCCCCTTCTTATTGCTGGAGAAACAGCAGTGTAAGCCTTGAACTGTGAGGGTAGGTGTCAGCCAGAGATGAGAGCCACATGGAACAACAGCTGGAATAAATGGGCCTCAGGCATTTATATCTCTGCATTTTCATAAATGTGACAAAGCTTTCAGTCCAGTCTGCAGTAGTACTTGTTTCATGTCTGGCTTGGGCCAATACGAGGCTCCATTTTTTCTGGTGCAGATAAACAGTCAATCTTGCCATTGCTCATGTGCACCAGCAGAAAATGTGTCTTGAAAAGTTCATTTCTATGTTTTTCACCACTGCACTGTGCCTTAAGTTGTATGATGTTTGGCCATTTTTGTTAAGGACTTGTTCACACGTATTTGTGGGCATATGTGAAAGTACTCAGTTTCCTATGCTAATGTTATATTGTTTTATTTTATTCTAGGCTTTTATAAGCACTTTCTCCAAAGCACTACAAGCAGAATATAAGGCAAAGGGAATTATTATACAGGTGATGCTATATCTTGCTATATTTGCCTTCATTTTAACAAATTCTTCAAGAATAGATGCCTAAAAGATGCTTAAATCTGTATAGTGTAGCCATCCTTGGTGAAGTGCTGGGTGACCCTGTCAAAGCTTTCTCTCTTCCCTGTATGCAGCTATAGGCTTTTTTCCTTATTCCAATGTAGTACCATTAGTTATTCCACACAGTGCCTTAATCCATTGCAAATATCTGTTATTGCCATCTACTTGGCAGATGCTGTAGGATTCTGCAGAGTCATCTAAATGTTAGATGACATTACACTGTTGTTATGATTTCTTATTTTAGGTAGTGGCTCCTTACGGTGTTTCTACTCCAATGACAATGTACCAAAAACCTAGTCTTATTACGAAGACGGCAGAAGAGTTTGTTAGTGAATCACTGGATTATGTCACCTTTGGAGATGAGATTTTTGGATGTTTAGCCCATGAAATGCTGGTAATTGAATAGTATTGCTGGTAATACACACAATTTGATAGTGTGTAAATGGGTCCCAAAGGCTGAACCAAGGCTCTCTGGGCTCAGCAGGTTCTTTTGACTGATTTCAGAGACTTTAAGGTTGGACATCAAATGAGAAACAGTGAATAGGTTATTAAGGCTAATACGCCACCAGTGAACTATGAAGGGAGGAATACACAAGTAAAGCACAGTGGTACAGCACAGTGTGGCTTTCTCCACTTTTGTGCCTTGAGCTGATCTCAGTTTGATATCTGGTTAGTCTTCATCCTTTCTCCAGCTGCCTGTTTTCATGACCCTATTAGGAATATTTCTGCGACACCTACTCCTTTACAGAAATTGGCCAGCAGATTCAAAAGTTATTAGTGGGGAAGGGAAAGGACATTAACAGACTGTGCTATCACATAAACATAATTTCCTTAGGATACCAAGCTAACAAAATAGAATAAATATTTATACATGGCAGCTGTTAACGATGAGCATGAAAGTATAGGGACGAGAACAGATTTGCTGAAAACTGAGAGGAATGAACATTTCCCCCTAAGAGAAACATACATACTGAAAGTATAAAGTAAAACCTTTTGCATTTACTGTTTTCTATGACCTTTCTGAACACTCAGTTAATTTCTTTCAAGAAGTTCCTATAACTCTTTGCCTTTGTATTGTTTTTGCTTGATTATTCTGAAGGCATGTGTCCTGCAGTTCATCCCTTTATGGGTGTTCCACAGCGACAGACTTCAAGAAGCAGTCCTGCATGCATTTACCAGTTATCTGAAGAAGAGGTGGAGAAACCCCTAACAGACACATTTTTTTCAGAAGACGTACGATGGAAAACCCCAGCAGGATGCATTTTACTGTGTCTCTGTGTGTGTGAATGTGGAAGGAATGAAATCGGTTTGAGCCATAGCTCCATCCAAATCACCTATCGAGTGATAAGTGCTTTGATCCAATGAATCTATTAAGCAAATTCATTCCTGTCCCTTTCCAAAGACCGTAAAATTTGCTAGAGCTGTTCCAGTGACTCCCGTGGGCCTTAGATAGGTTCTAAGAAATTTACATTACTATTTTAACATAAGCTTGGAGGCCACAAATATTTATGCCTATTTGATGTTCATGAATAAAACAATAATTTGCTTTATTTCCAAACTTGTTCACAGTGTATTTTGATGCTTTCAGTGAGTGTTTTGTGTCTTTGTTTTCTTCTGAAAAGTCAAGGAAATTTGCAAGAAGAAAAAAAGAAAGCTTTCAGGGTGTAAAGTATACACTGGGCCTTCGCAAGTCTGCTACCATAAAAAACATATTTCTGTCCAGAGCCTGTGAATGACTTCATCCTCTGCAATATCTGATATTGGCTGGAGGAAGCAGGAGCGTAGGCAAAAGATAAGCAGTAATTCTGCATTCCTGGATGAATCCAGAAGGCAAACCTTTTGATTGTAGGTATCTATGAAGATCATACTGGGTGCTATTGAAAGGCATTTCAAGAACAATGCGATCATCAGGCACAGTCAACATGGGTTCACAAAGGGAAAGTCCCGCCTAACTAATTTGATATCCTTCTACGATAAGGTCACTCACCTAGTTGATGAAGGGAAGGTGGTGGATGTAGTTTTTCTGGATTTTAGTAAGGCTTTTGATACTGTCCTTCACAGCATCTTTCCGGACAAGTTGTCCAACTCTGAGACGAACAGATATATGGTGTGCTGGGTGAAGAACTGGCTGAACAGCAGGGCTCAAAGGGTTGTCGTGAATGGGGCTACATCTGGCTGGTGACCAGTCACTAGCGGTGTTCCTCAGGGCTCAATTCTAGGGCCAGTTCTGTTCAACATGTTTATCAATGATCTGGATGCAGGAGTTGGATGCACCATTAGCAAGTCTGCTGATGATACCAAAGTGGGAGGTGCTGTTGACTCTCTTGAGGGACAAGAGGCCTTGCAGAGGGATCTGGATAGATTGGAGCATTGGGCAGTCATCAGTGGCATGAAATTTAACAAGAACAAATGCTGGGTTCAGCACTTGGGATGGAGTAATGCCAGGCACAAGTATAAACTGGGAGAGGAGTGGCTGGAGAGCAGCCCTGCAGAAAGGGGTCTGGGGGTGCTGGCTGACAGCAGGCTCAGTATGAGCCAGCAGTGTGCCCTGGCAGCCAAGAGGGCAAACCGCATCCTGGGGTGCATCAAACACAGCATAACCAGCCGGTCAAAAGAGGTGATTATCCCGCTGTATTCAGCGTTGGTGCGGCCTCACCTTGAGCACTGTGTGCAGTTCTGGGCCCCACAGTTTAAGAAGGATGTGAAGGTCCTTGAATGCGTCCAGAGGAGGGCAACAAAGCTGGTGGAAGGGCTGGAAGGCATGTCCTGTGAGGAGCGGCTGAGGACTCTGGGTTTGTCTAGCTTGGAGAGAAGGAGGCTGAGGGGCGACCTCATTGATCTCTACAGCTTCCTGAGGAGGGGAAGTGGAGAGGGAGGTGCTGATCTCTTCTCCCTGGGATCCAGTGACAGGGCGCGTGGGAATGGTTCAAAGCTGCGCCAGGGGAGGTTTAGACTGGACATTAGGAAGCATTTCTTTACCGAGAGGGTGGTCAAACCCTGGAACAGGCTTCCGAGAGAGGTCGTCGATGCCCCATGCCTGTCAGTGCCTTAAAGAAAGGCATTTGAACAATGCCCTTCATAATATGCTTTAACTTTTGGTCAGCCCTGAAGTGGTCCGGTAGTTGGACTAGATGATCGTTGTAGGTCCCTTCCAACTGAACTCGTCTAGTCTAGTCTGGTCTAGTCTATTTATTCAGATATACTTCTGTTTGTTAAAAATCAGGAATTTTAATGCATCTTCTCATTTTGCAGGTTTATTTTACTTCTGCATTCCAAAAAGTTTTTTTTGTAAAGCTGCATTAAGATAGCAAAGACCTTATTAATAAAATTAAGTATATGTTGGTGGGTTTTGGCCAAATGTGAGGAAGATTCTCTGTAATCTTTGCCACACAGGATGGGGAGGTATCCTACTGGCTCCAGAAATTCCTGTCTGCTGCATTCAAGCTAGTGACATATATAGGCAACACCACATAGGCTTATAATACAGCACCATAGGGGCCCAACTTTCTGCACTTGCCTCCTATACTTGTTGCTGTGATTCTCAAAAAGAACAACTAAGAATTGCACTGAGATCTCTGAACTGAAATAATGAAAATTATGATACGTAAAATGGTATGTATCTTTCCCGCAGTAAAATCAGATTTGATCCAGGTCTGCAAACAGTCATAAAAAATCACCTTATTCACATGGGTTCCCAGGTCCTTCCACTGAATTCAGTGAAGCTGCTGATACACTTACATTCTTTCATGTCAGAATTGGGAATGGAAAAGTAGGTCACTTAGAGATCAGTATTGCTAAACCCCAGCATTAAAAAAGGTTTGGCTCACACCTAAAATGGTGAAATTTTACTATACTGTAAGTATTTTATATTTCTGTTTTGGTTTTTTTTTTAACCTTTGAAATTTACAGTTTCAATGCTGCTTCTCTGCCCTCTGCCCCCAAAAAAACCAAACAAACCCACAAACATTAATTTTATATGTATTTAAGAGGATAAGCTCCAATTAATACATAATGGTGTGATTCTAGAATTTGGTGCTTTCAGGAAAACGCAAACAAACATGGATCTCGATAAAATTATGTGTCAACATTATAATTTCTCTCTTGAGATGGGATTTTAAATGAGTTTTTGACTGTGCTGAAAATTAAATCCTGTCTTTTGTGCTGGTTTTGGCTGGGATAGAGTTAATTTTCTTCATAGTAGCTAGTATGGGGCTGTGTTTTGGATTTATGCAAAAAACACTGTTGATAATACAGAGATGTTTTTATTATTGCTGAGCAGTGCTTACGCAGAGTCAAGTCCTTTTCTGCTTCTCACACCACCCCACCAGTGAGTAGGCTGGGGGTGCACAAGAAGCTGGGAGGGGGCACAGCTGGGACAGCTGACCCCAACTGGCCAAAGGGATATTCCATACCATATGACGTCATGCTCAGCATATAGAGCTGGGGGGAGAAGAAGGAAGGGGGCGATGTTCAGAGTGATGGCGTTTGTTTTCCCAAGTCACCGTTACGCATGATGGAGCCCTGCTGTCCTGGAGATGGCTGAACACCTGCCTGCGATGGGAAGCAGTGAATGAATTCCTTGGTTTGCTTTGGTGTATGCACGGCTTTTTCTTTACCTATTAAACTACCTTTATCTCAGCCCATGAGTTTTCTCACTTTTCTCTTCTGATTCTCTCCCCCATCCCACCGGGGGGGAGTGAGCGAGTGGCTGTGTGGTGCTTAGCTGCCGGCTGGGGTTAAACCACGACACTTTGAATAAAAAGAATATCTGAGCCATACTTCTGAAGGACAGTAGAAAAAGTATTGAGATGTGGGAGTGCTGCAATGTCGCAGCAGCCGTGTGCACTTGGGAGGTCATCCGTGTGTGGAACCTTTCTCCAGAATTCCCCTAGAGACAAAATAGCTGCAATTACATCTGCAGGGGATAAAGCTTAATAAATACCACCTCCGGCCCCCAGAAGAAATTTTGCCTAATAGTTTTAATGGTCTGCAAGAGGAAGTTTTAACTTCCACTTTGTGCATGTGGAAGTGTATATTTCAAGATAGGTTTTCTGGGTTTTAAGGAGGGAGTGAGGGACACTCTTCTTTCTTTTTGGTGCTCTTCATCATCATTAGAAATAAAAGCAGTGGATAAAGTTTTTTTAAAATCAATTCTGTGGTTCAGGAGCAAAAGTATCACTGATTCTTAGACTATGAAAGCAGTTCAGTATTTTCAATATGTTTTCTAATTAATTTCTCTTAGGTTTTGTCTCGTCATCAAACGATGACATTCTGTTCTTTGGAACAGGAAGCCATTTCTTTCTATGACTGTAGAAAATTTTTAAAAACTTCTCTTGTACTATATGCCCATCGCATCTCATAGCCTTTTTAATTAAATGGCTTCTATATTTCTCTATGGCCTCTTGTATTTCATGCCTTAATATAAAATAATTCTTCAATTAAAACTACTAATGAATATCACCACCCACCATAGAAAACATCTGGAAGGGAAAATGAGACATCTGTGCTGGACATTTCAGCGTTGTTAGTTTGAGAAGCAAGGAATAGGAATGGTTTGTTCATCACTTCATACAGACTGTGTTTTCAAGTGATTAAACTATATTCTTCTAAGTGTGATATTTGTGCAGCTGCACAGCAAGTAAGTATGGAATATAACGTATGATAAATATTACATGTGGGCAAAAAGCTGAAGTCCCTGGGGAAAATGCACATTCAATAGGAGGCCTGAGTGTGGAGCACAGAGTTTGTGTTTGCCGCTGGTATAAGTGCTCATTTCTCCATGGATGCATATTTTCAAGCAGTACATTCTCAGATACAGCATGAAATGCAGCGCAGGTCTCCTTCCCTTGCTTCTCTGCTCCAAACACATACCAAGGCCTTGCCCACAGGCAGCTCTTTGCATGTTTGGTTTACACATGTGAGTCGTCCCAACAGGGTGAAGTGACTCCTAGAGAGCAGTGACTGCTCCTGCTCTGCTCAAGTCAGTGGTAGTCACGTAGGGAATTCAGTGGCAGCAGCAGCAAACCCTGAAGACTCCCTTGCCTGCAGCTTGTCACGATACCACATAACACAGCTACACATTCCCTCATTTTCTCTCTGGTTTTCGCATGAGTTACCTAACTCAGGTTAGAGAACACCCTTTCACCCTTTCCACAATGACAAAAGATCTGTACATTTACCACTGGAGACAAATACCCCCTTATCTGACATACAGAGACCCCAGTAACACAGAATTAGCGTTGTCATAGGCAGAGGTTAGTGAGCAATGGAGACTTGGTTTCCAAGGTTTACAAGTCCTGTAATCTATGACAAGTGACATTTCCGTATTTCTTGTCTCACGTTTGTTTATGGTTGTGCATGCCTCGGGAGTCTTGCAGGCTGTTACTGAAGTTGAGCAATCAGCTCAGCACAGATTTGTTTCTCTTGAGGAACAGGAGGATCTTGTTATTCACTGCTCTTGCACAGTCACTCTGTTAAAGTAGCCATGTTTTGACCTTTTCAATTGTTATTTGCACAATATTAGGCTGGGATCTTGCTGACTAAGGTTGCTCTCCCTGACAGTGCGTTAACATAAGGCTGCAGAGAAGGCTTTCTCCTTCTTTGGCCCTTCAGAGAAGTCGGTGGGTGGATCAGCCATTCGTGTGTAAGCCTGGAGGAGAAGCGATTGTGCCTTCCCCTTCATTTTGTAGGCCATGTGTCTCCTCTGAGTGCTGAACAAACAGCTCAAAAGTTGTATCATCTGCTCTTGCTACTAAACTTGGACCTGGTTGATGAGGAAACAGAGGGAGAAAATGGCAGAGTTTTTCCCAGCACTCCCTGCCTGGAGAGAAGGTGGAGGAGCGGACCAGCAGGTCGGGCCTTCTGCTTCCCCCCAGCACTCATCGCATGGGATTTCCTGTTTTGTGATAAAACATTGCTAATAACAATAAAAACGCCTGCACACTGGAGCAGTGGCTCTCCGCAGACTTTGTGGAAGGACTCAGTGTTACCCCTGTTTTACAGAGCAGGAAGGAGAGGTGCAGAGAGGCAAAGCACCTGCCCCAAGCCACTAAGAGGAAGGAGGATCAGCTCTGGACAAACGCTGTCCACCTCTCCTCAGCCCCAGCAGCATGCCTGGTCTGCCAGGGATCCCCAGGGCTGGGAAAGTCAAATATCATCAAATTAATTAACCAAAATAATGGCTAACCACCTAGAGCCAAACCCTGCTGTGTTTATGTGCTTATACCCTGACTATAGCTGGGAGTCTGAGGAAAAGCTGTCCTCCGGGCCCTAAATGCAGGGTTATGCCACCATTCCCCAGGGTCATAGAATCACAGAATGGTTTGGGTTGGAAAGGACCTTCAAATATCATTTAGTCCGACCCCACTGCCATGGGCAGGGACATCTTTCACTAGATCAGGTTGCTCAAAGCCTCATCCAACCTGGCCTTGAACACTTCCAGGGATGGGGCATCCACAACTTCTCTGAGCAACATGTTCCAGTATCTCACCACTGTCACGGTAAAGAATGTCTTCCTTATATCTAGTCTAAATCTGCCCTCTTTTAGTTTAAAACTATTGCCCCCTGTCCTGTCACTACAGGCTTTGGTAAAAACTCTCTCTCCATCTTTCTTATAAGCCCCCTTTATGTATTGAAAGACCACAATAAGGTCTCCCTGTAGCCTTCTCTTCTCCAAGCTGAACAACCCCCACTCTCTCAGCCTTTCCTCATAGGAGAGGTGTTCCAGCTCTCTGATCATTTTCATGGCCCTCCTCTGGACGTCCTCTAACAGGTCCACATCTGTCTTGTACTGGGGACCCCAGAACTGGATGCAGTACTCCAGGTGGGTTCTCACGAGAGCAGAGTAGAGGGGGACAATCCCCTCCCTCAAACTGCAGGCCACGCTTCTTTTTATGCAGCCCAGGATATGGTTGGTTTTCTGGGCTGCAAGCACGCATTGCTGGCTTATATGTAATTTTTTCACCTACTAGTATCCCCAAGTCCTTCTCCACAGGGCTGCTCTCAGTCCACTCATCCCCCAGTCTGTATTGACATTGGAGATTGCCCCAACCCAGATGCAGGACCTTGCACTTGGCCTTGTTGAACTTCATGAGGTTCACATTGGCCCACATCTCAAGCCTGTCAAGGTCCTATCCGTTCCCTCAAGCGTGTCAACTGCAGCACTCAGCTTGGTGGTGTCCACAAATTTGCTGAGGGTGCACTCAATCCCACTGTCTATGTCATTGATGAAGATACCGAACAGTACCAGTTCCAAGCAACAGGACACCTCAATATTTCATCGTCCCTTCAGCTGGAAGAAGAGCTCCATCTAGTGAGGCCCATGCTTCTTGGGGCCACTTCAGCAACTGTTTACCCACTGTATGCCAATTTTGGCCCCAACCAGGGCCATGCAGTGGAAGAAACCTGCCTGCAGACCCCATTGCCATGGGGACAGGCAGCAGGGAAAGCCACCATCAGTTCCAGTTCCCCTCAGCTCTGGTGCCTTTGTGGCACAAGACTCTTGGCCATGGCAACCTTCCTGACAGACCAGGTGCCAGTGAGGTTGAGGAGCCGCCGTTTTATTTGGGGACCTGAGACAATCACCCAATTGATGGCAGTGCAAAAGCATTAAGTGAAGGGTATGGGATGGCAGGCCCTTCAGGAGTGTGTTGTACCCACAGTTGTTCCCAAAAAGGGCTTATTTGGGGATTTTACTGCAGGGAACTAAACCTCCGCTATTTTTCTGAGTGAGCAGTGAGCAGAAGGAAGCTAGAAAGAAAAGCGCTGGACCTATGGAAAGAAGCAAATAGGGTCTGAAAGTACAGCATAGCACACAAAGCAACACATTTTAAGAATCTCATTTTCTTTCTTTCATACACTCGTGCTGATTACATTCCCCTGCTTAGCACCTGTGTGTAGGCATGTGTGTGGTCACCCAGGTGTGATGCCAAAGTGTTAGCAGCTTGGATTCCCCTGAAGCTGGGGTTCAATAAGGGCCCCAGTTTGCAGAAAATCAGATCTTTTTGAACTTCAGGCTCCTTTAAGTATTACAGTGAAAGTGTTCACTAAGGATTTTGAATGCGTAGGCCAGTATAGAGTTGTGGGTTTTCTTTTTTTAATTTTAACTTTTTTTTTCTTTTTTTCCCCAAAATCACTGCTTGTTGAGTAAAGAGGTTCCACGCTAAAACAGTTTACAGTTGTGGGATGTAAACAGCAAGTCTTTGACTCACACGGATTTCAATTATTGAACTAGTCCCATGTTCAGGTAAAGGAGACAATCACTAAAGAAAAAAATTTAGTTAGTCTGCAACACTACTAAATTAAGGAAAATGGGAACTATGCAGTGCAAGATTGCTTTTAACAATATGATGTACTCAATCAGTGGATTACATCAGTAACTGAGTCAAAGCCTTACTTTCACAAAGATTGGAGCTCCAAATCTGTCTAGACAAGCAATTTACAGCAGGGGGAAAAAATCTAAACCATTGAATCTTAATGCTGTAAACAGTCTGTTATCAAGACTGGTAATACAGACAGGGCTCTACTGTTCTCAAGGACCACCCACAAGGGAAAGAATTTGATATGGCAGCTTGCCTGAAAAATTTATTTGCGATACACTTCTATGTGATAACAGCATGAAGGAGCTGTAGGAGTGAGGAGTGCTTTGCCGAGGGAGCAGCTGATGGGATTGGCCTTGACAGCCACTGCAGTATGCACTTCAGAAAATGTCAGTCCACCTAAAACACAGCAGAAAGACAGAGAGGCTGCACATGGCCTCCTTGGCTGTGCTGCTTTGTCCGCTCATCTTCCCATCGTAATGGCATTTGAAGAATCACAAATTAATCATAACCTGTATGCAAAGGGTGAGTTTTCCTTTTTTTAAAATTTATTTTTAAAGAGCTTTCTTGATTAAGAGCATACTTGCAGACCCTATGCAAGCCATGGTAGCATATATTTTGGTACATTTGGGTTTCTGGGGGTGAAGGCAGAGTTCAACATTACAACTAAGAGTTTTCCAAAGTGAGACAGACTATCAGTCACTCTCTGTGGCTGCAGCAGAAGCATGGCAGACATCTGGTAGAAACTGTCCCTTGACATCCCCCTGCATCTCCTGGGACAGCTGTTACACAATGAGAGCTTTCTAAACCACATTTTCAGTCTTGAATATTAAAGCTATGTACCTAGATCCATGCTTATATACTTAGGTCCCCATTTTAGAACAGTATGTATGATTTACTTTCAAATTGCTGGCCAGCTTACTCAGCAAGTTGAGAAAGTAGAGTGATAACAAAATGCACTTCTGATCAAAGTCTCCTACGTTGATTTTGCTGTATTTTAACCATTCAGAAATGATTAAAAACAAGAGTAACTGAAATGTTTATATAAAGCATGTTTCAAACTAAAACTATCTAAACTTCTCCTGATGTTTCAAATCTAAGTGAATCTGGGCATTTGTCACGAAAAACTGTAGCAAATGAACCAAAAAAGAAACAACCTGTGAAGCAGTTCTGCCTCTCCAAATTTTTTTTTTTTTTTGGTTGCCAAGAAAGCAAGCTGAATGAAAAAAGTCTAGCTAACGTTACTAGCTACTTGCTCAATGAAGAAAAGCACAGGAAAGGCAGCCGGCCCAAGAGGGCTATTACATTCCTCTCTCCCCTTCTCTTTCCTGCACCACTCTGCAAACTTTCGGAGCTGAATGGTACAGAGAGAAGGAGCGGGGAACAAGGTCAAACACAGCTTTACACGCCGAAGTCCCAACTTGATAGCTTTGCTAGCGCAAGGGGAGAGTGTAAAATATACTGGAGGTAGACCTACTGCAGTTCATACCCCTCTGCAGTATCGACGCAACTAGGATAGTTACTCCCTGTGAACAGATTAAAAATCTGTTGGTCTTTCTCAGGGAACCTTTTGGAAATGTCAAGGATGGCAAAATTCTTTGTGGCCAAATAATGATGCTTGCTACTGTTGGAGATGACAAAGGCAGGCCTGTTTCAGTACAAAGAGAGACTTCGCTGAAATGCTGTGACCTAGGAGATGTCCTCCTGATGCAAGACCTTGCTACATTGTGAGCACAGTGGGACTTTGTGCTGGGAAAATGTCTTCAGTGAATAGTTCCATGAAAACTGAACAAATGGATGTCAAAGTTCTGCTCACTGTCTTTGAACAGACAGGTGACCTACAATTTACAATAGAAGTAACTAGTGGAAAGAAATAATGGTAAAAACATATTCATGCAAAAATACTGGCAAAGAAACGGAAGAAGTCAAAGGCAGTTTTGCTTTGACGTAGGCTAAAGCATACTTAGGAGGGGCGGGAAGGGGAGAGAGAGGGGTGATCAGGTGTCTGAGCTGGAGCAATAGGAGGGAAGTGATCTAGGCTGAGGACTGATGCTGGCACAGACTCAGTATGTGGTCAGAGGTGAACATTATGGTCTCTGTGTCCCTCCATGGAGACAAGAACATCCATCCCACATCGGAAGTGAAGCCACTTTCTTGGAAGACTTATTAACAGAAGTGCAGGGATGGCTGGTTAATATTACTGCTGTTTAATGACTTAGAATACCTTAGCACTGCAAGTGCTGGAAAATTTAATTCTTGCCCTAGAGAATGTACAGTCTAAAATAACTTCTTGAAGAAAAAAGATGCAGCATATAGCAGTATTATAGACGCTCGAATTCCCCTGAGCAGGCTAGGCCAACTTCTACAAGCGTGCTTTAGAAAGTACTGATCTATCAGCATGGAAAGCAAGGCAGAAGAAAGATTTCCAGTGACCTCAGTGGGCTTTGGCTCGATCCCTAGTGAGACAGAATGACTCTCTGCAGAAAAACAGACATCTTCTGCCGAGTCTGGGTATTGTATTTCAAGCAAAAGGACAGTGTTGTAATTCAGTTTACTTAGTTACTCAGTCCTAATAGGGCATTTGAGGTAGCACAAATTTCTTCCAGGGAAGTGACTGATAGTGTTAATCAGATCAACTGATACCTCTTACTGAATATGGAACTGCTGTTATTGAAACTAAAAGAACAAAACATCAGATCCTAAATGCTAACGTAGGCCAGGACCACCGATCCACTTTCCGGGAAGGAGGTGTAGGTTGGCCTCACTCCTGGGCAGACCCAGGCATGGCGAGGATGCATCCTGCAGGGAAGCGAGCAGGGTGAAGTAGGTGAGTGCTGCGGCGATGCCTTCGTGCCGCTGGCTGAAGGCACGCTCCTTCTTGTGTCATACTGAAACATAGAAATACTGCCTGGTGACTGAAACTGACTGCCGGGAAGCAGTGAATCAAGAGGTGGCCTCGCCACTAAGGGGTGCTACGGGAGCGTGTAACTGAAACGCATGCGGCAACATAACTGCAGCTTGCGTGGGGAAAATACCAACTCCACGCCGCTAAATCCCACAGAAACTGAAGTTGTTCAGGGGCACACCGAATCGCACAAAAAGCAGAACAAGACAGGGTTGGGAGAACAAGCTAGATTTTTCGGTTTTATGTACACTGCTGTGTAAATAAGTAAGCTTTAAAATTATGGGGAGCCATGCAGCTATCTGAACACACGTTACCGCAGGGGGGCACCATGACCTCAAAATAAAACCCTGCCAGATTGCCCTATTATTTTATCCCCTAATTTTGCTTCTTCTAATGTCATTGTAAGCTTCGTACATTCATTCAACTTCTCTCTCCAAGAGTATATACAGTTTTGTTGTTTGGGTTTTTTTTTAAAAGGAAAAATCGATAAACAAATCAAATGCAGATTTCAAGAGTGTTTTTCTTGAGCCAGAGCTCGGTGAAACCCAGGTAAAGACATCAGAGCTCGTGATCTTTGTTCTAACCCTAGTGATATGCAGACCACAGCACATTTCAGCTTCATGCTGAGCTGGAAAGTCTGACATCCAGCAGAAAGTCCTGCCTTTCATACATCTCTCAACAGCGTACCGTCCAAATTAATAACTTCCGAAAGAGCCAAGCAGGCATGCTCACACCAAAAGCCCACTGATGTCAACACAATATTGAAGAAGGATCAACAGTACAGGAGATCAGCCCATAAGGGCACACCTGGTTCTGGTTTATGTCTGCTCTGCTTGCAGACTTTGGTCTAAATCCCCTCTGTTGTTTTGTTCCTATCCACGGGCTAAAATATGGCTAGGAGCTGGATCATCTGACTGCTTTATGGGCTCTTATCTTTCACTGTGCTCCACACAAGCAGAAATACTTCTGGATCTTGCTCTGGGAGAGCAAACAATGGAATAAGTGACATTAGGTAAATAAAATATCTTTTTGCCTTTGAAGAACATGAAAGAATGTTGTATACCTTCTCGCTGATCAAAGGTGGTTATATTGCCCCTTTTTGTTACAGATACAGATCTACTGTTGTATTCATCTTACATTTACAGCATGTAAGACTGCTTTAACCTGTCACTCAAATTTCCTAGTTTGTCTGGCTTTGTTTTTATCTCTGCTTTGACCAGTATGGTTTAGTGTGAAAGTGTAACTAAGTATTTACTCTCCCTTTTTATTCTAGCTTGGGTTTTCACCTGCACCTCCTTTCTAATCCACTCCACCCTCTACTCTCCAGCCTATGTGTATCAGCTGAGCTGCACTGGTGATTTAAGATTGTAGTAAACATTTTACTTGAAACAGGATGGAAATCTCTCAGATGTGGCCAGAATGGCATTCTCCCTCATGTGTGGGGGGACAGTGACAGAAGGACCTGAATATGCACAGGAGAGTGGGAGAAAGAAAAGTAGGGAGAAGAAGTAGGCTGGAAAAGGAACAGAATTTCAGCATTAGCAGCTAGAGAGAGGTTGGACTGGGTAGACTGGCAGCTGCAAGTTGCTTGAAGGCTTTTTGGGCACAGTCAGGGCCACAAAAGCCGTGGAACAAGTCTTTGTGTTGCCCTCAGCAGCACAGCTGAACAGTCACACACAGACGTCTCAGCAGCATTTTTTAAGCATGCTTCAACCTAAATCACCTTGAATTTAAGAGTCCAGGGCTGACTTCCTAAAAATGTAAATGGAGTTCTGAGTCCATGTGAGAATTACAAGACAAGCAAAGCTTGTAACTTCAGTCATTTAAAGTAATCTGAGGGCATAATATCTGTTTTAAATATCTAAGTCTTGATTCCGTAATATTTTAGTGTAAAGAATCCAAGTCAGTTTATCCAGCTGAAGGAGCTCATCCCAGTGGTCCTCCAGGGTTTGCTGCAGCTTAGGCTATGCCTGCTTCTTTTCTTATGTTTCCTTGATCTCAGGTACATGCGTAGATCATTCTGGGAAATGACTTCTTGACTTCCTTAATTTGTTTTGGTCCTTGGATGGGACCAATATCTGGGAAAATTAAAGCCCCTTTAAGATGAGGATAAATGAAATCTTTTTTTCCTAGCATGAGTCCAACACTTTGTAACTTCAATCAAGGGCCTGTCTTTACCTAGCTTCTCTCTTCTCTCCTGTATTTTCCAGCGGCAATATGTTTGGGTCACCTGGAAAGACAGCCTTCTACTGAAGAAAGGGTATGCATGATGGGAAGCCATCTAGTGGAGAAGAAGGGAATCTGGAGACAAGAGGTGGCTAGGGAGAGGGATGAGAGACAGGAGAAGTGAACCTGGTTGCAAAAGAGGCTTGGAGAGATGCTTGGAAGATGTGAGCTCTGGACATAACCTTCAGTGGAACAACCTAAGGATGAGGGCTGCAGACAGAAAGATGAGGAATGTGCAGCAGTTGAGGGACTAGAACAAGGACCTAGGAGAGCAAAAGAAATAGGCATGAAGATGGAAATCAACTGGTGAGGCAAATGCCTAATGCCCAAGGGCAAGTGGATGGATTTTCTGTAGAGGGGAAACTGAAGAAGCAGGAACAGGCAAGATATTTGTTTCTGGCTCCTGTGATTTAAAAGCAATCAAAATCTATAAACATTTCAGTTATTACTGTCTGTCCCATTGCTTCTCCACAAGACTGCAGGCTTGTGGAGTTGCTCTAGAAGCTCACTCCTGTCCATTCTTATTCTTAAGGGTCCTGAAACTCCTCCCTGCTACATGGCTTGAAGTATGTGCCCATCAGTGGCCAAACCCCAGGCCTGTCCCATTTCTTCTTTCTCCTTCTCTGCGATTTTGGTGTATGTCGCAAACACGACTTCAGTCACACAAAGGGAAAGAGTTGGAGGTTATGTGGCCCTTGCTGCTTTCTGCAATGAGCTGTGTGGACTGCCCCCCTCAGCAGGTCCTCCCATGGCATGACAACTGTTGTAATTCTGCATTTTTGAGAAATACTGCTTTGAGACATGAGCCACTGAAATGCGCTGTTTGGGTGTACGGCTGTGATAGCGTTAGGGCAATTTCATGTTTAACTGTGTCTCTTAATTTTGATAGTATGCAGTAACTCCACCTTGGTTCTAAACATATTTCTTCCAATCACTCTTCTGGGGCTGTTTTCCTGCAAGACAATGTAGTATGCCCTCAGTTTTAATTAAAACTTGAAATTTTTTGGTAAGGAAGTTCTTCAGACTGTTATGACTAAAAGCTTGGGAAGATGTTTTATGTATATCACACTTAACCACTTGCACCCAAATACAATATGTAAGTTGCTCAGAATAGATAAACAAAGCACATTCTGCTTTATTTCCATAACAGCAACAATTTTGAAAAGGAAGATGTTTAATGACGTATTCTGTACAAAAAAACAGCAGAAGCTCTTGGTGTCTGACACAAATGTTCGCAGAACAGTGTCTAAGTATCCTCACATGCTGATTTTCTAGATCCAGGCTTTAAAAGGCAGCTTTCTTCTCCCAAAGCTCCACCCACATCATAAATCAGTAAATAGATCAATAAATAAAGTGACAAAATGTCTCTGCTGCTGATACACAGTAGATGCCAGTTTCTCTTCCTGTTCTGTTTGGCAGATCCCCATGAATGGCACAGAGTGGGTGGCCCGTACGTTGATAATCACCTTGATTTCCAGAGCTGCCTCTGTTATTAAGCCGTGTCAGTGATCCCATCTGGATTACAGAAACCCATCGTACTGATGAAATCACAGAGGATTTCAGTAAAAGTTGAATAATAGTCTTTCAATATTGAATAACTGTGTGTGGACCTGGCAGTGCTTGCAACATAGGCATATGGTAAGCACATGAACAACATGTTGTACTCTGAATCTATTGTTTTAGTTTGTTTCCAGCAGTTTCAGTCCAGACAAATCCATTGCTAATAATTGACTTGTGATGGTTTGTTGGGAGAGAAAGATGTTATAGCAGAGGAACATCCTCCCTTCCTCCCCCCCACCCATCTTTTGCGATAACATTAAAGCAATTTTAAATAAATGTTGTACACAAAAATTTTTTTTTTTATGTATAAGCAAGTCTGGCAGAAAGAAAGAAAACTGCGTAGTGTAATAAGAATGAGGCAAAGTTTGTCAGGAGAGATAATGTCCTTTATTAGATTGACTGTTATGCTTGGAAAAAACAGACAATCTTACAGGCACATATGCCCTTCTTCATGTCCTAATCTAATAAAAGATATTGCCTCTCCTGACAAAACCTGACTGCTTTTATCCTTGTATCATCACAGCTACATCAACACAATTGTTAGTATAATGAATTCATATGCTTGTGGAAAACAGGCACAGACACTCATTTGCTTTTTGTGTTGCTTCTGGTGTTTCTAAAGATACACTCTCAGCCATTTCTTACTTCTTTTTTTATACCCTGCAATGTTACAGGCTTCACAGTAAAAATGAAAATCAATGTATTTTCAAAGTTTTTGTTTATGTTTAGGCTTTTGGATATTCTCCAGTGTAGATGCAGACCTTTGCCTAACGTCAACAACAGGTTTGCTTTTCTTAGCTGCTTCTTAGTTACTCTATAAAGACAGCCTCTGGCTCTCCCACATGCCGTGTAGTTCTTGCAGTGGTCATATTCTTAATCCCACTTAAATGTGAAGTAATTTACTACCTTTTCTCTGAAAGACGGCCACCCAGCACCATCTGATACAGCAAGGGTGCTCACAAGCACAGCAAGAAGATGATAACTGCTTATTCAGTGCATTTTCACACCCTTCAGTCACTGCAGACATTCGACTGGTGCATCCATGCCTATGCTGAAGGCGGCTGACTCCTGCTTTAAAGTTGGTCCTGCACGTGGATTTGGCTTTCTCCTTTTTCATCATATAAGGGACGAGGCCCAAGTGACTGTGCCGTGAGCAGTGCCCCAAGAGAAAGCTCCAGAAGCCAGCCACTAATGTCTCAACCACTCCTGAAACCGGGGTGAGAGAAGATTCTAGAAACCTTGGACTGGGGCCAATAAATAGGGGCACACATGAGCTCCCTCGGGGCGCTCTCCACACCGACACCCCCCGTTGGCAGGTCCGACACTAGATCCAGGATTGGTGATCTCTCTATCTCTCTCTCTTGCTTCCCAGCGCTCTCCCCCCCCCCCCCCCCCCCGCCTTGTTCTTTGCCCTTGATGCTGCTAAGTAACACGTGGCCTACCTCAACTTCTCATAAAGCTGCTTAGCTTATGTGACATATTAATACACAGAGGGTTGATGCTTATAGAGTGTTCGTTCCATTAAAGTTGATGTTTGTGTATGGACCTTGAGTGTTATCTCACCTTAATCCACACCGAGAGGATTTGCGGACCTTAGTCACTCTCCCCTTCTCGTAGGTGGGATGTAACACGTCATCAACCACCTTCTTATGAAATCTTCGCTTCTGTTGTGGGATGTCTCTTCCCTCCCCAGGGAAGCAGTGGGAAGAGCAGGTACAGCCTCTCAGAGGATCTGAGGTGCTGCCCTCCTGGCCTGGGCACCATTGCCTGCCTCCCTGCTGCACCCAGAGCTGGCAGCCACCCAGGGCATCCCTCTTTCTCTTCCTCACATGACTACTCCTGGGCCCTGGTGCTCAGGAACTGTGCTGCTGACCCTGGCCCTGAGCAATGTAAGACTGGGCAGTATAACTCAATGTAAGGTGACAGGCCAGCCTCTCTGGGGTCGAGGTGTTCCTCCTAGCTTCAGAACTGATCAAGCTATCATGGATGGGCCTGGCCACTAAGAGAGACACAGCCTGCGTACGCAAAACTGGAATTCAGCTTATTTCACCTTCAGGAACCACATTGTGGTGGTATAATTCAGGAGGCAGGCAGAGGTCCTCCAGGCACTGGTACACCAGGGGTAAGCTGCTTTCACCCAGCTGGGGTGACAGTCCTGACAGATCCAGCAGCACCACCTGTAGCGTTGATGTAGGTAGGGAAAGCTACACCTCAGCTTGGAGGTCAGGGTAACACCTGGCTAAGCCCAAGCAGTCTCAGGACCATGCAAGTCCTTTTGCACTTCTGAATATACCCATGGGCACACGTGTTGCTGGGGGACTAGACCTTTTAGCATTCACAGGAATAAAGTATGTGTGAAACATATGTCATATCTCCCACATACACACATGCATGATGTGAATGCTATGAGACTGTCAGGTCATTTATAATGCTGTTTGGTTTTTATTACCAAGCAGACACAAAATTATTCATGTGCACATCTTGCATATTCACAAATTATTTTCAGCTGTTATAAAGTAATAAATATTCTCATGCACCTGGCCATCATGTTGCTGCAATTTTTATATATCCCATTTGCCTTTCTCCCATCATTTCCTTTAGAAGTGCAGTATTGATCCATAAGGTTTCAGAAGTGTGACAATTATTTTACTCTGATAGAAAAAAGTAAAGATGTGTTGCTGGGTAAAATACTTGCTTATCGAATGTATCGAGCTCAGAGATAACAATATTAAAGAAATGGTTGGGCTGCTAGTCTTTGGAATTCAGCTCTCTCCTGCTGCTGCTGTAATCATACCTTTGATTTGATAATAAGTTGTAGGTACCATATACCTCTTTTATATTTGTGGCATCATTCATATTCCTGGCACTCTGTAAGTCATAAAACTCACACCCACTCTTAAAGGCTGACACAGCACAGACTGTATAAGAGCAGAAAGCAACTTAAAGTAAGATTCTGACAAGAATAAAGACAGAAATGACCCAAATAAGGCAGCTTCCCCCCATGTACAAAAGTGAGATGACACTATGGCAGCCCCATGCTGTCTTGCTTGAAGTGCGTAGCACTTGTGCTGCTGTCTCCCAAGGAAGAGCCTCTTCCCTTCCAGACCACACATCGAGCACAGTAACCACGGCAGCACTTATCAAATCCAGAGTTCAAAATGACTCAAGCTGCAGCTGCAGATCTGGTACAAGTGTAAGAGGAAGCTGCTGTAGCTGTCACTGCTCCCCGCACAAAGGTATTAGGGAGCCTCCCCACATAGCAGGGAATTACAGGTGGTGTCTCTGAGATTTCTACTCTGCTGGTAGAGCCCAGAGCTTCAAATGGCAGAGAAAGGAAATAAGTTTGTGGCATTTTCAAATATTTTCCATGATGCCACTCTAAATATGTGTGTGATTAGCAAAAAAAAGAGAGTGCCAGTGGATCTGCCATTTCACTGCTCAGTCGAGACAAAATTCTGCGTGGTGCTTCACCAAGGAAATGACAGATCAATGCCATTTGTCCCCGAGGTGTGTTTCTAGCTGCCCTCCCCCCCACAGCTGGCTGCATGGTGCACTGACATCAATTTGTAGTTGTGGGAGTTCAATACCACATAGGGAGCAATTGTTGCCTTTCAAGATGCAGCTTTTTTCCTTTGAGACCATTAGGCTTTCCTATCAAGTCCAAACACTGGAAAAAATGGGGAGAATAAATCCTACAATGATGCAATTTACAAAGCGTGAAGATTTAGGATATTAAGATACATTGAAAAGGGTCTTCACTTTGTTAGGCTCACTCATGTCCTCTGCTTTGACCTTGGCTTATGCTAATTAACACGAAGTTTCCTTGAGTTAGGGGAAAAAAAACAGAGCGAAGCATAAAGGACACATGATCAGGAAAATGCCTTTGGTATCGGGGAAGAAGGACAGCACTAAGAAAAATATGTCCCATTGGAACACGGTACTTCAGAATATTTTTATGCTTGTAGAAGCATAAAAGTCTTTTGGCCTCCATTTAGATATATTTTGAAAGTATAATAAAAAGTTACACTTTAGTTTCTCATCAGATAGTGTCCCAGGTGGGTCCTAACACATAACAGCATTTTAGAAATGGCATTTAAAATCTAATGTGAGATGAAACATAATTCTTCAGGTTTATGAGTATGGGTTGTAAAGACCATGAATGATAGTCTGGCAGAAAGGTCCTGGCAAGGAGGATTACAGTGGATTTTAATAAGACTTTGGAATGTAACAAGGGTACTTTTGATGTCTACATGTTTTGGTATCTGCTTCTCCTTCCATGTGCTCCAGGGCTAATGCTGCAGCATTAGAAATACTGAATGAGTGCTACTATGCACATGATACTGTGCTGCTTTTACTGCTGGATCGCCCCCTGGGGACAAGCCACTGAAGAAAGCCCTACCACAGAGTATAACCTCCTCACAGCAATGAGATGAGTCAAGAGAATGCACACGCACTCAGAGTATATTTAATAGTGTGTTTTGGTAGCCCAGGTCTTCTCACCTTCCTCCATCTGGTGAAAGATCCTTTACCTCTGGATCATTGAATGCCATGCAGGACAAGCACCCAGGTGACACGGTAGTGAAAGCATTAATTGCCCCTTCTGCCCCCCTCTTGGAATGACACTGTGGTGAAGAGAAACTTGAAGCCTTTCTTGCTGGCAAATGTCCTGGCCAACAGGGAGGGGATTCCTGATAATGTAACTGTTAGCCAGAGGAGACACCCTGGTCACCACCAGCAACTCCTCTAAAAACCATCACAACTTTAATAATAATTATGCTGGAAATTCTTCTTCCTCTTTTTAGGTGGGTGAGATCGATTCATGATCAGGGGCTTGCACTGCTAAACTTGGGCTATACCTTTTGTTTTTTCCAGTAGGTGAAAGATGAGAAAGCTTCTTAGAACAGAGCTTAATCTGGGGAGAAATGGGGAACTCAGCTCACCCACTTCATAAAGAAACCTTGAAGGAAACTTTCCTTGTTAAAATTCCTCTTGTTAAAAAGCTGTGAAGTCATAAAATTTTACCGAACAATGGTTTTCTATACAAAAGGGCTCTTCAGTCAATAGTTCGTCTCTAAGCTGTTCCAAATCACCCTGGCTTCAATAAGCTCAGATCCTCAAACAATCAGTGCAGGAAACAGTGTGACTTCTATAGGTTTAGCAGCTGTTCAATGTGCTCTGTTGTGGCTCAGTCTATCTGTGTGCAATTTTGTCATGTTTTTCACAGATTCCATTATTGTGTCTATCAGACAGGACGCAGAAGAGATCAATTTTTAAAATAGTTTAGGGGGGGAGGCATTGCCTATATCTTTTTTTTTTCATTGGGATGTAGACAGGAGTCCCACTTATTAAGGCTGTAAATAGTTTTGCAGAAGGGCGGCAATTTAAAAGAGGACTATCTGAGCTTCCTGAAGCAGATAAGTGGTTTGAAGTCCCATATGACAATGTCGGTGGTATTTATTTATCTAATAAACACCATGATGAATTCAAAAAATATAACCCAAGATTTTCTATAGAAGTTGAAGCTCTTGTGTTTGTTTCAAGAGAAAAGAAAAAGAGTGTAAATGCTTATAGTATCAATCCTGTTGTCCTTTATTTGAGGGTCAGTAAAGTAGAAATACAGTGGAGATGAAATGTATTTCCATTTCATACAGTCTAAGCTCATCAGTTGCCTTGCATTCTCAAATTGAAAGGGCATGTGCAGTGGATTGGGTACCACACGTTCCTGTCCTCTCTTGCTGAGAGTGCAATCAGAGGTTCATCGGCATGCTGCTGTGCATACATTCATTGCTACTGCTGTGCTCTGGCAGGATGTGTTCCTGAGAACAAATTTCAGATTTCACTTAAAAACTGCATCTTCCTATAGTCCACCTGTAGGATCAGTTGGACTTTCAATCACAGGCAAACAAGGAAGTTGGAAAAGTGAGTTGAAGAGAATGGACAAGGCATTTTGTTTAACCCCAAAATGCAGAGTTTCATTCAGAGATTTTTCTCTTGTAAAATAAAGCTGGATAAATTTCTAAACAGAATGTCACTTCAAAATGCCAAAGCAAACTTCTTGAATTTTGATTTAGGATGTCTAGAAGGACTTTTGCTTTTCTCTGTGTGGCTAAAACAACTTGATGAGTTTAATGTGAATTCCAGCTTACTTGTTACAAAGTAAACATCAGCAAAAAATAACTTCACTGAAAACGTGGTTTATCTCCTCTCTATAACTGCACTTATTTCTAGATTTATTTAGATTTAATAGATTTTAAGGCCATGGGAGATTGTTATTATCATTTATTTTGACCTTCTATGTAACTGAGGCAATATCATTCCCTGGAAAAATTCTGGCATCACCTACAATACTCTGGTCCCCCATTTGGAGAATTTTCATATGTGTAGAAATTGCTCTGAGAATCTCAGTGAAGCTAATGATGCCCAGTCACTGCCAAAAACTTGCAATCCAGAATGGTAAAATCAGTATGTGTGGCAGGTCTCTTAGCAGAAAACAGCTGCTTCCTCTTCTGGCAGATAGCTGCGGTGGTTGGACTGTATCTCTGATTGCAAGAGCCTGAATTTGATAGTACCGTAAACCCATAATACAGATATTGGTAATACAGCACTGTGGTAATCTCGGATGGTTCAGATTTAGTGTAGCCAAATTTCAGATTACCCAGGTGTCAGACATATCCTTTGATTCTAAAACTCATGGGGTATGTTTGAATTTATTTGAAATCACGACTCTTGGATTGTCCTAGAGCTACTTGGATAATTGGAATTTAGCTGCATTCCACATAGATTTCAGCAGACTTCCCACCACATTAAAATCTTCAGAATGAGAGCTGACAGGTTATTTTTACAATCATATATTCACATGCTTGAGTGGCAGTTTGTGTGTTAATATGATATTGCTTAATTTTGTTCTAAATATTTTAGGATTAAGGAATTAAGGGTATTCTTATTACGTGGGAGAGCTGTTCGTCATCTATGTCTGTATCTACTCTACTGTTTTTCAGCCAGATTTTCTGCTCTAGCTCCAAAACAAGTCATCTGATTTAGACACTTTGGACTGCATGCTATCTCACAAATTCATAGAAGCACAGCAGTCAAAACACTGTCTACAGAAGTCCACTGGTGGAGCTGCACCAAGAAGCATGCAGAGATATTTTGGAGCCAAACACTTGTTCCCAAAGCATGCTTTCCATAAAGGTCTGTCACTCCTGGCCAGTGTGGGCAGAAGGCAATAGTTTATTGAAGTGGAAAGAGATTTTGAGTCTTGGTTGCCCACCTCTTTCCTCCTTCAGGACAGGTGGTGATAAAGGGTTCATACTCTTGGCACAACTGAAATGTGTGCCACTGGCAGTACTAACTTAGAGGTTTGTTATTCACTTGAGGCTTGTGAACAAACAGGTTTCCTACTGCTTCTCATGTGATCACTTTGAAATGGGCCAAAATTTGCCAGTTAAAACATGTGCCTAAAGCCAGTTGTTCAGATTCAGTCATTACTTGTCAGATAATACAACTATCTTCTCCCTCAGGTAGAATGCAGTAGAAATGTCTGTTTAAAAATCTGGACTAGCCTCTCCTTCTCCCTTCCCCAGGGACAGTCTGACACTCCAATTAAAATTACACCAGGGAATGATTGCAGTATGGTTTATTAATGAAACATAAAAGCACGTATTTACTGTAGTTCAAGCATCTGACCATTTAGACTGTCTGCATGGTGTAATGTTCAGGGCAAATGTTTTCAGAGACCCAAAGCAAGGAGGCAACGTCTATAAATGCCTTTTTTTAAAGAGAGCATTTTGCAATAGCTCGGTGCTTCAGTGATGCTGTGTGAGACTCAGTATTAGTATCCATGCACAGCAAATAGCAACTGAAGAAACACAAACTGGAGTAGCAGCACATGACTCAAAATGCTCTATTAGTAGAGATTTCATCTCTCCATACATAGGGCTATACACTATGTGCAGGGAGGGATGCAGGGTTACATCTCTCAGGCAGACACTTTAGTTATGCATATGATCAGCATGGAGACTACAGAATAGGAAAGTTGATTGACGGTAAAACCAGGCACCAGTTGTCAGCTCTAAGATAGGTAACAATCTAGGAAATGGTGTTCAGTGACATGACCAAGAGAGATTGTGCCTGCTGATAAATCTCAGTTTTGACAAAAGAGGCAAGCTAACTTTATGGTCCACATGGAATGTAAAGATGCTGTTTGTTTTGAGACCTCTTCCGGAAAAGCCAGATGCAAGAAATAGTAGAGTGCTGCTTTTTGATCATTTTCATTCAGCCAATACACTTCTGTGAATGTGTGGTTAATCTGAGTGTGTATGTAGGCATTTGTATACCTTTTAAATTTATAGTGGGCTCATCCATAGAGGTGTCAGAGTGAGGTGTGTCTTCTTTATGCCATGGGTCCCTGTGGAGAAGGGAGTCCTCACAGCATCTGGGGAGAATTCATATGGATTCATCTCCTTCTGCTTGATACAATGAAACAGTAGAGGTGAACTGCTGTCAGACAGACAGCAATATCTATGAAGTAGATAGGTATGCCTATATGATTTCATGGCCTGGGCAGCGTGCAGAGAATCAGCTCTGTCTGTCCCTAGTTCTGGAGCTTAGCTTTTCCATTCATTCAAATAGTTAAATTTATTCCATTTAGAGTTGTAATTCTCACATATAAAGAAATAGGTGCCCAAATGCAGGTGCACAACTGCAGGTGTACATACCTGCATGGAAATCTGGCCTTCCTTGCCCCGAAATACATCATTCTCTGTAGTTTAGGATACCCCTGTTAAACTGTGAGCATTATGTGAACAATCTGTGAAGCTTACTGCAGATGTACCAAGTATTTACTAGCTTGCTGCAGTGTTTTGTGGGAAAAGCAAGGAGAGAAATGCCCTTCTCAAAGAAGGCTGGTGAGCTGTGCTCTGATGCCACTTTCAGAACTTGCTTTCACTGGTCCCCTAAAACCATGGGGTGCAAGCAGGGGCTGGTTCTGTTCTAGTAGATTTCAAAACTGCCCAAAAATGTGCACTTGGTGAATGAGCTTTAGTTTCTCTACTTCTCACAAGAATAACTAACAGAAGAGGATGTCTGCACATGGTTTTGTATAAAGCCAAGTCTGACAAGGCAAGAATGGATAAGTAGACTGTGCCTAGGGTAGCAAAGCCCAGATCCAGAAAGCTATCTAGGTGCCCTGTGGGCGTAAGACAGCTAACCACTGCTGTTGGTCTCAACGTAAGAGTTGAGGATGGAAAGACCACGGTGTTAGCAATCAGTCATAAACATTTTGGGAAAGAATATGCACGACAGAAAGGTGTTCTTGTTAAAAGGGAATAGTAAAAAATAATAATGTTTTTGTGACCCACTGTCTGAGATTTATCTGTTTAAGTTTATTTAGATAATTGAGTTTCAGATGCATATGAATATTCCCTGATACTTTCTTTAATCAGTGAAGAGAAAGGGAAGTTCTGGGGCATGGCTCCTCTTCTCCCATGGCAGGTGTCTAGATAGGTCACAAAAATTCCTCCCCATTGAATGAAGTCCAACCTAACAGTTCATCTCAACTACTGTCTAGATGCAGCAGTATTAAACAATAAGTACTCATTAATTAGATAATAAATTTTTATGTCTAAATTTTAGGCACCTGAACTTAGATGAAATTAATTTCATTCCCCGTGACCAAGGAAATAAGTCTCCCAAATGCTGCTGAAACTGAATTGCAGTTGGTACTTCATTACCAGTACCCAAGCAGTTAAAAACCCCTCTAATAGAGCTGCTGAGTTGGTGTTTAGAAGACCCAGGGCTAAAATTCTTGATTCCCTAGTCCTCTTTCAAAGGTGCATCAGGCTTGTGACAGGACCCAGAGGAAATGCCTTGCTCTTTAACAAGCTTTTTGCATGCTCAGGGTTCAGGAAAATATCTTGGAGTGAGTATGGAGGGGCTTATGCCATCCCTCAGGCATCTTTAATGAGACACTGCCCTCATAATATAGCATGTGGGGCACCTCTGCTGGTCACAACTGGCAGAAGGAGAAAATCAAGTAGGAAAGTCCAAAGCCATTTAGGGCTTTGTAGGTCAAAGTCAACACCTTCACTTCAATCTGGAAAAGCAGCAGGTGAGCCGCAGAGATCACAGAGCACTGGTGTCACACGTTGCCATGCTGAGGAGCTGTCAGCAGAAATCCAACTCAAGGCTTGCTAGAGAAACAACAGATAGCAAAAGGTTTGTTTTGCTTCATTTCAGCTGAGTTCTGAGGTTACCAGCCTTTACAGAATGACAATGACAATGTACATTTTTATAGTCCAGCAGAGTTCAGAGCCCTGGTAAGAAAGCAAAGCACTGCTTGGTCAGCTCCACACAGGCACAACAGTTCAAGGGTTCGTGTTTATTCCCCTCTCAGCTAAGCTGTTTTCCCAAGAACATCTTTGTTACTTTTGCCATAAAACAAAAGGTCAGGTTTGATGTTGCTCCTAGAAATGTTCTTGTTGTTCTGTTTGTTTATATAACCCCCTTCTCCCTCTATCTGATGGAAAATGAGCTCTGCTGCTTAATGCCAGCTGCACACAGGATGGTGAGAAGAATGACAGCCCCCAAAAGGGGGCCGGGGGAGGGGGACACAGAGAGGTGAAGGAAATAAAGGGAAAATAAGCAGAGTTTTGCCTCTGGCCATTTGCAAACAGCTTGTGAGATCCTCACATCACACACATTGCTGGGTAGCCTGTGACGTTTCTGAACACACAAGCTGTCATTTCCTCACAAGGAGCCAGCACCGCTAAACCCTTTCAGGCGACGTGGGTGGGCGCTTTAGAAGACATACTGTCTCATCCCATTCAGGAACTGCCCTCTGTCACTGCTCTCCTGGCATGCTGGATGTTTGTTGTTTAAGTAAATAAACTGGCCAGTGTCTCAGGCTAGCTGTGAATGCTGTGTCCTCCCACCATCACCCTTTCCCGGCCACTCCAGGGAACGGGGGGGGGAGGAAAAAAAAAAAAAGAAAACAGCCAAAAGCAACAACAAGATGAAAAAGTTCACAGAGAGCTCCGATGCCACCCACTAAGCCCCAACCTACAAATAATCAGTGACCAAATGGTGTCATTAGAGGCCCCAACATCCTGTCAGCGCTCGGCCTTCCGATGGGAAGTCCATGGTGGAGGTGATTTTGAAACCATCTTTCCTGTCTCTTTCAGAAAGAAGATTCTTGGAAACGGCCATCACAGGATACTTCAGTTTTCCTTATTTCTTCCAAATGAACCTTTCACATTCCAAGTCAGTGGTCAGCTTCATCAAAACTGAAGGAGTATTGTTTGAAGCCCTGTTGTCAGCCTGCCTCCTTTTTAGGCTAGGGGATGTATTTGGTGTAGAAGGGAGATGCAAGATCTTGAATCTGCACCTGTTTTGTCAAGGGTGCACAAGGAAGATTGCAAAGCAGTTTAATTTGTGTTTTACTGCATCCCCACTGCCTCTTTTTTCTATCTCAATGTTAAGCTACATCAGGGAAAACAGATGTCTGCTACAACAGAGATTCTCTCTAGAGTTAATAGGAACTTTTCATGTTGGCTGGAAGAGCATACATCTTTTCATATACTTCTGTTGGTAAATCCATGGGTATTCACATCACCCAAATGTAGAGACCTCATTAACTAAACCAGCTGGCTAGCCACCCTTAACTTCATATGTAGTCAGTGAGAAAAAATCAGGGCAAATCAGAGTAATTCCAGTAACTCCTCTTTGAAATCACCATCTGCATGATTTTCTCCCTCTCTCCCTCTTTTCTCCTTTCCCCCTTTCCACTGCCTGTACTGGGAGCCTGGGAAAGCTAGCT
This sequence comes from Aptenodytes patagonicus, assembly GCF_965638725.1. Lineage (NCBI taxonomy): Eukaryota > Metazoa > Chordata > Aves > Sphenisciformes > Spheniscidae > Aptenodytes > Aptenodytes patagonicus. Next base: position 47,706,199 of record NC_134982.1, on the reverse strand, counting down.
GGATCTACAAAATACCAGTGATTTAATAAATTAAATGACTTCTTTGTACATTAGTCTTTATGCCTATCTGCTACCTGGGAACAGAGTTTCTCACTGAAACACTGCTTCTGGAGAAATCACTTGTCTATTCATTGCGCAGACAAAGTTAAATAAGGGAAAAATACTGAAAGGTGACAGATCACAAGGGTTTGCTCTACTGGCTGAACGTGAGCCGGCAGTGTGCCCAGGCAGCCAAGAAGGCCAATGGCATCCTGGCCTGTGTCAGAAATCGTGTGGCCAGCAGGAGTAGGGAAGTGATCGTGCCCCTGTACTCGGCACTGGTGAGGCCGCACCTCAAATACTGTGTTCAGTTTTGGGCCCCTCACTACAAGAAGGACGTTGAGGTGCTGGACCGTGTCCAGAGAAGGGCAACGAGGCTGGTGAGGGGTCTGGAGAACAAGTCTTATGAGGAGCGGCTGAGGGAACTGGGGTTGTTTAGCCTGGAGAAAAGGAGGCTGAGGGGAGACCTCATCGCTCTCTACAACGACCTGAAAGGAGGTTGTAGTGAGGTGGGTGTCGGTCTCTTCTCCCAAGTAACTAGCGATAGGACGAGAGGAAATGGCCTCAAGTTGCACCAGGGGAGGTTTAGATTGGACGTGAGGAAAAATTTCTTTACTGAAAGAGTGGTTAAACATTGGAACAGGCTGCCCAGGGAAGTGGTTGAGTCCCCATCCCTGGATGTATTTAAAAGACGTGTAGATGAGGCGCTTAGGGACATGGTTTAGTGGGCATGGTGGTGTTGGGTTGACAGTTGGACTCGACGATCTTAGAGGTCTCTTCCAACCTTAATGATTCTATGATTCTATGATTCTATGGTTCTGCTTCCCTCCCCAGACATGTTCACCTGTTTTGAGAGTGGATTGATGAACCTCAACCACAATAGGAGGTAAGACATAGATGAACTCTGTCACTAGATGCATCCTGCAGATGCAGGACAGCTAAACTGAATGTTTTTGTAGGGTGCCTAGCAAAACTGGCTTCCAGAAGTGCTTGATTCAGTGAAGATGTCACAAACCATGAGTTAGCCACAGTGAGCTGTGGTGATGGTTCATTGATTTCCCTAGTCTCTCAATACAGTTTTTCATAAACAATCTGAAAAAGACACTGCTCACAGTTATCAGCACCTCTCCATTAGACAAGCAGGGCAAAAAGGCTAAGCCCACAGGCTGGGAGGGCTCAGCCCCTGGAATTTGTCAAGAGAGGCAGCAGTGAGCACAAACAGGTTACTGGAAATCTCCTCTCTGAACCTCAGGCCCACGCAAATCACACTGTCTCTCATCATACCACTTGTATCTCCTGTTCTCAAAAGGACCAAGATTCAAAAGTAGAGGCAGATTCTTAGATCTGTTTCTCCTGAATTCAGCAGTGTTTGCCACCGTACGAATGCCATCAGTTTGCATCTGAAACGCATACAAAAAGCAAAAAAAACCCACCCCAAACCCTGACAACCCAACCCTTAGGAGTAAGACCCATTTCTATCCTTCCATTCAACTTCTTTACTTTCCCACAAACCTCAACAGGGGTCTTGTTTACCACAGAGGTGTTTTTCACTACTACAAATAGTCTATATAAAAGAAAATCAGTTTAATGCCAAATTTAGGACACACCGTGGATAAGCACAGAAAGTGACAACAGAGTCAGGAGTGCTTGATAGCAGCATCATTAGCAGTTCCTGAGCTTTTGCTTTAAACTTCTCAAGATCCTAGCTGTATATTTCATTATGAAACCAAAGCACATCCTGCATTTGCCAACGATTCCAGCAAATTTTATGAAAGCTTTGAAATCACAGGAAAGAAAGGTCTGTTGCTCTCAGGGAGAAATGAAGTGGTTTAATGAGATCACATTTCTCCTTCCTCTTCCCCTTCAAATCAAGCAAAGTTTAATATTTCAGTTGCATTCACTTTGACTGAAACAAAAAATCAAAGCAAAAAGGGATCCACAAAAAAAAAAGGTTTCATTTAATACAGAACTTCAAAACTCTAATAAAAGGCACAGAGAAAATCTTAGCTCTCAGATTCCCTCATGCAGAAAAAATCCTCAGGTGGTAGGTTAAGCCACTACTGGCATAATTAAAGGAGTGTAAATAAGTGAAAGCATACCAAATAATATGGCCCAAAGCACTTTAAAGCCTTTTGGAATCATACTGGCTATGGGAGTCAGGCTTCCACAGCTGTGATTACAAATAACTGGATTCAGTGTCCCACCCGATGCAAGAGGCAACAAGTTGGTTTGGTTTCAAGGCAGCCACTATCCTTCCTTTTAAGAAATCGTCCATATATGTCATGAACCAAACTGAATGCTCAGTGTCTTTAGAAAGAGACCACATGTACATAAATACGTCCATAAGAGGTTGAGCAAAACATCATTTCAGATCAAGCATGTCATGTTTTGCAGACGGTTTTTGTTCTGTATTTGAACTAAGCTTCAGCTGACAGTGCGCCTGGGAATGGCAGGGTACAGCTGGTCATTCATCGACCCATTCCTCAGCCCCTTCAGAGTGGGGACACACTGCTGGTCCCAGTGGCCAGGTCCTTACTATGGAAATGGCGAGTGCTTCTGGCCCCTGTCCTTGGCCAAGTTCCTGTCTTGATGGCACTGGGGACTTCCTTTCCTGATCAAACATGGAAACATCTCTTCCCTTCTCCACCTGATTTGAAGGCTCAGCAGGAGGCAGAAGCCCTTGTCCATTCCCAGAGGCCAGATCCTGCACCGTCTCCCAGCTCTTCCTGGCTTTAGGGAGCAGTCAGAGCTGTAGAGTGATGTAGCTGGTCCGTAGCATCTTGCTTTAGTGATAGGCAGGACAGTGGCTCTGGACCCAGTCTTTCTAGCCTGCTGTGTGAGACCTGGCTTTGGCTGCGAACACTTCAGAGCAGTGTAAGTCCCACAACTCACTATACAGCCCTCCTCACAGCCAAACCAGACACAAATGGTGTTATAAACACAGCAGTGCTAGCCATGTCATAGCCTACCTAAATGTCATCTTTCTCTCTACTTAAGCAACATATTTCTTTTTCTTTATTATTTTTTCAGTAAGTATAGGGCTTTTTTATCAGGTTCAGCTCTGCTTTGGAGAATGACTTTAAAATGGAAATGGGCTTATCGTGTGTCCCACAGATTGAAGTGAAATGTGCTGTGCATATCCCTTGGCCTTGCAAGCACAGACTGGTAGCAGAGCACCAGGCAGAAAGCCTGTTCTGTGTGTGTATCACTGAACTAACTTGATATAGACTGGTTTATAGAAACACAGAGCCTGTTCAATGCTGTGTTCGCACAGACATTTTATAGGGCAGAGCTGCAACTGAAGACTGTAGTGGTGATGTTGAATACTAATGAGATAACATGTAATTTAATACCAGTTGAAATTTGGAGCTGTTATTCATAGGAATCATACATTTTAATTTAGTTAAACCCCAAGTTTTACTGACAATGTAACTATCCTATTTTACTCCTTGTACAATTTCTGGTGAAAAAGCAAAGCTGAAGTATGGTTACTATGAGAACTATAACAATATTCTGGACTGTGAATTGTCTTTTTGTGATTTGCACCATGCATGCAGAGAAGGCTGGAGTGTTAAGTAACTGTGCTTAAATTGTCACACGCACAGACAAAAGGAACGTCTCTCCTCTTTCTCTCCTATCCCTGAAACAAAGTTTTATAGAAAAACAAACCAGCACAGAAAGTATGCCTGTGAATCCATTTCAATTTAATTAACACTACGCTAGTTACAAATGCAAACAGGTTCCCAAGCAGTTTGGCTGCCCCTCCGCTCTGTGGATCCAAGTTTGACTCCTTGCTTTGTTCTAACAGAACAAAGAGAGCAAAGAACAATGTGACCCTGACCCTTCTTTACCCCTTCACACACAAATGATCCCTTTTAATATTCAGACGAGCTGTGACATGAAGAGGTCCCATGAGAACAAACACCTGCCATTTCTCCGGACAGCATTTTGACCAGACATTGCCTATCTAGTTATTAAACAACTTTTATATTCCTGTGGCTGTTTTGTAAAGAAGATGGCAACACTTGCGTTCTCAGGACATAGTCTGTGTTTCAATGCAGAAGCGCACAATGCAGAGTCCCTTCCCACCGTACCACACAAACATGCTCCACCCGCAACCTCACAGCAATTTTCTTGTCTGGAGGACCAACGAGATAGCCTTGGAGGCAGGGATAGTCTAATATCCCAGCTGCAAACTTTCCTTGAACATGTGTGCGTACATGCATTTGGACTGAGATAGGTATTCGCAGGCTCTCCATGTATCTCTGCCCTGCGGACTAAGTCCAGACCCAGCAGAAGAGGAGGGTGTTAAGAAGGTGCAGGGACCGTCTAGACTGAAGATGCCTTTTTATTCCTTAAATGTATGTATGTGCATTAATGATAACACAAGGGGCATCGCTGGGGCTCGCCCCGGTGAGAGCTGCAGCAGTGGCACTGCAGATACGTGTGGGCAGTGCAGGGGGCTGATCCCTGTGTCCTCTGCACAAACTGTGGCAGTCCAGCTTCTGTGTCTGCTCTGGCAGCACTGGGAGCTGGGCTTTGACAATGCTGGAAGCTGGCATCATGCTGACAGGATTTGTTGTTCAGTGATTAGAAGATACTCTTCCTACCCCAAAGTCTTAGTCCTTCCCTGCCTAGTTGTACAGAGTAAAGGAGATTTTTACTTGGCTTACTTCTGAAAAGCTCAGTAATAGGCAGAGAAGCCTGGTAAGACCCAAATATCTCACAGAATTATGCTCTTCCTGACTGACATTTGCCAAACCCATTCTTAAAACCCTTAAGCGCCGGGAATTCCCACCCCACCCTGACAATCCATGCCAGTGCTTCACCAACCTTGCCGTTAGAAATGCTTTCTTAAAATCAAGTATGAATCTCTCTCTTGCTAGGATTTTTACCCCATTATGTCCTATCTGTCATGGGCACTGGGAGCAGATTATTTAAAAGAAAGATGCCACACTGGATGGAAACCTTGCCCTGCTAAATGCTGCAGAGCTGTGTCTGCTCTGTTAACTGTTGCAGCCAGTGATCACCGAGATCTTTTTTTGCCAGTCTGGAATTCAGAATAAGAGTTGGGTTTATGTTCAGACTTTATTGCAAAAAAGGAGCTGTGCTGCTATATCTTTGACTGGCAGAAGGTGTGCAAAATGGGGTCAAAGACAAATGAAGAAAGGAAAGCCTAAATCAGACAGTAGTGGGCTTTGAGCTTGATGTGGTCTGAACAAGATGGTTTCCTCCACAGTTCTTATCCATCTGATGGAAAGCGACGGTCCAGGCTGAGCAGGGCAGGTCAACAGAGGCATGTGGGCTGCTGTTTCCTCTGGGAAGCAATGGGAACTATGCACTGATGTATCATTGAGACTTGTCAGCCGGTCTCAGCTCTAGAATTTGACTAACAGTTGCAGGAACACTCCCGGTCCTTGCTGGGGGGCAGCAGCAAAAAAGCCAAAGTGAAGTGCTTATGTCAAAACAGTTTTTGATGCCTTATATTCTGTCAAAGGCTTAGGCTACAAGGAAGATAGGCCGGCTCCTCAAAAAAATTCAAGAGTCTAATTCCCACAGGAATCAGTCATGTCATTGAAATCAATGGGAGTTTGGTACTAAGCACTTATGAGTAGCTGAGCACCAGTTAATATTCTTCCCAGCCACAGTCTGTGAGAAGGTTTTCACTTTGTTTTCCTACTTGAAACAACGAATTTTTGACATTTTTCCCATTGCCTGGGTTCCCAGCAAGAGATGCAGACTTTTCCAGGTTAGGTAATGTGACAACCAAACATTTATCACATTGCGTAAGCCGAGTCAGAGCTTTTCAAGTAAACGAATGCATTTTCAGAATATTTAGACACAGCTCACTGCTTGCCCTCACATCAGAAATGAACTCTCCCCCATGATCTAACACTGAAAAAGATTGCTGTTCTGGTTTAAAGCAACAGCCTCACCATTTTTCCCACCATGAATGAGCAAGCTCCTGACATCCCATGGACTGGCTGGGGCTCCATATCGGTGTGAGCTGTCCAGCCACATCTGAGAGCAGAGGGGATGGAACATCCATCCAAGCGCTGTACCTGCGACTGCATAGGAAATGCGTGAGCCAGGCTGTTTGCTCAGGGTAGAAGTGACCGCTCTGGACCAACTCCCTCCCTTGCAGGCACCCAGAGCCAAACATTTTGTGATGTTTGACGTGCACGTTGCATGTGGCATACCCGTATGTCTCCAGTGAGGGTGAGTGCCCCTCTGACAAGGGGATTCCTGCACAGAACAGTCACATTTACAAATCAAAAAGTGTCATTTGTCTATACTTATTGCTCCAATCAGGTTTTCACTAACAAACACATTCTCCAGAATATTTACTGCAAGTCATTATGAACGCACCACCAATTGTTTATACATTCAAAAGGAGGGTAGCAGTTCTGCTGGTCTTTACTCCAGTTCTGTTTCTGCTTCATTTTTTCTGCTTCCAGGGAAATTGGAAACCACACAGAAGAATACTTATGCTTCAACCAAGTTCCCTAAGCCTCAGCAGAGATATTAGTAACATTAAAGAGTTTTAAAGCTGTGCCTTTTATTAATGTTGCCATGTAATTCATAGGCCCATATCAATGGTAGTTAATAGAAGCCTTTTCTCCATTTGACAGATCAGAGACCTGAGAGGAGGAAAAATGGGTGGCATTGGTAGTTGTGTCTTCAAGAGCTGAGCTTCTGAGATTGAGATGTGTGCATCTCCATCTATGCAGAGATGTGCAAAAACACGATGTGCAAAAAACCAGCTCCCTAGCTGGCATCTGATGTGTTGCTTGACCACCAAATGTCATGAAGTGAAGTATGCAGCTAAAATAGCTGTGATAGAGGCTAAGTTAGAATTAGGAGTGTCTGGTTCTCATTCTTACTCACCCAAAAAAGATTTGGATTAAGACTTTTGCTGAGCTTTGAACAGAGGTTGAGAACTGACAGTCTTCCTCTCTTTGAAGGGAGATGGTGCTCTGAGCATTAAAAGGCAGGTGTCAAGGAGCTTGGGACTGAAAAGACACCACAGATAGTCCTGGCCTGTGTTTTCAGATGTCCACTAAAATATGGCTGAGCAACATTTGATGTTCCTGGGGATAACAGGTCCTGGGTGGCAGTAAGAGCAATATATACATTCCATCAGAAATCTAAAGCATGTAAACAGACAGACAGAAATTGTCAGAGGGATGTGAGAAACTTGTAAATTAACAACAAATGCGGGGAGAGGAAGTCCAGAACAAATACACTGATGTTTTTCACAACCATGGAAGAGTTTAATCCACCGGTTTAAAAAACATATGGTACACTAAACATTAGATGGGTAACAGGCGGAGAGATACTTGGCAGTGGCCCATGGAAATATAAACACAAGGCATTTGTTTCATTGTGTTTCTTTTTCTTTAAATATTTACTTTCTGTGTTTTTCCAGGAAACAGTTTTTCATCCCATATGCATAACAAGCTACCTTTCCAAAAGCAGACTTGGGAAGCATCACACTCAGGGTCACTGGTTTGGGTCCAGTGGCTCTTCGTTGGGATTTAGCCGATTTCCTGAAGGAAAAATAGCTGTATCTGCCTTCCCTCCCCCACTCCCAGTCCCCCATGCCCCACCACTGTGTTTGATAGCCTTTTTGGCAAAGATTGTCGAGAATAAGGACTGAACGGGTTTGGAAAACAACAGCTGCTTGCTCCCCGCCTTTTGCATGGGCTGGAGCATCTAGAAAGCAGGTAGGCTTAAAATCCATGGCTGCGTGGAGTGGGAAGGTAGGTACGTGTCCTTTTCTCACTTCACTGTAATACTGTCCGTTAGGCCTTGGAGGCAGCTTGGATGGTGCTCTGCCCTGTGAAACTTCACGGCATGGAACGGAACTGAGAAACTGGAAAAGGTGCCTTCACTAGCATATTCATTTACAGTGTTCGCACACACTGTAATTTGTAAGTCCTGCTCTGTGGATTTTCAGTGCCGTGCAGGAAGACTGGACTGATGTCTGCATGTTTGCAGGGATGTCATTCATAGTTCTGGATATGTCATGAAGCATGGGATTTGGAGCCCAGGTGAGGCAACCATAAGAGGTGGCAATGCTACCTAGAAGATCAGGTATCCACACAAGGCCCTCCTTTGTAGTCCTGAGCCTCCACAGCTTCTGTTATCCCTTTGCTTTCCTGAAATGCTTCAGGCTGGGAGGAATTCACCGCTTGGTGTTTGAGGGCCACCCCTAAATTTCAGCTCCACACAGAAATCTCAAGCAGCCATAGGAACATTTACTTTTAGGATGTTCTTACACTGAGGGGAGTTGCCATGAGTCAGAATTAAGGCAAGAATAAGCCAGAATTAAGGCAAGAGACAGAATTAAGGGCAGACAAGGGGAAATTACTTTGCTGTGCTTCCTGTGTGTTTTTGTGAATAGTATAGGTCTTCGTTTTCTCTCTACCCTAAGAAAGTGCCCTGTGACTGCACTGATGTACTTGCGTGTACTTCAGCAGAGAAACTCTGTGTATGGCCTTGTAAGGAGGTATTTCTGACAGACCAACAGACCAGAAATGTTTGGGAGGGGAGGCTGAGAGGGATTGTGGACAGGCTGTTTTTTTGTCAAAATTTATTGATTTTACAATCCTTGCATTTTCTTTGAGATTCATCTGTGCTATAACCAGAAAAATAGTTGAACATCATGAGACAGACCTGACTCAGGTTTAGACCAGCTAGCTCTGATAGTGCTGACAGTGTAACACCACCAGAACCACGTTCAGTGATGCTGAATTGTTTCAGCAGAAAACTGCAGCTGCCTCAGAAATGGACCAGGTCCTTGCCTGCATTTCCATAGCCTTCCATGGAGCAGTGTAAATGTGCCTCTGCAGATTGTGGACCTGCCTGCAAAAGCATCAAATCCGAGATATGCTGTGAATGTCTGTGAACATAATGGACAATTTAATGACATTTCTAAAGACTCCTTAAAGTAACAGAGGGGTAAATCTGGGGGAAGAGTAGGTGTTGGGAATGGTGAGAGGAAGAACATTCATTTCGTCTGTCAAATGATTCCCTACATATCGGTAAATCTTTGATTAGCATATTATTCCACGGGGCTAGTTGACATTTTTCAGTGCAACAAAAGCTTCCTTTGTATACATATTTTCTTTTGTTTTTTACTTTTAGGGAGGTTCAAACAACACTTAACAAATGTAGATATTTCTCAATTAGTTAAGCAATAAAATACTGCGTGTGCCAAGACTGGAAAACAAGTGAATGACAAATAAACACAGGAGAAGTACATTTGTTAATATTTATTCCAGCATTCTTCATCTATCTCACATCTTGCAGAAGGGAAAAAAATTAGAAGAAAGGACTGCAGAACATATTTAACGGCACAGGGGGGGTTTCTTCTTCCCTGTTCCTCATTTCATCTGCATCTCATAAAAGTTGCAAGATATTCTAGTCCTTTCTTCTATTAAGTTTATGGACAATTGCAGAAGGCATAGAAAAAGCGGTTTAGCTGATGGAAAGCTAAACACCGTAATATTCAGAAACAGGCAGAAGAAGCAGGCGGAAGAGTTCCCCAGCAATACCCATGAACACTCATTTAACAGCACTTCAATAATGCACCCCATTTTTTTGACTCATTCTCCTTTTGGATCCTTTCTTGATTTGCAAAGCATGTCTTCCATCACAAAAAATGTCGGTGGCAGGAAGAACAAAATGTCATTGTAACATTTTGCTTTTAAAATTGCATTTGAGATAATAAAATATTCTGACATAGAATAAAAATTTTTTAATACAATTAAAAAGGAAAAGCAAGTATGTCTCTATTATTTATACGTAGTGATTACCTTGCTTCTCACCAGGATACCTACCGTGTTATAAATTTGAAGCATGCTGTAAGAATGTGTCTTATTATAGCTTTAACTTCTGTGTCTACATTTTTACTACTAAGATCCTCAAACCTTTATGTATATTATAACCTATTATAAAATTTTATTTTAATATGAAATATTTTAAATATTATTTTAATATTTTTTAAATAGCATGAGAAGCTTTAACGAAAATTGTCCAGATGAATTCGCCAAAGGTCCACTCTTTCACTAGTAATACGTACGACAATTTTGACATAGGACCTAATCCTAGTACCATTTATATGTGTGACACATGTGTCTTCCAGTAAAACTGCAAAGAAGAATGGCTGGTTTAGGCCAATTTCAAGTTTAGATCGTCTCAAATACTTTTTCCCTGAGGTTCAGAGAGTAATTTTACTTAGTGGCAGCAGGAAGCAGAGTGCTGGCTCTGTTTTCACCAGACCACTTGCCAGAGCAGGTATGTGTGAAGATGAGGTCAGGCTTGCCAAAGACATTAGGAGAAAGGTTAGAGCCATGAGAGACCTCACATGTTTGGGATCTTAGCAAGATCTGGGCAAAACTGCTGTTTGATCCAGAGACGTGTCAGAGTCTACCCTTTAATCAGAGACATGGCAAACTGCCAGCTTTGTGCCAGGCCTTCCTGGTGAGATGTCTTGCCACTGTAATCTCTAGCTGGCAGGATCTGCTGCCACCCCGAATGGACAGACTCCCCAGCAGTATGGTGGGGCATGCTGAATGTACAGAGGAATAATGACTCTCTCATCTCTCACAATGATGCCTTCAGAGCAGGGCCAAGGCACTCTGGTTGCTGATGTGGGTTATTGGGCGACCACCCAAATTCACAGGCTGATCATGTGCTGAAATACTCGTTTGTAATAGATAAACCCCTTGTTCTGTAGTTGTTGCTGGAGAAATATAAAGAAGTTTGGCGTTTCAATGTCTAGGCCCACCATACATTGCTGTGCTGCCGAATGGCAATTTTTTTCTTTCATTATACTGTGCTCACACAAATGACACCAGATCAATAACCTGAAAAGGTTATAATAACCTTAATATATAATAACGCAGTATGAAACTGTGTGGAGAAAAAAATTCAAATATAGGTTAAAATTTGGCTGTCACTTGGGAAGGACACTAAATAAATAACTCTAAATTCTCTTTTCTTAAAGTGTGAACTCTATTCAGAGTTTATTTTGAGCTACTTGCCGAGTACACGTTAAAACATCTCTACAGGACTAATTGAATCATTATTTACACATCTATGGAAGCTGGAACTGTAAATCCAAACCAAAACTCAGCTTTATTTTGTGTGCAAATGATGCAACTTTTAGTGTAAATTAAATGCTATTTTTTTCTTTGATTGTTGCTGAGATGTATTTGGACCATATGTAGGGAGCCTACTGCATCCTAAATATAAACCTTATAGACAGTGAAAAGAAGAAGGATTGAAGAATGTGCCAATAGGCATGAGAAGAATAATCACTGTCAGAAGGACCAGGAATAACAGAAAAGTTTACGGAACCAGCCTCATCTACTTTTTCCCATAATAAATTGAGTCAGTCTCCCAGGCTGCCATCCACTTCTGCTATCTTCCTCCATGGGAAATTGTCTCTGGGAAAAGGATTTTTCTTAAAGCAAGTTATAAAAGCCATCAATAAAATAATTCCACTCTTAGCCATCATTGACAGGCAGTTGCTTTTCTGGGGGCTGCTCATGCAATATTTGTAGACGCTGTTTGCATGGTGGTGTTGCCAAACCATCTGCATTCTGATACGGGCAGCTTGTGAATGTCAAGCTAATTAGCCAAGGCTAATGTCTGGTTTCCTGTAGAGAGCTTTTGTGGAGTAATTACCTTCCTCGAGGTCAAACTGCTGTAATTACAGGTCTTTAACTAATCGAGATAAACAGCCTTTGAATTCTTGCAGTGAGTCAGCCAATCACTCTAATGGACTTTTATCTTAACCTACAACAATATAGCTTATTATGACAGGTGATAGCAATGCTTTTTATTTGTGTGGGACCTAAACAATAACAGCTTTCACTAAAGCCATATAAATTGTTAACATCTATTAAAGTCTCTGCCTAAGCTTAAAAGCAAAGTCATTGTTACATGCTTTTCAGGGTAGACATTCATATTTAAATAAACCAGGCAGTAGGTATTTTCACAGAAGTAGATGACACATGAGTAAGAGCAAGAAGAAACTATTCTCACCCTAATTTCTCACTCTTTGCCTGGTTTTATTCCTTTCTTTTAATAGTAACACTGAATTGTTCTTTGAAGCATAGTACTGAGGCCATTTTAAAATAACAGCCTTCCAAACAGCCTGTTTCCCCTGCTTGTGTGTTTTCCTTCCTCTGTGTCCCCTTTGTCCCTCACACCTTGAGGCTCAGGTATTTTGGGCTACTATGGGAATGTTGGCAAATGTTTCTCCACCTAACTTCATTATTTCTAAGGTTGATTCTCTGTAGGATTTGCTCTTCAGAAACTGTTATTTGACTTACCCCCTTTCTGCCTGCACTTGGGTGAATAAAAACTCTAATATAACATCCCCTTTTATTAAAAAAAAACCCAACACCCTAATTCTAGTATACCAAGGGTCTGCCCTAAAGAAGAAAATGAAACTGAGTGTGAAAGGAAATTAACGGAGGCTTGACCCCCATCATCTTCAGAAGGCTTCAGCTCACCTTCAGAGTGCATAACAAGTTTAGGTAACATATTTCCTTTATTTAAGTAATTGCTGTACTACTACATTACTAGAAACACATGTAAGTTTAGTTTGGATTCCTGCCACAGATCAAAACCAATATTTGGGAACAACCTTCAGAGCAATCCAATCTATTAGCCAACTGCCCAACAAGGAAGAAAAGAATATCCATAGCACCGTTGCCACTTAATTGATTTTTTAGATCTAATAAATTAAATTCGCACATTTCTGGTTTTTTTGGGGGGGCTGGGTGTTTTTGGGTTGGGTTTTTTTTCAAATAAACTATGAGTATAACATAATTAAAGCTCTACTGTAAATTAACAAGTGCCTAAAATACAGCATGATGAACTCTAGAATGGTAACTCATGACCAGACCATATTCAGTGTCAGAGAAGAATATACCACACATAAGGAACTAGTTTAGCAGAAATTTCGTACAGCACTTCAGTTTTATTAATTTTATATACATGGACAGTCAGTGTGAATCTTCTCTTCTTGCTTTTTGTAAGCCTTGTCTCACACTGGGTCCATGTGTAATCATGCAGTGCTAACACTGCGCCACCTCCCCAATATAATGACACCAGTAAGGACTAGTAAGGGATAAATGAGCTCTTATTAATCAAGTACCTACACATTTACAACCCTTTTTCCAAACTCAGAACAAAAATCTGACTTTTCATCTCCACATTTGCGCATATACATGTTTGTATGTATTTTATAAAAATGTGTGTATATGTATATTTTTTCATTCAACCTCTGCCACAACGAGTATCTGTTCATGAAGACCTATGGAAAGGCTGCAGAGCCCAGTCCAAAGACCTCAAGCAATACAAAAGTTACTATTTGCCATGCTGTCATCAAAGGCCCTCCCTACAAAAAGACTCAGTGAGGTCAAGGGGTATATAAAGCAATTCCGGAAGATGTCCTCGCAGTGCTGAGTTATTTTGGGTGGGATTTTATCTAACTAACTACAGACAGATAAAGTCTACAACATAGATATCTGCCTATGAGCTAGTCACTCCAGAGTCTTTTCATAGTCAGTAGCTGTCAAGTCAATATACAGTGTGGAGTAGGCAATGATTTATTCTGTTTTAAAGTAGGTTCTGAAATAGTCTGGTGTTTCCCACAGAAGGCTAATTTCTCTCCATTATCTACAAAAAGACCATAGAGACAACAATGTCAACATATATGGGGTCAGGGGTGGTGGAAGAGAGTAGTTGCCTCCCTTTATCAGCCCTGCCCCTCCTGTATTTGCAACAACAAAGCATCCTCTATGACTGCTTTTCATAGCTCCCGTGTTCAGCGAGATACTGGGAACTTTTCTGCATTTAGCCTTTGGTAGTACTTCTCCATTGCAGTACTCTGGCAGAGTAATGCAGCCTCACGCTGGGGACATATTATATCCACATCACTTTAAAGCTCCCTGAAGTTGCACAGGCTCTACGCCTTTCTAAATGTGCATTGTTTTACAGCAGCCGTTCTGTTCCAGCCTTTCACAAGCTATGTAATGTGGTGACTCTTCTGCTGTCTTTCCCCTTCCCACCCTGTATACACTTCCAATCACTGACAACATATTCAAAACAAAAGCATTCGAGAAATTAAAACCAGAATGAGATCCTCAAGGCCAGGATTCAGCACCCGGTTGTAAATGAAACATCTAGTTGCCTTTATACCATTAAAGTGGTATAATGGTATATAAGAGTTCTCGTTTAAAGGGTGATTCATGTGCCAGGGCAGACCGGAGGCACATGCACAATGATCCAATTTGAGTAGGCTGTAAAGTGCTAAAATGTTCCAGTCTTAGACACGTGCAGGAGTTTGGGCTCCTGCGACAAGTTAGTTGGGACTTTTAAAGAGGCAGGGGTCTGAGGCAGCTGGCAAAGCAGAGGAAACAATACTGCAGCATCCATGCTAACGAGAAATGGGCTTGATTACGAAGATCTGCCAAGAGCAAGATTTTTGCGCGTGACAAATCTGACTCATCCATGGCAGAAAATTTCTCTTGTCCTTCAGTGACAGGGAATGAAGCACTGACCATGGTTAGTGCAATTGTAAAAGCAAAATTAATTCCAGCATTTTCCAGTATAAAGGCAAATTCCCAGAGTATTTCATCTGGAAGCAGCGCAAAGCTCATAGAGTGACTGAATACAGTCTTTGATTTCTACCCATCTGCCTGCTGGCAAAACCAAGAGCCCCGCCAAATGTATAGACCCACAAATATCACACAGTATTTGGGGTTTCTTCTTTTAATCCGCCTATGCCAATTCCAGAGAAAACCTATGAGTCTATTGTTCTCCAGAGAACCGTGGGAAAACACAGAAAAAGCATATTTCCAAGTAGATCCATGAGCTGGGTGGGTAACTCTCCACTGACTTCCTGTTATTAATATGAGGAGAGTAAGGTTTAATAGTTACAGCAACACGTTAGCAGAGGGATGAACTGGAATTGATTCTTTACATCTGCTCTGACTTTCCCTAGGTCACTGGGAACCTAACACCTCTCTTCCTCACTTCACAATTTCCAGTCTCCCAAAGGTATAGGGAGACTTTCCCCACTTCTGGAAATTTCAGTTGAAGGTGTTGTATGTGCAAAGTATTATTTATAAAAGAAAAAAGATCGTGATTCACTTTCTGGAAGCAGAAGGAAGTGCTTTTGTTTGTCATTGAAACAGGTGTCCGGGCAGTGCATTTATAGGCTGATACACACTTCTAGTCATAGTTCACAGCGGAAGAAAACACTAGAAAAACATGTCTTTCTAATTTATGGACATCAAAATTGAGAGTTCAATTTAAAAGGCGTGCATAGTTATTTCACCTTTCCATTTAGATAGTGTATTTGACTTGTCAAATTGAGTCACATTTGTATTTAGCTTTGTATTGTAGCAAATATTTGTCTTGTATCAACAATGAACATAAGGCTGCTTCTCTTCAAGTTTGGGACTCTTTTAAAGCCATTTGAAGTTAGGGTTTTTTCTTCTCGGTGAAAAGATAGCTACATCACAAGCCTCTTCCTGCTGATAAGTTAGTCCTTGAAGAAGTTTTTGAGTAAACAGGATATTTTCCTGGATATGAGACCAAAATTTTACTTTGAATATATGGTTTTGTTTTTATTGTGGTTTGTTTTTTGTTTGGTTGTTTTTTTTTTTTAAAGCCATGGAATAAAAACATACATTCGCAGTTTTGGGTGTGAAGCATATATTTGTTGGCAGAAGTAGTAAATGACTAACTTAATGCTCGGTGTCTAGTGAACTGTAAACTTCTCAGAGTCTTTCCTGAATATCCCTAAGCTCTAGGACAATTTGCTTTGCTCAAAGGTAGTGAGTTGTGAAAATTGTACCTGTTATCTTCCTGGAGTCAGTACTTATTTGGGGAGCTAACACTTAATTTGTGTATAGTCACACCTGGCAGAATGACCCTCTGAAACTCACACCACCCCAGAACAGAGTGTTTTTGAAAGCCTTCCAGAGTTTGGCCAAGGACCCCATCAATCATGGGAATGACAGTGTGTTTGGATAAGAGAGCTTACGTACTTGCTTGCCCCTTTTGGTGTTCCCTTCCCTTCTCTCATCTTAAACCAAAGTCCTTGAAAATGCACCAGCTGTTGTTGGGGAGAGGGACCTGAAAAGTATTTTCCAACTGTTGTTTTGAGAATGGGCTAGAGATTTAAAAGGCACCGCCACTAACAAAACACATGGAACATAGCCCCATTTCTCTCATAATCAAAGAAAAGGAAAAAAGGCCAGCTATTGAGAACACTGCAATTAAAAACAAAAGCTGAAACAATAGCTTTGGGCAAATGTTGTCACTGAACATCCTGCTTCGCAAGCAAGCCACACGGAGTGGGATGGTAATGAAAGGTCCCAAATCAGAGACAACACTGAGCAAAGGGTGCTGCTCCAGCTGGGATAGTCCTAGTCTGCCTCCAGCGGGCAGGCTGGAGCGAGGAGGGGAGGGAGAAGCAGTGTTGACACAGAGAGCCTACCATAGCATTTTCACAGTAGCTTGCCATAGGGAAGTGGAAGCCAGCTTCCAAGAAATATCTTGCTCTCTGGGTGGGCCAGCCCAGCACCACACATAACTTTATTGCGTAGGGCTGCAAAGTTCAAAGGAAGCTCTGGGAAAGGGAAACTGTGGCTCACAGTGCTGAGCCCAATCTGCTGCACCACACATGGCTAAAGTACACACTATCAGCAATCAAGGGAAGGACCTCCCTGAAGCACAAATGGCAGTGGGGGTACCCTTCTATAAATATCCTGAGAAATAGCAGAGTTTCCCTTTCCAGTTGCCTGAGTGACTCCACCTCCTTTGATAGCTTGCAAATGTTCCCTTGGTTTTAGTATTTACCACCGTCGCGTGTGCTGTAGATCAAAAACAAGTGCATGGGAAAAGGCAGCTAAGCACAATAGGCATGGGTTGAATTGCATGCAGTAGGAACTGTTTTGGGGTTGTGGTTGTGTCCCTTCCCTTTTTTCCATCCTTCTAATCCCTTTCCTGTTTCAGTTACATTTTGATTTCCTATACTGAGTCAGAGCAACCTAATGCCAACTACAGCTCTCAACCCCAAGGAATTAAAACCATACTCACAAATTGGTAAAGAACAGTTTCAGCCTGTCCCTTCTTCTCCTGCTGCGGACAGCAGGGAAGAAGAATGCAACAAGAACCTCCAAGCCAACTCAATACCACCCAAAAACCTTGTTTGCATTTGAGCGATCTTTGTAGGTCTGCATATTCAATTCTGAGGTCTGGGTTTGGATGATGATGACCACAGTCCATAGGAGAATTTGCCCTGATACCTTTCCACTAATCATTAGAAAATCTGGTTTAGACTTCACAGAATGCTGTGAACTCAAATCTATTTAAAATGATGCAAAGCGCCAATAAAGCATGAAATATGAAACAGGTTCACCTAAATACATTCTTGGGCTCTTTAGAAAAAGAAACAGCAAGAAGTTCCCCTGGAAAATAGCATCTTTTTTCCATAAAGTAAAGAGAGGTAGGAAAATTCAGTAACTACATTGCATCTACAGTATCAATTTTAAATCAGACGGCTCATGTGTTAGAAATCAGAAAAAAAAGAAAAAAATCCCTCCTTGTTGTTCATGTGCCTGGAAATCAGGTTCAGCTGATGGGTAGAACTTACAAATAGCTGTAAGAACTGGCCTGCTGTATGGGATATGGCATGAATATTGGCATTTCCTTACCAGTGTGACTACCCAAAACTTAACATGGAAGAATCACTTCTAGAAGTATTGTTCAGGTCTGACACAATCCTAAGAGCAGACATCTATCTGAACAAAAAAGGGATCCACTTAGTACTATAAGTGGTATTAGCCTCCTGTGATGTGGATTTAAAACATTTAAAAGCCCTGTGATGGCTATGAGAAAAGTTTGTATTTTAGGAAATGGCTGGCTACTTCCCCCTTATCCTAGATCAGATTGAAATGAAGATACTGTAGATCACTGCAGGTCGTGCAACCCATCTGGTTAATTTTAACAAGTTGAGGAAGGGAATCAATTTGGAGTCACATTGCATTTCTGCAGGGGAAAGGAGGGAAGAGAACACACCTTCATGGAAAGCTCCCATAAAATGTAATAGAGGCCTTTCTGAATTATCCTCTACTAAGAGGGGATCATATCCTTGTTACAGAATAGGAAGATTCATGAGTCTTATGAAAGGATATTATCGCTTTGTATGTAACCATATCACATTGCTACAGAGCCAAGGTCCTACTCAGCACCACAGATTGTTTCCATCCTGGGGGATAAGGTGGAAGAGTTGGGCAGTTTCTCAGATCAGAAACTCCTCCACAGGTTTGGATCACATCTGAAATCTGAAGGGGCTTCTTCTTCTGCATGGGGCAAAATGCATGTAGAATTTCTTGAAGATAGCTTTACTTCTGAAGTTTTGGGGACAAGCAGCGGACAGTCACAAGGACAACTGTTAACAAGTGAGGTTTCCAGTATTAATAACTTACAAGAACAGTCCTCTTATGCCTTCTGCCTGCCATGCAGATGTAAAGTCCTGCAAAACCAGAAAAGGTGATTTCAGGCTGACCTTGAATCTGCCCCTGAATCCAAGCTCCAATTTTGCCTAAAATACTGTCCTGAACCTATTCTGAGTCTGCCTAGTTGGGCCCCATGTCTTCCACATGGTATGCATATGTGGTAGATCGTTAGGTAGAAGCAGTGATAAAAACAGACCTGTTAAATATCCCTTTCATTTGGTACATCCTACTGAACAATCACATGGACGTATTAAAGTTATTACAGAAGATATTGTGTACTTGCATAATAAATACTACTTACAGAAAGTATAAGTTAAATACTCTTTATTATTACTCTTTGAGCAAGCTTTCTAACAAAGCCAAAGCCTTTTCTGATACCCACAAACCTCCTTTCATATTTAGCAGAAAAAAATAAATGGCAGATGCCAGAGATCTCTTCCTAGGAAAACAGTTCTCTTTGGCTCTGTTTTTACCCTCAAGCTATAACACTTAGATGCACATTTACAAACTCTAACCATTGCCATACTTTATCTATGCCAGAATTATCTATGCTAATACTGTAATTTAATCAGGATTATATGGTTGCCAAAAAGTAATTTTTCAAATATATTCAGAACACAGCTTTGATAATATGGACACTAAATGCCCAAATATCTCTTCTACCTAGTTCACAAAAATTTCAGGCTAACATGTAAATTCATTATGGGACTTTTATTCCTCCATCCATGCAATTCTCCTCATATTAGAGCACACCTTTACGTATACATTTCACTCATATGCCCAAGGTACAAATTCTTTTTCATCCATTATATAAATTAACACAACTTTTACGCAGGCTTCTCAAAGCATAACCAGCTTCTATATGTATATATACTCAAAATATGTTTTGCTGAACAAAGCTGAAGTAGAGAATAAAAATATCTTTAAATACTCAAGAGTGTTCAAAATTATGCACCCTATTAGGCTTGTTGAACTTGATGGGATACTCTCAAAATCGGATGGTGTGTACATGTTTGTTGGATAAAGAACTTACTTACATTTCATACTTGAAATAATGTGCCTCCAAAGCCTCCATGGCTTTGGTTGCATTTATACTTCTCAAATAAATTTGGCCAGAGTTATTTCTGGTGTATTTCTACTTGACCCACAGCCTTGAAAGAAATACTGTAAAGGAACTGAAATTCTATAATCATTTCCCCCTGCTTTTATATCACTTCAGTACTTAAAAAAAGATAGAGTTGATAAAAGCATTGAGGCCTTCTAAAGTTTCCTGCAGACATACTTTACAGGTTTGATCATGATGTATTTTTCAGGTACAGTTACTCTTTCCCTCAATGACTCTGATGTTATCTTCATCCTGTTGTGGACTCTTATCGCTGAGGGATGAAATATCAGTTGATCTCCTTGCAAGAATTACATGCTCTGTCTTTCCATGGAGTGAACCCGGTTATGACTTATACCTTGTGAATGACCTTCTAACATGGAAACAGTATGTGGGAAGCAAATGGAATTAAAAGGGTTATCTTCAATTAATGTTAATAAAAAAAAAATAAATTAGATGTACCAACTGCTGCAGTCAATCCGCCTTGACTCTAACTTTACCATCTAGCAGGCTTTTTTTTTTAAGGGAGTGACTGTGGTAGGAAAATCTAATTTCCCTTTGAAGGAAAGTATAAATTTATAGAGAAGATGTTAACTGAGCCACAAAACCTAGATCAAGAAGAAGAAGAATCAAGCTGCAGAAAACTTGTTTACTTGGTGTTTGGGTATAGGTGTTCCGTCATGATGGTGCTGCTCTGACCTCAGCATGGATTTCACCGACATGAGTGAAACTGGGTTATATTTATTGGCCAGATGGGAAGAAAAGAAAAAAAATGAGCTACACAGAGAACTTACTATTTTTAAAATTCTTTTCACTTCTGCAATTTACGATATATTTAGAAATTCAGGAAGAATTTATCCTATTTCTATTTTGCCTACGAATCTCTTCTGTCTTTTTTTAAAATGTGTTATTTTCTTCATACTCTGCCAAGAGCGCTTCAGAACAGCAATGAACACCCTGGTCAAAGTGCATTAACATTGGTATTTCACACGGATAGTACAAAAGAGTGTAGAGAAGGGTGCAGATTTGATTCGGGCAGGGTCACATGCGGAGTCCGGATACCTCTGGGACAAATGCAGAGGCAACAGCACGAGTTCGTTTTTGCCATTTTGGTCTCAGGTCACTCCCTTTGGCCTGTATGCCACCGCAGGCCGCTCAGTCCTTTTTCAGCTCTCCCCTCCTGCTTTCTCTCTGTTACATTGTTCACTGCATGACAGTGCTTTAACACCACTTTGTTTTAGGAAAATGCGGCAAAATATTACTAAGGGAAGCGGTGGACGCTCCTTTGATTCCTGTTGTCAGAGGGGGAAGTGTCTCTTTCTGGAGCACGTCCAAGCACCAGGCTCAGCAAAGGAGTGACTCCTGGGAATTGCCCGCTCTGTGGTAGCCTGGAGACAGCATGGGTGCTTTAACAGTCTCTTCTGACTTTAAAAAAATCTGGATTTATTAATTAAAAGAGGGACGGTGTCTTTTTATCACGTTGGTCGGAGTAACAGCCCTTTCTGTCTCTCATGCAGTTCCTTGGGATTGTTGGGAGACCCCTGGAAGAGGAGTGCTAAATAAGCAGTAATTATTCTTGCTGTGATGATCATACAACTGCAGCCTCAGCAGCTGTTAATGTCTTCTGTGAAACTCCTTTTCAGTTGGGTGCTCATTTAAAATCTTTACTCTGGCCGCAGTGTTTTAAAATGTATATAGATTTCTCCCTCGGCACATCATCCCCAGTTGGGTAAGATGCACATGATAACTCCAAACTTGTGTTGATTTTTCTGTACCTTTCATGTACATGTTGCCAAGTACACAACTTGCCGCAACAGAGCTTAGTATCTGTTCTGAGTCATCAGAAAGAAATCTCTTTGAAAACAAACAAAACCAGCCTCAAGTATGTTCACATGAACTTGGTTTTACTTGTATCATTACTAGTAGGTGTTTTATTATTATTATTATTATTATTATTATTATTATTATAATATTCTGACAATGATGAGAAGGAGGATTTTTGTGAGTGCCGTCAAAAGAATTGTTGCAGCCATAACCCCCTGGGCTGTAATTTTCTGAGACTTGGAAAACAAAGCAGCCAGAGATTGCTCGGCACTTAGTCCTTCATGAAATAATATTACACAGTTGTGCTTGGGAGCTGATTATCCACTTGGTTCTTTTCTTCCTTTCTACATAGCTTTAGGATAATTTCCTGACAGAGGTCCTGATTTTCTTTCTGGTAAGTCATATGCTGCTATCCTGACTGCATGCTAAATTAAACGCTCTTTGCACTTGGGGCAAGAGCTGGGGATGTTCTCTCAGTCAAATTACAGTTTGAAAAATTACATCCTACCTTCTTAAATTCCAGCCGTACATTAAGCTGGATACAGCACATCACTTTCCAGCTTAAAATGTATCAATGCCGGGTGCTTTTTAGCAGCTGCTGCTCTCCACTCTCCCTCCCCTCCAGGTGGCTGCACTTCGCTGGTGGGTAAAGTGATTTCTGTTTACAGAAAAAGCAGCTTTTATAGTTTGTAAATGGTTTTAGGATCCTTTGGGAGGAACAGCATGGTGCAGGAATGTAAGCTATTCTGATTCTTGTTAAGAGAGGGGGAAAAAAAACCCATAGGAATTAGACCAAAACTAAACTCCTGTAAAATCCTCCAGGTGTGCAATCTCTCAGAGTAGAAACACTGCGCCAATAAAATGATCAGTTGTGGTTTTAATTGAAAGTTTTAAAGAAAAAAAAGGGGAAAAAAAAGGTTAGCAGTGAATAAACTAATGTGGGATTTTTCTGGGGGGGAGGGCTGGTTGATAAATAAAAGGTCCCATCCTCAAATGCGTATACAAAAGCAAGAAACTTGTCTAAAGTGCTGATGACATGGCCAGAAACATTCCCACTTCATAGTCAAGAGCCAGTTTTCTGCAAGCTCACGTGGACTGCACTGCACCTCCTTTTCTTTGTAGGACCGAGGAGGGATCCATTAAATTGTGATCCACAGGGATTTGTTGCACTGAAGATGTTAATCAATGTCTGATTAACTATGCATGCAAACACAGACAGCCCCCACGGCTGCTGGCTTTGGGCTTTAAACTCAGCCCAGCACCACTGGTGAGCTTTAAATCCTGTCAGCAGCAGCACTCTGAAGAGTCTCTCTGAGAGACAGCCAAGACGCATGCAGTGCATTGGGAACGTTACCAAGCGGGACCTAGGCTCTCCTTTCAGTACAGAATGTTTTCTTCAATTAAAAAAAAAAAAAGAAAAGAAAAAAAGTGATCTGGGATTTGAATAAACTTGTTAGATTTTGATCTGCGAGCTTATGTCATTTTTTCCATGCTTCCCCTCAGAGAAATGGATTCCACAATATAAATAAAAAAGTTCCACTTTCTTGGGTAAATATTGACATTGACAACATATCCCAGAGTCCTCCCACGTGCCCCCCCGGCCTCCCCCTCGGCGGCTCTGCGGCCGGTGGGCTGGGCATGGCTGCGGCCAGAGCCTGCGGGGAGCAGGGGGACCGCGGGAAGCTGCGCGGGCGACTCCCCATGAGCTGATGCCAGGCGGGGCGGCACAGCGTGGAGCCCCTTCCCTGCCGTCCTGAGGCCCGCGGCGTCCATCACACCTTACACGTCTTCAGTAGGTTCACAATGAAGAGACGTTGAGTGGATCAGGTTTAAGAAGGAAACTTGCTGGTGGGGTCTGAAAAGGAGTTAAATTAGGGTTGTATAGCTACCAGGGTATTTTCAAGACCGAATGCACACACATGTTTTTTTCTGATACACTTGTCCCAGACTGCTTGAAATATATTAGCACACTGCTCCCTAAAGGGATCCAACTCAAGTTTACGTGGGAAATAGCTGTGGTTGCCGCTCCTGGCTGCAAGTTACCACCCCTGCAGCAGAGGTGGCAGGCTGGGTGATCTACCCTGCTTCTCAGCTGCTGCCGTTCGCAGTCCAGCTATTAGTATTCATGGCAATAAGCTCATTAATTGGGTTTGCAGGGACATGGTGGGATGTGAACTGTGGTGGTTCACACCACTTGCTCTGCTCCTTCACAGCAGGACCAGCAGCAGGCAGCTGAGACACAGGGCCATCAGCTGGGCCGTATCCTCCCACTGCAAAATCAGGCAAGGGACCATGAGTCAGGACGCAGCAGGTAACTGCAGGACAGAGCCTGGCCCCAGTGTTGGTCGCCGCTCAGTGCTACTGTTCTCCTGAGCAGCTCAAACCAGAGCTGTAAATGCAGAAAAGAGAACTGAGGAGATCAATCCCACTCTAATGACAAGTTTTCACATGTGTGACTGAACCTGGCTTCGAGGCAATCGAGCTTAGGCAGCTCAATGCCATCCTGGAGTAAGAGAACCTGAACACAATCGTTTGGTAGCAGTTCAGAGGCCAAGTGCGGCTAACAAGAAATTTGGCAAGTTTGCAAGGAGATATGCAATTGCATAGTTAGAAGAGCAAATGCTGTTCATCTGGCTGTATGAGGTTTAGCAATGTTTATTAACTGTACAAGATCAGGTTAAGAGCTAATTGGCTGAATTATTTGACCTAGCCCTAGCAAAGCTTGCAGCAGCCTGCAGACATTTCTTGTTTTGTTACGGCTCACTGTGGCCATCGGAGTCCCATGCTAGCCAGGTATAGCTGGAGTATGCCCTGGTGTTGATGCAATATTGACTCATCCCCAAAAAGTCCCTTGCCTCAAAGGATGCAGGAAAGAAGGAGGTGAAACCTTCACGTCTGCAGGGTACCTCCACACCAGCCAAGTCCCCAGGAAGGGTCTTGTGAAAGGCTGCCACTATCGGAGCAGTAGCAGCAGTACCCTGACCCCATGCTGGGCAGATGCTCTCAGAATTTGGTTCAAAGCAAACCCAATTAGGAAACAAAATTAAAAGGACAAATTGGCAAGTGGTAGTTTGAGCAAAATTTGTTCTTTGCTCACTATTTTCACGTAAGTCAGAATTGTAACAGTGCTGTTCCTTATGTCCTCTACAGAGACGGGGTCTGATGGTATGAGGAGCCATGACCCTAAGAGCCAAAGCTAACTGGGACCAGGAACTAAACCTAGGTGGCATTATTTCAGAGGAGACTTTGTTTTCCTCCAGATAATTCAGCTTTGGGTTGACAATTCACTGTTTCAAGCTGAATGTGTTAAAGGGTGCCAAAGCAGAAGAGAATAATGAGAAATTTTACACACACAGAAGCACTGGCTCTGAGATTCTGAAAGCTTTTTTTTTTAAGAGGCATTTAATCACAAAATACACCTAGTTTTAGAGGAAGTAAAGACATGAAAGTCTTTGTGCTGCAGCGGTAGCACAGTGCTCCTCTCTGTGCCCAGGCTGTTACAGCCCGACTGGTTTAATGCTCAGAGCCCCTTGCAGCACCCTGGGTTACCTCTTGCACGTGGGGCACCACCCAGAGGGGAACCCCTGTGCTGCGCTGGGGCAGGGGCAACGCAAGTTTGATCCCAAAGGCAGGTGGCAAAGGGCTGGGCCACAGGGTCTGTACTGGTGCTGGTGGCCAAATGCCAGCCGGTGCACGGCTTTGTCCCTCTCTGCCTGAAATGCTCATACATCAAACAGGGATAGTGAGTACTTCCCTACCACATAGAAGCCTTGCAAGCCTAAGTGAACAAATTTTTCAGAAGCAGCCACGAGAGTACTTAGAAAAACACTGCCAGTGTTATGAAATGTCCCGTGCCTTTCCAGCCGGCACAGGCTCACAGGAAGAAGCCAGGGGGCTGCAGCCTTGCCACCAAGCCACTGCTCGGTGTGGTGGGGCGGCACGGCCACCTCATCCTCACCGCTTCGCGTGGCGGCCGCATCCCCCTTGGTTATGGTGCTGTATAAACAACAAATAATAGTATCAGTAGGTTAGTTATAAATTAAGCAAACTATATTAAAACTGATTTTGCATTGCAGGGAAAAAGTAAATTATGAGGTGTTACAGTTGCAAACATTTCGTTTTATACGCTACTTCCAAGAAGAAAAATATTATGCCAAATGAAAAAGAGGTGCCGACCAATCGGATCTCCTGATGCCTGTCCCTTCCTCCAGTAGTAATAGTCCCGTCATGCTGTTTTACAAGGCAGTAAGCCAGTCACCAAGTGGAGAAAACACCAGACTAAAGTTCTCCTGGTTTATGCCAGGGAGGGAACCAAATTACGGCCTTGTAAAACAGTGTGACAGTGCTATTATTGTGCTGGTGCTACAAACTGCTTAAAATAGAGTTTTGAATAAGTTTTTCAAAATATTCTCAGGAGCTGGTCAGGAGAGAAGGTCCGTCGTGCCGAGTAGTGTAAAGCAGAGCAGGAGACCTCGGAGTAACGTATGTCCACTCAGGAAAGGCGTTCATGAACCAGGACCTAGCACGATGCTGCACGCCATTCCTCATGGTGGCCTGGACCTGCACCAGGCTGGGGCTTGCCAACATTTCCTGTGGGATTTTCAGCCCTTTCTCATCTTCTGGCAGAACAGGAAACAGACAGTTCATGAGAAAAACTGTTATCTCAATTTTACGAGGATGAACCAGGCTGTCAATATCAAGGACAGTTTAGCTAACTGTTTTTGAGCACTGCTACAAAATGTCCTGCCTTGCCTTCTGTAGTGTGTCCAGGCCTCCCTACAATATTAATGCTGAAAAGAGACATTTTCCTGAAGCACACTAAGATGCTAACATGATAAAAACATGTATGACCTTCCTAGCCTAGAGGTAAAGATGGTGGTTTAGTACAAACCACAAGAGCAGTGTCTAAAACCAACCGGGTGGGGGAGCAGAGTGGTGGTAGCTCAGGGGACTTCTACTCAAAGCTCTCTTGGAGGAAAAATGAAGTTTCAACCAACAAATGTCTGCTTCCAGCAGAAAATATTGAATTTCCGTTAGAAATAGTAAAAACCACTGACTGACAAACCAAAACATCTGTGTCAACAGGAAGTATTCCCATTTTGGAAATGCTATAGCTAGGATGAGGGCTGAAATGGGGCTGTCTCATGGCCCATGGGGCAGGACTCCCCAGGCACATTTTGTCTCCCATGAGGCGCTATAGCCAGGGATTTTTAGTGCTCACATTGTGTCTCAGCAAGAAAGAAGGCTGGGATGCAGGAGGCAAAACATGGCTCACAGAGGGAGCCTGTGCTCAGGTGAGAAATCCGTGCTAGCACTGGCAGGTCAGCAGAAAATGCAAAATGTGAGCACAGCAGCCCATCAGTTACTCAGGTGGAGACCTGGAAATGGCATCCAGGTGCCCCCTGAAATCCACCAGGCACATGCACTTCTCCGAAGCCTGGAAGCAGGGCACAGGACAGACTAGAGCTCTTTAGTTTATAAGTTAGCACTAACTTATTTCCTCAACTTTTGAAAGATCTGGGTTGCAAAGGAACTAAAAAAAAGATAAAGTAACAAATAAATTGCAATCCTTATCTATGGAATCTACACTTGCAGCCATGACTTGTGCTCTTGTAGGCAGGACTGGGAGCAGGCTGGCACTGAAGCACAGGGGAAGGCAGATTTAACTTGTCTAATATTTGTAAATACACCAGAGAGGAAATCTCATTGCATTTAATACTAGGCTCTGCTTGTTTGTTGCCTCCAGTAAATTAAATTTCCAGATAAAATTACCAATGGGCATATGTGAGATTTTTTTTAATGACATCATTACATAAGGAATCTGGCAGAGCTTCAAATAAAATAAACAATACACAAGGAAATCTATTCATTTTAATAGCTTGAATGCATCCATGGATAATGATAGGGAAAGTAAAGCTCTGACGCTTAGAAGCTCAGCAGTACTGTTCAAAAAGAAGGCATAAACAAGGCCCACTCACATTGTCCAAAAAAGGGTAAGAATGAACTAAGAAGCGGGATTTTGTTCAAGGCCTCAGTGTAATTATATATTTTACATCTCTTTCAACGCAACACTTTGTTTAAGCATGGGAACACTCTAGCAGACTTACAACAATATTTCCATGCTGTACATTTATTGTAACTACTCATTAAGTCAAATTGCTAGCACATGAAGTCATGTGGAAAAAAGAGGGATTTAAGACATAACATTTGCAGGATGCAAACATGAGAAGTGAAGACTTTTTCATCAAACTCTGGTTCACAGTCAAAGCAAAATTCCAATGACCGTGCAGAGGCGAGCTAAAGGGAGGGAGATTACTATAAATTTGAAAATGATTTTATGTTCAATTTCTTAGCAAATTACAACTCTTACCAGTCTGGCTGCAGCGTACATATGTGTTGCTACTCATATGAAAAGAAATAAAAGCACATTAGGAAGCTAAGCTTTAAAAGCTTTAAAAAAAAAGAAAGCAAAAGAAGCACTACTGCAACCAATCTTTTAATAATTACCAAAGTACTGTTATTCTCACTCTGACAATGATCTGTGTAGAGACTCCATGTTAAAGTTTTCTGCAAAAAAAATGTAAACCACAATGTAATTAAGCAAAGAGAAGTAGTTGGGGTGTGAAGGAAACTTCGGTGATGTCTTTTCCTTTTGAGGCCGTATGTGTGCACATCGCAAATAATACTTTCACCTTGATTCGTTCTTCAGTTACTCTACATTTGCACTGCCTTTCCGTGCTAATTTCTGAATCTTAATGTTTCCTTCGTCAGTGTTCATTGCACACAGTCATATTTCACAAGTTAACTAGACATAAAGCTGCGGCTCAGTATCCACCTTCTCCTTAGCTGTTTTCACCTCCCTTTGCCGCTGAGTCGGCGCCCCAGCCCGGGAAGTGAGCACTGTGGGAGGGAAGGCTGGCTCCCAGCCCCCTGAGCAAGCGGGCGGTGAGGCCAGTTTATCTGCCATGAGCACTGCAGCTTCTCCACAGGGAAGTTATCCCCCAGGCCAGCCAGAAACCTGCCCTCCACAAATGCTATTGCTAAGCTGGAGACCAATAAAACAAGCTTCAGCCAGTTAAAGAGGAAAGGAAGTGGGGAAGTATCTCTGGATTTGAGGAAGGGCAGGAGGAAAGGTGAACTATAGGAACTATATATTTATGTGTGTATATACACGCATGTACATTTTGCAGAGGAAGTGAGACCTGTGTAACTGATGGAGTTAAAATATTGGCTGCATATCCCTGTTGGAGAACAACAGCTGTAGCAACACCAAGAGAAACAACAGCAGCCACCCTCCTGCCTAGCACCTGGGGTGGTCAGTAGTCAGACATTTCTCCTGTTCATCTCATTACAGTGTGACCAAAATATGTAACTGTAAAAAGGCCCTTTCCACTCCCTGGTGCATATTATTTGTTATTCAGTACAGCAGAAGGGGGAGGCAACAACAGCTGCAACAACCCTAGCTAAGTGTGAGGGTGAAAGAGAGTTTCTGCGAGGTGAGTCCCTATCTCTGGCAATACTATATTGCTGCAAAATGGACAAACGTAGGAGTGAAAGAACTGCATATTGCAAGGGCAAACAGGGGTCAAGTATAGAAAGGAGGCCATCTTACTGAGAAGGCAGTAGTTAAAAAGGAACTGGGGACCCCCACCACTCTCACACTGCTGCTGGGGTAGGACTGGAGCTACTGAGGTCCCTGAGCCACACCAGCTGGAAACCTCAAATGAGGCACACAAAAAGAAGCATGACATAAAGGAGCACGAAGGTCTACCTGCCTTCCTCCGATCCAAGCAGCACCACACAAATTGTCACCTGCTTACTTTGGGCAGCTCAGGGGAGAGTAGGCAGGCACACCCCAGACCCACTGACATTTTCAGAAGGTCTTTAGTGCAGGAAGGGTACCTTGGTGTCCTGCCGCCTTCTGTTTCGGTACGCCTCTTCCTCTTCTCTCCCTCGCCTGCCAAAATTCTTCTACTGTTTTAGCAAGAGTTTCACAGTAAAAGGTCATAATGTATCTCAAAAGTTCAATCACATTTTCCTTGCGAAGTAAAAAATGTGTGCTCTCTTCCACTACATTATCAGTGGATTTACTGGCTGAGAACAGGGCTGGGGATTATATGCTGATGGATGTGACAGGCTCAGGAGGCTCAGATTTTAATCTTGTATTTTTCATTAGCCTAGTACTGTCAGTCTTAGAAAGCCTGGTTAGAGGCCCAGGTGTTGCTCTGTGTTTGTCTTTCTTTCCTCTACTTGTGCAAGGAAGGAGACTCGCTTACCTAAACTGACCTGGTAAGCACGTGTACTGCTGGGCACACTTCCTTGCTATTCACTTCCGAAACCAGCGCTGCTCCGGGTAACCTTCGCAAGCCACCTTCCAAGACCGTGCTGCAATTTCCCCACCTGTACAATGACTTCTTTGTGAACTGCCTCAATGTCTACTGTATCACAGCTAGGTATTTATAATATTACAGTTGATTTTTTTTCAGATGGAATGACTCCATTTTAGACAGCATTTCTTCAAAGCATTGATGTATTTTCCTTTTTATCCCTGGAACATATAAGCACAGTGGTTGCAAACTTAAAAAATCCCAGAGAGTAATTTTATTAGCTGCTGAAATACATTAGTGTTCCTGGACTTTGAACTAGGAATAATGATAATAGCCTTTCCTGAGAGTGGAATTTCTGACTTTTTTTCTGATGTTAGATTAAATTATCTTTGTATTGCTTTAGCTTTAGTGGTACATAAATAGCTCTTTCTTAGTCTGCCTTGATGCGAGAGGACAGTAAATATGGCTCGCTTTTTGATCTGAGTTACTTATTGCACGGTGATGGTTAGCCAGATAATGGCTGTTATTGGGCAAGCTCAGGAAAGAATCCAAGCCTGTGATCTCTCCTGTCACTTAAGAGGCCTAATTTTTTTATGGTGGCTGTTATACCTGGAAGGCCTGTAAGGAATCACAGAAAGGCACAGGGAACTGGGGTTGGAGAAATCACTGATGGCTTTGCCTATGTTTCTTGGTTCTACCAATGCTCCTCGTAAAGCCTTTGTGGAGAGCGCTCACTGTCTGTGGGAACCCAACCCTGGTGCTACTGTACTGGCACTTATGGAAAGCAAAGTGATGGTAACATAGGGCATTCATTCACACACCTCTCTATGCTGAATATCAAGGCATTGAATACCCTTTACTCCTTTTGACTTTGAAGCAAGCTCAGATAATCTTGGTGCACTGAAGAAGCAGGGTTTTCACTGTACAAGCTCCTTGCCCCATCTGAAGTGATATACACCACGCTGGTTAAATGTCTGTGCAGTCTGGAAAGAGACTGCCTGGCTCCATGGGTATTCCATTGCCTGGGATTGCAACTCTTTCATATGGCATTTTCACACAGGGGCTTAACCAAACCTCCATACTTAAAACCAAGATGCAATTCTTCTAGTGGTGGTGAGAGCGAGTTCTGAGTTGCACACACCACAGCCAAGAGCATAAAAGACTTTTTATTCCATAAGCATTCAAATGCTCATTTAAAATTCTTTCCCTCCCTTTCATGAGGGGTAAGAAGTTGTTCTTCTTAAGCTCAAACACTCAATATTTGCAGACAGCAAACACTGAAGGTTCACAGACATTCAGAATTAAATTCAGTTGGAATCTGATCAAACAGCAACAGAGAAAAATACCTCAGTTAGTTTCACAGATCTAATTCTTACAGAGATTATAAAGACACAAATACACAAATTCAGAATTAAGAAAAGTCTGTGCATCAACATGTATGAGAAGATTAAATGAAGTTTCTTTAGAAATGCATTCTCACTCCTGAGGGTACAAATTGCTCTCTTCCTAGGCGCCTAAACACACATTACCTACAGCTATTGTAGCTGAACAATCAGGGGCCAGAGAAGAAAGCAGAAAAAAAGAGACGAGAGAGGAACAATGAAGCCAGGATTTTTAAAAAACAACATAATTGTTACTACTTTTACATGGATTTGAAGGTGTATGTAATAACTATTCCCAACGTTGATCAAAATGAGGATTAACAGGAAGCTATACTGAAAAATAAACTCTCTCAGACCACCATATCTGGCAAGCTGAAGAACTTGCTGGTAGTCAGTAGACCACAGTTAAGTAGTCCTAGCTGTTATGGAAATATTGATAATGTCCATAGGATTTTATCACAGGCTTCCTGTGATTTGGATTTCGGAAATTTAGAATTCTCAAGACCAAGAGCTGAGCATTGGTTTCATGAGCTGCCTCCCCACAGGAGCCAGCAGGAAGAAAACTGCCCACTGAGACGAGACTGCAATACGCCCGGGTAGCCCAGTCTGCAACAACCTGGATGCTTTGGTCGCTACTTGGCCTGACAACTGGTCGAACAAAAAAATTGTACAGAGGCGAGAGGCAGAAATTTGTCACCTGCACAGTGAGCAGTGTTCAGACACATCAGTAGTGCCCTAGTCCATGTGTCAGTGGCAGGGAGCGGCATGGCTGCGTGCAAAATCAGGAAAGTCCTTACGCATATGAAGGAACTTTAGCACCTGCTTAGTCCCAAGGAAGCTAAATTAACTGCTTGGGAGTTTAAAGTACACATGAAAGCCCCCTGTTAGCCAGAGAGTGGAATTTCTAGGGTGAAATCCTACCACTGGGCCTTCATCATATAGAAGCAAATACTGAAGGTTTACGTTCATGTTGATTTTCTCTTTTTTTTTTTTTTTTTACAGTCATATACTGTTTCTGACTCTTCAGTGTCACATTTTAAATCTTGGTCATATTCATTTTCAGTCTTACAGGATGTAGTTCTTCAGCTGAAGATGTATTTTACATGCCCTTATTTTGCACTTAGTGTTTGAAGGCAAGCTAATACTAAATCTTTTGAATATTTATTCCCCCTCCGAATAAAAGACAGTGAAAGTGCAAGTTCTGAATGGTCCCAAGTTTGGAACAAGACCTCATGTCTGTAGCTGAACACCATCTGTGCAGCAGTCGCGTGGTGAATAGGGAGGACAAACATACATAAAAATTACCCTAAAAGCCCCGTATTTCTTCATCTTCTCCAGCTTCCCTGGCTGCGGCTCCAGCCTTCCCATCATCCTGACTGAAGACTTTGTTCAAAGCCTGCTCCGAGGCTAATGGAAATCATTCCGTTGTTCTACCAATGATTTCAGCAGGCTCTGGATCACACATAAAAACTGGGAAGAACAGAGACTTTGTCCTTTTTTTTCAATAATTATGCAGAGATTGCATAATTGTTATCTAATCAGTTGGGCCATTGATGCATTTTCAGGTATTTTTAAAGCCTGCTTTTATCTTTCTAAAGTTGCTTATGCATGATTTTATCCAGATCCTCAGGCTATTTGGATCCTCTTTCTTAAAGCCTCAAGCACCTAAATTGCTGACTCGAGTTTTTTTTTGACTAGGGTCTATAGTCCCTAAGTAAAGTTTGAAAACTGCAGTGCAGTCATAAGCCTCAAAGAAAGAAAAATAAAAAGAATGTGACTTTCATTATTATATATTT
The DNA here is from genome assembly GCF_965638725.1 of Aptenodytes patagonicus. Taxonomy (NCBI): domain Eukaryota; kingdom Metazoa; phylum Chordata; class Aves; order Sphenisciformes; family Spheniscidae; genus Aptenodytes; species Aptenodytes patagonicus. Next base: position 47,673,175 of record NC_134982.1, on the reverse strand, counting down.
TTAACTGTTGATTTAAGGCAGTTTCAGAAATTTTTGAGGCTTGACTCATCATTTAATTTTTGGAACTGGCAAAAAGCATAATTTCTTCTCTAAACTCCCATTGTCTAGTCCTCAGTAATACCAGTAGTAAGTGTTCCCTAACTACTCACTGTAACGACATCATTCTTAGAGTCTTTTCTGCTAACATTAAGCATCCGGATCTCTTCTTCACATCTTCTCAAGGTGGCTTTCAAACTGGGCAGTTAACACTGTAGAGCCCAGTCAGTGGCAGAGCTTCTAGCTCTGTCATGAAAGCAGTAGAAACTACAGGTATCAAACACTTGTGAAAAGGTGGTGTCTCGATATACATGCGATTCAGAGTACACTGTTAACCAGTGCAGGGAACACTTGCAAAAGGAGAAGAGAAACAAGAAAAAAAAAGATGAGGAAATATAATAATTCTCAGTAGCTGCCTGACCACAAGCCATTTTATATTGCAAGTCTGTAATGGAGAAATGTTATCATGAGACTCCACGCGCCACTGACTCCCAGCATCATACACGGAATGCAAAGGTTAGGAGCAGCGGATAGTGGAGGGTTACAGATGTACTAAATTGGGTTTATTAAACTGTCACAGACTATTTATACAGGATGCTCAGGGGAAAACAAAGTCTAGTATCTAATGTCACAATGGATGCACTGCTTGCACAGCAGAAACTGGCCAATTCAGATACTATTTTTGTTTATCACTCACATATCACAGCCTTTTCAGCATTTCCCAGTAAGATAAAGGGCTCCATTCTCATCTCCCTTCTAAAGATCCACCGTAGAAGTAGATACAGAAACAGCATGTGTCTTTTTTGCTCAGCCAGTAATAGGTTACATATGGGAATTCAAACTGCTTTTATTTTCATTACTTTCATTAAAATAATGTGATGCTCAAAAAAGGCATTCCTGAAGGCCATTTGATAAACAGCAAGCACTCTAGGCTATTGCCTTGCCAGTGAGATTTAAAGTCTACCAGTCTTCTTTGGGAGGCTCAATGCTTCCATCTGCATGGCTACTGGAAAGGGCGTCTGTTTAACATCCCATGCAGAACATTACCTTTAAAAGAAAATGACCTGTCTACAGCTACGCTTCACTGTCAGTAACAGATATGAGCCCAGCTTCTAACGTACAATCTCAGCTACGTTGCCAGGTGGCCCAGAGTACATTGCATGAACACATTCCCACGTTTAAAGGGATGTTCCTTTTCCATAAGGATGTAAGTGATATATGAAGACAGTGCCTGCCCACGCTGAGGGCTGAGTTTAGGACAGTCTCACGAATACCACGGGAAACTGTCAGTGAGCACATTAACATAGGAGGATTGGGTTGAGTCTGTAACAAAGAGGCGGCACACCTGGTTTGTGAGACTTTACACTCTGTCATAATAGGTAAGCTAAGATCCTTTGGAGCAAAACCAAGGCAGCCTAACCTTTCCACACTCTTGAACCGGTTAGGAAGATTTCAGAGCCATGGGTATAAAATGCATATAAAGCAGAGCAAGGGGACAAGTGAACTATGCGTCAAGAGATTAACTAATTAGAAAAATATCAGAAGCAGAGACTCACATGTGAATATTATTTTTGGAGAAAGGTTTTTGTTAAAGAATTTTTTTGTAAATGGAAAATGCTTCAAGTTCAAGCCATGCTTAAAAGCATAACCATATGGGACAAGAGAGCAACAGCTGCACTCAAATATTTTCTTAAGAGATGAACATTCATAGTTAGTCTGTGCTATATCAAAATAACATTTCTGTATATCAGCTTAGTTCACAAGTGCATTTGAAAGGGACTCATTGTTTGTCCTTTCCGAAGCCATTTTTAGCTGAAGCCATCATTGCTCACTCTTCCCTGGTGACGCACAGAATGCTGGATCCTCATAAGCAGAGTAAAATATCCCTTTTCTGGCAGTAAAGAGGGCATTGGCCCCTCAATATTGCCTGAAGAAGAAGAAAGTGAGGAATATGTTCTGCCCACATTATTTCAATATTTATCCATCCTTGAAATAAACATTCAAGTATAACATGTTAAAAATAAAATGTTCAAGATCTTGCTCATAAATACTTTATTTATGGCTTTGAAAATATAAGTTGGAACGTCAAACTGAAATATGTCCTGCACTTACAATCATAAATTATACAGCACCATAAATTTACTGGACATTTTACAAATACAGATATTTCCCCTGTCCCAAAGAATTTAAACTTAAATCAGGCATGACAAACAGAAGGCATGGCAGAGGACAATAGTTCAAGACAGGAATGATGAGAAAAGAATAAACATTGTCCAAAGTGATGGGTTTAAAGGAGAGGCAGAGAAGAAGAGGTAAAGGTCTCCTTTTTAGTGCAGGAGAGAGTTTTATTTTTAAATCCATCTCTGTTCCCCAGAGAAGGACAAAATACAGCTCTGGAGGTCTTCATTTACATGCTTACTGATAAGTTCACTTGCTGAGTTTTGAAGGTTTGGTTGGAACTTTATTATGTTTTGATTATTAATAGATTATTATTCTAAGTATACTTACAGAAGGACACTGAATTTACAAGTGACAGCTTTTGGCTTAGTAACAAAGTTAAAAAGCTCAGCCAGAGGTGGCAGAGAGCTTTGTTTTGCTCTGTGTTCCCAACATGGACAGCTGGTGCCAAGCGCAGAGAGGAGCCACAACCATGGTGCAGAGCTGACTTCACAGGAAGGATGGAGAGTCAGCAGCGTCTACGCAAAGCTGGCTACGTGGGAACCTAGCTGGTGGCAGCAACCCAAAGCTAACCCCCTTGCAATTTCTGGCTGGCAGAAGCAGGGCTGGTATCACCAGACAGTATGGGTGTACTGTGGGGTGGGACCTAGCAAAGGGTTGCTGATAGACCTCAGTGGATCTGCAGAGGGTTGCCACTTCCATGGGTGCCTTGTCTACCAAGGAGGCAAGAAGGGGTTTGAGTGAGGTGGTGGATGAAGTTTTTTAGTGGGATTAAGTGATCTGGACCTCAGAAAGCTGGGCAATAAATACTTGGAGCTCGAGGCCAAACAAGCTCTACGTGCAGTGCTTTGAAGTAGTCACTTCCCCAAATATGAGCTAAAAGCACAGAGAATTATCCAACTTTTCTTTGTTGGTCATTTCATCCCTCTGCAATAATACATTAATTTCCTCTTCTTAATAAATGCTTGGGACTGGTAAAAAGCCAGAGCTATTCCCCTACACCATAGCAGTGGTGTTACAGCTAAGGTACCTCATGGGAGACATAGTCCAACTGCAGCAATAAAGCCAACTGCAGTTGCTTTGACACAGGAGCCTACTGTGATTTGAGACACTCTCGGACACCTGAAACCCTTGCAAAGGACTTGTGGGAGCCCTGTAGCCACCTGGGACAACAGCTGGTGGCAAGGTGTGATACTCCATAGCACCTGAAATGTTGCTAGACATCTATGTTTAAGCAACTGAACTTCTCCCATGATGTCAAAGAAAAGTGAAAGAGGAGTAAAACAAAAAATACTTTAATATATGGAACTGAAATGATACTTTACCTCAGCCATTGTTTCCTGACTACCACGGAGCAGTGACAATTCTAGACGAATTCTCAAGCTACAAAATACCCTGTTTATCTACCAGCAGCTGAAGTTGCTGAACCTTTTGAAAGGGTCTCTTGCCCCATCATACCCACCTCAGCTTTAGATAAAACCAGCCTCATTTTGTTGGTCTTCGGCAGTAAGTAGAGTAGTTAGTGACGGAAGGGTTATCAAGTTGCCAGAGGCGTACAGACCAGCCTGAGCACTGATGGTCTGACCTGTCTCAAGAGACGTGCTGGACAGACGTGGAGCAGGACACGCGGTAAGACATCGTGTAAGGAGCTCTGGCAATCCATACATTTTGGCAGCAGAGAAAATGCTGCCAAACTGCATTTCATAGGCTGTGAAGGAGGTCAAAGCTCCCCCAACACTACTTGTTCTTACTACTTTCCAGAAGGACAGCTATACACTGCTCTCAGTACGTAGAGTGGATTGGGTGTGCCTATGGTACAGGGGACACTTACCCCTCTTGATAGCAAGAGATAGCCATTGTTACTGCTGACTTGATTAAATGTCCTTGTCTGAAATCTGCATGTAAAGGGCTCTAGTCACATTGGTGGATACATTCAAATGCAAATGGTTTACTTCTACCAAGAAAGATATGCTGGACAATTTTTTGAGACATACAGATTTCAGTGATACCTTGTGACTTCCAGTGGGAGACCACAGGCATTTATAGCACACGTCCCTTTAAAAAATGACATTAAGTACGCAATTACCAACACAAACATGAGCTCCAGTTGCAGATCCATGCTACCTTCTCTTTCCTGAAAGGACAGAATGTATTTACACCAGGTTGGTGAAATCACTGTTGTCTTGAGTTACTATCTTGTTTAGATACAGACACTATGCTTAAAGCTGTTTTAATGGTTTATCCAGGTCTCTATCCTTCCTGTTTAGTTCTAACCAAAGATTAGGAAGGACGCATTGACCTCTACTGCCTGCTGGGAATGCAAACTAGCCAATTTGGTAAGTCAAGGGGCCAAAGCACCATGGCCCCACAAATATGGGGGGGGGGGGCATAGTTTTGCACAAAACTATGGTTTTCATTTCCCTAATTGCTGAATCCAGCTCCTGGTTTCCAAAGAGATGTGCCAAGGTACCCCTGAGCAATTGCCTCACAGGAAATTCTCATCTTGGACTGTACAACAAAATTTAAAAATCTATCAGGGACAACTAAATTGCTATTCCAGAGATATTTCAAAAATTAAAAGTTACGATAAATTAGCTTTGCCTGTGACAGTGTTGGTGTTACCTACAACAAGTCTAATACTGGTTGTACCTAGGAACAGACAGATCAGAAAAGGCCACTGCACTCTGCTGAGGTGGAGTGTTGAAGCAGATGTCTGATCAGGCAGCAGTGCCATGGAAACTGCCTAGAACTCAGCACTTTGGCTTCCCAAACTGAAGAGAAAGAGGAAATTCATATGAAAACTGCCAACATGCTAAATCCTGGTCCATAAACCTGAATATCTGGGCTCTGCACAACAGTGCTGGATGGGATTATCAGGACAGCTCTTGACCTCCTACAGATGGTAATAAAGGAACTTCCATTAGGCCACAACTGTTACATGATAGGTGCTGGTGTCCCCACTTAGGCTAATAAAAAACATAGAGTTTGTCAGTATCAGAAAGCTTTGTGGGAATGGGTTGGCTTCCACAAATTTGTCAGGAAGTGGCTGGAATATGCAACCGGCATTCCTCCATTTTGATTAAGCTTTAGTTGCTCAGACTGTAACAAATATCAAGTTTATATAACACTGCAATCTATATATACACAATGTTAAATAGCTACACATTATTGACACTATCTATCACATGGGCTAATTTAATTTAGTTTTCAAAGTTCCATAGAACTAGAACACTAATACTGAAACAAAATTCTTTTCAGTACTGCCATAGTAATCAAACCCTGTCAGACTTTTGTTTGATGGGAACATGTTAGCATCTTGTTCTGTTTTGGAATAAGCTTTGTTTCAAACCATTGGAATTTCCTTTAGAACAGAAATCCCAATTCCCAACCATTTTTGATCTCATTGTTCCTGCATCCCAGATCCCAGCACCCAGAGGCTAAACTTCTTTTCCAGTGCATGTCCCCGTTCCACCTCCCCATGCCCACAAGCCCTGCTGTGTACAGTCTCACAGGCTCTCTTTTTGAGAAACAGCCGCTGCAGACAGCACAGGCACGCAGCCTGCTCTTTGGAGTGCAGTTGTATTGTGTTAGGTTCCTGTGCCTAGGGCTCTTTGTAGTATGATCTCTCACAGCACTGACATTAACCATCTGGTACTGTTTACCCCAAGGAGAGGCCCTGTGGACTACATTACCCAGAATCCTTGAGAGGGGAGTTGATGAGTAGCTAATGGGCGAAGAATAAATCATGCTCCGTCACTGTGTTCCTCAAAGTCACGTTATTTTTCTTGCGTAAAAGTGGCTGGCCAGATGTACACACTGGATGATGGTGACAGCAGGTAAAAATGTAAGCCAGAAATAGGTTGCACTTAGATTCATCTCAATTACAAGTGAAAATTCAGACCTAAGGACTCTTCCCTAGCCATAATGTGAAAAACTTATTTTTGCTGAGTCCTGACAGAAATATCCAAAAAGTCACACTCATTGTAAAATTCTAGTGAAAAAAAGCCCAAATTCTATCAATAAAATACCAATGAGATTAACCAAAGTTAATCCTACTAGGATAGTGGGAGGCAGAGGTTAACTGTCCAGGTGCTGTAGCAAGACACCCATAATGATTTCATCACAGGCACAGCTGGAGAGATGCCAAATTTCCTCACTGCAACTGGAGCAGGTGACAGTGAATCTCTGGTTCTTCCCTAAGTAGCCACAGCACTGAGAGCTTGGCATTTGCACCCTCTGCTACCAGCTCTCTCAGACCAGAACACTGCTGCTTCCATTGCTGACAGCAGGCATCCAGTTTCAGAGATAGATCACCGTACTTGAGAAAAGCTTTCTTAAAGTTTACGATGGTGGAGGTGTCACATAAAATTTGGCTTTTGATGTGATGCAGTGTAAATGCTGTAATCGTATTTACAAGACATGATTGATAAAATGCTGTGCATGAACTCTTTCCTTTAAACTTTCCCATAAAACACATTCATCTGCCATTTCCCAATCTCAACTACAAAAGGATCCAAGTGAAAAAAGAAAAATTAAATAGGTCTAAACAGGACAAATAGGCCCTGAATGTTCAGGAGCAGGAGATGAAAGTTCAGCTCCAAATTTGAGTTTGCTAAATTATTATGCTCTTCCTTTGAAAGTCTGTGCAAATTGGGGGTTTGGGTGGGGCTTTTTTGTTTCACTGAACCTAGACTCATACCCCACGTAATAGTAATGTGAGAGCCCAGTGAATGTTAAGTCCCACAGCAAAACTGTTCACTCGACTACCCGTTCACTAATCCTCTTTTTCAGCAGTGTGATCTCACTGATGCAGAAAGTAACCCCTGGGCTCCACTGCAGTACAGGGATTTATGGGAGACACTGTGGAGGAGGCTATAGACTTCTTGAGCTGCTTTGCTGCCTGATAATACTCTCCCCTTAGCTGCAAACCACAGTAAATCACCCTAAGTTACTGCTAGGTTAATATAGCCAACTCTGCTGGCAGGAAATCAAGGAACTCTGTTATCATTCTGACTCCGGAGCTGGGAGGTGATAATCTCTGACACGGGGCAATCGCAAACAGTGGCAGGGAGTAGCCCTGTTAGATACTAAAAACTTCCACCGCAGCCTTAGGCACCACAGCCTGTGTCTGGGGAGGGAACATTTTACAACTGAGTCAATCAGTTGTGCCCACTTACCTTGCTTGAAACTCCCCTTCAACACCCATACAGGCAAAGTTTGACTCCTGTAGAAGACCATGAATGTGACCAGCTCACACAATTGAGAGAGGCATTAAATTCTTGTAACTAGATTGTGATGGAACAATTAAACCACCAGTAAAAAATGCAAATTTGTCACAGTGAAGGAAAAACATGGTAAGTCCAACTGGAATGGAAGATCTTAATACACATTTGTGTTGCACTAGACTTTCACATGATTCTGAGATTAAGGCTACCAGGTAGCACGTATTAAAAAACTCCAGTTGCAAAAGAATCAAATTCAGTTTTTGTGTCACACAGATATGTATTATTTTGCTATAGCATGTATGAATCTACAGCCAAGAATGCCTAAAACATGCTGCAAACCTTTGGGCAGATAGGAGATGAGTTTAAAGTTGAAGCAAAATCATCCTCCCAGGAGTCTGGCATGCGGTAAAGTCATGCTGGAATCATTTAAGACATCAGATTATCTCATGTAGTAGCGGGAGACACTTTGAATGGTAAAAGGACATCCAATCCTGCAGATGTTCAGGTAACAAGTCTTTCAAGGCACTTGAAAGATGAAGCACATAAATAGAAGGTTTCATTATTAGATATTAGGAAGAACATTTATAAAAATAAATACAGTTCATACTAAAGAACATCTGAAGGCTCTTTTATGACACATAACGTAGGGATCTTGATTTATTTTTTCACATTACTCCTTTTCATTAGCAGAGTTCAGAAATTAATTTGATAATTTCTGTTTCATTCAATCCAGCAGTGTCAAACATTTTTGCCAAAGACAGACACAACTGCTCAGACAGCGTAAAGAAGCTTGTAAAAAGCTACTAGATAGAGAAGCTCACTCAACCACTGGCAGCACTGATTGGATCCAGAGCCACAATAAAAATGGATAGACAATATATGCCCTTACCTTAAGCCATCTTAAATACCACACAAAGAAAGGAGGGGCAAAGGAGCAAAACAGCATACTGTAGAAAAACAAAATGAAAGCCATACACCCAACATCTCAATTTCGAACAGTTGTGTAAAAACATCTGGAAGTTGCAAATCCTGAAGAACCCAGCAGTCCCCCAGTCTCCTGTTTCACCCAAGGACATGATATTTGGTCGCTATGAACTAGAGAACAGGAACAAAAAGAAGCATAGCACGTCAAATAGGGAGCACGCACCAGCTAGAGATTTGTTGGCTTCATTACAAACTAATCCATTTCCTGTGTGATGAATGAGAAATGCCCTACAGACTCGGGCTGTGAGATTAGTATACTGCAAAATTCCTTTGTCATATGGATAGGCATTGGAAGGGGAGCTTACACCCTTGAGGCTTACATCCATAAGTGTGATCTTTCAGCCATGTCCCTACAGTTATTGTAAGCGTATACGGTATCTAGCCAACCTTTTGCTTTTCCAGTGATGATTATATGTAATGACAATTTTGATGGATATATCTTTAAGAAGGGAAATTCCAGTAAGATCATAGAAGTGCCTTTGAAGTAAGGAATATACTGAATGATAGCCATTAAAAATTTATGAGGTTTCGTTTACTGGTAGAAGAGAAAGCTCTGTGGTATTTGATAGACCTAAAATGAGAAATACTGCAAATTTAAGTACCACTCAGAAGAAAAGATGAGAAAGCGACTCATGCTGTGTTAGGAAAAGAATGTATGATTTTGTGCATAGGATGATGCAATTTTTGTGAATGTTAATGTTATCAGAGAATCCTTTCATTGAAATACCGGACAGGACATCCTCAGAAAGAAGGATAGGGCAGGGAGCAGGTAGGTAAAAACCTATGAAATGAGGGACTACTATAAAAGATGGGAATTGAAGCACAAACAGATTAATGTCCAAGGGGCCCACCTCTTTTGGGTGCCTAAATTGAGGATCCTAGGATTTTTTTTTTTCTGACTTTTTGGCACTAGCAGGGTCTTTACATTTTCCAGACACCAGTTCCATTGACTTCCATGGCTCCCATGAGTGCTCGGCAGTTCTGCAAGTGAGACCCCTGCACACAGCAAGCAATTACCTGCTAAATTCTTGGCGATATGCTGCATGTTAAATGTGTTAGAGAGAGAGAATTCAGTTGCAAGTGGCAGCATTTCACCACCCAAGCTCTGCTTGATTCAGTAAACACCTTCCAGTTTCCTCAACAATGAAGGCTTAAAAAAAAGGTAACAATGTCTTTCATTAAATAGTCCTCTCCCTTGTGCTACTGCATTCAGTGTGCTGAATAGATCCACTCAAACTGTTGCCAGAAACAGTCTCCCCTGCAAACAGAAAGTAGCAGTTTTCTATTATTCCAATTATTTTTGTCCCTTTCTTGGAGAATTTCTGAAGTCTCACTGAGGAAAAAGAGTGCAGTCATGAAAGGTGAACTCCATATTGGAGTTCCCATTGGAAGTCTTATTCAGCAATTTCAAACCTAAGCAAGGTAGTGGGATGGAGTCTGAAAAATATAAATCCAGCATGGATCTCTGTATTTCTGTTTCCAGGAAAAAAACTAAAAAAACCCAATGGGTTTACTGGAAATCTGTGGTCTTGTTTTTGACAGTGTGTGCAGATGAATAAGAATGGATGATGGAAGGACTCCCCTCACATCTTGTGTTCTTGATACAGCAAAATAATGTGGAAAAAACATATAGGAATTGTTGGCTTTTGGATACTAAGATTTGCTAATTATAATGAACATCTGAAGGCTATCTATGCATATTATGCTCTGGACAATCTTGAAAGTATAAAGCACAGTGAAAGCTGTTTAAAGTTCCTGTACTATAAGTATGTTTCATGTCCTAACATAAAGCAAATGAAATTAAATGGTTGTGAAAGAAGCTAATGGTCCCTTCTGGCTTTAAACTCTATGAATCTATAAAAAAAGATATTAAAAAGTTAGAGGCATTAATATTAATAACATAAAATTTCTCCCTTAGTTGTATATGAATATCTAGTTACTTCTTTCAAAGACTTTTGACTCAGCATCTTCCCAAGACCTTGACGTTGCTTGGAGTATGAAAGACCTGTGATCCACGGGAACAATCAGCTGAAAAAATAAATTAGCTACTCTAACTTGTTTTCAACTAAAGAAGACTAAAACAGTTGTTTGTGTATATGAGTCAATCCATTTGCCGTAATACACTATGGTTTAGCCAATGTGGGGTCATATTAAATCTTGCCCCATCATATCAGAATATGCCATAAAATGACTGTCCGTGGGTCCTTGTCACTACTGCTACCTCCTGATTTCACTGGCAAGTGACCAACACCTGCAACCTAATTGACAGCTTGAAATGAATATCGTAACAGCTGGTGCCATATAGGACCTCATTTCTCTCTCATTCTCATAAGACCTGTACATGTACTCCTAGAGCAAGATTTACAAGTTGGTTATTTGCAACAGGAGAAAATAATTTCCTACCCGGCAGCCCTTAGTAGCTGCTAAGTTTCTCTGTCAACACAAGCACAGTGACATTCTGCTGATGCAGAAGACTGAAACGCAAGGACAGGAAAGATCTTCCAGCACATGGCATGACTCTACTCCACGTGGGAAAATAACTGGTTCACCTTTCAGGCAAAGGTGAAACCTTTTCAGAAACCATGGACTTCTTGGACTTCCCAGAAGTTTTGATCCAAAGTTGACATACCTGAAACTGAAGCTCCATTTTTATTAAGGCAGGAACTTCCCCCCCCCCCCAGCCCCCCGCCTTTCTTTCCAAGCCTTCAGGCACTCTGGGCCATATTCACTGACACTGCATGCCTGTTACAGCCTCCAAATTCAAGAGAATAATGAGTGATTCAGACCAAAGCTTGGGGCAGGAGTGGGGAGGGGAAGGCAGTGAGATTCAGCACCTAATTTAGTCTCCATAGTAAACTGTCTGGATATTCTGTACTTCAGCAGATCAGATGAATATCCTTTTGCCGCTTTCTGCCAAAGAATGCAGCACTCCTGTGCTTCGCAACACAGAGTTTTAACCTCAGCTTTTTACAACTACATGTGAACTTTACTGTAATAACACCCAAGAGAAAGACGGATTTCCCCTGTTTAAGTTGCTCATAGCATCAAGATTTTTTGCATATTCACCCCTCTAGGTTGTCTGTGATAGTCTGGCTGCGAAGTTAGAGGAACCATGGAGGTTATATCAAGGTCCATTTTAATTCTCATTTAATAAATGGTGATTGTTGTCATGTCATGTTGCAGCTGCAGAATTGCTACAACATTTTCAGCTAGTTCTGTGCTGTCACCTGCAACCTGATGAATCCAAAATACCCTGGTATTATCTTCCTGAAAGGCTTTCACTGACCTGCGTATTTTTTTAATTTGTCCCAATTTCCAGTAGTTTCTTCAAGGTTTGTTTGAACAAATAAGCATTTACATTGTGAGGCTGTTTCCCACAACAAAAGGACAGTCTTTGAATGTGGTCTTTGTGCTTTCTCTTTGACCCCAGTTATTTGTTGCACAGACAACATGTCGCTGTTGCAGTTCCCTGGCATCTGTAGTTACCGTTGCCACTAATCCAGTAATTTCTAGTGCACATTGTAGGGCCAAGCCAGCCGTTTGCTGCTTTTTGATTGTCTCCTTTTGCACACCACACACTAACCAAGCCTGCAAAACAACATTGAGACTCTGCAGCTCCACACAGCTCCATTAATTTTCTTAATTGAATCACACACTCAGAATTCCCTTTGTTTCATTCTTTCTCCATTGGGAGACACATTTTTTACTAACAATACACAGAAACTACATCGAGTCACCATGATCTCCGATAATTGTACTTAGTAGATATACAGCCTCATGAAGATTAGCTTTATACAGGCTACCTTGTCTGGCTTCTCAAGTGGGACGCAGCAAGCATCAGTAGCTGCTCAGACAATTTTAAAAGTTCTCACCAAATGTTTGTATGTCACTATACTACACTTCAGTTTTTTAACCTGATAGCTTCCTGTATGTGCTGCAGAGTATATACAAACTTTGATGAGTAACAGGTAACTCAACGCGTGCTGTTTTGATGAAGTATCTGCAGAACAACAGCACAGAGGAGGAACAAGAGGAAATCTTTCCACAGGAGGCAGGCATGCTGGAGTGGTGTGGGATCTTTTGTTTTTCTACACAAGACTGGAAGCCTAGCCCTCCTGAAGCCAAAATGAGTTCTGCTGTAGATTACAGATGCAGATCTTGATTATTACAGCATTTTACTTCCTTCAGTGTTTTACTACAATAAGGCTCAACAGAAGCAAATCCAGTGACAGACTTGTACCCTACCACAAAGGCCTTACTTGACCTTTTGTTGCACCTGGTAATATTTGTCATACATGTTTAAATGGTGCAAAGGACTTTGTGGGAGAATTTGGTCAACAAGTATGTCAACTTAAACATTAAAATAGCGTTTGACATCAGGATGGTCTCTAGATGAGGCTCCTCACTACACTGAAAGCTCCCGATATTCACCTCCAAGGGAAAAGGAGACGCTAGCATCAGCATATTCTACAATTATTGTATCATTAGGCACAAAGAAGTTACAAATTAGTTTGGGTTGGGGTCCAGCAAGCCAACCTCCCGCCAAGTGGAAAACTGCCAATAGGGTGGTAATGGAGATACCCTGAGGAGACAAGAGACATTTTGACTGGGAGAGAACTGGCCATGGGGAGTGGAGGCAAAGGGCCAGGACGGAGCTGAGGACCTGGAGGATGTATGCTCTTGGTGTTGGATAAAGGTTATAGATGACTTTGGAAAAATAACTCAGGCCTTCGCATAGACGTACCAACATGCTATCCTATGCTTTGAAGTTACAGAAAGGTACACTGTAAGCATTAAGAAAATGTGTGCTTAATATTGAACAAAGCCACAACGTTCCTTGAAAGCACCTACTGCTTACAAACCATTATCTACCCTCGGCAGAAAATTGTCAACCTTTCTGTTTAGTGTTTTTCTCAGATTTAATATGTGTATCATGAAAGAAATAAAAAGAGTGGGGCCTGGGAATGAAGTAGAAAATACAGCAAACCCTTGCAGCACGTAAAGAAACAGAAAGCAGAAAAAGCCAAGGAAGATGTGCTGCCTTCTGGGCATTTCAAAGCTGTGGTTTTTATTTTTTAACACAATGCAGTTATGCTTTTCACTGAACATGACAGCATTCATAAGAAGAATTCTCAGTGTTCAGGAGCTTTTAAATTATGAATAAACATTATACATAAAAAGCTATATTTTCTTTTCTGCATTTCTCTCTCTCACTCACCCCTCTGGCACATTTTCCTCAGAGCTTCTCACTTCAGCAGTTGAGAGGCGTTTATTGTCAGGATCTTCTACCCTTATTTATTCGAGCAGAAGAAACATACCTTACATCTATTGCCCAGAGAGAAGAAAAATCATGGAAGTGAAAAAAAGTGCTTCCAAAGGGCTACAAAGCCTCATTACTTAAAGGCCTTGCAACATAGAAAAGAATTACCTGGCAAGAAGATTGAAGAGCAGGTAGTAACGTTTAAAATCCCGAGGTTACTGCTTCAGCCTGTGTATAAATTATCCCTCTAGAGGCCAGCAGAGCATCAAAAAATAGTTACTGTGAACTAGACCATAACACCACTGTAGAACAAACTCATCCAATTTATTAAGATTTAAAACTTCTTCCAGCTGTCCAAAGGCTGCCTTTTGCATTGAGACTGAACTGTCCTGCAAATATAGTAGGAATGTAAAAAGCATGCCATAGCATTACCTTATCATGGATCTAAATTCTTTGCGTGGGGTCATGGGTGTTAGAAGTAGAGTGCTTACTAAAACATACATTGCCTTCATTCACATAGGGAAGATCTGCTCATTTAAGCAGTGTGCTTGAGATCAGCGCATACTTAGGAGAAACAGTGTGTGTTGTGGTTGGAGCCAGGAATGGGATTCTACCATGCTCTGGCACTAATTTGCTGTCTCTGAACTTTGTGTCTTGGTTTCACCATCTGTAAAATAGATAATGTGATACTTACAATGCTGACCTGGGAAAAACATCTCCTGCCTCATAGAAGCGATGGGAAGGTTAATTACTGTAATCAATTACACTGAAAAGCCTCAATAAAGAGTGCAACGGGAATGCAAAGCAATGAGAGATCTGGCAAATGAAACAGGCACACGCATGCCTTAGTGTTTTAATTCTAACTAGTGCGCTCATCTAATGCTTTCACTTTGAGCGGGCCTCACTCTAAGGCTTGCTCCTGCAGCCCTCACACAGCCACATTCCCACAGAAGTTTGCTTGAGGAAGGCCTTAGATTCAGCTTTGTGTGTTTTGTCTTGGTGCCAGGAAACATTATCCTTTTAATTAGCAGGTCCATTTCTTTGATAAGTGTTTAAGTGGCTTCACTGCAATTTCATCTCTTCAGTTGTCATCCAGCACCTGGGAGGTAAGGAAAACGGAAGCCAGCACGGAATTTTTCCATCATTTCTACAGAGGGATATTTCTGAGACACTGTAGTTGTGTGGGTGGGCGGATGGATGGATAGGCAGACGGAAAAGGGAGTTTCCTTTATGGGATTCCAATAATTGGTATGTGGTTTACATTCCATTCATCTGAAGAACTCTGATTTTAATCAGAAACAGGCTTGGGCTACTAAACTACCTCTAGTGTTCAAAACATGCCCTCGCTTTCAGCCAGTGACTTTTCTCACATGCATCTTTTCTTTGACACCCACAGGCCCCAAAGAGTAATGTGGTCATTTACCACCAAGAACTCAGCGTCAGGTCCTATAATAGGAGCTGGTTCAGAGCCCTCTTCCAGGCAGAGGTTTTCTGATTGCTAGCTTCACAAGCAGAAGCACTTTACAGTGTGGTATTTGAAATTGGCATTGATTTCTCAAAGAGGGTTTTGGTTTTGTGTTTTTTTTTCCTAGGCTCATCCAACTCTGGGAAAGCCTTGTCTGGACAGTGTCATGGAGGTCTGGCAGCACAGCTTGGTCTTAGTAGCCAGACGCTAATGCAGACAACTGCCGAGAAAAGCCCCATATTCAGCAGCTGGACTTGCTGCTGTGCATTAAGCACAAATGAATGAGGGGCTAACACCTTGTCCAGAACTAGTCAGACCAAATAAACACCACCACAAGATAAATTTCAGCTTTGGAGCTGGTGAAAATGTGGAGAACTTCAACATCAACTGCTGTCATCCAAGGGCAGGGAAAACATATAATGACTTTTGTAGTGAATTGGTATGCTGTTATTCAGAACTCTCTCTGGACTATTTGTGATAGGTCTGTAGTAAACCCTAAAAATTTCTTCAAATCCCACCTTTCCCTGTCAGCTAAGTTGTTCCGCTGTCCAGATTTGTTTACCCTTAACTTTTAATTACACATGCCCCAACACATTTATCTTTTCTGGGCCTATGTTGACTAACCTGTCTAGATTGTATCTGCACACACTTTGGAGATTTCCATACTTTCCTTGACCACACGAAGTGCTTCATGTCACAACCCCCTCCAGTGCTCACCGTTTGGGCAGGTCTGCCAACCAGCCCAGCAGAAGATCTGCTGCAGGATGCTATACAATCTAAGAAAGGAAGAACAGTTTTGCAGCTCAGGTCTACAGCAACCTGGGTCCATCACAGACTTTTTGCATGTGACATTTACCTGCCTTGTGCCTCAGTTTCCCCATGGGGAGAAGGTAACTAGGGAAAAATGCAGACCTGACATCAAAGCAAAGGCTAAGCTAACCATCACATGGATGATGTGATGGGGGAGGTCTGTGGCACTGGGCTGTGGACACAGACAAGAACTGCAGTGTCGCCAGTTCTTTCTGGCTCTGTGCATCCTGCAAAGACGACATGAGACATGACTGGCAATTCATCAGTCTTTGGCCTGCACTGGGCAAGCAGGAATTGCTAATGCCATGAAGGAAGCAAAAACATCAAACACCTTTTCCTTCTCCCTTGTGATTCAATGGCCTCTTGGCAATGTTCATTTCTCCACTGTTTATTCAGAACGTGAGACCCTTGGGACCCAGTTTAACATCGGTACTGGCAGGTGAGAAGTATTCAAAGTTGCATTTTGGGTTGAAAAGGTCGCAGAAAAATCCTTGACCTTCAACCTAACTTTTTCCTCTCTCATACCACAGTGAAGCAGGAACCTCTCTCCTCAGGCCTGTAGCCCCACACTCTGCTGGACCTCTGAGAGGTGTGGGTCCATCCTGCGGTACCTAGGGCAAGGAGATCATTGCTTCATACCTGTCACTGGGCGCCTTAACCAAATTACATTACCATGCTTTGTCCTGATCTCTCGGTCTCCAAGATCTCTGTCTGAGATTCACTTTGGAAAAGATTCTTCCATCTTGATTTAGCTCCGAGCAATAACGAAGCTAATCCTGTAAATACATGGGTTGGACAGCTGTGGTGTTAGCTGTGTTGCTAATTTAGAGTAAATCTAGCAAGAACAATGATATTCTGATCACTGAGTAATGGACTGAAAACAGAATTTGGAGTACTCAAGCCTGTTCTGGCCAAATCATTTCCAATTAGATGAACAGTAACATTTTGTAAGGCTCCCTGGTGCTGTCCTGTCATTTGTGTTTCACCCACCCACAGTTGCTGGTTTAGTTCATTAGCATCCTGACTGCATTCTGGGATTTTTTTGTTGTTGTTTGGTTTTGATGGTTTTTTTTTCCCTGCCATGAAATAAACCATAATTTATTTTGGATGCCGGGATTTAGCACAGAGCTAGCATTCGCTACTCTAATGCTTTTCTGCTGGACACCCATGGTTTTCCAGGGTAGAACCATTTACTTATGTTAGACACCAAAACAGCTTGATACAAGGAGTCTTTGGATTAACCTTTTTGGTTTGCACCACATTTGATTAAAGGAAGGTGAAATGCTGAATAAACTATGACCAGCACACCACAGGGGACTCCTAGCAGCACAGTCAGTTCATTTAATCGTTCCCCAGTGTTCTCCCTGGACTGATCAGACACCACCTTCACACACCAAGAACTATAATCCAGCCTTTAATGTTAATTAAGGTGTGACTGCTTAAACTTCTGCGGGTTTTTTTCCCCTTCTCTTCCCTTGGCTGGCCACAACTGTTCAAGTGTTACTGAAGGTTATTCTGTTTAAGTATTAAAAAATGCTTAGCTAAATAGGTTAGATTATTTGCTTTTGCTGATAGTAGCAGTCCACCCACAGAGCCCTTTCAAATCTCTTCAGTGTTTTGGAAAGTGGATAAGGGACTTATTCAGTGACGTGCAAGTTTTGCCTGAGCCAGGAATGAAGCGTGCATTTCATGAAATGAGAAATAACCTCAGACCACACACAGAGTGTAATTTCTGAACTCCAGCTTGCGCTCTCTTCCCCTCGTCCCCACACACATACACACACACTCCTGCTAAAAAACAAGATGATGACTGACATCCCTAAATCCTTTAAGCATTCTTCTACAGCTAACAGCAGAGGGAGGTTTTCAGAGCTTAGGTGGCTCATTATTAGCAACAAGCTGATGAAAAAATGGATTACTACAGTATGTGCATACCATGCCAAAGAGAAATAGCAAAAAGCCTCTGCCATCTAAACACAGCTTTCAGGAGGAGAAACTGCTGATGCAAACATATTAAAGCTATTTCTACTGCACAGGGAGATGAGGAAAAGCCTTCCCCACAATTTTCATAAAGAATAATGTTGGTTCTGTCACTCCTTGTTTAGTTAAGTTAAATCAGTGAGTGTTTCAAATATTATTTTCCATTACAATCCAGTGAAGTAAAACAGACAGATAAGTTTATTGCATATAAAAAACTGACATCCTTTCCTCTCCCAAGCATAGGAACTATGTTGCATGGCTGGTGAGAACAAACTATACACAGAATAGGCAAAGGGCAAACTTTTCCACAGTTGTTACTCCATTGCTTCAATATCATCTCCAGACCTTAATTCTCAACAGCCTTAAAGCAAGCGAGTACACTTAAACACTGAGACATTGGCCAAACCCCTGCTCAGATCTCCTTAAATATTTCCTTTATGCTGGTCTAAAAGAAGTGGCTTCATTGCATTCAACAGGTAAGGAGTTCTCCTGCATTACAATTGTAGCATGTCTGCTGAACTGCCCCTGCGGAGCTAAAAATGAACAATCAAAGGTACTTACAGATTGACTTCTGTACCTCGTTTGTTCCTTTGTACTTGATTGGCAATACCATCATCCAAATGAGCCATTGATATCTACTCCATCATCCTAAATACTCTATGTCTGCTTATGCATACAAACGTACATCTATACTTGTATTACATGCACTGCTGTTACTTCCACCAATAGTTAAGCTTGCTTAACACTTTCCATTATAGATCCCTGCTTTCAGTTGTTTATAACTTTGCCAAACTCTGAGTGCTCAAGCTGAAATTTTCCATGGTGAGTGTCAGCATCAGGCTGAGTTTTTCTGGTAAGTTTCAACTAAAATAGTACAGCTGTTCTGAAAATGGGGTTAAAGGGGAGCAATCTCCCTTTTCCTCATGTTTTTCCTACAGCCATTTCACTGAAAATCTATTTTGTCTGTGTGCTTTGGGAGAGATACTGAGGGAGGGGAAAGGGGTTACCCTACTGTAAGGGATCAGACTGTCAGAGTCATGCCCGGTACTAGCCTTCTGAAAACGTGCCAACTTTTGGCCACATTATAAAGTTCTAAAAACTGTGTTTTATCTGTGCTCCGTGTAAGTCTCCTAGAGAGTAGCACCATTATTTTCTGAATACTCCACTGAAACAGAACATGACCTTGACCTCACACACCTCCTCCATGTCCATCACCAGACCATGTGTGCATCCTTCCCACAGACCAACTGAGCAGCCTCCCAATTAGAAAAGGATCTATAGGACAGTTTGGGACTTTTCATGCAATTTCTAGTCCTGGCCCCCAGGAGCTGCTGTGGCACCAGAACTGAGAGCTGAGAAATTCTGCCTATTGTACCACCAATACCCGTTGATGGTTCCCATGCAGTACACTTGAGGAAGCTCATTAGCTTGGGAAAACAAGAAAGAAATGGAAAAGCAGAGCAGACTCCAAGAGACGGATGCAGCAGGAGAGCAGAATAGCTAGGGCATAATGATCCATTGTGTTAAATACACACTCTCCCCAGACTGTAGAATAGAACCAAGAATTCACAAATGCCAGCACTCTCTTGTTTTCAACCAGTTTCTGTGACATCTATGAGCAACTACATCCTTTCTTCCCCTGCCTGGTCCACAGAAGAGACTGTAACCTACTACTTCCTGCTATTAGCTACTCCAATCGGTCAAGTAACAGAAATTGTGATTCTAAATGTTGATGATAATCCATGTGGGAATCAATCACTGCTGAGTAATAGAATTCCTTTTCTTTTTGGTTTTATATTAAAGTTTTCAAAAAGCACATTGTCAAAACTGCTCTTGAAATATTAAAGTTATAAAACCACTCAAAATTTAGAAAATGCCAGCATTAAAAATGCTCATGCAAAGTGGTGTAAATACATTATGGTATAGTCTTTAACTGCATGCTCATCGATACTAACTTTTTCCCCCGAGGAATCACCCTTTTTCTCTGCAGAGGATAGCACGTTTCCGAAAAGATCCCTTTATTTCTTTCCCATTCAGATTTGCAGTTAATTCCCTAATGACTGTTCCAGCACAAAGCCAAGAATGAAGAAATTCCAGGTTGCACCTCCAGATCAGCTGCAGCCTCTGCAGCTGTAAAGAGGCCACAGCTGCACAGTGGCTACCATCTCAACTCATCCAAACCAAACTACTGGGTAGCTATAATCTTTTCTAGTTAATTCCCAGTTCCCTGCCTGAACAAAAACAAAAGGTAAAGCCAGACACATATCACAGACTTCATGTCTGTTACCCTGTAATCCTGCAAGGCTAAAAATGGAAGTTCTCTGCCACCGGGAGGAACAGACTCACTGCAGCTTCCCAGTGGTTCTGAACACCCACTTCTCGCCTCTGAAGGAATGAAACAACAAAAGTTAAACTGGTGACATGCTTGAACTATAGTAACTCAATTACATAGGGTTTTATTCCTCACTCCGAGTCTTAAACACAACGTCTTCTATTAAGATGGCTCCTGGGATTTCCATGGTGAAGAAAGCAAAATAAAAATGTCTTGTTCTATTTTTTTAAACTCCCTTAAACTTTCTAAAATTATTTACTTACCATGATTTTTTTTTTCAGACACATCATCCCCAAGACTACCAGGAGACAGCTGTCTCTTCTCATGGTAGAGGCTAAGACTTCATGTATGAGATGAAAAACTGTAACCACGCTGAACCTACTGCCACAGTCTAAATACCTAACCATGCAGAGAAAACACTGCAGCATTGCAAAAAGGCCTAAACCTTTACCTTTCTTGGGGTAAGGGTGGCAGAACAGTTTGACATTCTGGACATCAGGGTCTCCAGGTGCAAACAGGTGCCAAGTCTTTGGCTTTTTCAGTCACTAGCAGGATATTCCTCCTTTTACTGGTATTCACAAATGTTTATACATAGAGTGCCTGAACCAAAGGGTAAAGAAAAAGATTAAAAAAACAACTTTAAACAGCTTTCCTCACTATTACTGAGGATTTTAACCTTTCCATTACATAAGCAATAGCAAGTCCAACTTTTCCCTTTAAGTGCCTTCCTACTGCTTCTGTCTCTTTCAATGAAATGGAATTTATGAAGAGAATCCCTTCATACATATCCAGAAATGTTTCAAGAGAAATACCACAGTCTAGGCCAAGTGCATTTTCCTGTATTTTTTCTTCCTTGTTCATGTGTGCAGCTTACAAAGAATCAGAGAGATGAATGCCACTGAATTCAGGTATTTACTCTGGATGCAAGTTACGATTTTTCAGTGTTTTCTTAGCAGCCTAAGGCTTCTGAGTTTGAAACAAAGTGCCATCAGATGGTGAATCACCCAATTACAACAGTTTGATAGAACCACAAAATTATTCTACGTTCCCAAGGTTCAAACAACAGTATGTAGGTAAAATACCTATTATTTGTTTTGCCACAGGCCTAAAATATGCATTACGTACAATCATAACTTCTTTCCATGTATGTTAGAAGTAGATTATATTGTACAGATAATCTACAATATAATTGTAATTTATGCTATACATATATATACACAAAATAATTACAATTTATTTTATATATAGTATATTACCTACCTCTAATGATTAGGGCATGTAGTATTGTAAAGTAATAATGTCCATTCCAAGGTAACTTAGATTCTGATTTTGTCAAATACTGCATACAGTGACATGTCAGGAGCAGAACAGAATCTTAACATTTGATTAAAGAGAAGATATTCCTTGATATTCCCTCCAAGTAGAAGACTCTTAAATTGGAAGTAGTGTACTGTAATCCAGCAATATATATAACTGCAACTACAAAACAGTGGGGGGCAGAGAGAGAGGCAAGACGAGCCTGAATTACTCTAGCTATGCTAGCACAATATCCCTACATAGAAGGACCAAGCCAAGTTCCCATCTGAATCTACTGCGGAGGTGAAAAGACCAATGCACAAAAGAGAAGTTTTAAGAAAACAGCTTTCTCAGAGGTACTTAAATTATGTTTCCAATTAGACCACAGTATAAATTTGTTTTCTTTGCCATTGAATTATAAATCAGAACAACTAGAAACTGTGCTGGAACTTCCACTGCAGCCTGAGTCTGGAGAGGCCAGTGCTGCTGACAGTTGTGAGCATTTACATCAAACAGTATAAATAGACATCTGGTATTTGTTTTTAAAGTAATTGGCATAGAATGATTTTCAGGGTGATATAGGAGATCATGTTTACATGAGCATTCACTTGATGGAAACAACTTATTATCAAACCATAGGGGAAGAAAATCCCGTTAGTATAAACAGTTCTGCTGAAGTAAAACACTGACTCATTCTGAGTTGAGCTGGTATTCATTTAGCATCTGAGCTATCCCCACTGCTTTGCCATTGTCTCTAATGGATGCAGTGTTAGGGATTGGTAATGTTGATATCAAATATACTACCAATGTTCAGACATTGGAACTTGCTACAATAGACCGATGCAAATTCTAATGTAATTATGCTGTGTTTGTGCATTTTCAGAAAACAATGCTTTTAGCGCAGCAGGCCTGCTCATGCTCCAGTTTGTGTAAGTTATGTGTGCAATCTCAGTTCAGTCGTACTGCGTGCAGACATACAGACACAAGGTTCGGTTCTGACCAGTCGATTCCATCCTCTCAGCTCAAGCAAACTCAAAGAATAATTGAGATAACGTGTCCTCAAGTATCATGCATATGCAACGTACCTACATTCAATTACTTCTTTCATTTTAGAGCACAATCATCACTTGGTCTATGAAAAAGGAAATTCAGCTTTTTGGATGCCAACTAAACAAAGGTTAGGATGCCAAGCAAACAACTCTGAAGCTCTCCAATCATCTTGTTTAGATGTACTTTCATTCTCTTTCAGAATTAGCTGGCAGAATCACACACGAGATACAGACTCATTTAGCATCACAAGGATCCTCCTATGATTCCACATGTGATCTATAGGAAAAGAGGCATACCTCTTGAATGCTCTGAATCACTGCCTACCTCTCTCATCTGCACATCTAGATGTCCAGTTTAGATCGCAGAAATTTAATTTCCTGAGTTACCTTAAGCCAGTTATCTACTTTTCAGGTGCCTTAATCAGGAAGGTAGATTCTGGCACGAAGTCTACTTAGATGATTATTACTCTTTTTCTATAGGATGCACCAGTCAAGATGTACTGCATCATGGAATGTGCAAATGCAAGGAGAGAGAGTTTTCCTAAGAATATTACCTCATTTGTTGCATAAGCTGGAAGGTATGCAGTGAATAAAATACACAGGGCACTGCAGGAACAGAAAAATACCTAGCAGCAAAGGCAGTTAAATGCTTCCTTGGAAGAACAGAACCCTCTCCTCCTTCTGCTGTTAAGATTCTTAAGCAAGTAACTTAAACCATCCTTTTCATACCTAGTAACTGTATTCTCATCTTCGAACTGTATTCTCATCACCTTCCCTCCTATTAATGCTACTTCCACTCACTGTGCTGAAGCCATGGCACTGGCATCAGTCTGCCTTTCAGTGCTCAAAGTCATGACCTGCTAAAGCTGAGCAAATACATCCTTTCAAACTGCCTTACTGTGTTCACGAAATGTTTGTATGCTCACTCTGACATTCTCAAACATATTCATTATCTGAAATTATTCATTCTCCCTCTCCCAAACCAAATATGAAATCTGTGCACCACATGGCTACTCCCAATCTAGTTATAAGCGTAGCTCCAGTTTGCAAAACATGCTTAACATCTGAACTATACTGCAAATCAGACGCAGGACACACACAGTGTTTTTAACCAGGTCTGGTGACAGTTTTGTAAACAGGTTGCTGACAGAGCTGCATTTGTTAGCATAGGCAAGGTCAGATTTCTTGCTATTTCACTGGCAACCTGTTTTTTTTCCCAGCGAAAGAATTTCCATTGAAGGCAACGGGAACTATTCGTACCCCGTTAGGTCAGGGACCCAGAGCCAAACCCATAGGAACCTCACTGAGTAAAAGAAGGAGGAAACAGCAATAAGTAACAGTAAAAACCTAGCGAGCCATTTCCAGCTGAAAGCGATGACAAAAAAGACACCCTTCTCCTCCTGGCTGATTTATACTGAGATCAGGTGACAACTATCAAGAAGCCATTTCCTTAGGCTAGGAGGCTGTTAGTTTCCCTCTAGCCTGTGCCTCCCTGCAACTGTGCAGGAACCTGCATGCAGAGGCTGTATGAACTCCACTCTACCATAATCCTAAACACAGCATCCCCCAATGTCTCCTCCATTTTTAAAGCCAAACAACACAATAATCACAGATTTCTGAGAAGATAAATATTATGTTTGTTTTTAATATTTGAAGGATATGCCTCCAAATATAGGTCAAATTCGTCCCTTTTGAATTTGTTCAGATTCTTTTTTTAAAATCATACACACATCTTATTAATGACAAAAATATTTTATACACAGATCCCTAGGGCACAAAATTGCAATATTTATGGCTTAGGTGATACTACCCAGTAAAATATGTTAAATTTGCACAGGAAGCTACGGAGTGACATAAATCTTACTTCAAGACACCTTCCTGCGCTCAGTTTAATTGCAGATAATGAATCCATTTCCACAAATATATTATCAGTACTTGGCATACATATGAATAAAACATGCACTTCTGTGGAGGTTTTGATTTATGCATATCATCACCTTATAGACGAGAAACATAATTTCCTGAGTACTTCAGGAAAATGGTGACAGCTTCGTACTTGGGAGTCAGCCCTAAAGTTCAGCCTTGTACCTGTACAGTTCCACTGCTCTGAGGTACTTCTAAAAGAAGTAAAATGAGAAATCTTACCTAACTCAATCAGATTTTGCCCTCCCCAGTATCTACTGATTTAGATTATGACTGACAAACTAGTGGTGCTCAGGTGAAACCTCTCTCTAGTGTCCCGATACCAACTGAAATCAACAAGGTTATTTAGCACCTTCTAGCCCTCGGAGTGAGAAGCTACCAGTCCCACCTTCTGACCTAAAAAAGGTCAATTTTACCTATGCAACTTCTAACAAATATTTGTCTCTCCCATTCTTGATGACCTCCAACATTGGCGCTACACAACCTATTATACAACATTTACCCTTACAGAGTTTCCCTATTATCTAACTTCAATTACCTTTGGTGCTGTTTAAGCCGTTTAACTCTTCTCTTTTTGCTGTGGACATGAAGGGACTATTCCCCTTCTCTATGCAGCAGCCTTTTTATGCTTTTGATGGCCATGTTTTTCATTCCACCAAAACTTCTCTTTAGCTAAGTAGCAGTTTGCCTGTCTAAGCAGAATGCTGTAAAGAAAATCAATAACGATGCCACCAGTAAAAGGCCTTAATTTATGCCCTATTTATTAACATCAACAAGAAGGGTCCACATATTCCCTGTCTTAAGTTGACTTTCTTCAGCTGTACATAATTCAAATGTGCCAATAACTAACAGTTTTATGGCTGCTTCTTTTATTTTCTTAGTTGAGACTTTTTTTAAAAGCTGCTCCAACTGACTATCATAAAGTTCAGTTTGTATCTTAAATATCATTGGGTATAATACAACGGTAACAGCATAGATTCAGGGTGAGAGAAACAGTTAGGGAACACATTTATCTTACTTACATTAGTTGCCTACAAAGACCAAGCTTCTTACTGCTTTATCATGTATGTCAAATACTGAGCTCCTTGTTCCAGGTAGTTAAGTCAGATTTCCCAATTAAGCTTTTAGATGGCTTCCACTTACAATAAGCGCATAATAGTTAATACAGAGACAGAGCAAAGCCTGCAACAGCTTCCCATGACCTAAAGTAGAAGCTGCTCCAGATCAAATTTAAGCTTATTTTCCAATGGGCAGTCATCCAGACCACAAAAACCACCACTGTTCACAGACTGCTGCTGTGCAGCTTCAGTGTCCAAGCTTTTAAAATTTCATAACATTTACCCTTCACATAAAACAATTTATACTATATACTCAATGCAAAACCCTATACTAATACAGCATTACCTTTGAGATTTCAAAGCTTACAAAAATCAAAGATTAGGGTTAAGGTTTCCAGAGCAACATGAAGCCTTGGCCTCTTTTGGTTATGTGTTATGGTAAGGTAGGCCTTCACATGATCCCATAGCATTGAGAAATGTGACACACTATTTGGCAAATGAGATATGACATTGCTTATCTTATAACCACTTGTCCTATCTGTGAAGAAGAGTTTTCATTTCAAAATTTTATTACAGCCAGTGTTTCAGGAGTAAGATGATAACTTGTCAGTACGTAGAAATTCCTTACTCCATATATACTATATTGCATATTCTCAACAACTGACAAGGTGAACCCTTCCTTTCTGAAATACTGATAGTGTATTAAGTATTGGAATAAAAATGAGATCCAGCAGCTTCCCCCCCGGCCCAAGTACATCTTGGAAAGTATTTATTATGTTCTCAGAGATATATAGATTTATCTATGTTTTGCATCTAAAATACTAAATGGATCCCTGAGGTCATGTTCCTTGTCATCTTAAGAGGAAGAATGAATATGTTCTGTTATAGAAGTAGTTGAACAGGGTGCAGCCTGTGTTTATTCATGACTGGGTAAAAAACCTACATTATTATCTATCATTCTATTTGATAATGCATGCATTTGATACATGCATCAGAGAGGAGTTACGGCCTGTGCCCAGTTTTACACATCTTTATTCTGAAAGCTTGAGTCTGCAACCCTATGTAGCACTAGTGAACTGTTGGGCAAAACTAGTGTTTAAAAAGCCCAACATAAAAATTATTTGCCCTGAAAGCTGTAAGCGTGAATTAATAGTATACGAACTTGATGTTGTGAGAAGTGCTATGATGATAACATAACGAGGCCCATTTCAACTCCAGTGTGAAGGATAAAGTCAAATGCGGAAGACACATGTAAATACATTAGCTTTGGCTGAAACACAGCAGCCAAAACAGGCCCCCAGCAGCTGTCACGCCAAAGCCAGAGGAATGCACAATACCCAATGCTACAGACAGAAATCTGCCTATGTAGCAGAGGGGGCATAAAGCAGGGACTGGCACCAGTGCTTTCCTCACGCATAGAGTGCTGTATATGCTGCTTCTTAAACAGGCCTCACAGTAGAACCGACATTCCTGTGTCCATACTTCCACTAAGGCCTATCATGTGCCACAAGGTAACACCTGCTCACGAAAACAGAATGCCATCAGGAATATATCCACAACTGCTTTCTGCTGCCTACCTGAAAACAGGCTCAAAAGATAATAGACTTAAACAATATGATACGATCAGCAGCACAGATTCTCTATGCTTTCAGTGTTGAAGGGATGCACGGTGTGCACACCCAGTGTACTTGGGTCATTTATTCCTTGAATTGCTGGTCGTCTGCATAGATGAGATAATGGAGCGGCTCGAGAGAATGGTCTGACTTGAAAGTGGGTGATTAACTGAACCTTCATAATTAAGTGTGATTTATCACTACAGGAGTCCTCCAGGTGGCAATTTTGGATAGTAATTCTCCCCCTCTACTCCATTCTCACGAGATCCCACCTGGAATACTGCATCCAGCTCTGGGGTTCCCAGTATGAGGCAGGCATGGACCTATTAGAACAGGTCCAGAGGAAGGCCATGAAAATGGTCAGAGGGCTGGACTGAGAGAGTTGGGGTTGTTCAGCCTGAAGAAAAGAATGCTCCAGGGAGACCTTATTGCAGCCTTTCACTAAAGGGGACTTGTAAGAAAGACTGAGAAAGACTTTACTAATGACAGGACAAGGGGTAATGGTTTTAAACTGAAAGAAGGTAGATTTAGATTGGATGCGAGGAAGAAAATTTTTCTGCGATGAAGGTGGTGAGACACACAAACAGGTTTCCCAGAGAAGTTGTGGATGCCCCATCCTTGGAAATGTTCAGGGTCAGGTTGGACGGGGCTTTGAGCAACGTGATCTACTGAAATAGGTCCCTGCCCATGGCACAGGAATTGGACTAGATGATAGTTGAAGGTCCCTTCCAGCCCAAACCATTCCATGATTCTGTGATCCTACGGTTCTTGAAATGCCCTCAGGTAGCTAACTGGTGTGTCTAGTCTAATTTGTGTACTTCAGATGTGGTAAGCAACATCCTTGGTGAAGCGTCCCCAAGACACACTCATAGGTTGTTCCTGCTGCAGAAATGATTAAAGTATTATATTGGCGCAAACTGATGTAGCACAGCAAGAATTACAATTATGTAAGCATAATATGAGTGACAAACCTTTTGACTATCAGCAGAAGCTGCATTCAAGCTGTAATACACTTAACAGTAATATTCAGTGTCAACAGCAGAACTCAACAGAAGATTACAGTTAACTTCCTAAAAAAGTTATCTCACTGATTTTAAGAGTATGCACGCCTGAGTTTAAAAAAAGTGGCCATACAAATGCCCACAAAATTGCTCATACTAAAATATTCGTATTTTAAATAACTAAAGAAAAAAAATCAATCAGCAATCTGCACATGCAATTGCATTATATTTTCTAAGTGCACACACAATACGACAATGTATTTAAAAGTTTTTCAGAATACAATGCTCACAAAATGAAACTTGTTTCATTTAGTAAGCCAAGCAAGAAATAAGTTTTCCCAGTATAAACCATATTTGTTTTTTTCCTATCAGGTACTCAAATATATGAAATAAATGGAGACAATGGTAAGTCTGAGTTACTGAATAGCATTACATTCTTCCTGAAATTCACTAGGAAACTGTATTTTTTTTTTTTTATTTTAAAAGAGTATTCCCATCAAGTAATCAACACAGAGTATTGTCCAGACCACACCACCTCAAAGACATGACAGAAGTCTATAAAAATAAAGATGAAAGGGTAGTGAAAGATGAAATTTGACACCTAACATCATTTAATGTGCTGTAGATCTTGCACTGAAAAAGAATGAACAAAAATTGGTGATTTTTCACATCAACCAAGCTGAGAAACTCACTGCTACAGGATACTGAATTAGAAGCACCACAGCTTCAAAGAGACTGAGCAAAATCATAGAAGAAAAATAAAATCCAAAGGTTATCAGATGCAAAGACATCATCCCTGTCTCATGAAGTCCCCAAGTCTCTAGTAGCTCAGAAAATATGTGGAGTATCATTCTCAGATCCTCTTAATATCATTACATTCTGCTGAGATGACTGAGGGTATCCAAACGGAAGTAAAGGGGGAAAATTACTTAGTACTGCTACTGAGTCTAGAAATAAAATCAGGATGCAAGAAAGCAAAGTGCACTCAGAACATTAAAAAGTTTAATTTAAAATTAATATATCATCGCTTACAATAATATATAGTACCTATGAACTATATATGCACATATGTACTATATATTACATATGTAATTACATATATATTCACATCTGTAAAACGTGAATCCATATCATCATAAATCTGATTTCATCACTTTGCCTTTAATTTCATGGAGATATCACATTTTGCTGCATACTGATGAAGTTGTGCATATTTTAATGTTTAACTAAGATAATTATAGTTCAACTCACGTAGAAAACTTTCATTTTACTACATTACAAGATGTAGTAGTGGATGGTTCATCTGAATCATCTGGACTGTATTTTTTCCATAGAAAATTTTCATTTTGTTTCCAAAGAGAACTTTCATACACTTCTCTCTTTTCTGTCACTGG
Organism: Aptenodytes patagonicus; assembly: GCF_965638725.1. Taxonomy (NCBI): domain Eukaryota; kingdom Metazoa; phylum Chordata; class Aves; order Sphenisciformes; family Spheniscidae; genus Aptenodytes; species Aptenodytes patagonicus. The sequence goes on along the minus strand of NC_134982.1, from coordinate 47,643,571 downwards.
GGGATGAGGTGCTCTTTCACATAGCTTCTCTACGACTGCTATGTCCATGAGCTTTCTGAGGCTTTCCTCATTCTGCTCACTCAGCATGTCCCAGAAGTCTTTTGGTCTCTCCTTTGATTTTTCTACCTGCCCTGAAGGGAATCTCCTTGGTGATTCTGTAGGCCCGTCTCCATCATTTCTGAAGATGTCATTGAGAATAGAGGTATCTCCAACTAAGTCCAAAAAAGACTTTTTCTTACAAGTCTGAGCTTTTCTCTCCCCATTTTCTGACTGAGACAGGGATCTTTTTCTTGGCAGCTGTGTTCCTTTGGAGTCCTGCTGTCCTTCACAACTTTTTACAGACAGCACCTCAATTATTTCTGATTTACTGCTTAATGAGCCAGATGCCATAAAATCCTTGAATGCCTGACTGTTTCTCCTTTCGATATGTTGAGTAGCAACAGTGGGTGATTGTTTACATTTTGCAAGTTGCTCTACTTCTCCCTTATGGCTCTGCTGGCTCTGTGTTTCTGTAGTTCCACTCAGAAATAGACCTTTAGCTGATGAAGATCTAGATGTAGATCTTCCAAAATTAACAATGGATTTTCTTCGTCTGGAGCGTGTTGTACCCAATTCTCTTTCCTCATTGTCATGTGAAGCTGGTATTTCAACTGGAAAGAAAGACTCCATCTCTGGATGCTTGGAAACATAGAATTCCTTCAACATCTTCTGCCTTGTTTCTGATGTAGCTTTTGCAATATGTTCTGCCAGTTCTTCCACTGATCCCATATTAAAGTGGGATACCATTTCCTCAAATTGTCTCCTGTAATTATCAAGAAGGAAAAATGCATTGACACCTTTAACTAGAAACAAAAGCAGCCTTCAAGCAATTCATTCAGTTCACATACTTCACGTATCCCAGAAAGCAATCACTAAAAGTAACTTCCTTATTAGGAGCTTTGTTTGGTTTTATTAGCAAAAAGGAGAACAACCTTAGAAGAACTGAAGTGACTTCCGAATCCCAAACTCCAGTGTGATTTCCTCAGCTTACGACCCAAAGATTTACTGACTTTCAGTGTAGGTAAGATTACATACCAAAGGACCAGACTTCAGAAGGATGCAGATGGACAGGTGGCAGAGAGTTTTTTGGGAAGGAAAAAAAAAACAAACTAAAACCCAAAAACCACAAAGTAGTTGCTCAAACTCCTTTTAAAAGACTTGCTAAACACAAGCTGGATATACACATTCACAGGGGACAGGGACTGTCCCCTCCATCCTATCTAGTGAGATATGTAATATTTGTTTCTGCTAAGAGGCCAAGCTCTAACTAAAGGAGATAATCCTAATCAAGTTAGCCATAGTTTGGGATCAGGTAACCTAACTGGAAGGCTGGAGAGGTGGGTTTATGCTTCCTTGTCAGAGAACGGGTATCAAACATGTTGCCTTTCCTGTATGAGTGCTCCAGTAGGCGGTGAGATTTAACCCTGTTTGGCCTCAAATACCGCTTGACTGGCTAGCTCCAGCTATACCCTTTTGCGTGCGGTGTGTGACTGCAGACGGCTTCCCACACAACCTTACAACTACAACACACCAAACTGAGGCACTTAATCATCCTCATTCATTCCACAGCGGATCCAGATGTACTACAAAGTACAACTGCGAGTGACATGCTAACAGATGACCTGCTTAATGTTTAAGAGTTAACGTGCTTAAGCTTTTTGCTAGATATTGCTTTAGGATCTTGGAATACATCCTTAATTACTTCATTGCTTTTGAAAATTTTTACCTCAACAAATTATTGATGAGTACAATTTTCAGTATTTTTAGCATGAAGGGTTCTCCTCTACCTGCCTCTTAAATATTTAGCATTTTCAGTATCTATAATAGTAAGCAAGTCTGGCACTTCAACAGTAACAGTTTGGATAGCTGATGCCAGCTGGCTAATACGACAGATCCTGAACACTTAAGAGATATTACCTACATACCAACTCTCATAATAATTTATTTGTCTCAAGGATAAATTTAAAATATATACCAAATCCCAGTTCTATAGGTTTGCCTAGTTAGCTACAGCTTTCTGCTTTCTATTTCCACATACCATCTGGCTATTGTTATTGAACTTCTATCTATTTAACAATGGAATTTAAGTATTTATATTAATAATAGCAGTAGTTTGGGGAGAAAGGGAAAATGAGGAGACAAAAATTATAATCCTTCCAAACATAAGGGGGAAACAATATATTAAAAGAAGTATTAAACAATATTGAGCCCCATGTTAAAAAATAAATACACAGTCCAATTTTTTTTTAACAGTCTTTCATTGAAAGTGATGAGAGCTGGGTAAAACCAGTAGGCAGTCAGAAGCTCACACTATAAAATTTCTTGCTTTATACAGTTTAAACACTGGGTTGTAGTACTGCCTGGTGCACATACCATGAATACTGGTGGTGATGACATCTGCACAGCTATGTAATGTGACACATTGAATCAACACGTTAGAGTGATTTGTGGGTTCAATTCATTTTATTAATCAATTATGGTACTCTCTGTATAGTGTGAGTGGAAGTTTCCCATTAGTTCCGCTCTTGCCACAGAAAATCGTCAATATTCCCTGAGTATGGTTGAGACAGAGACAAAAGCAACTGCCCAGAAGGAAGTTCATTTCAAGCTTAGAATTTTACTTCTACCTCACCAAAACAGCCTCACCTGCGGATTCCTTTGGGTGTCTTTCCAACCAAGAAGGTGGTTGAACCTACTCTGTGTACTTGCTTGTTTTTCTGGGTCACAGGATGCATAACATACAGGTGATGTTTCTTACTGTTTGCCAACATTTTTTGCCCTCCTTTAATAATGTTCTTCTCTGCTGTGTCATCTTCTGGGTTTTCTTCAGTTTTCTAGTAAAATGAGACATGGAAATCGTCAAAAGAGCAGTGTCTGGGACATAGCGATGAGCTCTACTATGCCCAATTTTGTCATTCTTAGCTAGCACTCAATGGTTTGAGTGCTAAGAATGGGATTCAGAGCTGCAGTGTAAACTCCCTACTCAGTCACAAACTTCCAGGGACACTGAAGGCAAGTCTTGGTTCTCTAAGAATAAGGTGGGATATTTTCCCAAATGGGTTAGTTGTGAGGCTAAATGAAAGATCTAAGTTCTCTAATGCATAAACAGGGTTTATACAAATACTTAATCCTGTGCCACAGGACCCAAATCTCAGTTACAGCCTCCAGATACTACTATAAAATAGAAAATGCCTGTTTTAATAGCTTACAGTCTTAATAAATTAATCTAGGAAGATATTATGTATCAAGATTAATGGATTATTTGGATTCACTGCTTCCTGCTTGTTAATTTATGTTACACAATTTTTGCACAGTACATATTCAGAACTCTTAGTTACTTTAGCAATTTAACACTCAAAGAAAAACTATAAATAATCACAACACTATTCAAAGATACCAAAGCTAAGGTAAAAATCATTTTTGTCAATATCAATCTAATGCACACACACAATTATTCAGAGTTGTAAAGATACTTTCAGAAGAGGTATCACTATACTTACCTATAAATGAACAGAAAAACATTACACTTTCATTACAACACTGACAAAACTGATTAAGATTAAAACTTTAAATGTAATGGTCATAAAAAGCTAATGTTTCAATCAAATTCAAGAAGATCATGTTACAGATCAACTCATCATGCATTGACAGTCAATGTCTTGCACAAAAATATAATCCTATTTAAACCTTCGTTATTTTTCAGAAATTCTCACAAATTCTTGTCAAAATTTCCCTTTCCCAAAAGGCAAGCCAAGGGAAATAGGAAAATTAAAGAATGTGTTTGAAGAGCAGGGAAAAACAGAGGAAAACCAGAAAAGCAACATTACCTTCCCCCCCGCCACCAAATGAGATCAGAGGAAAGAATAACTGCTTGGCAATGTCCTCAATCCCCCTGCTAACGCTACTTGAGAGATGAAAACACAAACTGTGTTCACACTTTGTCATCTGCAGTTCAAAATTTGGTTTTGGATCTACAATGTTTCTTCCCAATGTGTTTCTATTTGATCCATGTCCACTTCCTTTATTTCCATGGGCTGTTCACAATGTTCTTGAGCTTTAGGATCTCACATCTGTTCTCAATCTATTACTTTGGCAAGTAACCTCAAACTAGCATACAGAAAGAGATGTTAATAGTAAGGGACCTACAGGCATAAATTTTCACTCTTTAAGCTAAATGCACAACTCCAAAGATTAAAATTTCACTGCACTACTAAAAGTTATACTACACAAAACTGAAACCAAGGCCCCAATTAAGATAAAAACCCTATCTCCCAATAATAATGTTATGATGATAGTAACAAAATTAAGATTGAATTAACAGATGTTATCTACAGCATAAGTATTCTAGTGTTTTCTTGCTAATTCTGTATGCATTTAAAATGTTTACTTTTTTAAGATACGCATAGGTAATACAGAACTTTACTTGGTGAATGTACTTTGAAAGAAGAAAGCAATGCTGGTTTTAAAATGTATTTATTTTGATGGAACTTTTGCATGAAAAATATTTATAGTATTCAGGTCTCACTATGATAAGACCCAGCGTATTTGTCACTCTGTCAGGAAATCAGGATTGTGTAATTTAATTCAAGCAAGCACAACTTGCGTAGAATACAAGCATAACCATGTCAATGCCTGTCTTAAAAGTATTTTAAACCCCCATAAATGTGCATCCATCCACCTCTTATTAAACAAGACCAAAGTACATGAGGCAGCAATGCTTTGGTTTACACATCTGTTCAAACACAGAAGATTAAAAATCTCTTTGGGAAAAAAGCCAAATGTTGTAAACACACTGGAAGTCATGAAATTGCTTGTCTTTGCAGAGAATCAGAATTAATATAAAAAGTACTGCTAATTGCAAATAAACTCACAAATGGCATATTTCGTTCTGGAAGTACAAAACTTTTAAGTACATTGACCCACACTGCCAAACCCGAAAGAACAACAGTGCACACAAAGAGCTCCTCTTCTTCCACCCGATTTAGCTGGCTCAAAGTTTTTTCCTGAAGGTAGAAGAAGTTACTATAAACAAGTCACCCCAAGAGTTGCAGGAGCTAATGCCAGTGAAAGCACACGGCCACTGTGAGTTACTCTTGAAAAACTACTCAGCTCTCTGCAGCAAAGCCAATTGATTAAATGGCACCCGGTTAGGCTGAAACACCACAACTGGCTCTGTTGAACTTGTGAATGTTTTTGAAAGTTTGTCAACTTAAATCCAGCCCACAAATCCCAAATCCAATAATTTCTTTTTAAAAAATGATAAACATTTTGTCAGTAAAACACTTATTTCAGTTTTTCTTAAGATGTCTCCATGTTCGTTAAAGGTCAAATCTGAAGGTTGTTACTCTGAGCAATACATAGATGAGGCTCTAGGTAGAGGTAAGCTTCACACACATATAGATGAAAATATTCCCTGTGTCTTTCTACTAGCGTTACCATTAAAAAAAGTGAAAACTGCAGTCAACATTCCAGCACTGAAAACAGTCCACACTATTTTGCTTCCTTTTGAATTTGACTACATGTATTACTCTCCTTAATTCCTCCCTCTCATGGCTGATTTCTTTCTGATTCTCTTTCAATGTTTGCCTTCTAACTCACCGATTGAAATCTATTTCATGATAAACATTTCCTTTCAGCTTTCTATTTTCTGTTCCTCGAGCACTTTCTCTACCAAACTATTTTGTGTGTGTCCCACTATTTGCTCCTACATGAAATCCCATGTTGACTTTACAGCACTGGTCTTGTTCACCTGAATTATCAAGTATATCATACGCATAAGGCAATCTTGCAAAGCAAGACTGAAATAATACAATTTGATTCAGCTAGGAACCTCTGCCTCTTGTTCATACACTACTGATACTAGCACATTTAACAATCTATTTATATTATTGAATGTCAGACCCTTTATGAATTAATAAATGTTATGACCAAAAGAATGGAATAATAAAGGAAACAAAAATCCTTCAACACAAGAAGTGTGCTGTGCATTTGGAAGTGCACATTATCTTTGTTTAACTTAAAGTGCTGTATATTAATTAATGTACATAGGTAAGTAAAAGTGTTGCTGAACTTCTTGAAAGAACATTTTAATGATATAAGAGCTGACTACAGCATTTTCAAGTCATTATTGGAAAGCTGGAAAGATGATAGTGACCAATCCATAAGCATATCTCAGGACTAGAAAGAGTGATTCAATAGAAAGAAAGAAAGAAGAATAAGTCAATTTTTTTGGTCAAAATCCAACTGTTTTGCCAAATAGCAAGTCTGGCTTTACTTTATGGCTCAGCCATGTACCTGCTGAAAAATGTTAACCAATTTAACACAGGTAGAAGAAAAATTGTCAAAAAATTCAAATGGCACAAATAGCAACACAAATTCTTTCTCCCGGAATTAAGATTTCATCCAGTACCTAAATAAGTAGTAATAGGACGTTTTTCTCTCACTTTAAAATGTAGATAAGTTTAAAAGTTTCAAATACATGATTTAGAACAAGTTATTCTGAATGACAACTAAAAATTACAGCATAGAAATCCAAAAGTATTCTTGCCAAACATTATACCATCACACAAACATACTGTGTGTTAAAACATATTCTTCATGCACTGCAAAGCACATCTTCTGATTAGTCTTCTGAAATACACATGATGCAAAGCTAAAGAAATACTTAGTATAACATACAGTATCTGCTATATGTATTTTAAAAGAATTTTTACAAAAAAATTTACAGCAGTCATGAAAGCAGTTAGTCTTTACTGAATGTTTAACTATATTGAAGACACTATGCATTTGCAGTGCATGTTATGAAATTTCCACTGTTCAAAGTGGAAAATTTGCACTTAAACTTGAACACATACTTACTGGTAAGTGTGCCTATACTGAATTATCTGTAACACAACTACATATTTCTGCATTCTTCACATTTTCTCTCTTCTCAAACCAGTATCTTGGCAGGGGGAAAAAGGTGCAGCAAAATAATTCCTTCAATATCGAAGACAAAAAATTTCTATTGAATTACTGAATGTAACATTTTTACTGTTTAACTGTGCACTCCCACACTGTCAAGAAAATCTTCACACAAAGTTCAAAAGAAAGAAGAAATTTATTTTCAAAGGCATATATATAAGACAAAGAGCCACAGATGCAAGTTGTTTAGTAGAAGGCAACATTTTTTGGATTCAAAAAATGATGTGAGAAAAGGTTATATTACAGAAAATATTCCAGTAAATGGAAAGAAATAAAGTTAATGAAAGTACAGTGAAATTGTGAAGTACTGTTGCAAACTAGGGAACATAACATGTAAAAGTGCAGCCATTCCTTCCGGTCTTACACTTGTTTTTTTATCCTATCCCCTCTTCATTTACTGCACTTACTCTGAAGAGGCTTTCCATATATTGCAATGGGAAAGAAGAGGGATTACTACATAGCTGCGCAGAAAATAGTTTAAAAAGTATTTAGAAAACCTAGGGACTCTTACCACTTATGAAAAAATACATCAAAGAAAGCATTAATTTCCACCTTTCATGTTCCATTTAGTCTATGGGGTTTTCAACATAAACACGCTATATCTTCCTACCACAGAAGATATTTTCCTCCATCACCTCTTCTTTTGTTATGTATGTCTCTTATTCTTAAAAGTATATAGCAAGTTTTGGATACCAATAATGAATTTCATTTCTTTGAGTTACATATTACATACAGGCTGTAATCAAGAGTCCAGCAAAAATGGTAACATCTGCACATTTAGAGTCCCACACCAGTTCACGTTTAAGGGTAATACTCTTCAAGAAGAATGAAGACACACAGCTGAGCATCAAGCAAGAATTTCAGTGCTACAATGCAGCAGTAACTTCTACTTAGAGATTCCATCTTGAATCTGCAACAACTCTTGGATCTGTTAGCTCCGTGTGACAATCTGTCCCCTGCTGCAGTTACAGCAGTTTTAAAAATAGTATATACCTACCAAAACCAATTTTTGTCTGTCTTTGACAGTACAAAATTTCAGTAACTGTTCTTCCGACAACAGGCATAAAGAGGTGGCTCTACACTCTGGAGCAATGAATGCTAATCCTTGTATAAGCATCCTCAGACATGACTGAGACGACTGGCCACCTTAAGCCTGTGACTTCCTTTTTCCTCTCTTTAGCCCCTTCAAGGAAGGAAAAAGGTGAACATTGTTCTCTTTTGAAGTACAGCAAGATGAAAATATATGGGAGAAGAGGTGAGCAGAGGCTAGGAGTAAGATGAGTAGAGAAAAAAAAAAGCAACAGAGATGCAGGGATACATGTTTTTTAAGCCGTCTCATGTTTGTGACAATTCAAGTCACCAGACTTAGAGGATAATGAACTTCCTTCAAAAGCCTGAATCTGAAGTTGAAAACATGTTTCCATAATTGTTCCTCAGCCACAGTTGTACTATGTCTGAGCATCTTCCTCTCTTTTACTGCCTTGACTACCCAAAGTATCATTATGGTAAGTATCTTGCCAAATACTGACTTCCAGTCAGCAACAACCCCCTCTGACTTCCCCACTCACAGCTGAAACAGTGTTAACAGGCTTTTCTCTTCAGGTATGCACGAAACCACTGCTGCCAGATATCCAGGATACTTTCCATTGCACAGTTTCATTGTTTGTTTTCATTTCTAAAACAAACAAGAAAGGTCTTCGCAAATCTCTAGCTGCCTTGCAGTCACCTAAATCATACAAAAGCATGAAATACAGTGAATTCAGTATGACTGTCCTTTTAAAAAACAGCTTGCAAGCAAATAACAAACCCTTATGCCATATTCTTCTTTCTATTTTCCCACTCCCCTCAAGACCTGAGAAAATACATGACTTTCCAGATATATTGAGAGTTGCAGTGGGGTCTGGATGATTGTTACTATTTTTATCAGGTGATACTTACTGCATTACAGTGAATTTATCTACCCAAATTACAATTCTAAATTATTTCAGCTAATCTTTTTTGCCCTTATAGTTTTCCTTGGTTTTTTTCCCTGGGAGCTTTTCCCATAATATGTATGAATTACTATAACCTTTCTATATGCTTTTCTTGAACATATGGTATTCTTAGATATTGTTTTTATTTTACCTATGTTTCCTCTACTTGTCAGGACATATATAAATACCCTGAAGTGTTTGCTACCTGACTGTTCCTTCTTGGTCTTGTTTCCTTCTCTCTTCTACACATACACATGTCAAACAAGAATTTCTTCCTAAACTATTCTGCATGCCAAGGAAGACAAAGTGTAACAGTGTCCACATAAAACTTCATGTAGTTTCTCTAAAAAAGAGGTCCATATGGTCAAGATAATAAAAAAGTTATCAAATAATGAGAATGTCTCTACTTTCACCTGATTCTTAAATAAACCAGAATTGCTTTTCTACTTACAGAGGATACACTACTGAACAAACTATGTACTTCAGAGGCTTATGGTGACTTACACATGCCACAGTTTGAAATAAGCCTGAATCTTATAATATTTTAGAATAATTTCTGATGTGGACATTAATTTTTCCCTCTGAATTTAGCTTTCTTAATTGAAAAGCAGTCTCACTCAGACTGCATTTGTCTATTGTTCTAACAAAACAGGATTGTAGAACGAGAATTAGAGGTAATTGTATAGCTAACGGTCAGTACCTCAATTGTATTAGAAAATGAAGCTAACCTACCTTAAAATTTTAGAATACTGTAGGACAATCACATTTATACTCAAACTTTCTGAACTAAACAAAGCTACTCAGGATGTTGGCTCTGAATACAAAGGTATCTAGTAGTTGATTGTATCACAGGAGACCAATAGCTGAAATACTCCTCAAGCTACGAAAAATGTTAGACTTATTCTGGGTCCAAATTACTCCTCCAAAATATTCTGCCAACACCAAGAGACCAGTATTTATCTATACCTGCTGATAAAAGTAAAGAAATTTTACCAGAGTAATATGTAGTTATTTTCCCCTGGTTGTCGTATCTAGCTTTTCTGCTTCTCTTCCGAGACGAAGGACATTCCATAAACTCTGATCTTTTGCTTGGTAGTGGAGAATTGACTACTAAGTCAACTGAGGACAGATTGTGTTCTCTATTTCGCATTTACTTCTGAGTCTGCTTCTTCTCCAACCAGGTAACAGAGCAAGAATTTCTCACTGGGAGCATGTTTACTTAATTTGTTGACTCTTTAACAAAAAGAACTCCTATAAGCCGTATCACTTTCTTGCACCAAAAATCTGACGATAAATCAATATGGTTATTATTACTGTTGAGAATGACAGGAGATAATCAGCCTGTCTCAGAATTCAAAGCTAAGGTAATTGCTTATTCCAGCAGAAGCCTGTGGACTTGCACCTATCTTCTTTTGCCCCCTCACTGCTCCATCAAACAGCAGCAAAACCAAAAGCCACGCACATACACCATAATGAATATGCAACTACACACTCCACAGAACACCACATACCAACTCACCGCATTTAAAAAACAAAACAAAATAAAAGCCATACTGAAATGGTTAATTCCATAGTAAGCTGAAACTGTAAACTCAATAAAGCAGCATTACAGGCCAATCATTTGGGAACAATTATTTTAAAGCTGAATAGCATTCCCCATCCTAGAAGAGCAAGGATAATGGAATGTTATCTCCCAAAAGCCTAGTCTGTGTAAACAACTATCTAAACTTGTTGAATCTGAAAGCTGTGCAAACACACTGCAATCAGAGTTACTATAACTGATAGAAAGTCTTTGTTTAAATAATCTACAAAATGTCAATGTAATACAAATACGATAAAGAGGAGTTCTTAATAACACAACTTTTGTATTTACAGTATTCTCAACAGCACTTAAATCTGCATTGGAGATACAAAGGGCATGTTTTTTCCAAGGCTGACAGCATGCTTAGTTCTCTCATTTACACCACATTGCAATAACATAAAGAGGGGTTTACCATTAATCCAGGTTTTACTACAAAGCATCCCGTTATTTCTCTGTCAAACACCGGCAAGAGTGCCAAATGTCTGTCATCCAATTCAGAGGATTAAGTCTTCTTTTATAGTGCGATTCTTGTACCAATTTATAAAAATACAGATATAGTTTCTTAGAGCTGGTCACAGTCTATATTTTGGCCTGAATTCATGCCGCAGAGGTTGAATATGACAGCTGGCAGGAAGCTGAGGGGAGAATACATCCTCCCCCTTTTCAGTCACCACATTTCCGTTGCCATAGTGATTAATCCTCAATTGAATGGCTGTCTTTGTACATTTCTTTTCAGTAAAACTTTAAGTAAACTTAAGTTGAAAACATGTAGTTGACTGAAGGAAAAATAAAAGACTCCACATATTCAACAGGTACAGTACAAGTTCTTGTGACTAATACTTTTCCACATACCAGAAAGTGCAAATTAGCTCTAATGTGGGACATCATCAGTTTTTCAAATTTAGTATGTCCTGTTCCCATTTTTTGTCTTTTTTGCAAAGCCTCCAAGTCTTCTCCAAAGTCTTCCCCATGCTCTATCCCTGCCCCCCCCCCCAATTCCTATTGAAGAAATACTACACTATTCCAGACTTCTGTACTCATGTAGAACATTTCACATAGGCTGTTTTTGCCAATTAACACAGAAATTAATTAGGAAATTAATTAATGAATGCAGTCATTTACTTCAGAATAGACTAGAAACGTTAAAAGAAGATATTTAATCTTGCCTCTGGGAGGCTTCTATTTCTTATGGCAGCTAAGAAAAAGCTTCACAAATAACAGTGCAAGTTATCCAAAAACCAAAGTAACAAGCTCCTGTGCTGAAAATCAACCAGGTTGCTCCGGAACCCACCAGAAAAAAAAAGGGGTCAAAAAACCCAAAACCTCTAAAAATACTTAGTAGATGACTAAAGTCTTAGAGAAAATGTTAACACTTCCAATTTTTCCCCAAAATTAATAATGCTAGCATAATTTTGAGCAAAATATCACATGAATGACTCAAGACTTTTTTTTTCCTCCTCTGAAAGGCTGAAATACCTGTAGGTCTGCTCTGAAAATTATAGTCTGGCTTTGTAAGTCCACCATGTCCAGTCTACAGGTTCATTTCACATTTTTTCTTTTAGAAGCTTTTGTATTCAATATCCTTCTTGCTGTAGTCACACAAGATAGATGAAAACCAAATTGAAAAACTATCTTCTTAGCAGATAGTTATGGGGTAATAGAGACAATCTTCCACTTGTTTCGTGAAAAAACAATGAATTTTTAACCGTCTATTTGCACACATGTGCAAACAGAAGACTTCAATTGAAACTAAAATACAGAACAAAGATGACCCAATGCCATTAAATCAGCCTAAAAGCAACAAAAATAATGCAGGAAAAACAAGTTATTTATTCCAATAGATTAATTTTTAATATAATCTTCTTCATTCAGACTTCTACATAGACAACCAGAAAACCCTTGTTACTAATAATCTTCTATGAAATAGCAGATCAAGTGTATTTTGTAGTCATATGCATAAGGAAGCAACAAAAACCAGCTCTCAGTAATTTTTAATGGAGTGGATATCTGCCACACTAAATGACATGCATTTTCTACCCTCAGATGTTTAGAATACTGAAGCCTGGTGTAATTCTCCCTGCATTGTGTATCACAGAACTGACTATAATTTCTGCCTTAACACTTACAACTTGCTATGAAAGATTACAAATAGCCAGAGCAAAAAGAGTCACTTGACTGCTTTCTGAGACACTTAGATTCTGGGATGTACAATGAATTTTTAGAACTACAGAGTAAATTGATATGTATAATCTGTTCTCTCCAACATTTCTTCAGAACAGCTGTCTGCCATACCTCTGCATGGAACACAAATCCCTGGCTTTGTTTTGATCACTGAGGGTCTTAAACACCTCTAATTATTGACGCTTCGGTGCCTTCCACATAAGCAACACTACCAGAAACATCAACTGTTTGAGGGACGATTATCATACTGTTCTTCTGCCCTTTCTTCTCAAAATCTGCATTGATTTGACACTGCGAGTTGTGGTCAATGGTCAGAATACGGACAATCTTCAGACACAGGATAATATGTACAATTCAGGAACTGTTGGTAGTAAATTAAAATATTTTTACTGTAATTCTAGATATCCCTTAAATGTAGAATACTAAGTATATAAATACCATGTCTATCTAAAAAAAAAAATTTTAGTCTTTTAAGTACCTCCCTAATTATACTTGCAAAATAAAGTATAAGCAGATATCCACTGCTATAGATGACTATTTATGAAAGCTCCCTCTATAACAAGACAACAGTATCTCTCTTCATTGAAAATGCTACTCCAACTCACCTACAGCTAGAGTCTTCTTCCACTTTTATGCAATTCTGTGGACTTCTGTGATAAAGGGAATATATTCCCAAAAACACAATTTATTTTAGTTTCTTCAGGATCATGTGATAAAACCTTTCACATTTGTTTGCTTCTACTATTGTCATACACAGACTGTCTTTAAATAGTTATCTTTCTTTAATTCAGATGCTGGACAGGACTTATTTTGACTAATGATATTCAACCAAAATATGGTTTATTCTCTTACTTGTATAATTAATGCATACTTTATACTGTTACTTTTACTGGTCTTAGATTTTATCTCACCTTTCATAGCTGGTAAGTTGTGGGTGAGCTCTCATGATACTCTATTTTTATTTCTTGACAGCAGACTTCATATTCTGATTGCTGTTACCTAACTCGATTTTCAATAGTCATATAGAATTTATGGAAATACACACTAAACAAGCATGCAGTATTATAAACATGAACATTCTAGCTAAACTAGTCAATTTACACAATTCCTTTTAAAACAAACAAAAATAGAGAGTATGACTGTGCCCCCTACCACCTCGGGAGAAAGAAGAGTCAAAGGCTCTGCAGAAGTCTTGAAGCCATGTACCAGGACTGTTATGGAACCTGGAGCACAAAGCAAGCAAGAACAGAAGAAATAGTAGCAAGACCTATTTCTCATAAAAAGAACCAAGATTTTGTTCCCTTAAGCCTTTAATTGTACAGAACAATAGCAGGTTAAAATAACATGTTCTATTACTTCAGAGAAAAGGTAGCTGGGGTATATGAATACTAGCACAGGTAACATGAAGGACAGGCTGACTACTTATTACTGGATAAATGCTCAATTGAAACCTACAGTTTAAAAGGTTAAGAGAGATTTGACTGTGAATTACATTAGTGCCAACAGTCCAGACCTAACATATACCTTCTGAAGTCAAACTAAGGAAAGAGACTATCACCAAGACAAACATCTTTTCTTATGCCAAAGTTCAAATCTTACACTTTTTATAAGCAACTTAAACCCAAGTTTACTTATTCATTAGTTACTTATGTTCTTAAGATGTTCTACATACCTTCAAAGTTCTCTTTCGAGGAACAAAACTCCCTGCCTCCCATACCTTCTACCTTGGCTCTCAAGGATCTTCTTCCCATGCAACCTCTTTCACTTTGAAGGAAGAGTCCTCACAGGTTTTGCAGTCTGCTCCTGTTTTAAGCAGTTTCTACCACTCAAGTGGCTACGTTAGTCTCCATGCTTCAGCAATAAAGGAAGGACTAATAAACCTAATTTATACTCCTTTTATCTACTGCAGATAGAAAAACAGGAAGACGACTTCTTTTATATTGCTTTCCAGCAACTTATTTTTGCTGTTACTCATATTCACCTCATTTCCATAAAATAGCTACTGAAGCTAAAGAACTTAACGTAGGATGGTAAAATTCATGGGAATTTAGTGAAGCCAAAATGTGATTAGATGACTAGTCAATAGCAAGAAATCAACAAATTGTCAATGTTCTTACAAGAGGTTATCTTAACTGATTACTTTTGCTTATTATTTAATACTTTTTGCTTATTACTTATAACATCATTACAACTGTCATTCTAGATTCATATGTAAGCAGGAAGTAAAAGTGTTTCACTCAGTCTTCAACCAAGATTTGTGGGAAAAGCTGTATTTCCCAACCTACAACTCATCCACTTCAATGGAATACTTTTTAAAAGTTCTTGCATCCCTTTCCCAGAGATAATAGTCATTTCTTGAAAAATGTATTTAAACTTATATTAAGTCAGAAATGCATTATTATAGACAGATTGCAGAGCAAAATTGCAAAGCAGGAAGACAGAGTTGGCATAGGTGAACTGAACAACACGAAGGACATTTTACTTTTGTCCCAAAGAGAGCTATCTATGAAGTGAAAGGAAGAGATCCTTTTTTGATCACTCCTACTTAAGAAGTAAGATAAATTGATTAAATGTGCTTAAAAAGGGACATAAATATTATCAGGGCATTATTCAGGAGCCTTCATGATGCTATCAAATAAAGCTTGAATATAAATACACTGTTAAAAAAAGCTTCTAATTAAGAATGTGATCATTGATACCCAGAGCAAACAGAAACAATTTCCAAGAAACAGTTAGAACAGTGATGCTAGAAAGCAACATCAGTAAGAAATTTCAGCTGACAAAATTTTTGCTTTGCTTTCAATAACTATCAGGTTACAATTAACATTCCAGTATTTAGTACTATAATTTTATTTACCAAAAATAATGATGGAAATTTAAACTGTTCAGCTGTATTTTTAATATTAAGCATAATGCTACTTTAATCTGTTGAAAAACTTTTTTATTAAACGTCATTTGAAATCAGCATTCTCTTTATAACACAATTAGTTGCTCTGACAGTGAGTATCTTAGCTTAAACTGATGGCAAATAAGTGAAAAATGACCAGCAAAGACTGATGGCCAGAAAAACAACAATGATCATGTTTTTCATGAAATGCCTTTTAAAATAAAAATAAAATAATGAGGAAAGGAAAATAGTAGCACTAACATTCTAAGTATATCATATTTCAAAGTTGACTATGAAGCTCTGGCAGCTCTTTTTTTTTTTAAGCTGAGCACAAAATATTCAAAGCTCCACATTTAAGAATAGGCAGCCATCTAGGGATTATTTCAGATTAGTGCCTCTACGTCAAAGAAAGAACAGGAAGCAAAGGAAGAGGCAGCCTTCTCCGTAATTATTGGTGTTTTTCTTCCTACTTAAATCGCCAAGAGAATTGATACTACTGTTGCTTCTGAGTGAAAAACAGATACCTTAGAAAAACTGACTGACAAGTTAATCAAGAGAGATTAATTTGTAATAGTTGCAGTCACACAAACTCTAAATGATGAGATGTAAGTTACATGAACAATACAAATGACTCCCACAAACTAGTTTTGAACATAAGTGGATCAACAGACTCCTATTCAAAGTACTCTCTTCAAGTTTTCTTTCATTTATATTTAGTTTTATTAATGTTGTCAGCCATTGCCATTAAATAAGGACACTACAGTATTCTTGAGTATTTTTGACCAACTTTTCTGTTAATAAGGGACATTCTAACGCAAATGTGTTAGAACTGAAAAGGCCTCACTTTTACTGGTTGGCCTGGTTTGATCCTCCCAGTGCAAAAATTCTTTGGCATCCCTGCTAATGGCTTAATTAAATACAGTACATCAACAACACTGGAAGAAACTCTTTTAGCCACTGCTGATGTTCAACACCTCAGAACGACACAGTCTTCTGTCTACAATTTTTATACTGATTGCTAGTATGTTTGTAAAGACTAAACTGCACATTCATCAATCACTTATTCTATGCTTATGGTTTATCTTAAGGTAAGTCTAGGAAACGGAAAATGTTTATTACAAGACAAACAAAGTGTCCAGACAATCAGAGTAGATTAAAACCACTATGTAATAAGAACAAAAACATGGAAGCTGTACCTGAATTTATTCCAGATTTGTATGTATTCCAAATGTAATTAAACAAGATGCATGACAAACAAGAAGCATAAAACATATCTGTTGCTGTAAATGAGCACTCCCAATAAACTCCAGTTTTACATTTCAGACATTAAGCATAGACAATAATGACCATTACTTTAACCTATTATAGCAACTGCATGTGTCCACCCCCCCAAAAAAATACCTGCAAACTGATTTATGTTTGACTTTTTATGCCACAGCAATTCTGGCATGTACTGTGGCAACTGGATTTTTGTTAACTGGATCCAGGACAAACTGAAGTTTTTTCAAGCCTCAAATCAGAAAAACATGGCACAGAATTTGATTTCAAACACCCAATCTTTAATCTTACCATTTCTCTAAGAAAAATCCCACAGAGGGTGCTCTGCTGCTTAATTCCCAACTTTTTCAGAGCTGGCCAATGAAAAAAAAAAAAAACCACAAAAAACAAAACACAAAAGTAATTTATTAGACCTCCATTTGAGCCTCCTCCTCCTCCCATCCTCAGTGGCTTTGATCTTTCATGGTGGCCATTAACAGAAAAACAAGTTTGTTTGAGCTTTTTAAGATGAAAAATGAGGATAAAAACAGTAAAAACATTTCCCAAACATTTCTCTTTACCTTGGCACTACAGACTGCTACATTAGCAGGGAGCTGGGAAAACTGCTTCAACTCAAATACGTCTCGCACTGCCCACCGGCTCAAGCGATTCTCAGCCTTGCTGGATCCAACCACATTCTGATTTGAATGAATATATGCCACTTCTTGAACTCCATCTGATATATTAGGAGAAAGATATAATCAAAGATTTATTCCAAAACCCTGAAGGTACACAGTTGCACTGAAGAAGGATATTGTAATTTTTAAAAAGTTTTACATGAAAGTTGTAAAATTTGTTATGATTTCACTCAGCACCAAGTTTCTCAGCTCTATGAAATGAATAACAATCATTAGACTTATTCAGATTTATCCAGACAGTTTAATACTGCTTCCCTTTCAGTGTGGTTTTTTTCAGATGGAGAAAGCAGTTTCAAAGCATGTATGACTTAATGGCTGAAATATTAATGTTTAAAGTTAAGTCTCTAACAGAATCAAATCTTCTACATGGTATTTCAAACTCACATAAGTTTTTTTCATGTACGTAAGTTTTTATTTAACAGCCCTGTCAAGACTTAATGTTTTACAGTTCAAATATTTAGATCTGTGAATTCTTAATAAATCCTCAATCTTAGCATCTTTCAACAGACAGCAAGTGTTTAACAAAATATTACAAAGCAATCCATCCCCTCAGAAGACAGGAAAGTAAGGCTAATAGGTGAAAAGAGAGATACAGAAAGACACTACTAAATAATTTAGCAGAGCATTTATTAATATCTTGTAACAAAAACATGTATAGCAGGAAGAACTTAAAACCTGCCAACCATGATAAATTAAATATATGTTACTAGTTTAGTTGAAATAAAATAAAAAACTGACTAGTTACCTAAATATCTGTCCATTGATTCCACCTTTTGCTCTTGATGTTCAAATTCAGTTTTACTCACAGAAGTTCTACGCACAGCATAATTGCTAGACTTCATTTGTGCAACAGAGGTATCTTGAATAGGATGAAGCATTTTAAACCCAAACTGAACTCTGCCTCTTTGTCTTTTACACTTAGAGCTTTGCTTTCTGGCATGAATTTTCTCAACTGGTAAGTTATCTTCAGAGGATGAAAATTCATCTATATTCTGAGAATCACTTTCCTTTTCTTTTCTATTGGGTTTCTTTGATTGCAGCAGAGATTTGGAGAAGCTACCTAGTCCATATTTATGGGCATGTCTTTCTTTCCATTTCGGAAAGCTTAAAATTCTTAACTTTCTTGATTCAGAATTATGGGAAATTTCAATATCATCAGACTCATCACTTATGTCACTTGCCCCTTTCAAATCTTTTGTGCTGTTCTTGATGTCTTCAAAAGACATGACTTTGCTGAAATTTGACTCTGTACTATAGAATCCAAGTTGCCTACTGTCTCCCTTAAATACCAACCCATCTTTTTCTTTTGCTAACTCTTCACAGTTTTCAGATGCTGACCTGTAAATTTCAACTTTTTTAGTACGCATTGGTTGCTGGTATGCTGGAACTTGGGTAGGAAAGATGACATCATCATTCTCTTCAGAACTCCATTCAGTTTCAATGACGACATCACTTTGCTTTGAAATGCATCGATCCTCACCTTCTCTATCCCCTTCCTCCTCAGAGGCCGATAAAACAAGCCAGTCTGTACTACGCATATCTTGTTTATCAGTTCCATCCAGTGACTGAGCAGCTTTCCTATGCTCCAAAACATGCACATGGCTTTGACATTTCTGAACATCACTATGCTTGCTATTTACATTTGTTCTTACAGTCTTATCAGAATTTGAATGATGAGAGCTATAATTATTACACTCTTCTTTGGTAGTTTCAATTTCTCTCTGCAACAATTTAGCGAATCCACACTGCATTAAGGAAAGCTGTCCCTTTGTTACCATTAAATTATCTGCATTGCAAGGCTTCCTTCTGCCACATTTTTTCACAGAAGTTTCCAGAATATCATCATCACTAAAGTCATCACAAAAATTCCTTTCTTCACTCTTTAATTGTGCTTGAATGCTTCCAGGATCTCTATCTTCTTTACAGTCTGGTTGTTCGTACTAAAAATAAACATAATTTACAGCAAAAGTATTTAAAACATAAATAATATATGGAACGCACCTAGTTCCAAAGCAGTGTAAAAAAAGTGGGTTTTCACTACGTTACTCAATAAAAAAAATATACAAAACAGTATTAAAATACACAAATAGAAAGTAAATACAAAACAAATCATGAAGAGAAATTATATGAAAGTCTTTTGCAGAACAACAATGAAAATAACCAAAAATATATATTTGAGACTATATATGCTGCACGCTAAAACAACCTATGTCTTCACAATCCACACCCGTATTTTTCTAGTTTATACTGAACTTGTTGCAACTTTTCACCTTTCAAAGGTAGTTTGAAAATTGACTTCATGATTCAAACCTTAATAGTGTGTAATGACATTCATAAAAAAAAAAATCTCCCAGCAGTGGTCAACCTCCTTGTATATGGGGGCTAACACAGTTTAGAAGAGTTATGAGCACATAACATTCTGCTCTTAAAATTAGTTGAGGCCTACTGTAATCAAACAAAAATTACCCTCCAGGCAACCTTAAAACAGTTTGAAGCTACAGAAGTCCAGAATACAACTCCAAAACTGTGTACTACTGAGATAAGAATTATGACAATATGTAAATGAAAAGTCAGAAGGGTAATTACTGAACTTTTGTACATGAGAGAAGTTTTAAAATAGATTAATCCTGATATATCAAAAAGCATTTAACACGAGCTAAAAAAGTCACTGTTTGTCACCAAATCCACTGTGAGATCATGACTGTACAGTGATGTACTAGCAATGTGAGGTTATGACCAATGTGATGGCATACTTATTTAAATTAACACTGACATTTACCCACAGAAATCTCCAAAAAGCGTAAGAGACAGTGGCTAATTTTCAGTACTATTCAGTGTGATCTTATCTAATGATAATTTCATGCTTAGAGGCCATATTGTAGACCTAACTGTTTGTTTCCCAAATCATCTGAACAGCGTTCACTCAAAAACCTTCATAAAAGTGCTCCCATTAAACCCAGCCTTTACAAGGGGGAAAAAAAAATTCTTGTTCCAGAAGGAAATGAGGAAATGATTAGATATGTTATTTCAAAAAAAAAAAAAAAAAAAAAAAAGCACCAGTGTTGAACAGATCATTGATTTGGTAGGAATCACTGTCTGATTACATCAACTAAATAGCCCATGTCTTCCACAGAGGTCCACAAAGCTTGAAGCAAACTTTCAATCCTCTAAATCAATTGTACTCCTTTCCACAATTCCCTAACCAAAATCTTCTAAACAACAGTAGGCGTTAGATTCTCAACTGACTTCTTGATCAGAAGGCTGTCATATCATATCGTCATATCATACCATAAGGCTGTCACTCTTAAGACACTCCAGAGCAATGCTTCAGTAAACAATATTGCTCTGTAATAAGAGCATGTTAGTAATACCTTCATTCAGACTGAGGATATCCAAGTGTTGTAAAGGTCAGAATACCATATTACCAGATGTTCAGAATATTCCACTTTAAATACAGACAGCATGACATTATCTAAAGCTTTACAATATGTAAAACCAAGGGCAAGCAGACAATAATAGATGGCAAGTGCAATCTAGGGTAAAAGCATTACCAGCCTAACAACATAACGTCCACATTTGCCACTGTAGTATCAGGAACTAGAGGGACTGTCATGCTCTGGTCCATAGTCCACAAAGACACCTCACCTTTTCTGAGCCGCATGGAGGACTCTCTTCCTTTAGCCATGTAGTTGCCGTCATGACTCCTGCTTCTACTCGCCCTTCCCTCTAAAACAATCAAAAATGTATAGAATGAAAATTGTATCTGTTCAAGTTAACAAAGGCAAGCCCAGAAAAAAATAGTTTCTCTTTTTTTCTACAGAGATATAAGCATCAGAAGTACAATCAGCAAAGACCAGAGTAAGATATTTTGGCACTTACTGCTCTTTGACCTAACCCATAACCTGCAGAAAAAGTAACATACTGCATAAATTGGGAGGATCTTATGCATACACTGTTTTAATAATTTTTACCTTTTTTCCAAAGCAGAACACCTGCTACAATGTTCATATTATATGCCATGTTTTAATTTAGATTTATTTTAGTGAACTTTTAGGATTAATATCCCCAAAGTACATGTTCTTACACCACATTACTCTTTTGGCTATGCTGCCTTTACACTGCGATATCACATTCCCCAGCCTCTTCCTAGTATAGGCAGAGTAACAAAATAAAGGGAAGGATGGAAAGAAACCCAGAATAAAGACACAATAAATTCCAAGATGCAAATTACCTGCAGCATACAGGCCGGATAGAAAAAGGTATAATACTGCATACACTCAAAACCAGGGTGCACTATATGCTATGGAATAGAACCAACAGTCTTTTTAGAGTAACTAAGAAATAAGTCTTAAAATATTAAGCCTCAGTTATTTACTTCCACCTTGTAACATTTTTAAATCCAGCATGATAAAATATATTTTATTAAAAAGTTTTTGACATCTCAAAATATACTATACAAAGCTTACTATGATCATAAAAAAAATTGTGATCAGAATTCTGGCTTAAAAGGTCACTCTGAGCTACTGATGAATAAAAGGTATCTGTGCACAAAGTTGACAATATGTGAAAGTTTCACAAAGGTAAGTTATGGCATTTTTATTAGGAAAAGAAATATATTAGCAAACTTTTGGAAAATAGAATCCAAACTTTTTCCAGTTTTTTGTGAGATTTAAGGGAATTTATCTGGTCTACATCAGAGCAAGAAATTAGCATACCTATTTCATTTAAGGCACTGAATAGGCAGGTACTGTTTAATTTTATCTGATTTACAAAGTATTTTGTCATAATTTTGACTGGAAACATCTCATGAGGAAAGGAAAAATGTAAAACTAGTATACAGAAATAAAAGGGTAGGACTTCACACCTCCAGGATGTCTTTGGTAAGACAAGACCCATGAGTCCTGAGTTTGAAAAGGTTATGGATTCCAAAAAGCTCTCCTTGATGTTCCTTTGATCCTTGCACTGCCTCGAAATACCGCTTGGCATTTTCACTTCCAACCACCACACAGTGAAGTTGCTAAAACAGAACAACACAAGAGATTTCAGAAGTGTTTGCTCCAACAACATGAGAGAATTTCCTGGTATCCACACTATATACACAGTTTTAGTTGGAGCAGGCAGAAATTCCTAAGGGAGCATATTTTGTTTTAGTTTCCCTGGCAGACGTTGGTGTAATAGATTGTGGTGTAATATGAACCTGCTTGGTTTTATTGAATAAAAAAATAAAAATATTTCAAGTCTTTTCCTTCATTGTTGTCTAATATCAGACACCCACTATACACACTATTGACACTCCTCTATATCTTGACTGCTCATCTTTCCTCAGTACTAAATTCTTACTATTTTTTCCATAGTCCTTTGCATTGCATGCTTACTTGGTAAGGACTGACTAAAAGCCACACGATTATTCCCACTGATCTCTCTGAATATTTTAATTATCATGCACTCTTGCTAAGTAGATTGAACGGAAGTGACTTAAATCTTCCAGGTGAAAAGGAAAGACAAGTAAATAGTTTGTCAGGCAGAATTAAAACATTTTTGAAGCCAGGCAGGTTTAGCTGCATTCCAATGACTGCAAATTTTCAATACTTACATAATTGATATATTTGACTAAGTGGAAGAATGTCAAAACCATGGTTTTATGGATACCAGACCTGTAACATTATTTGTAACTCTCTCTAAACAGTTGGTAGTTCTTCAGTTCTACCCACTTCTGGTCCTAGCACTGAACAGGCATTTTCCTAGACAGCACATCTCTTGAGTTACGTAGGCCAGTAACTATACAGTCAAACTCTAGTTTAACTTTAGCTAAGCACAGTTTACTTTTTCTTGAATTATGCATGGTATTTACAAAAGTGTGCTTTAGGATACATATGTAACTTATTCAGGTTTCTATTATGTAAGATTTGAATTTTATTTATATCAGGTTCTTCAATTACATACGGCTAGGTCAAACAACCAAACACCACTAATAAAAAAATTGGTTTCTGAATTTTCAACAGCAGATAAAAGCATTTTCTTCACACCTTACTGAAAATTTCCTAACTGTGCTCAAGTGTCAATAGCAGGGAACGCAGTAGTGTAGACTAAAAAAAAAAAATCCCAGATTCACAATTACTCTATTTATTGCTTCTTATTCGACTTGAAAGACACAAGTCAACTTGGGAAAAAAAAACAAACAAACAAGAGCCTTTCAAGAAGTTTTATACATGCCTTTTGGAAATCCAAACAGATAATATAATCCAGGTCTTCTTTATCTACAAGATCACCAACTCCAAAGACCTCTGGGAAGCATGACTCGCTCCTTCAGGATTTTAGTGAATATAGTTGGTCGTAATCTACTATCAGTCATTTTGTTAGCCTTTCAGAGACGTCTCCTACTAATAATTGCTGTTGAAATGAATCCTCAAAAGTACTTCGCGCAAGAGAAACTTTGAAACAGGATGCTCTCTAAGCTTTTCCATGAATGTGGATATAAAGAATAGATCAAGTGGGTTTTTTGCAATGAACATTCCTTTAAACCTCGCTAAAGTAACGCCCATAGAGCAATACAATTCCTGCTCCTGATGTGTTCAAAAACTAAATTATTAGCTTTTATGTTTTTAGACCACTGTCCCTCAAAAGTAGTTTTTGGACTTACTGTGTTTTACGTTTAACTCGCCTCATTAGTATATGATTTCAACTATTAATACAATGTCTTCTTCATTCTGAGCTTCTGATACAGTCTCTGAAAATTGCCCAATTACCTGTAAGCACATCAGCCCATCACCTACTACTTTTAATTTCTTAACAAGTTTCCTCTTTTTTTATTTGGATCATTTTGTCAAAATTAAACAGAATTCTAATTTTTTTTTTGCTTCTACAAAACATTGAATTTAAGTGAGAGAAAGTCACTGTTACACTTTTGAAAGTAACATTTTAAAACAGGCCATACACATTACTGAGAGCAGCTCATGATTTGTTCCAGCTGTGGGGTTTCTGACTATCTGCTCTGTGAAATCAGATACCATGTCCAAATACTTGATCTTAGAACCTTATTCTTATTT
This sequence comes from Aptenodytes patagonicus, assembly GCF_965638725.1. Lineage (NCBI taxonomy): Eukaryota > Metazoa > Chordata > Aves > Sphenisciformes > Spheniscidae > Aptenodytes > Aptenodytes patagonicus. The sequence continues at coordinate 47,618,945 of NC_134982.1, read as the reverse complement.
GTCACTTACTTAAATCTGTATGAGGATAATGACAATCTGTCTGTTACTGCATGTCCCACTCATTCAGCCTCCAGCCTCCTCCTTGTAAATAACCCAGCTACAAGAGGGTGCTTGTCACTAAAGACTCAACACCACATTTTTCCTGTTTATGGCCAAAAATTGAAATTATTAGGTTATATTCATCAAATTTCATAAAGCTTTTTTTATCATATAAATGATACATGGTATCATTTGCCCACTGAGGTGACCTACTTTGCCTTTTCTATGCAATGCATTCTCCAGGACAACTGTCTCTCACTGATTTTCTTCCTTCCTCCAAGTTTATAAGCCTATAATGTCAGTACCTTAACTTAAAGCCAATAATCTTATTTCTTAACTTGCAACTTTTGTTGAGAAAAACATGTTCATATTTCATCTAGTTTCTTATTATTCTGCAGCCTGCTCTTTGTTGTTCATGTCTGAGTTTGCTTATTTTTTGTTTTAATTCTGATCTCATCAGGAAACAGTTGCTAGATTATGTGTTCCTCAAACCACACACTTTGTTTTTCCATCTCTTAGGTTTTTAAACCTATCAATGCAAGTAGCAAAATTTAGACAGAGCAACTGTTTCACGTTGAGTATTCTGGCAGACAGCATCACTTCCTATCTTCGTAATAGCAGCAACTACAAGTTGTTTCCCCCTCCTTTTATAAGCAAGTTTTCAAAGGCAGGAGAGTAGCAATGTCTTCTTACTTCTATAGCACCAGCAAGATTTTTGCTCTCTTTCTCCAACCTTTCAAAAGAAAAAGCTGCCTGAATCAGACTGCTACAGATACTAACTACAACTTTCACAGATATATTTTACAAGTTTTAAAATAGAATAGTTCTTTTCTCGATATAACCTGATTAATGTATATTGCATAATTAAACCATCAGAAGTTATAGAGAAACTTGAATACTAATATCATTCTGTTTTGTTCTTTGACAATTGCTAAATGATATCTCTGCTTAATAAGTTAAGGTAACAGCATATATCATAAAACCAAGGTAAACTACAATTTTGCTATAGGCTAGCTTAGCTTTCAGTCATTGAAACAGCTAAAAAGAGCTCCCAATTTAAACAGTTTGTGGACTTTACCTGTTTATAAACTTGCCGCAAGTACATCATCTCCTCCACAGTTCCCAAGGATATCAATCTAAACACTTTAACATCTTTGTATTGGCCAATCCTATAAGCTCTGCAAGGACAGTAGCATATTAAAAACCCTATTTTTTTATCAGTAAAAAAAAAAATAAAAGAGAACTCTTAGGGGTAGTAAAATAAATAAATTAAAAAAGCATTCCAATAAAACAGGAGTACTTTAAATCATTTATGAGTTGGTTGGTTTTTGGTTTGGTTTTTTTTGTTGTTGTTGTTTAGGTGTGTGTCCCATCCCGCCCCTTCCCAAATTTTCCTCAGTATTTCATTCCCTTTTCCTTTACCCTTAGTTTTCCAAGTTTCTTCCCAGGCCTATTCCAGTTGAAAAAGCTTTCTCCTCAATTTGTATCACAAGACAGGTCTCCCATCTCTCTTGAAAACACATCTTCCACTATGTTTTCTCAGGGTTGGTTTTTTTTTTTTTCCCCTCTCTGTCTCCATCTGCTCTTGCACAAGATATTCTCCTATTTGCATTATATAGGAGTTAGATCATGGATTACTTGGGGCGGTCTGTTCTTTCTTAACTTTGTAAAGCACTTTGCAAGTTACAACCTAATAAAAACAGCTGAACATAATAAAAACAGGCAGCGTTTATCTAAATGGCAAATTCTGAGACTTTCAATAGATTATATTCTGAAAATTCAGGAGAGGCTGAACCCATTTAGAGAAATGTGGTCTTACAAGGATTCTTTAAAGGCAGCCTCTTTCAACAATACACATTTCTGATACACACAGTTCTCTAGAACAGGTGCACATAAACACCTCTTAGAAGTCAGAAAGACCCTTAAAATGGAATTACGTAATTGGATGGCACAACAGAAACAAGGTTATTTCTGCTAATGAAAATATATAAATCTACTGAATTTTGAAGGCTTCTAATATTGTTTACTTAGCTATTCAAAAGTCTGTCCTGAATTCACAGGGAAACATCCTATGATCAAAAAGCCTTGAAAGAAAAATCCAGATTCCTGGAAATCCTCCAATGGCATAATATCAGAGATGGAAGAGACTGCTGAAAAGACACTAATCTCCACAAGGGTGAAGCAGAAAAGAACATATATGTTTTCCTTTAAGGATTCTGGAATTCAAAACATCACTTGAACATGGGTCAATTACAACATACTCTGTCCTGACAAACACAGGAAAAATGCCATACAGCTATATACACACACGCTTGTTCTAGAGAACACAAGAAGTTACAGAACTATGGCTTTTTTGTTTTGTTTTGTTTTAATGAGCCCACCACCACAGTGCCACAAAAATAAAATGGAAAATAAGTAAAATTCAGGGTTAAAAACAAGAACATCAAAGCTAAAAAATAATTTAGTTGGACATGTCTTACTGTGTGTGGACAAGTCAAACTATGTAAATCCCTTGAGAGAGTTTAGTTGGACAATTAGATTACAGGATCAACGCAAAAGAAGAGTACAACATGAATCAGGTTCTGTATTTTGAGAGTGTACCTGTCAATAGCTTGAAGATCATTTGCTGGGTTCCATGTAGGATCAAACAGTATAACAACATTGGCACCAACAAAATTAAGACCCAGTCCACCAGCCCTAAAAACATAAAAATGAAAAAATAGAACTATTTGACAGTAAGAAAAACAGAACAATTTTTTTTTCAGTGTATTAGGTCTATATTAGCATACCCTTCCCCAACACAAAAAAAGAGCACAAGAGATACTGAAAATAGTGGGGTACAGCTTTGTGTTACTGTTGTGTTAATAAGCACCAAGTACGTAAATAACCACTGCTGTAAAATGCAGTTGTCTCACCTAAGTAGCAGGAAGATTATAAACTCTATGACTATCTGAGTCATAGCCAACTGCTATCATCTTACTATAGTAAAAGTCCTGATTGCTACTTCATAGACACTAGCCCTCCACAGGCCAACTCCCCCAATGACTATACTGAAATTCATAACCACTTTTATGCCAGTTAACATTACAGAAGCAGGAAAACTATAGCTTAAATAAAAGCCTCCATTAAATTTCACTTCCTCTAATCCCAGAACATAGTTTTGACAATAATGCTATGCAGCTTCCACTAAAATGGTCACAGTCTAGGGTTAAATCATATCTATAAGAATTAACAACTGTCACAAGTATATTTGTACAGTATGTAAGTCAACTGTTAAAAATACAGTTGGCCACACAGCTGCGTATCAGCAACATTCATACCTGTCATTACAAGGAAAAAAGTCACTGTAAGAAAATTGTCTGCTGTGGGGATAAGGAGTCACAGGGGTACCAGTTACATCATCTTAAACATTCAACAGCTGTACTGTGCTTTCAGGTAAAGCCTCCAAGCCAGCAAAGAATTTGAGCATGTGCTTAACCTAAGGTAGCTAACTAATGCCCTTGCCAAATCTAACAAAACTGCTCAGTTACTTGGAGTTTGGCATCAGCATAGCTGGATGATTTGATAGGAACAAAAGTGGGGAAGATACTACTTCCCATCCAGCTGCAAAACAAGCAAATACTGAAAATTCTTTTCAACTGGCTCAACCAACGTTCCTACAAAGAAAAAAGTTCCTATACAAGCAGATGCCAAATACTACTATTAATTTAACTATTAAAACAATTTGTTACATCGACATAGACAGCACTAATTTCACGTATGCTCTTTTCTGAATGAGGTACCACAAAATTGAAAAAGCCAATCCCATTTAATAAAAACCAAGCACCTCGTTTTAATAGATTACTTTATATTCTGCTGGTTTAAAGCAGTGGGAAAGGTAAAGTTTCCAGGGATGTGAATAAATGGAGACAGAAACGAAATCTTACAGAGCCCCATCACCTTTTCGTCTTCATGGAAACCTTGTTAATGCAAATACAGTTGTGGCCTCTTCCTTCCAGGTGTGGTATGGTGTTGGGTTAGTTAAATCTGGAAAGGAAGAGGATGTGGGAACCTGCCAATATTAACAGAGGTTTCCGGAGGATGAGCGCTCTCAAAGTTTGAAATGCTGAATAAAAATCTTTGTATTTTTCAGAATACCTTACTGTATTTTGGAATTTTGGTGTATTTCCTTTTAGTGAGGACAGAATTCAGCCTCTCATCTTACCAAACCGACCCTGCAGTCAGACTGAAACATAGCTCAACATGTTTTTCCAAATGCTTTCTCAAAAAAATGCACTATTTGGAACTGAAATATGAATTAAACCTCAGTACAAAGCCTTAGTGTCAGTAAAACAGACTGACTATGAAAATTAAGTAAACAGGATACCTAGCTTTATAAAGATTTAACTTTTCAATATTTTTAGGTATACCACAAAAATTCAGATATTCCAAAACAAAAAAAGAATGGCTTCTATGCCCTTCATGGACAAAATGAACGCAGTAGTTAGTTTGTGCATTGTAAAGAGTATCTTCCATTTTAAATATCATTTTAACCAGAGGTTAAATTCATTATTGCAATATGGTCCATGCAAATTACTATAATACAGCTCAAATGAAGAGCCCTGTACGAAATGTCTCATAACAGTTCTGTTACAAAACAACAGTTTTCAAAAGATCATCTTATTTAAAACTGCACACTGTGTTAAATAAATGGCTTGTTTTTATATCCTGTCACTGTCAATTTAATACCACAATGTTCAGAAGTTACAAAACAATATTGCATTAGGAAAGTTTCCATGAAAGCTGTGACTACGTAATTCTATTTACTGAGGTAAGTTTTTTATAGTTTGTAAGTTCTGTTTCAGTGAGATCTTGTGGCTGAGAGTTCTTTGAATGTGATTACATGCATATTAAAAATTATTTACAACATAGTTGTGAAGAATTCAAGCTAAATGAAGCCCTGAAAAAGTACAAAGTAATGGACAGCAGTCCAGTAATGGACAGTAATTGAGAATGCTGCAGGTAGAATGGAAGTGCGTATCTGTAACCATCATCTCTTCATCATCTAAGCACTTGTCTTTACATAATAAAGAAAACTGAGAAGCAGAAATAGATTTGCATTTATAATTATTCTGAAGGAATTAATCTAGAGAAAGACTAGCATGGAAAACCCAGAGAATAGTGATTTAGCTTTAAAGGTAGGAACAATTGCTGCTCTTATTTCTTCCAGAACACTGCAATGGAACAGGACTGTGTAGACTTCAGTATTGTACATATGCAGTTCCCCTTCTTCAGGCTAAGCAGCATCAATGGAGTTGCAAGCTCTGACATTCTCCTATCAAGTTATAGCAGCTCCAGCAATTATTTTAATGTTTCTAAGCATGACCAGAAGTCCCCTTCCTTTCTTCCAAATAATCATACATTTTCCCATCAACACCAGCACAGGACTGAAGTGTTCTGAAATAGACTTTACTTCATGAGCCTTAAAAGTTTCAACAGATGTATACCTATTTTTCAATAAAGCTCAAGGCTGAAATTCATAATCTATACCTATGGAATTTACAAGCTCTGAAGAAATCAATCATATTTTTCTCTCAACGCCCATAAAATATATTTATCCATATAGCTATATTAGTCATAGCTATCCATAAAAGCATTATGGATAGCTATATGACTATGTTTGATACTAACATTATCTGCAAAACTTGAGGTTAAGCTATATAGATATAAATAGATTTATTTTTTTACTTTATTGTTTAAGCCCCTATTTCTTAAAAAACCCACCAACCAATTAAAATCATGATTTCCAAATGTCTACAGGCTATACATAAGCAATTCCAGGCAGAAAAGGCATTTTGCCCATATTAAAAAAAATTGAAAATAAACCAGGAACATTGTAAATTCAACAGTGAAGTCATCACCACTGTCTGCATTGTAACTCACTAACCTGTAGATTGGACTTTCCTGTTTAAAGTTGTATGTTAACTGGGCCAGTGGAATATAATGGCAGACTCAAGATCACAATGCAGGGAATTCATCCTTTGCAGAAAGCATTTTTGCAGCCAAAAGACTGTGCAAGTATTTTCAACGAAAATCAACATTTGGTCTTTGAGCAATGGGACTTTCAGAACATGTACAAGTTGACTACACAAAACAGTCGGACAAAAACTTTGCAAGAAAGTACGGACGGAAGAGTATGACCCAATTCTGTCAACTTGCTGTGTGTTGAGAAATAAAGAATATACTGTGAAGTCCTAATGCCTGAAATCTGAGTAAGAGGAAGGATGAATCTCTTGTAGAATAGAACTGGGATAAATCACTTTCAGATTTCCAAAGGATTACAGAATTAAAGCTGCTTCCATTACTGTATATCAAGCAAGCAAAAAGCTAACTTTTTATTATTGGTGATAAACTACACAAAGAATTGCACCTTCTGTTTTTCTTAGTAAACACTGGTTATATTGACTGCAATTCCATCATTGTTTGTTCCTTCCATTTACTCAGTAAGATGAGAAACACTAAGAACAACAGAATCGAGACTCTCATCTCAAGCACCACCAGCAGGCATGGAAAGCTCACCAATCTCTGTATTCATAAGCTCTAATAGCACAAATGAGAAAGTCCATCTCTGGTTACCTGACCATTTTTATTTCTATGTAAATTAATGGAAGAGAACTGAAAAGGTTAAAATTATGCAACTAAACTAGACTGATACAAGCACAAACTTGAGAGTCTTTCCTAATGCTACAGATGCAGTAATTCCCTGCTGTCTTCAGGGACAAAGAATAGGGACTCATTAAGGTCTTAGGGAAGCTGATGGCCAGGTTCCACAGTAGGTGGAAATTACAAACAAATGTGCATGACCAACAAAACAAATCTCTTCACAACCCTGCCCACATGCACCAGAGAGTATCTGAAGACAGTTCTGACATGCACTTGTAACAGTCTTCAAGATTACGTCTAACTTCTAATTAAACAGAGGTAGTGTAGATCCTCCTATCTAACTCCAACATGCACACTTTCAGTAAAGAAGGACCAAAGTGACTGTATAGGCAAGAACAGCACATTTGCACATTTCATTGAGTTTCACTGAGTCTTCCTTTGGGCAGAAAGATTAAAGTTTCTCTTTGTTTGCTTTCTGCCCTTGCATGGTAACAAACTTCATCCAAGATGAAACATGGAATTAACGAGGAGGAGAAAAGAAGGAAGGCGGAGAAAAGAAGGAAGGCGGAGAAAAGAAGGAAGGCGGAGAAAAGAAGGAAGGAGGAGAAAAGAAGGGTCATCATATTTTCATTAATTTTAGTTGAACATATTGCTCTATTTCAAAAGAATTTACTATCCATCACAAATTGACAGGCAGATCTGACAGGTAAATAAATTTTTAAAAGACAATCAAGGATTGTTTGAAGTATTTTAAATAGACATAGGCTAATTAACATGGTTAATAAGTTACAGTAACACTAAGAGATCATTTTTCAGTTCAATATAGTATTTCATGTTTCCTCACTCCTACAGCAAGTGGAAATTTAAAACTAGGATTCAGAAGACCCGCCTGTTTCCGATCTTAGCAATCCTCATAAAGCAGAGGAGAGGAGAAGGGAGGAAGTCTTCAGATACAGTCCACAGCAGTTGGACACAGACTATGGAAACAGACTATGTTTACTAACAGACAAGAGAACAACTCACTTTCTCAAAAAAGTAATCCCTCACAAGGTCATCAAGTAAAATGCAGAGTAACCTATTTACTAAACACTAGAAAGGCAGAGTGAAACAGACAATGAGTTAAATTTTCTTACATTGTAGATACAAGACATATGTTAATTTCTTGAATGCTGTTGAACTCTCTTACAATTCTGATCCTATCTTCTGACTTTGTATTTCCATCAAGTCTTCGGTAATCTAGCCCAGATGCCATACAGTATTGTTCCAGCACATCTAGCAACTGGGTGGAATAATAAAAAAAGATTAAGTGCTTACTATTATCTTTTTAATTAAACATAATCACAGAGGCCATGCTTCTCAATATATTTTCAAGAGATCAAGCATTGAAAACAAGAATAAATCTTCCCCATTTTGATATCAACATTCTCAAAACACTTTAGCTGTGATTCTACAGCACTCAAGGTGATTAATGTTGGTCTGCTGTGGTCTCACTCAATCCTCCAACCCTGGCTGCCTGTCCCACCTCTAAGTGATGCTGAGTCAGTTCAACCCAATAACCAGGCAGGCAACTTAAACAGTTTCCTACCATCTTAGCAAATTACAATGACTTGAAGTACAGTAAATAAGCACCAGAGCCAGCACAGAGAAACAGGCTGGTATGCACAGCAGGAGTTCAAAGGGAGAGAGCGAAAGACTGCAGTAACCAGCAGTCAGTCTGGTCTTCAACACCGTGAAGCACAGCCTAAGACACATGAGCATTTTACTACCACATCTAAATATTAAACTTGCAGTCTGCCTTAAAGCCACAAAATTATTAAATATTTAAGACTCTGAACTGTCATTCACACTTTTTTTTTTAATACTTTTTATGCTATCATTACGAATATTTAAGTAAAGAAAACTGTACCACAGTTTACACCATTTCAGGAAACACGTTATTTCCCAACACGAAAATCAAGGAGCAAGTCCCTTAAAAAGTGAAGTGCGCCTACACCTCTTGCTCCAATTAAACACTGTTTTCAGTTTAAACCAACTGGTGTAATAAGTCTCAAGGCTGAAATTTCATCACTGGTGATGGTCAAAAGCCAGTAGAACAGCGGAAATTTACCTACTTTCAGTGCTAACACAAAGGTTTTATGATACTTCAGTTGTATTTTGCCGTGACACTGCTCTAACTCAAGACATAACAGCTGAACTCAGTATGAGCAATCTACACCTGAAGTAATACAACAATTTTAAAAAGTTCTAAGGAAGTCAGAGTGTTACATTTGTTTTGCCATCACCATTTTTACCACGAGATAACATAAGGTTTCAACATGCTTCTGGAGTATGGCACACTGCCCTTCTCATCATTATTTCCCATAGTACAGAGAGAAAGGAAATGTGCTTGACAGCTGCCACCTCAGTGCTTTAAGCTTCAGAACCTACTGCTGCAGTTAATTGATAAAAATCATATGGAGCTCACCTTTGTGGAAAAGGAGAAAAGAAGAACTTTATCCTTGTTTTTTCTGAAGTGATTTAAAAGCTGCTGAAGGACCTGTAAACGAATCACAGAATACAAATGAAGAGATTTTATCTACAGGTCCTCTCACACACACCTACTGGTGTTTTCAGCCTTCAAACAGGCTACACTGTAATTAATTGTTTGCAAAGCCAAACAGAGGCATAACAAAAAACATCACTAACATAATAAATGTGCCAAAGGTAACGGAGGCGCCAGACCTACGTGTTTTTCAGTGATCTACATAGAAATCCTACTATAAAAAGGCAAACATACTACTAACAGGTAAATTCAGAAGCTATCTGTGTCACTGCATAGACTGCAACAAAATGTTACTTATCTCATGCACTAGGTCAGCTTGTGAATTTTTGCATTTAGCAAATACACACAACTCCCCTGAAAACAGGAAGGTCTGTTTAAGTTTTCTGTACTACATCTGAGTTCAGAACTTCTTGGAACTTGTCTTCTTAAAATAATCAGTGAGATGTATGCCCCTCCCTGCTCCCACTCTTGTCTGTTGCTCTGTTTACAGTAGGATCCAGCTTCCCAGACTCTGCACAGACCTTGAAATGCCAATAATCCGCCCACACACAATGTTCTTCTGGTGGGGAAGCAAATAATCCAGAGCCTCGTGTATAATAGTGATACTGTTATTTTCAAAAGAAGCATGTCCACATCTGGCAATGGCAGCTTCAGAGTACTGCGCACAAGCAATACACAAAGGGGAAAGAGGCATTTTCTGTACCATGTCTGTAGCTTTCTCCCACTGGGCAATAAATATTTAAAAATTGTATTTATTCAGGGATAAATACATAAACTGTTAATCGACACTGATTTCACTAAAAGCCTAACAAATCTCTGACAAATAAATAATGAGGAATGTTTATATTAAATTTACAGTTCTGGATAATATCTAGAATATAAAATAGTAATTCTACATCACTTATAAGCCCTTTTGTATATATTAGCCAGCCAGTTACAAGTGAAAACAATGTACAAACAAGGTAATTTTTGCCTGGTTTCATTGTACAACAACATATAAACCAGGATTTATTTTATTGGGAAAAAAATCCACAAGAATTTAATAAGAACTAATTGACTTACATTTGCATTTTATTTAGCCACATGAAGAAACAGAAGAAAAACAGTGACATGCTTTTAAAGTAGAAGGAATTTGGCTACTGTATTATTGCTATTATTAAAGTATAGGTCAAATAATGAATTTCCTATAGGAGAACACACAAACAAATCCACCCAGTCTGTTTAAATAAAATGGATCAATGCCACGCCCATTGGGATTTTAGGTATTCTGGAGTAAAGAATAGCTCTGATGACCAGGGAAAAGTAATGAATGGTTTTGCACCAAAAAGAAATAAATTCTATGCTTGCACACCAGAGTATTATCCTGAAAGTCTAAAATAGACTTTGTTACTCAAGCAAAAGTAACATGCTCTTTGTTAGAGTCCGCATGGATTAACATGCGTATCTCCCCATTACTACAACATTGTGTTTGACTGTGATGAAATTTTACATCTCACATCTGAGAATACCTTGTTTGCATACAGATGTCCAAGCTAGCCTATAGTGTTTTAAAACCTTCAAAACCATGCCTGCCTGGGTTAGGGTTAAGTTTAATAGTGGAAGTTGCTATTATTTGCAAGGTGCTCTGATAGACTTCCATTTTCCTACTGCAATAATGATAATACACCAGGCAAAGTAAATAAATAAATCCAATATAGTTGTTCCTAAGACATTTATATTAATTAAGAACAGTATTCCAAAACTCCACAAATGGATGTCTGTGGAAATACTATAAACATAGTTTAAAAAAAAAAAATTTTTCAAGTGCCCAGACATTTAATAGCCCTTTTCACTTAGAAAGCACGTAGAGTCTCTCTGAGCCAGGATTTTAACAAAACTGCAGAAATAATCAAAGTAGTAATGAGAATTACCTCAGGCTTTTAAAAGTACCCTCATTTTTCTTACTTCTTTTCCAAACAGGCCCCGATACTTCTGCGTGAACATATTTGCGTTTAAAAAGCAATGGAATCACTTGTCCTTGCACTTTGCAGGTCCCCACTTCCTTGAAAAGGGTGGTTTCCAAACAAGGCAGCACACTCCTTTCACTTCATTTTTCACATATTCAACTATTTCAAGTTAAAAATCTTGGCATGAAATTCACCTTGCAATAGAAAGTGTAAGCAGTCTTCTGAAAGCTGGTAATTGAAAATGAGGGGATAATTCCACAAAAATAGCTGAAGTTCATTCACGTCACTGTGTTATTACCCACCTCCCACCATAATGAGGAGGTATTAGTCATAGGTATACCAACAACAGTTATATGTGTATGTTTGGATTATAGGAACTGTTTTTTCCAGGCTCTTGTTATAATGTTAAATTCAGAACAGCAAACCTGGGGTGGCACATTGTAAATGCTACAGCTTGCAAAACACGTAGGGACGACTGCAGCCACAGCACAAGGTAGGACACAAACACCAGTATGCCACACTCTCACACTTCCGTTTGAGCAATTTAGTTTTACTGGTGGTGGTAGGCATACTGCACAGTACAAAAAGCTATGTTTCCCTACGTGTTTTCTCTCTGCTTGGTGACAGAACAGAAGGTATTTTAGCAGATAGGTTATCCTTTTCAACCCTTCAGAACAGTTACAACTGCTTAGCTAATGAACTTCTTCGACAAATCCTAGCCTTTCCCCACCCTGATTAAATTTAAATAAATGCCACAAACTTTTCCTTTGCAAATGTGCTCATCTACGAAGAATAATCACCTGTGCCAAAATTTCTGGGTAGCCTGTACTAAATTCTAATTTAAAGGACTAAATACCTATTCTGTCTATGCTACCAGATGAAAGTTACAGAGGAAGGACACTGAGGTGCTGAAGCGTGTCCAGAGAAGGGCAACGAAGCTGGTGAAGGGTCTAGAGAACAAGTCTTATGAGGAGCGGCTGAGGGAACTGGGGTTGTTTAGCCTGGAGAAAAGGAGGCTGAGGGGAGACCTCATCGCTCTCTACAATGACCTGAAAGGAGGTTGTAGCGAGGTGGGTGTCGGTCTCTTCTCCCAAGTAACAAGCCATAGGATGAGAGGAAATGGCCTCAAGTTGCGCCAGGGGAGGTTTAGATTGGACGTGAGGAAAAATTTCTTTCCTGAAAGAGTGGTTAAACATTGGAACAGGCTGCCCAGGGAAGTGGTTGAGTCCCCATCCCTGGAGGTATTTAAAAGACGTGTAGATGAGGCGCTTAGGGACATGGTTTAGTGGGCATGGTGGTATTGGGTTGACGGTTGGGCTCGATCTTAGAGGCCTTTTCCAACCTTAATGATTCCATGATTCTATGATTCTAAGTATTTCAATTAGTTTCTAGAATTTATTTATAGAACTGGAAATATGAAGTATTACAGTGGGACAAGGCTATTAAAAACATTTCACTACAATTTGTCTCATTTATTTCCAAATAAACATGTTAAAAATAATTAAAGTAGTTTTCAAGCTCTAGTATCTGATGACTCTCCTGATTACTTTCTGATGGTAAGAGGACCTTCTAAATGGAATACCTTCTGAATTACTTTGCTTCCAGAACATAAAAACCAAAATCATCCCAAACAGCTTCTGTTTTAAAATTCAGAATAGAAAACAAAAGAGCTAATTTAACAATAAAGTTGACTTTCATGAGGTAACAAAGTGTATATAACAAAGGTAATATGCAGGCCTCTCATGTATGTAATAACAGAAAAGAAAGATGTTGCTTGCGTAATAACAAATCAATAAAGTGATAACAACCATTACTGTCACAAAAAACATGGCCCAACCACTGCCTCCCCCCCAGTTCCAACCAGCAACTGTGAATATCCAGGTTTATAGAGAGAGCAAAAATATACTATACTCCATTCTGCATAGCTTCTCACACTCCAGTTACTCTCAGCTCACGAACACTCCTAAACCTAATACGGTATTCTTTTTAATCAGCTACATTAGACATCTTTTTCAGTTATTCATCCTGTTCCCCTCTGAAACCAGTTTGAGGTAAGGAGTTTTACAGGTTTACACTTAACACGTTTATTTTGTTCAACTTTAGCCTGGCTCCCATTAGCTTCATTTCATGTCCAAAGGGTTAGAAAAGACAGTAAGCACTCAGTACATCTTCACCAGTTCCATGCTACTCATGATTGTCCCTCTCACGTTCATCCTAAGGCATTTTTTCCAGGCTGGAGAGTCCCAGCCTACGTGGTTGCTTCTGTCCCACAGCACTGATCACCTGTGTGGCCCTTCTCTGAACCTTTTTCAAGGTCTAATACATGCTTTTTGAGAGGAGGGACTGGAACTACCCACAATATTGAAGGTGTGCACAAATGTAAGTCCACATGGATTTTGTTTTGCTCTCTTTTTCTTCCCCAAACATTTCTGACTGCCACTGAGTCAATGGTTTCATGGAACTATCTGTCATGATGTTATTATGACCCCAACCCCCTTGACTGCAAGGTTCATTTCCGTGACCATCACTAAATATGTAAAGCTAACGTCTTAGGATATCTTAGCATCACAGATCACTCGTATCCAGTCTTTGCCCAGAGTCACCCCGATCCAAAACAGGAGATCTCTGCTGTGGTACCACCACCATAAACAGAAAGATTAAAAACCCACAACTATTAGATGTACATTTTCTTATATCCATATACTACAGCTGCAGATGTATTACTAATACTTATTTTTCCCCTAAAGAACAGGTTTACCTTCATTTTTCCACTGTACTTTGGATCTGAAATTGTCTCAAAGGCTGCATCTTTGCTTAACTGCGCAAAATCTGGAAAACTGGAAAATACCTGGCTGCATACCCGTTTGATATGTGCTTCCTGGAAGAAAAACAGAAGGTTTGAAAAGGCATTAAAAATCAGAGCTACATTGGGATACCAGTAAGATATACAAGGAGTTAAACAGGTTGAAACAAGTAATCTGCCGAAGTAACTCAAGCAGAGTTACGTGTTTTTATTCAGTTCACTACAGAAGTGCTGGATAAAACGTCTCCTGTGTGTTTGGTTTGCTTCATATAAAAAAGAAAGAGGATCCTAATCTGAAACCATGGATTCCAGTTACTAGAGTAAGAGGTGCCCAAAATTTCTTCTCCTGGGCAGAGACTGCAAAAGGACTGGCCAGAACTGTCAGTCTCAAGAACTCTGTTGGCCTGAGGTTTGCATTACCCAACAGCTGTGTACCAGCATTTCTCTTGACCCTCTGGCATGATAAGCCAATATGGGAATTGTATATTGTCCCACCAATATGACAAAAAACAATATGGGAAATGCATTTAAACTGTTCAAAAGCCACATTAAAGCTCCACTGCTAGAATTTGGGTAGCTCTGAACTTATACATGACCACACGCTTTAAGTCTACTTTTCCAGAGGAGCAGAAAAGATCTCATCTCTCACCTATGAATAACACATGTGGTGGACTTTAATACTAAATGTAGAAATACTACAAAATATCAGTTTCTTCAGCAGGTTTTGGAGAGGTTAATAGTTAGGTATGCCGTAAAAGACAGTAACTCTCAAAATACTCATATTTTTATTTCAGTGGCTATTTAAACTCTCAAATGCTATTACAACAAAACTACATACACAATATTAAAAAAAAAAAAAAAAAAAAAAAAAAGAGAGAGACTGAAAACATTTGGATATTTACTGTGTATATGGCCCTGGATACTAACAGTAACATTTCCTAAAAAGCAAAAGTGCCTTAATGGAACAAACTTGCCAAAATTAGCTAGGATTTTTTTTGAAATTTTCATTTCCATTCCCTTGTGGCTTCTGAGAGGAAGTGGTAATATCCCTAAATCCCTTTGCTCATTTTTGGATCTTAAGGATCACATACAAGCACTTTTAACAACTCTGCCATTTGTGGGTCTTGTAGGTTACTTGCCACAGTAACAAGATAAACTGATACTGTTCTCTCGTTGCGCATTTTCTACTAAAACATATTTCTCATTAGTTAAAGAAGCTCAGCTCTGAATACAAAATCCTAGAGAAAAAAACATTCTAATTGCTTATTATTTATTTATTTGCACAAAGACATTCCTCTTACTAGGCACTTGTCATAAATGGAACAGAAATGGCATTATTAGAAATCACTAAAAATTACTCTTCCCCCTAAAGCTCTCCAATGTTTCTATAACCCTTATTTTCAGATATGCATCAACTAAATGAACATACTTTTGTGTAACATCTCTATCTATTAAATAAGGGCTATATTCTGAATTACTGAAAAGGAATTTTGCAAAATATCTTAATGTCAGTTAGTTAAGACTTAAGAAGAAGGTCAGCAGCAGTTTTCATTCAAGAGTTTTCATCCCATTTTCCACAAGTATTTTTTAGATACTTCTGAAACTAACCTGCTGCTTGCTACTGTTGTCCGTCTGCAGCAGCGCAGCATGATTTGCAACCTTCTGTAGGATTGTCAGGTAACTGAAGCGCAGTGACTTAATTGTTTCACCATGAGCATTTACCTACAAAAAAAAAAAAAAAGAGAAAGAATGTTTATGCAAACAAATTCTCCTGAAAATAAGAAATAAGCTAAAATAAGTGCTATTCTTACAAGGTTTAATGCATTAGCGATTCTAAGTAGTACTATAATTGATCCCAAAGAGATGTATGCTGTATTTCTAACAAAAATGCAGCAAGGGTTTTTTCCTCAGCTTTGTGATCCTATTGATAGAAAACATCTTCTCAAAAAGAGAAAAAAACCACAGCTATGTTCATAGTTTGCTGAACATTTCAGATAGCGTGATATCTACAGAAATTACTACGATAACCAAGAATTCCTTGGTAGACAAAAAGACAGTAACTTTACAACTGATTTAAATGTAAATCAAACCAGAGCTGTTTGAATGACTTCTTACCCTACAACTGCTAACTTTATACATTTCTGCTGTAGAGGAAAGTAAAGTTTTATAAACATCTCAAGTAACATAATTCAAACAACTTCAAACATTCTACAATGCATCAGCAGCAACAACATCAGCTATTTTTCTGGTTATGGCTGGCTGATTCAACCGACATTCGCTTTCCTTTCCCTTCTCAAGTTACTAAATTTCATGGTTAACTTTGGAATAAGACAGTCCATAAAAGCACTTAAGTATCTGCAGGCCTGCCTAATGCCCTTTGTGAATTAAGTTCAACGGCATTTTACTTTTTTCTACAAGACATCACGAGAAACAGAAGCCTGCAAAGAACTAACAGTAGTATCCACAGAATATTAAACAGGCTCTATCAGCCTGGGATTGTTTTTAAAGACAGATGCAGAAGACTGAATAAGCTACATCATTTGGAAAAAAAAACCCAAACAACTATATAAGAATCAAAACAGACCAGAAAGAAAATAGGGAGAAGCAAGTATGAGACATACGCTTCTAAATGTTGAAAAGACATGCTTAATCTGAGCCTACTGAGTGATACGGACAAAACAAATACAAAGCTAGACTAATCGAGTGTTAATGAAGTCCAGAGACGATAGAAGAAATCTACAGAGCTGTTACTTGTGAACAAAGTTCTGCTTGTGCTCTATGGCTACTGTCAGGAGTTCTCCCTTCAGTGAAGCAAAGCAAAGCACATGTTTAGTGGCACAGAAAGATACAATCCAACTGTTACAACACAAGCAAAGCCCAGACAACCTGCTGGGTCCAGGATGCCTCCGATTCACAGCTTCTGCACTGACCACCTGAGGCGTACGGGAGCAGCATGCCTGACACATACTGAACATCCCAATGCAATATCCTTGCCAACATCAACTGTTTCACAGGTGCACTTACTAATACAACAAATGCAGAATTTACTGCATAAATAACAACCACCTGCTCTGGGCATGCAAAGCAGCTTTGCTGTAATCCCAAAGTGCCTAACTCCATCATGCTCATGATGCAACCACCCATGTTTCCAGCTGAGATTTCCCAAATAGATGGCCTACAACCACGCAGCCATTTCAATCACCTCTTCATTGGCAGAGAGTCTCTCAAGAAAAATCTATCTACCACTCAAACCAGAAAGACTATGTTCTAAAATCCAAACAGTGCAGTTTCTTACTTTGTAACAACAGTTCTTCCTTTTACGGCCGCTGTTGCAGCTACAGGGCTCTCCTGCTCGTAATACTAAGCTTACATCCTCTGTCTCTAGCACAGCCTGGTACACCGCTTTCTGGAATTCGGTCAGGGAACAGTATACCATCTGCCAAAGAGAGAGAACCCCAAAACACAATTATGTGCATCATACAATGAAAAAGCAAAAAGCACTGCATCAAAAAACAAAACATTGAAAATAAAGTAGAAAACAAGAACATATTTGGTCAAATAGTTACATGAAATTATTCTACCACCAAATGAAGAAGTCTGGATCTTGACACCAAAATAGTATGAAATTGTAGCCAAAATGTATGTATAGCTATTTTATCCCCTCCCAAAATTCTACAAAAAGTCTCAATATCAAGCTACAACAACCTGCTGTTAGGTTTCTATAAACCTTTCAGTATGGCTTTTGTGGAGGGATAGGAGGAGGAGGGAAAAATGAGAGAAATAAATGCATAATTGTAATTAAGGATTCCCCTCTGCTTTGCCAGTTGCTTAATTTACCCTTTCTTTCCTCTGTTTAGGCACTAGCTGTTGTAGGGCACTACCACAGGCAGGACAAACAGAATAAGCAATGAGAAGGCAAGGATCTACACAGTGCTATGGCCAAAACTCTTATCCCTCTTCTTAGAGACCATGGGCGGTGTCTCCATGACATCTTTAGTCTTAAGCAGCAGGAGACAGAAATCCCAAGATCATTCCTTAACCGAGGCCACCCACACAGCAGCAGCACCATGCTGAGCTATAATAATACAGCAGTAACTTGAACATATACTCACATTAACAAGAGAATGAAAAGAATAAAACCTGCTAGATTTAGAAACTGACTGACGTTTCTGTTAATCTTTCCTTCAGAAGACAGTTTAGATGACATTATTATACACTAAGGATGAGGAATAAATACCAAATTTTGAAAACAAAACCAGCTGCAAACTAATGTGTTTGTCTACTTAGAAGGAAAGCACAAATATATCTAGTAAGAATTTATCAGAACTCTTAGCTATAGTCATAACTATCATCACTTTATATAATGTTTACAATACTGTTAGATGAACAGGATTACAGACCTATCAACAATCAGCTTTAGGTTTGGGGGTCTTTTATTTAGTGATTGAAAATGAGGGAGTTAAAAATGAAAAGCATACTGTTCCATGTACAAAGCGTCGAGCCGCAAATTCAGAAGTCCTACATAGAATTTAAAGAGATTTGCATACATTGCATTGGGTTTGCACAGATAAATACAAAAGTGCACATAAAATAGATGTGTAAATCACTAGTCAGAAGTTTAGCTGAGCATTTTCATGCTTGATTAACTCCATTTCAACATGCAATCATAGTAGTTATGTGAACAAAGCACACTACTGCATGTGCATTTTTTCCAAGGCTCTGGATTCTTCTTAAATTCGTAAGTCCAAAAGAAAACCATAAACTACTAAAGGCATGATGAAAGAGAAAAAACACAACAAAAACAAAAAAAGAAGAGATATATTCATTAGCATTGCATTTGACATGTGCAGGCAACTCTTACTCTGTCTTCCTTTTTTGGCAACTGATCACTGATAAGCGCTTTGGTACGTCTCAGAAACCAGCCAGACATTTTTCTTGCTAGCTTCACCATGGCCTTACGACCTGTTGCTAGCTCTCTTTTAGTTGCAGTGTGCCTCTGGCCATGCTCCACTGGATCAGAAAATTTCTTCTTGAAATGTAGTCTGCTACCCAAAAGTCCTGGTACAGCCCTATTAAAAAACAAAAGCAGTGTGTGTGTGTGAAGGAATAATAGCATTTTCTTTACTCCAAGGCAGTCTATCCTTTTCCATTGATTAAAAGCATACCATAAATTGTTTCTGGCTAACAGCAGGAGATCATAAATTAACAATCACTAGAGAAATTAATAAAAATTGTGTATATAAATAGAAACATATACTACTTCCAGACATGCCATTTTTTCATTTACTTACTGTGATCCTCAAATGTTAAGAGAGTCCCCTTAGGAAAGGGTTGCCATCTCCAGAAAAAACTAAAGCTCAGCAGAGCAACAGAATTCACAAGTATATAGAACCTCTAAACTACAAAACTGGTACTGTTCAGAAGCCTAAATTGGAAGCTAAGCAGTCATGTTTTCAATTTTTACTGCTTTTATTAAAATCAGGTTATGCAGATACTGCAATTTACTAAATAAAATCTTAAAAAAAACAATAGGAAAAAGAATTTGGTAATCATTGGCAGCACTACATATCGGAACAATCTATTAATATCAGCATAGGATGCAACACTAAGCTTACTGTTAAAAGTATTTCTTTCCTGATACTTCAATTCAGTCTGTATTTCCTTTATTTAAGGCATGTTTGCTTGGCTCCTCCTCTGTAAAGCATCCTCAGTAAGTCTTCTATGTTTAGATTTATATCTAGGGTTATTTCCACCTCTCCCTCTCCATTAAAAGTTTTCCTAGACAACACTGTTGCTTTCCAAATATGTGCACTTGTGCATTTTGAAAAACAGCAAAATATTACTACTTTCAACTTCCAAGTAAGTCAGAATGACCTGCACATATTGGACAGAGCAAAGTCAAAGTTGTTCGAAACTGTCTAATGATTCTCAATCTACTGTGTGGAGGAGGGATGAAGAAGAAAATAGTGCCCTTAAAAAAGAAAGGCAAACATAAGGGAAAAAAGAAAGTAATTTTAATTGCTTCCCAAATTCCCCAAGGAAGCCAGATAAGAGAAGCTCCAAATTTATTAAATAACTGCAAAATACATACTGCAGATGTACCTATCAGGAGCTTACCTCCGATACATCTATGGAAAAACATACTTAGATTCTCACAAAACATTGGGGTTTTTTGGGGGAGGGTTGTGGATTGTTGTTGTTTTTTTGACAAAGATGGGTGCAAATCATCCAGCCCTATCCCAGTCCCACTGCATGGTTAACATATAGAGGTCTTTAAATCATAAAAAAAAAAATTTATTTACCAGTCCATAACACACCAAAGTTCCTTCATATTGTTTTGAAGAATGGTTCCAGTAAGACCTATGCGAACACTGCATTTTAATGACTTCATGGTTTGAGTTATTTGAGCCTTTGGATTCTTGATTCTATGTGCTTCATCTACTATCACAGCAGACCATTCTACACTGCAGATCAAAAAGAAATATTGTATTAACTGAAACTACTTATCCCATCATCCCACATAGACATACAAACTGAATTCAGCCACACACATAGCCGTGATTATTATAAGACGCTATTACTTTTCAGTTTTCCTGTTTTACATTGTATTATACTACTCAGTTTCCTTATATTCTGTTTGTTTAGTAAATCCAGTTGCCATAGTTGAGTATAATGGCTAAACTATATAGTCAAATAAATGAACTACTGTTAACTCTATCAAATGCTTTCTGTGAAGAAGGCAGCTTTCAATCTCTGGAGCAATCAATCCAGCACATCTCACCAGCACTAATTCCATTTGTAAGATTTAGAAAAATTAAATAAATCTCTGAAGGTAAACTGTTGAAACATGCTTAACGCAGGCGTGCTTCATTTTTCCAACAAAACCTATCCAGTGTAACTAGAAATAGACTAAAAGCATTTTAATCTGCACTGTTTCCTACATGAAAGCATGACTCAACTTCTTTAGTAGCTATATGATACCAATATGGCAGAGGAGTTTTAATATTTTGTGATTTTTACGACTAGGAGGAACATATCTAGAAGCAGGGACCGGAAGATATTTCGCAGCCAGTTCAAGCATAAAACTTGGAGGTAGAATGACCTGTATAGTGTGATATTAATTTAAGTCATCAAGTCACTAGGAAGAGATTTATTAACTTTATGAGATCGCTTTATATATATGAATGAATATTTCAGAACAAAATCATATCCACTTTGATGATACTTCAAGCAGCAAAAAGCTGAAACAGACATGTTCAGAAGGAAACCTCTCATCTGAGCAGGCTGTGTTTAGTTCACTAATCTGAAGGCTGATCTTGTGGCACTTTTGATGCCTGCTAAATACATTCATTTATATCTGAGTTCCTTACATTTCTAAAATCTGCTAAAAATTGGAGTTTCTGAAAGGAGCCTAACAGATGACCATATGCTAGCTCCTTCAACTTAATCTCTTATTATGCTGATTTACATGCATAACTGAGTCTACATATTCTTATTAGTGATAATTAATTATTTAAGACCAGTTTTTGAGGCCAATCCATCAACCTAGCTAAGCAAGACACATAGCTTCTTCCAGTGTCAAGATCATAGGCCCATCTAGTCACATGCTCTGCAGAAAGAGTTTGGTAAATCTGTATGCTGAAATAATGTATTTGCAAGCAGCCAGTCACTCATCAGATCTGCTCTGCACATGCACCTATATCCTGACCACTGTCTATTCAATGACCAAGCCTGAAGAGTTCCTCAGAAAGACAACAGCAAGAATTAGGGTACTGGTAACACAACTCCTTTTAGTCTTCTCCTATCTGCACTTCTTTTTCAGACCTGAGCACAGACAGAGCTGGAGATCTGATTGTTTTGGTGATGGCTGTCCAGAACACGAAGACACTTGCTGGGGTCTGGACTTTTCCTAACACCTAAAACGACAAGATCTGCAGAGCTACTGACAATATCCGCTGCTAAAGGCAGGTGGCTACTACTAGCTATTCACGCAACTTGTACCCTACTTCCAAGATGATGTAAGGAAAGAGGACCACTAGGATCAGATGAGAGGCTAAGTACTCCAAAGGAAAGGCAACACTCCTAGTTTGAAAATGCTGACAGCTATGGAGCAAATAAAGTGCAATTTCTAATATAATCTGCTGTCAGAAAGACCTTGATTCTGAATACCTGAAGTCCATCAGGTATTTAAAACTACACACAGAGACACATATACACATCTTAGATCTCAAAGTTTTTAGATCTCAAGAGTTTCATCAAGCTGGTGAAAACTGCAAATAACAAGGAAAATACCTTTTGAACATTTTCTAAGAATTCCAGATTTTTTTCTCTTTACACTGTACTGAAAGATAGAAATATCTTCTGCATATCTTTTAGCTACCACCAGTTTTCAGGCACGCAATTCCTGCACCTTTTAGAGAACACTTCATGAACAGGTTAACAGCAAAAACTAACTTTATGAAAACTATTCAAACTTCTCCCAAGCATCCCACTACAAAGATAGTACAGGGTAAACTCTCCAAAGATAGTTAAATGGGATTCTCCTCTTCAATACAATGAGTCATTGGATTTAACAGTAAATAAATTATACAGAAAGAGTAAGTACTTGCAAAGAAGAATGCAAACTTAGACAGGCAGTTAAAATTCCGTGTGTAGAAAAATACATTAAAATAATTACCTGTTAAATTCATCCAAATACAGGCGAACTGTCTCATACGTTGTAAGGGCAACTTCACATTTTCCTTGCTTGATGCGACTCAGGTCATCATCCTTTTTACTGCCATGTAAGACAGAGACCTTAAAGTACCCCCATGTGTCTAACTCATCCTTCCAGTTGTACAGCACTGAAAGAGGGGCCACTATGAGGAAAGTCTGAAAACAAATAGCTGTTATAGTATTACTAGAAAAACTACAACATAGCACTTTCTCAATAAGGAAAGTAAAAATCTTGAAATTTATTTTACTGCTTTATAGTTTGAATTGTTTGATTCTGTCACTTCAAAGCATAGTATAGAAAATATCTGAAGACTCAATATAAATGCAAAAGTAATCAGTTCACTCAGGTTATGTAAATAGTACAGAAGAAAAATACTGTAATAATACAAAAGATACCAAAATAGTGCCACTTACTCAGATTAAGAACTGCAGTAAGACATGAGATACTATCACTTTGCTTTGTTATAGCATCTGTATCTGTGTACCATAAAACATTTAACAGATGAAAAAAACAGAAGGATGAAGAGGGTAAGCAGCTTCCTTCAACCCACAAGTCTAGTCAATGTATGACTTCAAAACAGAAAGACCTGAAAAGGGTTTAAAAATTTAAGACAGCTTGTACAACTCATTTAATATCATATGACAATAAAATCCATGAGGTGGGAAGGGACCTCAGGAAGTTTCCAGTCCAGCTTTCTGGTCAAAGCAGGGGCAACACTGAATTCAGACATTTAGGGCTTTCCCTACTCAGGTATTCAAACCCCCCAAGGATGGGGCGGTCCACAACCTCTCTCTGTGCCCTGTTCCAATACTTAATTGTCCTCAAACTGAAATTCTTCTCTTATTCCCAGCCAGAAGCATTCCTGGGTTTTTTCACATTAAGTGCTTCACCCCTTCTTCTCTGCCTAAAGAAGGTTCCTTTCACGAGGAACCTGTATCCATTATTCACAAAGCTAGTGTCATATGAACGATTCTGCCAGTTAAATATTCCAATTATTCCCATAAAATAAAAACAGCAATGGAAAACAGAAATTCCATAGGTCCTGCAATGCGTAAAATTACAATGATCTTCAAATTTCTCTCGTTCACATGGAATTTTTACATGTATCTTTATTTGCTGTATTTGATTACCTAGATTATGTCAGCCTTACTTCTGACATTATGACAGTCATTCAAGCAAATATGCAAGATCACAAGAATATTAGCAATAAATTTTCCAAATATATGCATTTGCCTTAATTATTTAAATATCATGTTAATATATACACATGTGCTTTTTGTACTTTAGAAACACAATCACACAAAACTGTAATTTTCTACTCACTGACATGGGCTTTTCAAAGTACTTCTAGCCACAAATCTCATCTAGATATTTCCAAGTGTTTTGTGTTAGTGCAGATCAACAGTATCAACAGATCAAACAATAACAGCTAGGTAATGCACTATGACAATCTAGAAAACTGAAGGCTTCCCTAACACTACTAGGAAGGCCATGAACTAATCTACCTAATCTACCTAAGTAGCTGAATATTAAAAATGAATATACATAAACTCCTAAAGCAAGCAAGCAAACAAAAAAAATCCAAGTATTGCCTTTTACCAAAATCCTTAAGCTTGTATCACTAAAAGTTGTACCTTCTTGGGGTTACACTTTGATTCTTTTTTCATTGTCCTCAGTAAAAATTCTGGCATATTATTTTCAATATCTTCACGTGTTCCCTTTTTGTGCAACACTGCAGCCAAAAACGAAATGACCTTGAGAAAGAAAACAACTTTCAGTGATTA
The DNA here is from genome assembly GCF_965638725.1 of Aptenodytes patagonicus. NCBI lineage: Eukaryota > Metazoa > Chordata > Aves > Sphenisciformes > Spheniscidae > Aptenodytes > Aptenodytes patagonicus. The sequence goes on along the minus strand of NC_134982.1, from coordinate 47,594,473 downwards.
TGTACAAAAATGCAAACAGAAAGTGAATTAGTTCCACTGAAAATAAACATTTAGGACAAAACCCTGGATGGGATTTAGAAAGTGGGTTTGGGGGAATTGTTTTGTTTGTTTGTTTGTGGGCGGTGGGGTGGTGTTTGTTTTAAATCAATCTGTTTTTAAAATGGGAACCCCTTCCCTTAGAGAATTCTGAATTCATGATAAGAGCAATTAATTGCTCTACTTTACTCTTTCACCCTCTAAGTGGAGAAGCCCCAAAAAATACAAAAGAGTATATGAATGAGCCAGCAAAAACTACAGATGAGGCATGCCTTGCAATTTTCCTCCATTTTCCAGAGGACACTTGAATCTTGGATGAGAAAACAGAAGGAAGAGATACTTGCTAACTATACTCCCAACACTGCTTCTGCAAAAGGAAGAGGTTTAAACTAGAGGTCAGATTTTTACTAATATGTCGTTTTCTGTATGTTCCATTCCTTCCAATTCCTGTTTTTAACTTCAAAACCAGTTCTCTTCTCTTGCGTTTGGGCTTATATGCTGTCATCTGCCTCAAACCAGTCAAGGTGATTTCCCTTTGATTATGAGAAGACACTTATTATAATACACCACAGTGGGGACAAACATCCCAGCACAGGCTACTCCAAGCTGCTCCCATGGTAATCCAAAACAGGAAGAAGGCACAGAAATATCTGGCCAGAACATTCAAATCTGTAAAACCCACTGGGGATCCATGGGGCTATGCAGCAGCAAGAACCAGATGCATCACCAGAGAGGTGCCCTTCTTTTGAAAATTCAACAGGCCCCCTTTACTCCGAGCAGCCAGCTCTAGCCACTTCCTTTTGCAGCTGCTACACAGCTGCTCATAGCAGGGCAGAGGTAAAGCTGTCATCTGTTGATTTCCAGAAAGGAGGAAATTTCCAGAGCTTTCTCCCTCTAACGATGCAGGTAAAAGAACCAGCCAGGAATGCAGAAATGCATGAAAAATACCTGAGAAGAGTAAAGGTAGATGAGCAGAAGAGAGAGGAAAACACATGGGGCCACAGGGTAGGAGAGAAACATGTAGAAGAAAAGAAAACCAAACATTTTTATACGTAGTATTTAATATAAACTGAGGCTAAGAGGAACTGCAAGTTTGCACATGTTGTTTGACTTTTTTAAATCCTTTCAAGAATACAAATAAAATTCAACTGAACATAAAATCTCCATGTGTCTTCCAGATCCTCCATTTTTGGAAGAATTATGCATCACAAATTTGAAACAACAGTGAAAGGTTGTAAAAGGGCAACTCTGCTGAGAAACCTTTGGCTCTTCCAGATAAAGCAGGAAGCAATCTAAAGGCCTTAATAGGAAACTTTAACCTACTGTAATCATGTTCATAAACAACATTATTCTACTTGCCTCCAACTCAACTTCAGCTTAAAATGAAAAAGCCATACAGTCAGGCCATTTAAGCAAAAGTAAATTCAGAAGTACAAAGAATATTAAAATGCAAAAGTGTTCTAGAAAAGTCTTTATCTTACAAATCAACCTATAATTCAGAAATAATAAGGTTCAACCAACTAACAAACAGAAGACAAATTTTCTGTAAGACTAAATCAGTTACTTGCTAGTTGATGAATTTTAACTAATATTTATTCTTCCATACATGCTGATCTTTTCTAAACAAGTGAAATCCTCTTTTACTTCATACCCACTGAACTACCTTTCCCATACTGAACTTGAAAAACATGAATATTGTGTTTTATAAAAAATACACAAGATATTCTTCAAAACTTCCACCATTCTTCTGTAAACTTGACACTGTGATTAAAAGAAATAACCATCAGATGTGAACTCCACACAAGAACACACTGTCACTGTGTGATAAACATGACCAGGTCATTACAGAATCAGTTCTGAGATTCAGAAAATACAAGAGATGGAAGCAAGACAACTCAATTTTCCTCCCGCAGTTTACTGCTACCTTATATAGATGCTTCTTACTGTATGAAATCAGATATTTGCAGTTCTGAGCAGAAACAAACTTCCATAACTACCAAGTTCTTAAACTGCCATGGACAAGAAACATGGCCAAGCTTAGGTAAAACATAAGGTAAATGGATGCGGTTTAGTTTTGATAAACATCTATTAACAGATCAGCAGCAGCTACACAAATCCATGATGCACCTCTAAATGCTCTGTCCAGAGAAGTTTTGCTGGTTTAGTTTACTCACTCCTCTTGTCAGGTTTGCTACAGAACAATACTTCTTTGCACTGGTGGGTGTCTGTTGACATTCTCCTAAATAGAAGGGCAACAGATGCTACAGCCAGAATTTGTCAGTGAAGGAATGAGCTTGCAGTTGACACATCAAGGGAGAAAAGAGAGGGGGACAAAGACTAGCCACCATAAGATTCAAGCTGCTAACTTAAAACCAGACAGATTAAAGAGAATTTTCAAACATAAAAACACCCTAATTTTAGTAAAATAAATCATTTGGGCCACACTGATTCAAAGCATAATGGAAAAATCCAGCTATACTTTGTCCTTTCATCAACCCAAGTTGTATTTCCGAAAGAGTGATAAAAATAACACAGAACATCTAAGCACTTTTTCCAGAGATAGGAGTAAATGTGTCTGCTCCTTCTCGTTCCCAGTACAGTCAAACTATTGGTTTCCAAAGAAAAAAGGAAAAAGACATTTAAAGAACTACAGTCAGGTAAGAGCTATAAGTAGTTTCAGCATACTCCAGTGCAAATTACTTCCATGATACACAGGTAGCAATCCTCAAAGTACCTTCAACATAAAATGAATGCTAACATTTTAACTGCCATAACTTTAGTGCTTACACTAAAAGGGGCCACATCCCAGTTCTGTGGCCTGTCAGAAGTGAATCTTAAATACAGCAATGGCTCCTGGCTCTAAGTGCTGTCCTGAACGGTCGTGTCCTGCCTCCTCCAACTCCACAATAGAAAAGGAAGGGTAAACTCCACTGAGGTGGCTTTTCTTAAATACATTATTTTTAAAAAAGATTTATATCTATAGAAAACACAGTGCCAAAAAAATTATCTATTCTCTCAATGTAACAACCAAAAAGAATACCTGTATTGTCTTTCCAAGGCCCATATCATCTCCAAGAATACACCCCCTTCTATTAGCATAGTGTCCATACAGAAATTGGGCTCCTTCCCTTTGATAATCACGCAGATATCTGTTAATTGTATATGGGATAAAATCACCATTGTCAGATAATTTAAAAGCAACTGCAGGAGACGGAAGATTTCGGTCAGGAAAATAAGGCTTTTCCAGATCACCATCATCAAATATTAAGCTTTTCCAGGGTCCTCTACTGGCTTTGACTCTACAAAGTTTAGTTGTTAGTATTTTCCTTTCTTCGGACTCCAAGAATGATACAACAGCAAATGATTTTCCATTCTTGTCCTTTTCAATAGAGGATATTGTTCCTTCATGAAGTTTCCCATTTTCAAGACACGGGGCAAGGCATTTCTCCCCAATATGCCAATTATCTATAAAAAAAACCAAACACACATACATAGTGATGAACTGGCCAAATGTACAAAGTATTTCATTCTGTCACACTAATAAAACATTGGATATAAATTTATTTGACAAAATGCATACAACTTAAGATAAAAGATTTTACTGAAGGTAGCACTAGAATTAGGATACTGATCACTGTTCAGAACCAAATCCTGAGCTAGATATTAAATTACAATTTGCTGAAGTGCTGCTATTTTATAAATATCTGAAAGTCTACAGGAAAATATCTCATGTAAAAGCCATATTCTCATACTTTTAACTTGTTCCACAGTGGCTTCACACAGGCAAACACCAATACGCTGATGCCTGCAGGTTTAGTGTCCGATTAACAGACCACGTGAACTGATGAAAAAGGCCTTCTATATTAGATACACTTCTGATCTACCTGACTCTAGTACTGCAGTGTCAGTACATTGTTTTACAAATATAATCTCATAGGAAAACATTACCTTTCTCCTAACAAAGTCTGGAACAGGTGAAAAAACCTTACAACAGAAGTGTACTTTAAGAACACTTAGTAGCATATCATTTGCCTATATTGTTCATCAAAGTGGCTAATTACTCAGTAAATGCTTACATAGCTGTCCAGTCTGGAACTGTTAAAATCTGTTCCTCTATGTGGTCTCACTACAGTCTTAATACAGCATATCAAATATTAACAACAGAGATGACTGAACTGCTTCATTTTCAGCTGTCTCAGTTTTACATTTCATGCACAAAGATAATTTTTTAAAAGGTATGTATGCTGCTAACAGAGAAAGAGGAAGATAAGAACAGCAGTGTATACGCGTCCAAAGAATCCACACCATACTGACAAGGAAAAACCCAACAAAATATCTCTATCAGAAAAATCAAGGCCTTCACTCTTCATAGTAAAAAGAGAAAGACCTAGTAAATAACAGTTGCACACAAAGTCTTCCAAATCTGATCTGAGGAAGTGTTGGCCTTCTGTGTTCGTGGAAACAATTTCCAACCTTCCCCTGCTAAGCTGTCCCAAACAAAGAAAGGAACATACATGACTCATTTCAGAACTTTCATTGTTTCTTATCTATTTGTTGGATTAAGTTCTGCTACTTCAGAGTAGCAAACTGGAGTTTACCGCTTGTGGAAGAAGGGGCAGGCGACTCAAGAAGAGTACAGGGATCTCATTAGGTCGTGCAGAGAGGAAATGAGAAAGGCAAAAGCCCAGCTAGAACGCAATCTGGCCGCTGTCGTTAGAGACAACAAAAAAAGTTTTTACAAATATATTAATGACAAAAAGAGAACCAGGGAGAATCTCCATCCTTTATCGGATGCAGAAGGGAATATTGTCACCGAGGATGAGGAAAAGGCTGAGGTACTCAATGCCTTCTTTGCCTCAGTCTTTAACAGGCAGACCAGTTATCCTCAGGGTACTCGGCCCCCCGAGCTGGAAGACAGGGATGGCGAGCAGGATGAACCCCCCATAATCCAAGAGGAAGCAGTCAATGACCTGCTACACCACCTGGACACTCACAAGTCTATGGGGCCGGAGGGGATCCAGCCGAGGGTGCCGAGAGAGCTGGCAGAGGAGCTCGCCAAGCCACTCTCCATCATTTGTCAGCAGTCCTGGTTAATGGGGGAGGTCCTGGATGACTGGAGGCTTGCCAATGTGACGCCCATCTACAAGAAGGGCCAGAAGGAGGATCCGGGGAACTACAGGCCTGTCAGCCTGACCTCGGTGCCGGGGAAGATGATGGAGCGGTTCATCTTGAGGGCGCTCACAAGGCATGAGCGGGACAACCAGGGGATCAGGCCCAGCCAGCATGGATTCATGAGAAGCAGGTCCTGCTTGACCAACCTGACCTCCTTCTATGACCAGGTGACCCGCCTAGTGGACGAGGGAAAGGCTGTGGATATGGTCTACCTGGACTTCAGTAAGGCCTTTGACACTGTCTCCCACAGCATCTCCTAGAGAAGCTGGCGGCTCACGGCTTAGACAGGTGTACTCTGCGCTGGGTCAAAAACTGGCTGGATGGCCGGGCCCAGAGAGTTGTGGTGAATGGAGTTCAATCCAGTTGGCGGCCGGTCACGAGCGGTGTTCCCCAGGGCTCAGTACTGGGGCCGGTCTTGTTCAATATCTTTATCAATGATCTGGATGAGGGGATCGAGTGCTCCCTCAGTAAGTTTGCGGATGACACCAAGTTGGGTGGGAGTGTTGATCTGCTCAAGGGTAGGAAGGCTCTGCAGAGGGACCTGGACAGACTGGATCGATGGGCCGAGGCCAACTGTATGAGATTCAACAAGGCCAAGTGCCGGGTCCTGCACTTCGGCCACAACAACCCCATGCAGTGCTACAGGCTTGGGGAAGAGTGGCTGGAAAGCTGCCCAGAGGAAAAGGACCTGGGGGTGCTGGTTGACAGCCGGCTGAACATGAGCCGGCAGTGTGCCCAGGCGGCCAAGAAGGCCAATGGCATCCTGGCCTGTATCAGAAATAGTGTGGCCAGCAGGAGTAGGGAAGTGATCGTGCCCCTGTACTCGGCACCGGTGAGGCCGCACCTCAAATACTGTGTTCAGTTTTGGGCCCCTCACTACAAGAAGGACGTTGAGGTGCTGGACCGTGTCCAGAGAAGGGCAGCGAGGCTGGTGATGGGTCTGGAGAACAAGTCCTATGAGGAGCGGCTGAGGGAACTGGGCTTGTTTAGCCTGGAGAAAAGGAGGCTGAGGGGAGACCTCATCGCTCTCTACAACTACCTGAAAGGAGGTTGTAGCGAGGTGGGTGTTGGTCTCTTCTCCCAAGTAACTAGCGATAGGACGAGAGGAAATGGCCTCAAGTTGCACCAGGGGAGGTTTAGATTGGACGTGAGGAAAAATTTCTCTACTGAAAGAGTGGTTAAACATTGGAACAGGCTGCCCAGGGAAGTGGTGGAGTCCCCATCCCTGGAGGTATTTAAAAGACGTGTAGATGAGGCGCTTAGGGACATGGTTTAGTGGGCATGGTGGTGTTGGGTTGACGGTTGGACTCGATGATCTTAGAGGTTTTTTCCAACCTTAATGATTCTATGACTCTATGATTCTGAGAAAGTCATTATCAGCAGCAGTGAGAGGCACGTTAAGGTTTTTATGGGAAGGAGCAAGAGAGAGAATCTTGCATCACAGCAAGTATTTGTACTTCAGAACTATGATCAGTGGTAGTACACCTCTCTGGGCGCATCAACCCAGTTACTTTTCAGAGGTAAGGAAAAGAACAGAGGAAGTCCTGAAGGCAAGAAACTCCACCTTCTCCCATTTTATGCGTTAGTGCAAAAAACTCATGGAGAAGATAGGTTGTTCTCACTAGTTCCTGAGGTCCTGGAAGTGTACGCTCACAGGATTATTCTCCACAACATATTAGTTAGATCAGTGATAATTACACTTCATTTTTTAAAATTAATTAAATTATATACACTAAAAGAAAACAAAAACATCCATGTAGCCCACTAGTCTGCAACCAGCAGTGGCCATAAGTTGACATCCAGGTAACAATAAAAATAGCACAAGCATACAGAATACCTCCCTTCTAAAATTCTTCATCCTTAAAGTACTCTTTTAGCTACAGAGATTTCCTAGGCCAGGTGTGGTTTGACTGTTTAGCAAACCCCAGTGGACCTCTCTCTTTCAATTAGCTCCATTCCACCTTCAACACATGAAGATTTCTTGCATTCAGTGTCTTCCGACTATGAATGTCACAGGTCTGCTCTCTAATACCTGACAAGCTTTTGCCTGCTATGAACTCGGATCCCACAACCTGAACTGATGGCCCATTAGTTCTTATACTAAGAAGATCATAAACCATGACCTCTCCATTAGACTCATCATTTTGCAATGTCTTTCATAACGCCCCCCATCATCCTTAATAAATTCAATCCCACACCCTGTGACCTGTACATAAGCTGCACCATACCTTCAGCCATTCCCACTGACCTTCTGAGACTTGAAGCTCAAACGTATCTTTTTGAGGCAAAGGGTGAAGTATAGACAGTATATTCAACCAAGCATACATAACTAATCTCTTGAAGTTTAAGGCATTTGTACTTTCTTTCACACATGCTCAAATCCGTGCAAAAAAATGTGCACATGAACTTCCAATAACATCTAAGCCTTTGAGCAATTTCTCAAAATCAAGAAGCAAGACTGAAAAAATGAAACCAGCTATATACAGCACAGTTAAATATGCAAAACAAAGTTTAAAATAAGAGAAAGCACTTCCGTAATTGCTTTCTTTTACAGTAATATCTGAAGTGACATGCAACATTAGTTTTAAGACTCTCAAAACTATGATTTAAGATGACAGTGTCTTTGTTTTTAACTAAGCATTTACTCGAGTTTAATGAGTTGCATATGACTTGTCAGAATTAGGGTTCCAGGTGCAAAGTGGAATAAATCACATTGGACAACAGTTTCAGTATTACCAAACTGCAAACCTAGTGAGAAGCAAGAAATAGAATGAAAAAAAGGGAAAGAAAAGAAAAGCAATGGTATTAAGGACACCATTCCTGCAAACCCCCTGAAAATAATGCTGTACAAGCCAAAGCAAGAATTGCTACTTTAACTCGCCTGATTCACTAACTTCTTGGGTTTTGAACCAGAACTATAATTTATGTAGGGTACTATCTTTAAAAAAGAAGAAAATTATCTGGTATGGCTTCCTAGCGTGCATGCAGTACACTTACCATCAATGAAAAAAGCTGGTATTAAGATGCCTGCCTATACTTACCCCTATTACCACAGTTGAAAAAAATGTGCCATTATATATATTGACTGTATTAAATCATGCCGCTAATGGCCTACTGTCACACACTAGCTCATTTCAACAACTGCTCCTCTACAAAAAAAAAAGCAAAAGTACCATGAATGCTTTCTAACTATTGAGGTTTGACCACTTAATGTAGACTGCAAAGGTTTTTTTACACTCCAATAAATGACTGTAAAAGCGAAATTCGAGGATACTATAAAGTAAAAGTATTTCCCTCCTTAAATTGCAAGGCTGAACTACAAAGTTTTTAAATGAAAGAGGCTAAAAAAACCCTAAAATGTTGTCTTCCAAAAGAGATGTTTTGACTTCACTCAACCACACATTTCCACTTGTCCCAAGAAAGAAACTCAAATGTTTCTGATAAACAGAACCGATTTAAAAAGTTCTCTCACTGAGTATTTCTAAAACATATGCAACACCATACTTCTTACAGTCAAACACCTCAGCTTTGCTGTTAGGCGAGGCCCCGCAGCACTGTGGCACAGAGACGTGCACACAAGGTACCGCCAGCAAGCTCCCACCGTGGATTACCAAGCACCTCGTAACTTCCACAGCTGCTCTCATTTTCCACCTGGGCAAACGTGATAAGCGTCTGAACATCGCTTTGGAAAGACACACGGAAGATGCTTACCTGGGACATCATCACACATTTTAACTTTTGGCCGTGCAAAGCCCGTGGGCGGAGGCAGCCAGGGGCAGGTGGGGGACCAGAAGCCAGCCGGGCCCGCCGCTGCGGGGGCCTACCGCCACAGGAGGGGGGCACGGGCCGGTTTAGTGCCCACACCCCTTCGCTGGAGGCCACACGCTCCCCCGGGCAAGGCAAACGGGGAAGGTGCTGAGGAGACCCAGGGGGAGCCGAGCAGTCACCCGGCGGGCACCTCACAGCGTGTCAGGGAGGGAAGCCGTTGCTTGCCCCCCCATCTCTGCACCACTGCCGGCCCCGATAACGGCCGGGCGGCCCCCCCCGCGCTCCGCCAGGGCGGCCCCCCCCTCCGGTAGGGTGCGGGCAGGAACCGTGCCCGAGGGCGAGAGGCCCCTTCACCCCCACCCTCGTCGCCCCGCCCCGGCCGCTGCAGGCTCGGCCACAGCCGGACTACGGGGCGGGGGGTGCGAAGGGGGGTGGGGTGGGGTGCGACACGGGTATCGCGAGAGGAGCAGCGCGACGGGACTTCGTTCTTAAAGGAGCCGGCGGCGAAGTGAGAGGAGCGGGAAGTATCGCGAGGTTTGCTGGCGGTGTCGCGAGAGATGGGCGGGGAGGGGTCTGGGCGTGGGGGCCTCGCGGAGGGGAAGTGCCGTGTGCAACGCGTCAGGGGCGCGGGCCTGCCCCGCCAGGCGCCCCCGCTGTCGCGAAGGCTTCTCAGGCAGCCGGTAGCAGTGGCGCTGTGGCCGGGAGGGGGCCTAGCCTGAGGGCGGCCGTGGGTGCTGAGTCCCCGGGAGGGCCCAGCGCAGGGCTGGGAGTAAGGCGGGACTGCGCGGCGGGGCCCTGTTGCGCGCACCAAATTCAGTGCGCTTTTGCACAGAAACGCCGGCGGTGGAGTGTGGTACGTGTGGCGGTGTTGTACAGGCCTGCGACACGTGAAAGGTGCGGCGTTGTAGCCTCTGAGTGGAGTATTGCTACTCCAGCTGGAATGGTGGCATCTTGACCCGTACTACCTATACTGTGACTGAGTTTCCTCCTAATGCGGCCCTTACTTGTCGCAAAATCTGTAGAGGGGGAAAAAAAGGGGTCTAGAGTTACCTTCCAAGAAATTGCGCAGGTAAGGAAGCAGGGAGAACAGTTGGTGCAATAGAAGGTGCAACTGGTGCTCTGGCAGACAGCGGCCCTTCAGCTAGCGTGGTAGAGGGGAGGTAGCTGCAGTGAGGTGATCGGAGCATGGTAAGAACCAAACAGGCAGCAAGATCTAACATTTGGGGAAAAGGCTGAAGTGAGAGAGGACCATGTTCTACCTCTGCCTGTTTTCAGATGGGTGTAACTGGATGCAGTAACACCTTGCAAATTATAAACTTAAATCAGTAACAGCCATGTTACTCTTGGTGAAAATATTCAGCCCCACCAAGAAATCTATCTAGATTGCCTCATATCTTGGTAGCAATTTAATAGAATGTTACATGAAGGGCACGAGTTCCCAGATCCTTGCTATTACCTTGACAAAATGCTTTAATATGCATTTAATAGTGCAGTACTAAGTGGTTTCACTTACGAAAACTAAGAGTGTGTAAACATCATGCAAGATCTATTTTTAAAGCAGCTTTGATTACTTCTTTAATGCAGGAGACATCAGTTTGGGATGAGTCTGTCATTGTTTCTAATTATAACTTCAATCATTATAATGACATGTTAAGGAGGGATTAAGCATTAGAGAAAAAAAACATGACTCTCTTGGCACATGCAGTAAAATTGCATACAATGAAGATGGATAGTCAGATGGCTAATGAAAATTCTCCATCCTACAGTATTGTCAGAAACAAGGCAAGGCAATAAATTTTACAATACATGGGTCTACATGCTGTTTCTGCATGCAGCTGACATGCAGGCAGCTACCTGCCTGCTCCAGGAGTAATGAAGACCTATGCAACCTGGAGCAATGATAAGTTGCTTCTTTTAAGTTGTGTGCTATTAGCCAGAATTCTGTTCTAACAGAAGTTGATGAAATACGTGTGGTTTTTGATTAGCCAGTCATAGTAGAGCAGTGGGAGGATAGCAGGCATGAAAGCACTAATACAGTTGCTGCAACAATAAACTACATGAGTATGAGATAGGACGAGAGGAAATGGCCTCAAGTTACGCCAGGGGAGGTTTAGATTGGACATGAGGAAAAATTTCTTTACTGAAAGAGTGGTTAAACATTGGAACAGGCTGCCCAGGGAAGTGGTTGAGTCACCATCCCTGGAAGTATTTAAAAGATGTGTAGATGAGGCGCTTAGGGACATGGTTTAGTGGGCATGGTGGTGTTGGGTTGACGGTTGGACTCGATGATCTTAGAGGTCTTTTCCAACCTTGATTCTATGATTCTGTCAGGCACTATGTATGTTGGGGGAGGTCATTCAAAAGTAAAAAGTAACATAGAACCAATAAATTACATTGCTTTAAAAATACAAATGTAGTCATACACTTAACTGCATTCATTCCAAAGGAATGTGACAAGAACTGTACCATCATAAAACCAAAGCTGAAAACAGGATGACATTCCAGATTTTAAAAATTTGGCAAAGTAAACACAATATAACTTTACCATGACCTCAGGTACTTAATACACCTCAGCCCTCAGAACATCTTAGATGAATCAGTGAGAATACAGGCTCTCATTCTAAGGCAAGCTTTTAAACTGGATCATGTTTGAAAATAAATTTGTGCTTATACCACAAGGTGTTTATTTAATGAATACTGTGCGGCATTTAATTCTTACTGAGATATTTGTGCTCAATAAGGACTCTTTCATGCAGAGTACAGCTGTTATTTTAGAGTCACAAGTACAATATTATGACTTCACAATAGAAGGAAATAAGAAACGGATTAAACTCTTGCTTAAACACTTTAATTTTTCTAATAAACAGGCAGTAGAATTCTGCCTACACTCCAAGGACCCTGTTCTGCTTTTATGTCAGTGGTAAAACCTCAGTGGCTTAGCTGGAAGAATTGCACCAGAAAATCCCAGTGAAGTCACTAGGATGAGTCTCCGTTATGGTTAGGTACACTCTTGTAGCTCTTCCCTTAAGGAGGGAGAACAAAGGGAGGAACACAACAGGAGCAGTTGGTTAGCATGTGAACAGGTAGTTTTCCTCTTGCCATTAACATTCCTCTCCCAGATTACAAGAAGTTTCTGTATCTTTACTCCACTTTGAAAAAAGCTAGAAAACAAGCTGACCCACTGAGATTGGGACCAGGCCCATAATGAAAATGTTTTCAGAGGCCAGAGAATTATTTTCTTCTGTCACATATCTCTGAAAGTTTTTGGAGTATAAAAGTCCTTCTTTCAGGAAGTCTTTCTAGCTCAAGGTAGAAGTTATTTGCTAGGATGTCAAAAATGTCTCACACCGTGTTTCTGCAGGGAAAGGTTTGTAAAAGTATTTCATTTTGAAAAGCTGTTGCCATTACTGAAAAGTTGAATATATCCAAACTCCATATGAAAATTTGAACTCTGCTTATATTTGACTTAGTTTAGATTTCGTAAGAGAAGTGTTAAGCTCAGATAACAACCAAAATGAATAGGATAATGGGGATAAGCACTTTTTAAATATGTGCTATATCCCTGAAAGTATTTCACATGTAACATTGTGGCCTTCCTGTTCACTCTGACAGAGAGAGGAGACAAATTAACTGATGTGCATCTAAAAAGGGCAGCTTAGTTACATTTACAGCATCCTCCATGTCAGTAAGTCTGAAAACAAAGCAAGCTAGTGATTCTCAGATGCACTCAGCATTTTCACGTCTAACTGAAACCCATGGAAAGTACAGGCACCTAGAATTTTTGAAATGCAAGTCAGTTTTTAATTCTATACTAAAAGAAAGAAGAGGTGGTTCAATTCAGTGGTATTAATTAAGCATGGCAGCATTAAAAGTGCTACAAAGAGGAACTCAGTAATGTGATGTGCACTGAATTAACATTTTGGAAGGCCTTTTGTCTCCAGCAGTTCATTTGCCACAGTATTTTACACATTACCCATTAACAGTATTCAAGAAGTGCTTAGAGTTCTTTGTGGAAATCAGACCAACGATGCTCTGAAGTGTGTGTACACTAATGCACACCCCACAAGGATGAAAGAAGGGACATTTGAGCCCTTGTGTGCAGCTGCAGGGCTTGTCTCTTTGCGATCACAGAGACGTGGCAGGATAGCTCGCATGACGAGTGCTGCTGTGGACAGACCTGGGCCAGGAAGGATGAGCCAGGACAGTGAGGAGCAGAATTGGCGTTTTATGTGAGAGCAGCAGGGATACATGGAGCTCTGCCTGGTTTGTGGTTACCATGAGATGGTGGAGTCCAGGACCTTGAGAGAGGAGAACAGGGCAAATAGTGGAATCATAGGAGATCAGACTCATGCCTGACCAACCCCTTAGCTTTCTACAATGAAATGACCGGTTTGGTGGACTAGGGCAGAGCAGTGTACGTGGTTTATCTTGACTTCAGCAAGGCTTTCACCATTTTCTCCCATAAAATCCTCTATAGAGAGGCTGATGAAGTATGGGCTAGATAAATGGGCAGTGAGGTGTATTGAAAACTGGCTGAACTTCAGGGCTTAAAGGATTGTTAGCAGCAGCACAAAGTCCAGCTGCAGTCCCATTACTAGTGAGGTATTTTGGGGTCTTGATACTGGAGCCAGTACTGGCCATTTCATTAATGCCTTGGATGGTGGGACAGGGTGCATCCTCAGCCAGTTTACAGATGATACACAATTGGGAGGAGTGGTTGACAGACCAGATGCTTATGCTGCCATCGAAGAGGGACTGCGACAGGCTGGAGAAATGGGCAGGTAGGAATCTCATGAAGTTCAACAAAGTCCTGCACTGAGGGGTGGAATAACCCTATGCAGCAGTATAAGCTGGAGATCAACTAGTTGGAAAGCAACTTTGCAGAAAAAGACCTGTGGGTCCTGGTGGACTACAAGCTGGCCATGAGTCAGCAGTGCACTCCTGCAGCACAGAAGGCCAACAGTATCTTGGGCTATGCGAGGAAGAGCATTGCCCAGCAGGTACAGGAGGTGATCCTTCCCCTCTGTTCAGCCCAGGTGAGACCACATCTGAAGAGCTATGTCCAGTTCTTGGCTCCCCACGACCAGAAAGACATGGGCATGCTGGAGAAGGTCCAAGACCATGAAGATGTAGAGATTGGAGCATCTGACCATACCAGAAGAGGCTGAGAGCTGGGATTGTGTAGCCTCAAGAAGAGAAGTCACTGGGGAGATCTTGTCAGTGTGCATAAATACCTGGTGGGAGGGTATAAAGAGGGTGGAGCCATAGTTTTCTCAGTAGTGCCCAAGGCAAGAGGCAATGGGTGCAAATTGAAACAGGAAATATAATTTAGATATAAGGAAAAGCTCTTCAGCTGTGAGGGTGGCCAAACACTGCCACAGTTTTCTCAGAGAGGTCGTGGTATCCCTGTCCTTAGAGATATTCAAAACCCAACTGGACATAGGCCTGAACAACCTGCTCTACGTGACCCTGCTTTGAGGTTGGACTAGATGTTCTCTTGAGCCTTCCAACCTTTGGGGACAGACTTTTTAGTAGGGACTGTAGCGATAGACAAGGGGTAATGGTTTTAAACTAAAAGAGGGTAGATTCAGACTAGATATAAGGAAGACATTCTTTACAATGAGGGTGGTGAAACACTGGAACAAGTTGCCCAGAGAGGTGGTGGATGCCCCATCCCTGGAAACATTCAAGGTCAGGTTGGACGGGGCTCTGAGCAACCTGATCTAGTTGAAGATGTCCCTGCTCACTAGATGGTTGGACTAGATGATCTTTAAAGGTCCCTTCCAACCCAAACTATTCTATGATTCTAACCTCAGCCATTCTGTGATTCTTTGAAGAAGTCTGTAAGACAAACTGAGTTCTGGCTAACTGCTTACGCTATTATTTAAAAATTAAGAGCTTTAAATACTAGGCAGATTGTTTAGCCAGAGTCCCATTTGTCCTGTAGCCCAGTGCCAAAAGACATGGCACCAATGCTTACCTAGCTATATGCACATTTCCAGTCTCATCTTCTGGTAATTCTTAATGACTCGTAAGATCTTCAAGTCATTCTTCTCTTTTGTGTCAACAATCGTAAAACAAAAGCTTGAAAATGCTAACTAAGGATGTCTGGAAATGCTGCACAACACTTAAACATGTACACAACACATAAAAAATAGATAACACCTTGAGAGTTTAACTATAAATCGGATATCCCTTGTATTGTTAACTCATTCTCAGAAAGAGTCTAGCCAGTCCTAAATCTTACTAACTCTGAGAAGCCAGGGTAGTGTAATTCTTATAACCTGCTGCAAAATTGTCCTTTAAAGTTTGTCTGCCAGATGATGTGTTATTCAGCTGGAATAAACCTGAGAGACTGATTCCACAAGTGTTACAAAGTATTGATTCATTTCCTTTGAGTGTCTGGTTAAAGAGAGACTTGAGGAAAACATAAAGTTTTGTCCTTAAATAAATATTGTATATAAATGGATCATGTCAGCAACACTCAGATTTCATGATTGCCTGGAGTGGGAACTGGATAATGAGGCTTGTCAGCTCCATTGGATTTGTAGCAGATATTTGTGTAGAGCAGTTTTGAATGTTTCAGAAAAATATGTGAACATTCGGAAGGCTTGTGGACCAGTCTCAGTTATGCTCTGGGTCTAGTTAAACCAAATCAGCATAATTGTTCTTCAGAGGATCTTTTATTATGTGTTACACATTTCACTTCACAAATAAAAATTATTTCAGAAATGGAACAGAGCTTTCCATTATGAGTAGTAGTCATAGAAATGGTTTATGGAGATTACAGTTGAGTTTGGTTCCCGTAATCCCTTTTTTCCTTGAGGAAAAAATGAAAAGTATTTGCTTCCTCAGGTTTGATTTCACATTTTTGGGTTCTGATTGACAGCAAAGCATGAAGGGAAAGACTTAAAAGCACCACACATGCAGAAAGGAGAGCAAAAAAAGACTAAAACTGGAAAGACATGGTTTTTTATTTTCTTTTTTTGGGGGGTAACATGGCAAGCTGTCCTCAAGAGATAAGAAAGTCGTGATTTAAAGCCTCCTAAGCAGATAAGATGCAAATGTGATCTGGTGTGGGAGACTGGGACATGCGGCTTTCATAACTAAAATCACAAAACCTGGAATACACAAGCCTTGTAAACAGCCATCTGACTTAATTATCAGGTCCAACCTAGCCAAAGCATCTCTAATCAAATGAAACTATAGGGTCACCTTGGAAATGTGAATTGCTGTGAATTGCTAGGCTCCTAAGATGATCCAAAAATAAAGAAAAACTGTATGTAGTTATCTTCTTAAACCTTTTTTTTTCCTTTCTGACTTGTTCTAAGCAATTTACCTCATTGATAGTGTGAGCCATAACGTGATGTGTTACACTTTTGAGGAAACATGCAGAGACTTACACACACACACACACACACACACACACAAAGGCATATTAGGAAGCAATTCTGAAGCTTTGTTAAAAAGAGACAACTCCTGTTTAAACAAAAAAATCCTATTCCAATACTGTGAGTAGAATGCAGTGCTTTATACAAGTCATTTCCTGTGTTTCTTCTTTGTGTTATCTATACAACACATCTAGCAAAATAGGATAAATTGATGAAGTGACAGTTTTTAGGGGAATATTATAGCTGTGTACAAATACGTTAAAGATGTCAACTGGAGCTAGACAAGATAAACTGGGGGCTTGTCAAACAATTCACCAGTCAGTTCCCCTAAAGCATGTAAGAATGATGCGTGTTCATGTAGAAGGCAGGGATATTTTTGTTCCTGGAGGATTTTCCCCCAACTCTGAAGTCAGTTAACCTCTTTTACTAGAAGGATCAGACTGCCGTTGGTGCCAGAAACCACAAACGTCTGGGACCAGTATGTCAAAGATTATTTCTGCTGAATCAGCTCTCAATATAACAAATATATTAAACCAGTAACCCAAGCACAGAGACATTTCATAACACAGTGAGAACTGCGCTGCGAAGTATATCTTTGATTTAGAGAAATTCTGAGCCCCTGCCCAATGTTCACTGGTCTGTTAAAAAAAGAAAAAAAAAAAGGAACTCTGTAATACCAGCAACAAATTACAATACTACTAAAACTACTGGTAGATTTTTCCAAGTCTTTGCTTATGGATAACATTGAAGATAAAATAGGAGAAATACCATTATATCATTTCTAAAGCATCAAAGAAATTATTAAGCCACTTACATTAAAAGTTAATTTAATTTAAAGGAATCATCAGAAATACATTATATATTAAATGAAAAAGTAAGTTGCCATGTATGCCTTTTACTGGGTTAATATTACTTACAATTGTTGTCAGGTATCTGATCATTGTAATAGGTAACATCTCTGTTAGGTTTATTCAAAACGACCTATCTATCAGTTTGTACACATACACGTAAAAGCATGTGCTATGTCACTGGCCCCCAAACAAACCGAAACCCATTCCTAGTTTGTAATTAAGGCTTCCAGATGCAAGTATCAACAATTAAAACTTAACAAAGCCACAGAATAGTAAACTTGATTCATAAGCCATAATAGCTAAGTCTTATTGTCCAAATCAAACATACGTAGCTTCCTCAGTTCCTAAGCAAATTCTCAGTTACTTTGAATGGCACTGTTCTGTTATTTTCTGTGGTTCACCTTATCCGGTAAATTCTGAGTTGATACCAGCTTTTTTTCAAAATGTAGCATATAGAATAAGTAAGTTATTTATAAACCACAGAAAGAAACAATATGGCTTACAAAAGGAATTACTGTTACTGTTAAAAACATACATGTTTTTTCTAGCTTTAATTTATCTCAAAGACAGGTAATGGACTTCTTCATAAGAAAATTCTTGAAACCAAATAAACCCCCAATATTCAGTCTTACTCTGGGATTGGACCCCAACCTTAATGTTTTTTTCTTATTTTTAAACAGACCAGACTTCTTTTTTTTTTCTAATACTTGCTATTTAATTAGTTTTAAATTACTGTTTTTGCTAGTGCATTTTAAGGAACAGACCAGGGCCAAAGAAGTGGAGCATTTACTGGAGTTTGGAAGAATACTTCTGGTTTTGAGGATGGTTGCTTGCTGACTTCAAGTGGAATTGTAATCAAGTTAGTTGCACTGCCACAGGGCAGCAGTGAGCAATGGACCTGCCTTTTTCAGCATGGTGCTCTCTCATGCTGAATGCTTCATTTTGCCCTCCAGAAACAAAGAAGATTCATGCTTTAAGTATAGTAAGTAAATAAAGCCAAAAGGAAACAAAAAAGCCAGAGAGAAAGACAGAAATATACAGCATTCAATTGCTTGGGCTTCTGTACAGGCCTACCAGAGTATTCCCACAACATTCAAGATTACTGCTGGTCCAGAGCTTACCTGCCTGGGTTTTCAAATTCAGCCGTCCCTTTTGGGTCAGTCCTAGGGGCTGATTCTGTCCCTGCGGGTCTTGCGTTGTAAGTATAAGGCACAAGTAACTGACTCCCCAGGCCAACTGTCAAATGTAGTCCATTAACTTTCACCAAAAAAAAAAGGACATGGAAAAAATCCAAATCTGCAGTCACAGGTGTAATTAAAAGAGAAAAAAATAGCAGACAAAATGTTCCCAAGAGCATTCTTATCACAGCCAGTCACTCATATTGCATGTCTTTTCTTTTTCTTAAAGAGATTAACTTGTCACTTGTACACAGCTCTATGTGTGTAGGTGGGAGGGAATAATTCTGTGTTAAGACAGATGTGCTGTTATTATGACTTCACTGATGTTTATCATCTAACCACTACAACTACTGGGACCATAAAAATAAATGGAGTAGCAGCAGCCACCATAGAAAATGAGACAGAGAGATCTGCTAAGCCAAATTGTTGTCTTGAGGTTCTGTGTCTTCTGTATGGTATAAATAGCATTTGCATTCATGTGCATTGGTGTAATGTTTTCTAAGAATACTTTAGGCAAAATATAGAAAGATTAAAAAATCTCAATTAGTAGGTGGGTGTATCCATTTATACTTGTATATATATTAAATTAATATAGCTAGTACAAAGTAGCACAATCACGTCAGTTTTCTACAGAATCTGGTGTGTTCATTTACAACAGAATATTTGTATAGATAACAGAATAAAAAACCTAAGTGCTTAAACTTTTGCTTAATGCACATTTTCTGATCAGTACCATCCTTTCACAACAGAGACAGTAAACCAAATTCTTTTAGCTGAGTGGACTTAAGCCTTAGCTTAAGTGATATTCTAAAACAGAATGAGATTAGTCAGTACTTAATGTTAGGACAAATGAGAGCCTAGGTTATTATGTCATCTCAGAAAGACCACAGAAGGCAGAGAGACTTCCACATTGTTTCTAAAAAGCCATGTAATCTTGATTCCTTTTAAAAAAAAAAAAAGGAAGGCTACTATTAACTCTTGTGAGGTAATAGCTTGTTTTGACAGTGTCATTATCCAGATTTATAGATGTGTCTTGCAGCTTCACTCAAGATCAAATTCTCCTCAATCACTTCAAAGGCTCGAGAACTAGTAATTGCTGGAATCCTCCATGGATTACCCCTGATCCTCACGGACATAAGAGCAATTCCAAATTAACTTCCAAATACATTTAAGTAAACTGTGTATCCCGCCTCAGAAAGAATAATCCACTACATTCACATATAAACAGAACCTTTAAATATGCAACAGATGTTCCATTTTTTGAAAAGCTCTTGAATTCATTGACAGGCCTTTGGCTAAACTGATGAATTAATTTGTTCGGGGCGGATTTCATAAATCCTCTAATAATTCTTACCCTTACACATCTTGACTTGATTTCTGAGATCTGCGGCATGTGTTTTAAATGTTTTAACCTTTACTACTTTAATCAGGTAACATTTATTTCAGGGCTGGATGATGATCGGTCATTGAAAGATATAGTTGACTAGGAAACAAAATCCAATTTGTCAGTTAAACAAACCACATCTGAAATAAGAAGAAATCAGTCTGTATTACTGGATCCCTGAAATGCTTAGCGGTTTTGATGTCACTCTCCCTTTCAAGAATATATAGTGCTGGATTTCTAAGTATTGCTGGATGCAGTTCGGGTGTGCAGAAACCACAGTTACTGTGCTTATGTACAACTGATTTCTTGGGGTCTTTTGAATGCAAGCCTTTACCTCTATACTGAGGTTTATTTCTATCATTTTAAGCTGTTTTTCTTTAATACTTAGAGGCTAGGTACCAATTTAAACAGCAATGCAACCAGTCTGAAAAACAAGTATTGTCTAAGCTGTTTGCTTTGGAGATGTCTTTAACTATGTTAATACCTCTTATGTAATGTACTAAATTACGTCAAATAATTTAAGGGGTTTTTATTGACAGATATGTTTGATGGAGTGCAATAAAATGTGCAGGTAAAACTGCATTAGAAAGATTTTTGTCTTCCATTGCTAGACAGCTGGCATGCCAGCCACCCCCTCAATAAACCTTCATATATTTTCTTACTATAATGGGACATTCAGAGGTCCAGAGAGCTACAGTCTTTAAGATATAATACGAATATATTACATTTATAATGTTTTTATTTCTGCTGAAAACGATAAAGGAGCAAACGGCCATTTTTTGCCTCTTCCGTGATGTTTGCTCATAAATCTAGGTTTAGCTAGATTTAGGAGTGTCTGAGTACATCTATATGAATCCAGAGAGTTACGAGTGTTACAACCTAATTAGAGATGCTGACATCCATTCTGTAGTGTTTGACGCTTTCTTGCTCTGATGCATTTCTAAATGAACGCTGCTACATCAAGCAAAATGATGGACTTGTGAAAGAATTGTAGGATTAGACAGTACGTAACAAAAACAGACCTGCCCATCTGAATTCAGCCTTCAGAAATAAGGTGAATTCTAGTTAAAATCCATCTAGGTGGTTTACATTTATTTGAAAGAGGTCTGCAATTAACGTTTCTTAACCTGGGCCAGTTATGTATATATGCTTCTTATATCTCTAATGTGAAAATTCATGAAGTGGAACTACATTTCATGAGTGAAAAAATAGTTGAAAAATGAAAATTCTGTTTACCATTTTCTGTTTTTCATTTTCCGTTTTTCATTTTCCAAGCTATTCTGGAAACAGGAGACTTAACAAAGGGTATTTTTTTCCCTTGATATGTTCACCAGGTTCTTTCTTGCCAGTTCCTCCATAGGCCATAAGATCAGCTGTCAGCTGACGAGCAGAAGCCAAGCAAAATGTGTATTAACTGGCTCCTATCTGCCTTTCCTTTGACAATGCCACTCATATTGACCTCTCTACCCCAATGACAAATTTCATTAAATTTTAGAAATGTAATTATAACAGAGATTTTTAAAACTTGACCAGATAAAGTCCTGAGCAACATATTCTAAATTGAAATTAGGCCTTCTTTCACCAAGAGGTTGGATGTATGATCACCCAAAACCTCTTCTGACTAGCTTTGTCAAAGGTTCTGTGATTCTGTCTCCCTTCAGTTGAAATTGGCCCAAAGACATGGAGATTATTAGAGGAGACTAGTAGATGATACAATCACGTGTTTTGCAAAGTCATATGGAAGATTACAGTACATATGGTGCAATATAGAAGAAAAGATTCAAAGTACAGAGTGCATATAGCTGAATATTAGTTCATGTGCAGCTCGCACAATTCATTGTTATGAGAGGTCCTTTAAAGGTATGATCTGGAGAAGTCAGTCAAAATATCCTGGTGTATAATTTGTTCATATGTCATGTTTGGCACTCTGTTCCCACTTCATAAATTATGAGGAAGGATTATTCATGAGAAATGAACTGCTTTTGTCTTATTCACTAGAGCGGATTTCCTGCAGGGTAAATCTAGATTACAGTATTCTCAGGGATCAGGATTGATGCTAATGTGCTGTCCCCATTGCAATAAGAAAGCAAACAGATCTTGTGCCTTTGAGTTGCTCACCAGAAACAAACCTAGCCACTGGGGAAAATGCCTACAGGAATTTTCAAGTTGTTGTTGGACACTGTAGCTTACTAGTGCCAAACAAACTGCAGTATGTTATGAAAACAACTATGTGATTACCCAGTTCTCCACTTTGCTATATTACGAACTTTGGAACGTACTAGTGCAAAATAGGTGACAGTTATAACCTATAACTGAAAAACAAATATACCATAAACTGCATGAAGTTATTGTTAATTAATTTTCTTCAAATACTTTAGTTAATAGTAACAATAGTAACAATAGTAACAATACCTTCCATCACAGCATCTCTGGTACCTAATCGGTAACATACTGCAGCATATACTGAGAGCAGCAAAGTATTTCACAGCTAAGCAATCAAATATGAGGAGGTTGAGTGAGAGACTTGCCCCAGAGAAAAAAGGATTCTTACAGTAGCTTACACATAAAGTGTCCTTTGATTCTTAGTTTCTCATTTCTAAGCTCCAGATTTACACTGCTAAACTCAAATTCTAAGGTCAACTTTTACTGGTAGTATGTTGTTTTCTACCAAAAATTTGAGATTCATACAGAAGTCAAAGGACCCCAAATTCAGCTGCAAGCTTAGCTGCAGAAATACTTCATATACAAATCTGCAGTGAGACAGCATCATTCAGGCCAAGAAAATAATCTTACATAAACACAGAAGTCATTCTCCTGTATCAACTAAAGTGGGTGTGGCCATTTCCATAACATAACCAAAAAAGACTATATTGCTCAATGGCTGACTCTGCACTCTGTTTTGGAATGAATGTGCCTCTCAGAATAGAAAATGGAGTACTGTTTTACTAAGTTTACATATCATTTTCAATGAAAATACACCACCAAAACTAGCCACTGTCATTTGACAAACGCAGTTTCATTTGGCAAAACCAGCTAGTCCACATGTATACTGAAAACTTCTCCCAGTATTGTAATAGAAGTAGTATGATTTCTAACAATATATTTTGACTAAGAAGTTACTGAATTCATTTGTTTAGGTAAATAGATAGGTTATTCCCAAAAAAGTACTCTGTTGCCAGTGTGGGTTGTATTTAAATTAGAAGAGTACCCAAGTGTAGCTATATTACAGTAATTGTACAAGGAAGTGCGTTCTTTGCTTGTCCACAGTGACTTAGCTTTGAATTAGCTAATCTGGGTATCAAGCAGCAGTTCAGCCACATCAGAAAAGAGCCCAGCAAGGGTGGGCTTTTGTATTGTTTCCGGTAGGCTTTGCAGCCTGCATTGTGCTCTGTCTTGTTGAAATGATACTGATAACTGCACCCAAGCAAGCCAGTTTAAAAGTAGCTTAGATTATTCAGTATCCAGTCACAGGTGAAGCTCTTAGATCAGTATGCTAATACCTACCTAGTTTACTGATATTGCTGCATATTTACTTTCAGTTGCATCGTAACTGTGGCCTCATAGAGTGAGTGAAGGCCCAGGCATTTAGACAGGGAGAAAAGACTTGTCAATGTGCCTAGTTCCTACAGAACTCATATTTTTCCCTGAGAAAAAAAAACATTTTTTCTAACTGAACAATCGTAACTAGCTGCCGCTTTAAAACATTGCCTTAACATTGGAGTTGACAAAGAAAAATGCTTAAAGGATGGGAACTAAACCTTGAAAAGTGTTCCAGTCACATCACAATCCTGTATTTTATAAAAAGGCTTTTTTTAACTTTTGAGTAATATAAAACAGTTCAGTTAACTGGGATGAAGACATAGATGATGATCCCACTTTTATTTCTTTCTTGTTTTCACTTCTGCCTGTTTTCCTTCTGACTTCAGGAAGGATTCCTAGGGCCAGAGGGGAGCTAGAATTAGAGACTGCAGGCTTTCAAAAACAGGTAGAAGAAATCCCAGAGCTGAGAGACATATCCATATATATATTTGCTGACTCACAACATTATTTATGTCCAAGCTTCCTACAGATGGAGCTATAATGCAGTTTGTAAGCGCCTGCTTTCTTTCACAGCAGATAAAGGGATGGCTTCTCCACAAGTGGGTTTCTTGTTTAGATGCCTTATATTGTGTTGCCAATTTATTTCTGTTTTATTGGAGCAAGTATTCTCCAGAAAAGGTTAGTTTAAAAGGTACAGCTTCTGCTAGGTCAAGTTTTATGCAGAAAAGTGGCTTTTGAGTTTGCTGAGCTTCATTTTCTTCCCATTTAATACTACTGCATTTGCATTTAGCTTACTACTTTCTTCAATCCTTTCTTCAATATGGCAGTTAATACAGAAGGAGAAAAAAAACAAAGAACATATTTGAAGAAAACAGAGACACAGGCTCAGTGTTGTTGCTGTATCGTTCTACTCTTGTTGCATGCCTTCTGCTGTTTTGCCTTTTCTGTTATCTGCCTATGTTGTAGGCTTTTGGGACCAAAGCCATTTTCTCCACATGTGGAGTTACATGAATATTATTCTAAAGCATTTGTTTTAGAAAACGGATAAATGGCTGCAATTTGATTTTTCTTGGGGTCCTCCAGAAGGTTAAAGAGACCTCTTAAATTGTGTCTTTCAGACTCCTCCTTACTTTATCCCTAAGTATTCATACTTTCTGATCTTCTATTGTGCCACTTACCTAGCAGACTGCAAGCAAGGAAGTGCCTGGGCTGGCACCATGGACAGAGGCCCCCAGTGAAGTGGCTGGAGCTGTAAACCGTACATTCCTGACAAATCTTACCCGTGTGTAACTAAAAGATTTAAATTATTTAATTAGGTTAACTGTATTAAGTGCATTGGTAGGTTTTGAGGGTGGGTAATTCTTTCCTCAAAACTGGACAAAACCAACAGTTACTATTCTATGAAATATCTGAAAGATTCTGCAGTCGTATTCCCTACCACATAATCTGAGAATAATAGTAAACACCATTATGAATTGATAGTCCAATCTTGTAGCATGACAGTGGTAGTGGTGGTGGTCTTCTGCCCTCCAAAACACATTTTCAGCTCCCTGCAATGTTCTCCATTGCTACATCTAATAAACACATACAGCCCTAGCCCTAGGAAAACACAATCCGGACACACTCCCTGTCGCATCTGGGGGCTTCCATTTTTATTTCCCTCTTGAGAAATGGATTGGAGCTGGAAGACATTTGCTGTCCCCAAAGGACACTATAATTCAAACACAGCTTCTGGAATTTCACCACTGCACTGTAATTAGCCATTCTCACTGACCTGAAAAAAGGGGGTGGTGTGTGTGTCCTAAAATTATTATCATCCATTTCACGTTCAACAGTTTGTCACACACTTTTGGCTGCAGACCCCTTGCTGATACACTGGGACTTCTTAGTTACAGACAGCCCTACATCAGCCACACCTGCAAGACTTGTGCAAGTGCGTTCTCATCTCAAGGTAGAGATGAGGTGCTCCTCAGCCCTGAGACAAAGCACTGCATCCTAACATAGGGCCACTCATCAAAGCTTTTTGCATATGAAGGTAGGCTCCTTTTTATTAATGTTGGCTTCTATGAGATTATATTTTGTTCATCATATGCAAAATACAAGCAAAAAATCCTCTGCCAGAGGCTCTAGGAGTCCATTTTGGGGGACTGCTAGTTTTTCCTAAAACCTAAGGGCTGAGGAGAGATTGAGGAATGGAGAAGAGCTTCTTGCTGGACAAGAATATGGGCATGGGGCCTCAAGAATAGCAGGGAGAATCACTTCTAGCTGAATTTATGATCCACAGTGGTGGTAATGTTAGGCTGCAGTCCCTGCATTATGTTTTGTGGTAAATGCTTCTGTCTTACTGCAGAAGATGATCTGTTTGTGGCCAAATTCTATTCATCTGGCACTCTCCAAAAAATGGAAATGCTCCTTGTCTGGCAAGGTAGGCCTCAGAAGTGGCCTCTGTGACTAAAAGTAACAAAAATGCTTCTCAGTGGACCACGTATGAACCAATTGGGCGTACGGGCCTATTAGTCTTGCGCTCATGGAGATAAACAGAATAACGCTTGGAAATATTATGCAACATGGAAATTATTTTCTGTAGAAAACAAACCCTTCAAGATGTGAATCACAAAAGATCTGAATTTCTGAATCACAAGTGGTCCTTGATTGAGAAATTCATTTGATAGTTATAGCTTTGTATAATGATGACTTTGGGAAATTTCAGGTGCTGAGAAGACAAAGCCTGTTTCATATATTCCATCCCATGTATCATGAGTTAAGGCAGTTCTTCCTTTTGACCATACACTAAAGTTTGCACTTGTTGCCAGCACCAGTGAGCCATCTCTGACAGATATTATCAACAGTATGAATCAAAGATAATTTGATGGTAAAAAAATTTGGTACTTAGCTTCTTGAAAGGCAGCTTGTGTTGATAATGGGTCCTTTTCTATGTAAATGATACTAAAATTTTATCCACCGGGGATGTCCTCCTAATGTAGAACTGAGGGCATTCTCAGAAAACAAAAATTGATGCTATCTCCCAGCTCGACTGAAAGCTGCCCAGAAAAAAAGGTTTACAATGCAATTGAGATGTTTGCTTTAGAGTTCCTTGTATTTTGTTTAAGGAATACTTTTTTCTGTGTTACAGTAGTGCCTGAATATGATGAAGGAAACACTCTGCCTTTCCTTCTCCTTGCTGCCTGAGGCACTATTATTTATGATTTGTTGTATCTTTCAAATTCATAGGAAGGCCACCCAACCTTAATCTTGTAAGGGCTAGTGAATCATGCTTAGTGGTGAGACTGTAAGCCCTGTCTTGACATTGGACTATGTAGTGTTTATTTCTGAATACCTGTAGGAAAAACATTAAAGACTGTAAGCTCCTACAACAGTAGAGGCAGGCTATACAAAGGGAGGATACTAAACAGGGCAATAGAAGAGTTGAAACATGAGGAGCAGGTTGCATGCAGCTTCTCTATACTTTGTACTCCTTTTCTTGCTTTGGGTGGGGAAAAGGGCTGCAGTCTTCATCAGGATCCTGCCACTGCTGTGTGATTCTCT
This sequence comes from Aptenodytes patagonicus, assembly GCF_965638725.1. Taxonomy (NCBI): domain Eukaryota; kingdom Metazoa; phylum Chordata; class Aves; order Sphenisciformes; family Spheniscidae; genus Aptenodytes; species Aptenodytes patagonicus. Next base: position 47,567,607 of record NC_134982.1, on the reverse strand, counting down.
TATGGGTACTAATCGTAAAGTTTACGCTGTGTATAAACTAGCTGGAAGGTTGAGTGCTGTGAAAAAGTAGACTGCCACAAAAAAAAAAAAAAGTAGCTGTCAGAAGAGGGAGAAGGATCTGCTGTGCCAGATTCAGCCCCCAAGGATGAATTATTTCCCCCCTTGCTGGCCTCTTTACAACTTAGCACATCTGTGGTCCCTGCAATTTACTGAAGCATTTGTTTGCGCTTTAACTAGAGAGAACTAATATGCTGTCTATTGTCTTTTATCCAATTTACCACAGTCTGACTATGACCTTTTGCAATGCTAACCTCTCTAGTCTTTTGTGTCTCAGCTTGCATTTTGTTCCCTAAACTATGCATACCAGTGCTAAAACAGAGGACTTGAAGCTGCTCTGTGCTTTTAAAATATGAAATTAAAAGCAGCCTGAGAAGATCTGATAATTATTAAACAATTGGTGTCAGCATTGTTCAAGTTCTTCGTGGCTTCCTCAGTAGCTGAGGAGGATTCTTATCTAAAGTTTATTGGAAGTCGTAGAGCCAACTCCTACTGATTTCAGTTAGGTGTGTTTCATTAGAAACCTTATCAGGCCCTACACCCAAACTTTATACATACTGTTACAATCCCTATGGCTATACACGTTTATAAAGATGTGCATTCAAGTGTTACAGATAAAGATTTGTCTTCAGATTAGAAACGTTCTGCATCAAATAACTCATCTTTCATATTCTGTGCCACATAGCCTCCAGAAGAATCCAACTCAGCAGCCAAAAGAAATCACTCCACACTTGCTTGATATTTAACACTAACATCTGGGAGGGCAACCTAGGTGTCGAGTGAAAGGAAATAGCAACACCCCATTTAGCTAGAGTACACCATCTGATCTTATGTCTCTTTTCTGCTTCTTGTCAAGCAAGTTCTCAATTTTGGTTTGAAATGTCTGCGCCTTAATAAACAACTCCCATTTGGAAGGTGGAGTGCTAAAGCACATGCCTAGGCTCAAGAAGAAAGCCTTCCTATCCTCGGTGAGTTAACATGGAGAGCATCCAAGTACAGGAAGATAAGGAGAAAAGGCTTGAAAGCAATGCTCCAATGGATCCATGCCACATTAGTCTTGTGAAAGATATTAAATGATAAACAAATCATGAAAATGGGTGGAAGGGAAAAGTGGGAGCAAAAACCAAAAGCTTTATCTGGACCAGAAGGTACATGCAATGGAAGATGTAGAGATCACTCAGACATGAATGTTCCTTCAATCTTAATTTCCTTTTAGTCTGATATAAAAGGATAGTTTTTTATATTAACCATATTTTAAACCATGAACCAAGCAGAAGAAAAAAAGATTAATAATTGCATAATTCCAGTCTGTTTTCCTTTTTTTCTTTCTCTGGATAAAAGTCCTGCCTTTGGCACAGACATAATTTCCATTTCAGTGTATTCTTCTGATATTTGCTGTTCTTGCCTGCTTCTTCAAGGGGAACTTGCACATTTAAAATGTTTACTGATTTCAGACTGTCTCCACAAACTTCAGTGTCTTTTAGAATAACAACTGAGCACATGCTGTCTGTCTCTGAAATGTAGTCTATCCTTGTTTGGATATGGGACTGTTAATTCTAGGTAAGAAAAGAGCTTGAATCATTAGGTACATTATATCCTATTGTAGGATAATCATTTCACATATGGGCTGCAAGGGTAGCATTGTTAGCCACAGAAAGCATGGAAGGCTGAAGGCAGGATCTGCTTCTAGGAGGGATGGATAACTGAGGAAAAGAGAGCATAAACCTGGGTTATTTTGATGTACCAGTTTCCAGGACCTCTCTTGGGAACACAGACCAGAAGCAGACATAAATTTCTGCTGAGAAACCCATTCAGTACACTGCATGAATACCAGATCACAGAAAGCAAAGGCTTCATATATATGTCTTTCCTCAACTGTGCTTAGAACTTCCTTGCTATAACCAAGTATATAGGTCAGGAAGTCTGTATGGTATCCAGCTAATTAAATTGAATAAAATGTTCAGTAAGTATCAGATAATTAGATACTCTTGACTGGATTTTGGTGAGGAGGCCATAGCAGCCATGACAAATTTGGAGGGGGGGGGGGAGGTAATAAATTCTTTAATTATCATAACTGGTCATAATGTACTGGTTTAGTCTCATTTGAAAAGTGGAATCTGCAATGGCACAATATTTGCAACTTATAGGCAGGATGTTGTAAATGTGAATTGCAATAGGGCATTGCACTCCAAGTATTGGTGAGGAGCTGTCCTGATCTGTACAAAATCATTCTTTGGCTAAGAATACCCCAAGCACCTAATTCACTGTAAAAGTTTGTTTTTATTTTTTTTTCCTATATAGATTCACAAAATGCTCAAAAAGAAGCTGTTCTGTTACTAAGACCGAGTAACTTTATGCTGTATTATGATTCACAATTACATCATATATAGGAAGCAGCCAACCAACACTGGAGGGCCATTACTTAAACCTCTGGCCATGTTCTTTTATTTGAAAGATGTGTGTGTCGTGTGGAAGTAGGATAGCTTGGCAAAAATGTTTAATAGTAACGTTCCTGGCTTCTCAGAACTTGTTCTTACAATTGCAATACTTCCTGCTACTGTACCTGTCATGACAGAGTTTTCCACCAATAGGAAGAAGGATATGGGACGTTCATTTGCATTTAAGAATCAACAGTGATGTAATCCTGTGACCTGCAGTGGAGCTGGCACAGCCAATATAAAGTCATTCTTTCAGTAAGCAGCAAAATAAACAAACAAAAAGGTATATACAATGGAGATTTTTTTTTTTTTTTGCAACATGCATAGTAAGTTGGATATGGAAGGTACCAACAGCCTGAAGCACTGTTTTACATAATAAACGTTGATAGTAAAACTTGAGCTGTTAGGACAAATCAGCACATTGATGTCAACAAATGCCAGTATAGGTGGATCTTACTGTGCGGTATGGAGTTGTTGCTATGTATGGAGTTTTATGCTGCCAGAGTTTTGGCACAGAGTTAGAGCTTCCCAGACCACCTTTATGTGTTAGTTCTAATTTATGGTAGGATTGGAACAGCAAGCAACAATCACAGTATCAGAAAATCTTATCAGATTGTTGCCTTTGTACACCTACACCGTGAACCCATACTCTTACCTGTTAAAGCTTTCCTGTCTATCTCAGCTAACACCAGGATGAAAGGTGTTTGGTCTAATTACTGCCACATGTCTTTGTAATTTCCTTGGTACAATTAAGTATTTGGAATGCTTATTCCTCCATCCCTTCTTGCACATTACCCCAGTATGTTTGTATATATGGTATAAATGCAATCTATACACTTTAAGATGCTTCTTGAAATGATTTGCATCAAAATCTGTTGTGTGAACCATGCACAATGATGTGGTCTTCATTTTCACCTCTGGTAGAAACATCTTTTTCTTTTAGAAAAAAGGCATCCCATCTTAATTTTTCTTGAATTAGGCATTCTGAGGTTCAGACAACTCTAGTGGGATTTATCACCCCTACATAAGAGATACACGGTGAGCCCCAAGAGGTCTTAATTAGCTCTGGAGTGGCTGAGACCAATATTAAGTTTCTTGGAGGATTCAAAGGGAGAAGCCTAGCACTGGTTTTCTGTTGGGGTTTTTTTGCTTTAAGAATGAGAAGACAACAGGTTTTTTAATCTGTTACTGTGGGAGTAGAAGCACTGGCTGGGTGCCAGGACCTAACAAAGATTGCTCCCTGTGGAAAGGTAGAGCTTGATAGGAGATGATTACTTATTTAGCTGCCAAAAACCAACTTGGGCTTGCCTGAACCTGGGCAGGATAGAAGTGTTTTGTAGAGTCTAGCAGTAGTGAAGAGCCTAATGAAAGTCTGGGCCCAAAAGTGGTGAAAGAGTTTGGGGGTTTGTGCTTATTTTGGACTCAGAGTATCCAAGAAGGGACAGAGTTTTATATGACCCTGTAAAAGAGCTGCACTGGAGGCCAGATGTGTAAGCTGAAAGGTCAAGAAGGAAAAAAGAAGTACTCACAGTGACCTGCCACGAGTGAGAGTACAGTAAAAACATTTGTACTCTTCTTCAGTGTCATTTCAGAGTGCTGTGCATACCTATCCCAGCTGCATGTGAGTGATGTTTAATGAGAAGAATCATCGGGATGATGATTTCTTTTTATTTTTCACTACATGGATCTGATAAACACAGAATACATCTAAATACTTGGGTATGGAAATACGCCATGAAGCATTTGTCTGTGTTGTGTATGCTGTGTATGCATCTATATGCTCAAATGCACATTCCCAAATTCATTATTCTTTAAAAACTATAGATAATATACTTACTTGATGACCCAACAAGATGGACAAAATAGTCTTCTGTGACTATTCACACTAACATCTTTCCCATCTATTACAAACCATACACTAGGAAATAAAAAGATTGCTTTTCAAAATTTTGCAGAAGTAAAATTCTTCGTTGTTAACTGAATATACAGTAGAAGTACTTATGCTTTATATTGAACAGTGACTTGTCCTGTGGTTTCAAGTTTAATTTTTTAAAGTGTTTAATCACTATTAAGCCTAGTGTCTCAGTATTATTCCTAGTGCCTAATACTTTAATAGATTGTCAGCACAGTCCCCATCCTCATGCCAGATATCCTGCCACTTTTAGTAGGAAACCGATGTGAATTCTGTTTTCACCTACGTTGGCAAGTTGTGTTACTGGATTGAACTTACCACCAGTATCTTTCTTCTGTCATTCTCAAACTATGTTGTCACATAAAATCCAAAAGGCATTAGAGGGGTTTTATTAGCAGTAGTGCAGTTTCCCTGAAGTGGGGGAGTGGACAATTGACCCTAACTGCTAACAACTGCCCAATGTTTCAGGCAGGGTATATTGCCTAAAAAACCCTTACCTCTCCACAGCAGAAGAACTAAGGTTTCAGGAGCAAAGACCATTTGAAACAAGGCTGTACCTTCAAAAATTTTAAGATGCTCTGTCAGAGAGAGAGAACTGCAGTTTGGTTCAGTTGACATACAGAAATGGCAGGCAAGTCAAGCTGAGTTGTGGAGTTGAAGTTGAAAGTAAACCCAAAAGCATATCTAAATGTAAATGCATGAGTAATGACATCTAAAAATAAGATACAAGTTGGGTGGTAATTCAGACTTCCAGCATGATGTCTTATGATTATTTTTACTGTTTACACAAAAATTAGTTGGCCATCCTGAACAAGTTTCAATATTGTTGGAAACATAAACATTTCCTAAGGAAAAATGTAAAAGATATGCACTATAAAAATACTAAAAATTGGTAAGAAGCAAAGCTTATTATGTACTTTATATAAAACCTAATGTGTTATTTAAAAAGTAATGAAGATACAAATTATATTCTTTCCTTAACTAAAGTTACACATCCTTTTTCCGTGACTTGTATTTACTCTGTTTACTGAGTAGATCTGAAAGACAGAAGAAAGGAATGCAATAACATTCACTTATAATGACCCTGCATTCATGAAGTATGTGATGTTAAAAGTTGAACCTTTAGTTGTAAGAAGTGTGGTCTAGGTTTTTAACAGGGAGAGGATAAAACACCTTCTATTTTGTTTCTCTGCTCAGTGTTGATAAGAGGGTAGTGAAATGAATATTCATGTAAGTCCATTGGAGAAAATACGAACTATGTAGTACTGCTAGGAGTTTTGTAAATAATGATCTTCTCAACTCCCTAGCTACAAATTCCTGAGAAGGTAACAGGAATAACACGAATGGAGACTAAATTATTGTCCAAGGTTCAAGTCATTCCACTAGATACTGATCTAAATATACATTGACACTCACATGAGGCACTCGGACCCTCTTTTTTGTACCAGTGAAGCATTCTTAATTCAAAATTAAATGCCCACAAAAAAATGATCCAGGAATGTCTCTCAGAAAAGAGCGTCTTATCTACATTCAGTTCATCTGTCGCCAAAGGGAGGCAATTATACTGATCTACATTAGCGCAGTGAAATTAAATCATTACCATTTGAAGTTTTTTGGTCTCCTAAAGTGTTCTGAAGTCTTTTGACATGAGATATTATTGCTCTATTAAAATCATGCTTAGTCATCTTCAGTTTGTACAACCAAAATTTTAAGCTGGAAATCAATACTCAACTTGCTTTCATTAACACGAAAGGTTTCCACACTTTTCCAAACTACTGGACACGTTTTACCCTGTTGCTGATGAGGAAGAACTTATCATTGATAACAGTTCAAATTGCAAGGATTTAAATTAAATCTGGCATTGCTTTCTGCTATGGTGGGAGCTTTTTGTATCACAGACAATGTAAAGGTCACACTAGGCTTTCTTTATTAGCAAAATAACTCCTTTTGTGTTAAACATTGTCCAGAGTCTCCAAAAAGAGGAAGTCAAGGTTAGCCTTAATTCCATACAAAAGAAACCTTTAGACATGTTTAAAAATCCCTAACATTGAACGTCTAATTTCTGTGATTCTATTTTGAAAAGAATTTCCACATTATGGAGTTTGAACTATTTCATCAAATAGTTCTGATGTTCAGAAACTGAACATGTCATGAAAATATTAATGCATTAGGTGAGAAATACAAAACTTTGATTAACTGAGGCCTGAGTAAGTATTACAGGATGGGGCCCTATCTATAACAGATAGATTTTTTTAATAATCTAATTTTTGCATGATACAAAACAGAAGTAGAAAGAAGGAATCTGTGGTAAGCACCATAGAAACATAAGAGAGGTGATTCAAGAAATACATTTGAGACCATTCCAACTCCAGGTTTAATTGCATTCTTGCCTTTATGTCCACCTTTTCATTAAGAACTTTTCTTTCTTGTCCTCATGTATGCAGACATTTAGGATTCAAAGAATAAGTGCATGTGACCTTATACTTGTGGCATGAAGTCTTGTTTCTAATGCTGAGGAATTTTCTTATCCCCACCTTGTGATGTGTGAGGAAGCTGCAGCTGCAGACTGCTCGTTCAATATAAATAATATCAGTATAGAGTCCTAGGCACTCCCAGCTGCTGAAGGAGCTGCTGAAGGAGTGGATAGCATTGTCCAGAAGAGGGCATGACTAGGATGTCTAACAAAGGTGTTGACTTGGAGCCTACTGCCAGCAGAGATCTCATGAAACAGCAAATACCCCTCCACAGTGATGAATTGCCCCCTCTGGCATAGGAGGGTTGGCTGATGTTAGGATGTGCAAATTACATCTCCCTGTGGCAGCTTGTCTAAATCTGAACCTTTAATTGTAATTAAGTGATGAATACATTCCCTTCATTTTTGTTTTGTTTTGGTGAATTCAGCTCTGATAAAGGTGACAGATTAATTGCACTGGGGAATGAAGTCATTGAAGCTGGTTGAGAAATGGTTCAAAAAGTATTTCATTGACTTTTTTTTTTCCTTGAATTATCTAAAAAATTTTTCACCTAGGTCTAAAAATCACAGCTAAGTAACAGCAGGAGGGTCTTTTCCTTCTACCTGCATCCAGATACCTGTACTACACCTTGAAATGCTGTTTGTGTAATACAGCCGGGCACAAGCCACGTGGTTTTGTCTGTGCTCTATAGGACAGGGTTCTCAAAAATATTTCAGGATGGCCAGACAGATGTTCACATGGAAACCTCTCCGCCTGATGATTCACAGGATTTTCCTGCTCTTTGATAAAAGACATAAAAATCTCACAATGTTTACAAAAGCAAATTGAAATGAATGGAGAATATATACCCATGTTTGTGGGGCTTTACTTGAACCAATAGTTGTGAGTGGTGTGTGGCACAAAACTCCTCTATACAGTCACTGGTAGTTGCTTTCCCTGAAGGCTTGAGAAGAGGAGAGTCCAGCAAGGATCTGGTGGCCTCCTCCAGGGCCCTTTCTGGAACAAGAAAGTGGCATGCAGGCAGGGTGCTGCTTCCCTTTTCTCACCTATCCTGGAAAAGGTGCCGTCCCACTCTGCCTCCAAATGGGGAGGGGACACTGGGGATCATTAAAACAAACTGCCATATCCTAATCACTAGACTTTAACTTACTATTATATCTTTCGGGGGCTTCTCTGCTGCATAAAGTAAGCAGAGAAGGAGAATAAGGACATGTAAGTGGATAAATCATGATTTAGAAATTGTTGTGGAGCGTCTTCTGGTCTTCTAGTATGACTCCACAGAGACTGCTTTTCATATTGGAACACTTTAACCAGGAGAAATGTATTAGGATAAACAAGGGAACATAGAATCATAGAATCATAGAATCATTGAGGTTGGAAAAGACCTCTAAGATCATCGAGTCCAACCGTCAACCCAACACCACCATGCCCACTAAACCATGTCCCTAAGCGCCTCATCTACACGTCTTTTAAAAACCTCCAGGGATGGGGACTCCACCACTTCCCTGGGCAGCCTGTTCCAATGTTTAACCACTCTTTCAGTAGAGAAATTTTTCCTCACGTCCAATCTAAACCTCCCCTGGTGCAACTTGAGGCCATTTCCTCTCGTCCTATTGCTAGTTACTTGGGAGAAGAGACCAACACCCACCTCGCTACAACCTCCTTTCAGGTAGTTGTAGAGAGCGATGAGGTCTCCCCTCAGCCTCCTTTTCTCCAGGTTGAACAGTCCCAGTTCCCTCAGCCGCTCCTCATAGGACTTGTTCTCCAGACCCCTCACCAGCCTCATTGCCCTTCTCTGGACACGCTCCAGTACCTCAACGTCCTTCTTGTAGTGAGGGGCCCAAAACTGAACACAGTATTTGAGGTGCGGCCTCACCGGTGCCGAGTACAGGGGCACAATCACTTTCCTACTCCTGCTGGCCATGCTATTTGTGATACAGGCCAGGATGCCATTGGCCTTCTTGGCTGCCTGGGCACACTGCTGGCTCATGTTCAGCCGGCTGTCGACCAGCACCCCCAGGTCCTTTTCCTCTGGGCAGCTTTCCAGCCACTCTTCCCCAAGCCTGTAGCGCTGCATGGGGTTGTTGTGGCCGAAGTGCAGGACCCGGCACTTGGCCTTGTTGAACCTCATACAGTTGGCCTGGGCCCATTGATCCAGTCTGTCCAGGTCCCTCTGCAGAGCCTTCCTACCCTTGAGCAGATCAACACTCACACCCAACTTGGTGTCATCCGCAAACTTACTGAGGGAGCACTCGATCCCCTCATCCAGATCATTGATAAAGATATTGAACAAGATACCCCAAAACTGAGCCCTGGGGAACACCGCTCATGACCGGCCGCCAACTGGATTGAACTCAATTCACCACAACTCTCTGGGCCCGGCCGTCCAGCCAGTTTTTGACCCAGCGCAGAGTACACCTGTCTAAGCCGTGAGCCGCCAGCTTCTCTAGGAGAATGCTGTGGGAGACAGTGTCAAAGGCCTTACTGAAGTCCAGGTAGACCACATCCACAGCCTTTCCCTCGTCCACTAGGCGGGTCACCTGGTCATAGAAGGAGATCAGGTTGGTCAAGCAGGACCTGCCTCTCATGAACCCGTGCTGGCTGGGCCTGATCCCCTGGTTGTCCCACTCATGCCTTGTGAGCACCCTCAAGATGAACCGCTCCATCATCTTCCCCGGCACCGAGGTCAGGCTGACAGGCCTGTAGTTCCCCGGATCCTCCTTCCGGCCCTTCTTGTAGATGGGCGTCACATTGGCAAGCCTCCAGTCATCCAGGACCTCCCCCATTAACCAGGACTGCTGACAAATGCTGGAGAGTGGCTTGGCAAGATCCTCCGCCAGCTCCCTCAGCACCCTCGGCTGGATCCCCTCCGGCCCCATAGACTTGTGATCGTCCAGGGGGTGTAGCAGGTCATTGACTGCTTCCTCTTGGATTATGGGGGGTTCATCCTGCTCACCATCCCTGTCTTCCAGCTCAGGGGGCCGAGTACCCTGAGGATAACTGGTCTGCCTGTTAAAGACTGAGGCAAAGAAGGCATTAGGTACCTCAGCCTTTTCCTCATCCTCGGTGACAATGTTCCCTTCTGCATCCAATAAAGGATGGAGATTCTCCTTGGCTCTCTTCTTGTCATTAATATATTTGTAAAAACTCTTTTTGTTGTCTTTAACGACAGCGGCCAGATTGCATTCTAGCTGGGCTTTTGCCTTTCTCATTTCCTCTCTGCATGACCTAACGAGATCCCTGTACTCTTCTTGAGTCGCCTGCCCCTTCTTCCATCAGCGGTAAACTCTCCTTTTTTTCTTGAGTCCCAGCAAAAGCTCCCCGTTCAGCCAGGCCGGTCGTCTTCCCCGCCCGTTCTTCTTACGGCGTACAGGGACAGCCTGCTCCTGCGCCTTTAAGACTTCCTTCTTGAAGATCGTCCAGCCTTCCTGGACCCCTTTGCCCTTCAGGACCGTCTCACAAGGGACTCTCTCAACCAGCATCCTGAACAGGCCAAAGTCCGCCCTCCGGAAGTCCATGGTTGCGGTTTTGCTGACCCCCCTCCTTACTTCACTGAGAATCGAGAATTCTATCATTTCATGGTCTCTAAGCCCAAGACGGCCTCCGACCACCACATCTCCCACCAGTCCTTCTCTGTTTGTAAACAGCAGGTCGAGCGAGGCACCTCCCCTGGTAGGCTCACTTACCAGCTGTGTCAGGAAGTTGTCTTCCACACACTCCAGGAACCTCCTAGACTGCTTCCTCTCTGCCGTGTTGTATTTCCAGCAGATGTCCAGGAAGTTGAAGTCCCCCACGAGAACAAGGGCTAGCGATTGAGAGACTTCTGCCAGCCTCTTGTAGAACGCTTCGTCCGCCCCTCCATCCTGGTTGGGTGGTCTATAACAGACTCCCAGCAGGATATCTGCCTCGTTGGCCTTCCCCCTCATCCTTACCCATAGACACTCAACCGTATCATCATCACAATCGTTGAGCTCTAGACAATCGAAACACTCCCTAACATACAGGACCACCCCACCGCCTCTCCTTCCTCGCCTGTCCCTTCTGAAGAGTCTATAGCCATCCATTGCAGCACTCCAATCATGAGAGTTACATCTAATCGTGAGAGTACATCTAACAAATTGTACTGGAGCTGATAAATAAAGTGATAGTGGTTTATATGTGTCCATTTTATTCCATGCACGTAATGTGAAGAGGCAGCTTTGTGCAATGCAGTGGGGTTCTTTGTCACACAAAGTAATTGTTGCCACCAAGTTAATGTTTTATATAATACGGAGTTCTGGTTCAACATATGAAGTTTAGGTAAGTGACAAAGGATCAAATCTTTTATGACCAAACATTTCTGCTAATGTATATTTTCCATCTTATCTACTCTGTTTCTTTTTTTTAAGCAAGTTGTTTTTATTGGACTATAAGTACCAAATTCCTGCAATTTTATAGCCATGTGACATTGTTGTCATTGCTTTTAGCACAGGAAATGGTACATCTGTTAGTAAAGAGACCAAAAGAACTCTCCCATGAGTCACCAAAAAGCATTTGCCAAAACTAATTAAACTAATGCCAAATATGACAAGTCAGTTTAAGACCTGTAACAATTTACAGTACACGGACTTTGCGGGAAAGGGGTAGAATATGGGGATGAAGGTAGTAGGAGGTTAGGGTAAGGGCCTGAAGTATAATTTTGCAGAAGAGTCTGCAAAAGGGAGAAGAGTCTCCCTTGTCTGAATTTTTTTTCTCAATAATTCATCTACCTATGTTGAGCTAGCCCAACAACCATTTTCAGAGCCTTTGTTTTCCAGTTTTATTCATTTACCCTTAAACTGTGATTAACAGGAAAACTGTTCATTCTGTTTGAACGCACATTTTATATTTCTCCAGGTATGAAATTTTAGTTGTTATTCTAAGATGAGAACTGTTTTAAAATAAAATTGAATTTATCCTTGTTTGTAACATTTGCTAGGAGTTTCACTAAATTTCATGGGACTACCATGAGAATCTGCTAAAGAGATGTTTTGATCTTGATTTTCTTAAGGAAATTCAGAATGAAATATAGAGTTCTTTTAAGTATTAAGCTAAAGAATACACCAAGAACAGCAATGTAAGTTTTGATAATACAGACTGCAGAACTATTTTGTTCCCATTACACCTGCAAAACCAAAATATTACAGGCCCATGGTCTAGTTTTAACTTCAGAAGGGCATCTAAACAATGCATCAAGAAAGTTGAAATATCAAGAATAATCAGCCTGATTTCTGCAAGCAGTAGTATATAATACTTAAGAAAATTACTCCTTTTGAACTTGATAAGTAGTCTACTTATTGTATGCTTACAGTTTCTGAAATGAGAAATTTTTTTCCATTTGTATGGCAACTTGCAGCAGTGCAAGTAAAAATGTCTTTAAAAATAAAATCTGTGGAATAAAGCACACAAAAACTGCATGGCAACAACAGGAAAATATGAGACATTCAGATTTTACTGCTTGCAAAAAAAATTTAGGAGTGTTCACTCTATATTTGTGCTGCACATTGCTAATGGAAATATCATGTGATTATATATGTCATGTATTAATCACGGCAGTCTGCTACAGTGCTATCCACATGGGGCAGTTGGATATTCACCCTAAATCGTTTACTGCAGAAAAAATTATATGGTTGACAGTGCATGTACAGGAGTAGCCAAATTTGACCTTGTATGTCGTACTATTCCCCAAACTCCTTCCACATGTGCTTTTTAATACTTAAGCTTTTACATACAATTATACCAGAAATTTACCCCAAATGCTGCAGTGTTGCTATTGTTATGAAATACAAATATAATTATTAAAATGCAGCTATAAGAGTGTTGTAGAATTATTTCATCTAGACAAGTCATTAAATTTATTTTCTATTCTTAAAAGCATTATTGTATGGTTGCAATTTTTGGACCATGATGCCTTGTGGAAGCAGTGAGGGACAGAAGGAGAAGAGATGGGTTATCTAGAGACAAGACCAAGGCCCTGACAACACCTGACTTTTTTAGTTGACAAAAGACCCTGAACAACTCTAGCTTGCATCATCTGCCACCCCAAGTCTTGTATCGAAAGAGCATGGAGAATTGAGCCCCTGTTTTTTCTTACCCTGCATTTGTCTCCAGTGTCTGCCAAACTTTGTGCTGCCAGTGCTATGAGCTCTTTCCTTTCTCACTTTTCTGCAACAAAAGTACTGCTTTTAGTGATTTTTTTATTCAGAGTTAGCCCACCAGACTAGCACTAACTACCAGAAATCCTTTTGCTAATAAATATTCTACTCCATTCTTGCCTTATTCTGTTGACACTTCTGTGATTTGTCTCTCCATCTTTGTTTCAGAATACCTTTGTGTCCTCAGCCTTCCTGTTCACATTCATATATCTGCTAAATTAACTTGAGCGAGTCCAAACAATTATTACAAACTAGTTTCTTCCCTTTTTCCAACCTAATTTAAAACCAGTGTTGCAGGTCTTTCTTGTTTCAAGTCTGGGAGTTTGTACTTTTCATTCAAATTAGGATTTTGTGATATCCAAAAATGTTCTTTTCAGAAAAAATTTTCAAGCTCTCATCACCATTGCCGTGAGCTGTTGAACAGTCTTCACCACTAATCGTGATAAATTTCTGGCACAATGTAGTTGGCAATTTCAGGTGTCTCTCTAGCAGCCTGAAAAAATTCTCACTAGTACTGAGTTTTCCATGATGGCATAACTTCTCACCGTGCTGCAGCTCTGTCCTGCACACAGATTTCCTGTTTATAAAGTGAACATCTTCTGATAATTTAGGATATTTAGTGTTCTTAAATTAATATCTAATCCCATTATGTGGGAGGAAGTATGTCATACTACTTTCATTAACTAAATTGAAACATCTGTGGCTCAAAGCTCCCTGGCATGGACTCAGTGATCAAGATCTCCTTAATCTTTTTGGTGGATCATGATTATATTTCTCTGATAGGAACTCCTGGTCCTAACACCTCCTGTTTGGATTACTATGGTAATCTTAACCAGGACTAAATGATGACATTCAGTTAAAAGGTATAGCTAGCTCAAAATATAAAACCTTTTCCATGACATGCAAACTACTTAGAAACCTACAGTTACACTGCTGTAGACATAACTGTTCACATTAAGTTTACTGTATGGAGGTTAGAAATTCTGTAATGTCTGAACACTAGTTTCTGAAATTGTTCCTTTTTCTAACCCCATAACTTGATGATGCACCTGTTTTTCATCCTTTTGTTCCCAAAGGTATTCCAAGCTCACTGATTTTAGGAACATGGGATACAGATCATCTATTCCCTGAATTTCTGCTGAAGGGTGTAATAAATTAGTTCAGTTTTTATAGCAATGGAAGTTCCCGTCTTAAGGAAAAGATAAACCTGCCCACTGGATTTTATTTTTTAAGTAAGAAAAACTCTAGGGAAAGGAAATAAGGGAGATAATTACAAATGTTAAAGCTGCAATATGAACTGATTCTCCATCTAGTTGCAAAAATAGCATTTTTTGGTCAAGGACAAAGATAAAAATCTATCATAGTAAGGGATAGAAAATTATTTAAATAAGGAAGTGCAATATTTTATGCAGAAATAAAAGAATGTATACTCTAAATGGAGACTGAGAATAAATTTTACTCTTTGCTGACATAGACAACTTTTGGTTTATGTTTTTCTTATAAATAGAAGAGGACTACAAGATTTCCTTAGAATTCTGTGTAAAGTGTAGATGGCAGAGTAACTTTAGAAGACTGTCTTATCAATCACACCACATTTATAGCTTGTAAAAAGTAAAAAGTCATGGCAGGCAGGCAAAGTCCCCAGTGACTGGAAAAAGGGAAACATCATTCCTGTTTTTAAAAAGAAGGACCCTGGAAACTATTGACCCCTTACCTCTGTACCCGGTAAGATAATGGAGCAGATCCTCCTGGAGTCTATGTCAAGGAATATGGATGACAGGGAGGTGATTAGAGACAGGCAACATGGCTTCACAAAGGGAAAATCATGCCTGACTGATCTGGTGGCCTTCTAAGATGAAGTCACTGTGTTGGGGGATAAGGGAAGAGCAACTGATGTAATCTATCTTGACTTCTGTAAGGCCTTTGACACAGTCCCACACAGCATACTTGCCGCTAAATTGGAGAGAGATGGGTGTGATGGATGGACTATTGGATGGCTAAGGAATTGCCTAGCCGTATCCTAAGTGTTGCAGTCAATGGCTCAATGTCCAAGGGGAGATCAGTAACAAGTGGTGTCCCTCAGGGGTCTGTATTATGCCCAGTACTGCTCAATATCTTTATTAATGACATAGACAGTAGGATCGAGTGCACCCTCAGCAAGTTTGCAGATGACACCAAGCTGAGTGCTGTATTTGATGCGCTTGAGGGAAGGGATGTCATCCAGAGGGATCTTGATAGGCTTGAGGGATCGGACAATGTGAACGTCATGAAGTTCAACAAGGCCAAGTGCAAGGTCCTGCATCTGGGTTGGGGCAATTCCTAGTATCAATACAGACTGGGAGATGAATGGATTGAGAGAAGCCCTGCAGAGAAGGACTTAGGGATATTGGTAGATGAAAAATTACATATGAGCTGGCAATGTGCCCTTGCAGCCCAGAAAGCCAACGATATCCTGGGCTGTATCAAAAGAAGCGTGGCCAGCAGATCGAGGGAGGTGATTCTCCCCCTCTGCTCTGCTCTGGTGAGACCCCACCTGGAGTACTGCGTCCAACTCTGGAGTTCTGGGGTCCCCAGCACAAGAAAGACACGGATCTGTTAGAGCAGGTCCAGAAGAGAGCCACAAAAATGATCAGGGGGATGGAACACCTCTCCTATGAAGAAAGGCTGAGAGAGTTGGGGTTGTTCAGCCTGGAGAAGAGAAAGCTCCAGGGAGACCTTATTGTGGCCTTTTACTACATTAAGGGGGCTTGTAAGAAAGATGGAGAGAGACTGTAGTGACAGGACAAGTGGCAACGGTTTTAAACTAAAACAGGGTAGATTTAGATTAGATATAAGGAAGACATTCTTTACTGTGAGGATGGTGAGACACCGGAACAGGTTTCCCAGAGGAGTTGTGGATGCCTCATCCCTGGAAGTGTTCAAGGCCAGGTTGGATGAGGCTTTGAGCAACCTGATCTAGTGAAAGGTGTCCCTGCCCATGGCAGCGGGGTTGGACTAGATGGTGTTTGAAGGTCCTTTCCAGCCCAAACCATTCTGTGATTTTATGATTCTAAACAGAAGCATAGCATAATATAGCAAGCAATTTTGCATGTTAAGGCCTCAGTTAAGAAATTAATGCCTTGCTACTAAGTTTACACAACATTAGGCAGAAATCGATTGGTAATCCAAAAATTGGAGTAGTATTTGATATATGATGGCTTTTAGGAGTGAGATTTTTATGGGGAGGAAAACAGTACCTTGTGGAATGAAGGACAGCCTAGATGATTTTGTAAATACATGAAAAGTCTTTTAAATAGTTTTGGCAGAATCATAATCCTCTCAACACAAGCAGCATAAAATGAGGACTCAGTATAAAATTAGGACTAAAGTCAGAGGAAAAAACAAGTAGTTCCTGTGAAGAGTGAGACACTTCTATTTGTAATTGTTTGTTAGTCATAAATTAAGATGTACTGATTATATCTAGATAAAGCTGTTTATAGGGTTCATATATCTTAACACTTCAAGTGTATACTACTTGTTACAAAACATAATACACATGGGTAAAACCTAGCCTGTTATACCTGTAAAACCAGACAAAGTCCACTGACTTCACTAGTGTTTTTTGGTACTATATCTTACAACTGAAAGTAGGATTTCGGTCAATGTATTTTTCAAAGAAAAAAAATTAAAATAATGACATCTGTGTTAGAAGCCATGTAAGTTCATGTATCATCCATTATCTTTCTTCCAAATGAAAGCCTAATAAATAAAATGCTATAAAAATGTGTAGAATTAAAAGAAAATTTTAAATTATGATAAAAAGCAGAGGCTGTTTTCTTACTATTAGCTTCCAAAAAAATCCCCTAAGAGCATGTTAAAGTGAATTAAATCTCCAATGAATGCTTTTCTTTGTCATAACAAGAAAACAAAAAAATTACAAAACACATACCAACTTTCAAAATAAGGTTATGATTTAGCAGAACAAAAACAAAGCTTTTGGTATTGTATTTGTTTATTTGCTTTGGCACTAGTGTAATTTTTTGATTGTGCTTCAAATGCTCAGTTTTGCCCATCTATATTTCTTGCTAGTTTAGTTGGGTTTGTAAAATAATAAATCTCTTGAAAACAGGCTTTGGATAAAGTTGTATAATAAACATAACTGTCTGTTTAAAACAGGCTATCCGACAGACATTAATCTGATCTATTTGCATTCCAGCATTATGCATGAAAGAAATACAGAAATACAGAAGTTTAGGGCTTTTTTGCTCCAGTTATTCTGTTTTCTCTATTCCAGCCCCATTTTAAGATCCTGAAGTCCTCTTTTATGAAACAAACAATACTCAAAAGAAATAGAAAAGCTGTAAGACTTCTACAACTGTGGTATTACTGTGTCCTGAAGAGAGAGGTTGAATTCTACATCTTGTTCCATAAAAGTTTTTTTAATTCACCAAATGAAGACAGGAGTTCATGAGCCCCTTGTAAATAGACCCTTTCGACTAGATAAGCTGAAGTTCTCCTTTAACTTTTTTTTCAGTTATGCTTAAATGTTAAAGCTCTAGTGCTTTCTTTGGCAGGGATAGTAAAGGGGTGTAGATTTATAAATGGAAAAGAGATGCTTACTGGATTTTTCTTTGCAGTAGTGTGGGATCAGAGAAATCAGCTATGCATCTAACGGGCTTGTTAAATTCTGCAGTGTATCATGATGAATCATCCTGACAAATCTCTGAAATCCTTAAATTTGACCTTGTCTTTGTTGCTGTGATTATGGAGAGGGAATCTTTTATACTGCAGGAGACATCCAGGCTCCCCACTCCCCCCCAGGAAATGCAAGTTCAAAGTACAGTCGTGTAGACTGTGTCACCAGCTAGAGAAGCAAAAGCCACACCCACGTTCTTTTAAAAGCTTTTTTCCCTCCCAGAATCTTTTTGTTTTTAACAATAGTCAAACAAAATAAAATCTCAATTGAAAACAGAAGTCAGAAACCTCCCTGCTTTGACCAGCCAGAGCAGGGAAGGGAGAAAAAGACACCCGTTCCCCACAGCTCCCCACCTCCATTTTCTAATACGAGCACAGCTACAGAAGAGCCAGATTGCAGTCTTTTTCATGCAACTTTTTTTTCTTTGACGTGATGCCAGTTGATAAGCTATTGTGTAATTAGAAGAAGTGCTGGTGGGCTGGAAACCACCAGTTCAGAAGAAGCGGAGATGGGGAACACCTAGACTTGATTGGTTTGTGAGGACTGAGCAGGGCTGGAGGTTAGTGAGTTGTTTACTTGGGGAATATTTCACGTTCTGCCTCATTTGGTGACACATTTTTGAGGTAGCCCCTTGTGAGAGGTTTGAAACCCTACCATTATGCCTGGGTCTAAACAGTGCACTACAAGTGCAGGTCTGTGTTTAAAGGAAGAAAAATCTAACTAATTCCAAAGAAACTGTAGTCATCAGGCACTAGGAATTTCCCACTAGAGGTGGAAAAGGGGGTTGGATCATCAAAGCCATGGGAAGATGCAGACATATTCTGGAAGTCCAGGAAAATAAGTGAAAGCATGCAAAATGCTCAGAACAGAGGAAGCATGAGGTTTATGCTGAAAGGTACTGGTGTTTCTAAAACTAAATATTTTGCACAGTAACCTGGCCGTATATTGCTATAAAGTACCTTGTTAATGTGCTGTTATGTTAGTGTTAGAATTTGCCAAGAAAATCTGTCTGTATGTTTCCTTACTTAGGAACCCAATAGGGTATATTTTCTAAGAAGTGCCTTATTTTAGCAATGTAGTTGTAAAGACTTATCTGATACTGGAAGTGTGGCACCTGAAAATATTTTTCGCTTCTACTGCAAGCTCCGACCAGCATCACATCAAACATTCAGTAAGCACTTTCAGGACAAAAAGACACTACTAAGGTCTAAAAGATACCACTAAGGTCTTTAGGATACTTACTGCAATCTCTAATCACTTGTCTGTGCATCTACCTGTAAACTTGAGGAGCAATGTACATACAGAGACAAGAACACAGGAGAGCAAAGGCAGAACCGAGATGTGCCAAAAGGCTGGGATTATTCAAGGAAAAGAGAATGCCAAAGATTTTAAGTTAAGATTTTTTAATGCAACAGGCTTCTTTAAATCCCATTGTGCTGAAGAAATATTGAAATAAGGCTAAATAATTTTAAGTTAAATTTTAATTTTGCTTTGCCTGTAAATTGCAGTGAGACGGATGTAAACATCTCCAGCTGAAAATAAAACTTTTTTTATACTAGTTCACCCCTTTAATTAGATGATTAGTAGGAAGTCTCCTGTAATCTTCAGTTCACAAAAAAATGCCTTTCTGTTTTTTGGTGATGTTTGTGAAAGCAAATCTAATTTTGGCATCCTAAGATATTCTGTACCCTTATGTTTAATTGTACTGTCTGGATATATTGCATTAACCCCCCTACAAAGTAGCATGCAGTAGTTCAAATCCTAAACTTCAACCCAGAAACTAAAAGAAATACAGTATCTTGAATCAGTTTCAAAATCAAAATATAAAGTCCATATAGAAAGTATCGGTGAAAATACATTATGTTATGAGCCTGCAGACCTGGAAGTTGACCTGGCATTCTGGAGAGGGACAGGACTATGTAGACCAATTTGAAAATTTGCCTTCTTATGGAAGAGCAAACCAATCTTCCTGTTCCTAGCCCAACATGTCTTTTGTTGGTGTTTTGCACCTCGGATTTTACATACTTGCAAGCACCCCAGGAAAGCAAATCTTTGAAAACCAAAAGAGTGTAATTTTGAAGGACGAACAAAACAGGATTCATTCCCATAATATTGAGTGTGCAGAAATGCAACAAAGCTCAAAGCAGAGATCATCAATCATTAAAGAGGGCAATGACAGGCATTTGACATCACAGCCAGTGTCAAATGTATCAGGAAGCCTGCTTCCCATGAAGCAGCAATGCTGAGACAACTGATGACAAAAATTATTTTTCTCCTCAAATGATGATGTTGCGAAGTGTTGACCTGAATTGGGTCACTCCTCTTTGTTCTGCACTGGGACGGAAACATTGAAAATGTATTTACAACTGAACTGCGGCTCATTATACAATGACCTCGTACAGAGACCTTTTGTTTAGCAGCAGAGACAAAGTGAGCATGCCAGCCAGGGAGTATAACTGCCTGCTTCTTCTGTCTGTGCATGAAAGGCTATTGAGGCTCCTTTGGCTACAACTGAGATACAGTCACAGCCGAAACCGGGTGGAATGCCATCGGTGTGAGTGCATATCCTGTACAAGAGTCTGCTGGGCTCAGGCACGCTATGCTCAATTTATTCCTGAGGTCATGCTAACATAAAAATGCTCATGAAACGCTTATTTCAAAATGCTCCTTCCATCTTGTCCTCTCTCTCCTTTTCCCTTCCCCTACCCCAGTTTTTTGGCATTGGCTAATGGGAAGCACGGGGGAGAGGAACTGCAGTGAGTACAGTACCTGGCTTCTATTCACAAACACAGGAACACTTCTTAAAAGATCAGTTCTTTTCAATGTCTTACTGCATAACAGATAGTAGACCTCCCTTCTGTTCTTCTTCCAAAATGTGACCTTTTGGGAGAGGGGAAATTCTTATTAACAGATGCTAAATGCATGACTTTACATTTTTGTACTGTTGAGTTCTTCCTGTGGCTCCTGTCCTCAAACTTTCCTAATTCTTACGTGATGTTCTGGTTCTCCTCTGGATGGTTGGCACCCCCCACCTGGGGCAACAGCAAATGCTTTTACCTTTTCACCTATTAGTGAACTTGTAATAAATTTTTAAAAATACTGAATTTATTCTTGGAATGGATTTCCAGAAATAATTCCTTTGCACTGGTTTTATTTTAGCCAAATACTTACCCTTTCAGCATAACTCATTGTATTCTCCTGTTTAGTTAGTGTTTTCCACCTCTTACAATTCTTATGTTAATCATACACCATTTAATAGCTGATAGAACGTCATATCGAATGTCTTACTGAATCTGGGTGAATTATATCTACCATCTTTTGTACTTAAGAAATAATGGATTACTCATCAAAAGATAAATACTGAGTTAATGTGGCATGGCCTAAAATCTCCTTAAGTATAAACTAATGCTAGCTAAGCTAGACACTTCTAAATACAAACAACTGGCTCTGCTTGCTAGTTTTCAAAGTCCTTGATTCTGCAAGGGCTTACGTATAGATTGAACTGCAAAAGTGGCCTCACAGATAACACGGTTACTCACGGGGGGAATACTTTTGGTGAAAGTTAAGGATGTGTGTAAATTCTTGCCAGTGTCAGGACCAAAATCATCTGGGTGAAACTTCAAGACATGGCTATCGAGCCTGACAAAAAAAAGAGTAAATAGAAATAACTGCTAAAATGAACAGAGATAGATCTGTTTAAAGTGCAAGTGAGAACAGAAGAGGCCTATAGAATAATACTAAGGTGTTAAAAGTGTGACAGATACAAGTTTGGCTCAGGCTCTCTAGGCTTTTAATATCCAGATTTGGCTATGTAATGTGATGAACAGGGTGCTTAGTATGGCCCCTCTCTCATCACCTGCCCCTAAAAGCTGAACCAGAATGCTTGCTTTCAATTGGAATTCCTACCTGTCTGGTGAATTTAGCTCACCTGTGAAGATATTTGTGCCCCCTCTAGGTTCTGCTTCCATCAATTGCCCAGACTGAAGACTGCATAGAGCTAAATTTGCAATCTGTAAAAGAAAATAATGCTCTTTGCTACTGAAAATCAAGCAATTCTGGCATAGAAGTATTTCCAACTTTTTCCTAAAAAAATGTGTTTCAGAGGGATACATTAGTAATTTCAAGAATTAATCAAGTTTTAAAACATTTTTATAGAATTCTTTGCAATAAAAATTACTTTTGCCTATCATAAGTTTAGCCTGGAGAAAAGGAGTCTGAGGGGAGACCTCATCGCTCTCTACAACTACCTGAAAGGAGGTTGTAGCGAGGTGGGTGTCGGTCTCTTCTCCCAAGTAACTAGCGATAGGACAAGGGGAAATGGCCTCAAGTTGCGCCAGGGGAGGTTTAGATTGGATGTAAGGAAAAATTTCTCTACTGAAAGAGTGGTTAAACATTGGAACAGGCTGCCCAGGGAAGTGGTGGAGTCCCCATCCCTGGAGGTATTTAAAAGACGAGTAGATGCGGCACTTAGGGACATGGTTTAGTGGGCATGGTGGTGTTGGGTTGACAGCTGGACTCGATGATCTTAGAGGTCTTTTCCAACCTCAATGATTCTATGATTCTATGATTCTAAGTTATCAGAAGCATAATGTGTATATAGACCTATTGTTAAATGTTGATTTTTTTTTTTTTTACTGACACCATTGTCCTAACTGCTAAGGGGTATTAAACCAGGTCATTGGTATGGGGGCATTGATCTTCCCTATGCAGAAATGACACAAATCACCTAGGGGTGTAAGATGTGCCTCCAGAAGGGGCTTCTAGAAGGGCTGGAAGTTGGAACTTTTTTCTGTTCCCTGGCTGGATATTGTGGTTTAACCCCAGTGGCAGCTAAGCACCACACAGCCGCTCACTCACTCCCCCCGCAGTGGGATGGGGGAGAGAATCAGAACACTAAAAGTGAGAAAACTCATGGGTTGAGATAAAGACAGTTTAATAGGGAAAGCAAAAGCCACACACGCAAGCAAGCAAAACAAGGAATTCATTCACTCCTTCCCATTGGCAGGCAGGTGTTCAGCCATCTCCAGGAAAGCAGGGCTCCCTCACGCGTAATGGTGACTTGGGAAGACAAACGCCATCACTACAAACGTCCCCCCGTTCCTTCTTCTTCCCCCGGGTTTATATGCTGAGCATGACGTCATATGGCGTGGAATATCCCTGTGGTCAGTTGGGGTCAGCTGTCCCGGCTGTGCCCCCTCCCACCTTCTTGTGCACCCCCAGCCTACTCGCTGGTGGGGTGGTGTGAGAGGCAGAAAAGGCCTTGACTCTGTGTGAGCACTGCTCAGCAGTAACGAAAACATCCCTGTGTTATCAACACTGTTTCCAGCACAAATCCAAAACACAGCCCCGTACTAGCTACTATGAAGAAAATTAACTCTATCCCAGCCAAAACCAGCACACTGGAGAATTCACTACCTACACATTTAGCCAGCGGTTATGACAAGCCTTCTGACTACCCTGCTGTACTAAGGAGTTGTTTCCCATGACTGAGTTTCTTGTCTTTTAGCAACATCTGACATCCATTTAAATAAAATAAGCCAATTTCCTATGTCATTTATGCAGAAATTGCAGAAAGAAATATAACCTTTTGCTGAATTTGCTCTTGACTCCTTAGAAATTAACTGCAGTAAAAGTTGGATCTTACTAAATGAGACAATTACTTCATCATTTTTGCCGCTAGTGCTGTTACAAGCATATTTCAAGAGAACTTCTTGTGGGCTTTAACGAACTTGTTTTATGGGCTTAAGATTTATGAAGGAAGGAGGGCATATTCCTGAACCATGAGCCATGAACGTCTGTCTGTTCTCAGGGAAGGCACTGAGTGGTATAAATTAATGCAAGCTTTTCTTTCTGAAGATGCTGCCCTCGATATAGTCAGTGCCTTTTTACTCCGGGAAGTCAAAATCTTAACATTTTGATGAGCAATAAGACAAATCAAGTTCTCTTTCCATATCCATCTAGTTCTGATCTTATCCCTCTTCAGACTCCCAGCTGGAGTTCCAAAGGTGACACAATTTTAAGCTTTTTTTTTAACGTTTGCAACATTCATTACTAATTGAGCTACAAGTACTAGTTGCCTTCTAAATTACCACACTACCAAATAGTTACTTATCTTAGTCTTTCTGTTAACAATGGCTTGATATTTTTGAAGTCACAGCATCTCTTTGAAGTATTTTGCTGAATGCCAGTTTTCTGGTATTAAAACCTGTCACCATTTTTGTTTTCCAAGTAAAGTGTAATATCTGTTAGCCCAGGCTAAAATTTATAAAATATTAAAAGTATGGAATAAAATTCAAAACACTTGTTAAAACTTACTTTGAAGTGTTGGTGAGTACTTTAACTATCTATAAAAACTACAGATCTTCTGCCTTTTTCTGAGCTCTAGCATGGCTGCTTTGAAGAACACACATCAGATGAGCTGTGTTTGTGCCTATGCCTGTGGGAAATTGTATATGGAGAAGAAAAAAGCACTTCTGAGCTCTTCAGTTGAAAATAAAGAAAAAGCTAGAGAAGTCTGGAGTATTAGTAGCAATAATAATTAGATGAGCTGATAGAGTCCAACAGTGAGGGGACCTGTCAGTCACAATCAGATCTGCTATTTATACCTGGAGTATAGACCCCTTGGAGTAGTAACCATTCGCTGAAAAGTATGGAGAAAAACACAAAATACATGTATAATGCACTGATTCAAGACAAATCAGCATGAGTTTTGATTATTCAGTGTTCTCTAAAGTATGTTGCTGGTATCTGCTAGATTAAATGATACATTAATTTCTTCTATGAAGTGGGCATGGCTGTGCTTTCATCAGTGGCCGATTGCAGGCTCACCAAAATCAGAACCTCCTATTCTAAATCTCTGCTAGCTTGAAGAGCTAAATTGTTCATTTAAATAATTGCATTCTGGGGTTGGTTGACCCCAACCTGCAGCTAAGCTAAGCTTTGGTCAGTTTGGGTCAGCTGTTCAGGTTGTATCCCCTCCCAACTTCTTGCCCACCCTTGGCCTACTTGCTGGCAGAGAGGGAGAAGGAGCAAGAGGAGGCCTTGACGCTGTGCAGGCGCTGCTTGGCAACAACCAAAACACTGGTGTGTTATCAACAGTTTTAGCCACAAATCCAAAACATGGTACCTATGAAGAAAGTTAACTCCATCCCACCAGATGCTGTACACATTCCTAACCATAGAAGTTTACCTGTACTGAATAAGTGCAGTAAAAATAGTGACAGGTAGGGAAGGTGATAGCACAGGAAGAAGAACAGGGCTCTAACCTGTACTTAATTTTGCTATGTGCTTTCCTGAACTTCTGCGCCTCGTTCCCTTAGTGGGAACTCAGTCATTTCACTGAGTGCCTAACTATGGCATTGCTGAACATGGCATACAAACCCTTTTCAAAAATTGACTTAAAGTTCCTCGGCCCCATTTTAAAAAAATAAACTGTCCTAGGCTTCCTGCAGTGTGAACCAGTGCATAATTCAGTGTGAATTCCTGAGCTACCTTGGAGCTACCTGGTGGACCAAGCAGTAGCACCGTGCTCAGCACCGTGCAGGGAGCTTTTGTAGGAGCAAGCTTTTGAACTTGCCAGCTCAAGCTGCAAAAGCAGTACAATGCAGGTAACATCACACTCAGTGTTGCTGAGACTCACATCACAAACACGGAAAAGTCAGAAAACCAAGTAACTTGCTTGCCACTTTTTGAAGTGAAAGCCAGTGCAGTTACAACTTCCACGCGGCAGAATGCTGATGGTCAGGAAACAGTAGTGGATGACAGTTATGCCCCTGTTTTTGTAAATTAAGTGTATTTTTCCATGAAGAACCCGTACTGATTTCTTCTTCCTTGCTTGTGCCATATAACTACTGTTGGATAAGCCATCAACCAGGACTACTAGTGCAAGAAATTACTCCTTATATCCATACTGAAAACAAAGTAGATTGAGAATAGTTTCATAGTTCATATAACTATCCTCTGCTTCTGTCCAGCTGTGTGTGTTTTTTTGCATCGGGGGGGGGGGGGAGCAAAAGAATTTGAGACTTTTTTTTCAATTCATTTTAATAAAAGTAAGCCCAAGAACAGCCAGAGGTCTCCCACTCATGCCTAGCTAAGGAATTCACAGCTGCTGGTGTGCCTGCTGGGTACCTGGCTCCTGGTGCTACGGTGTTGCCTCAGAAAGTGGCACTGCCCTCTCAGCTGAAGCAGCATGGCTCTATTAAAGGAGTGTGACAAGATGAGAGAAGTGGAAAAGCTTAAAGATAAGAATTTTGATAGATATGCTTCAGTTGCCAGCTCTTGCCTACAAGGTGTGTCCCTTGTATATACTTCACGCTGTTCAAAAAAATCATAAAGTGCATTCCACAGTGAGGGGAAATGGATGGGTTGGTTCACTCGCCAACAATGAAATACAGGTGTTTGTAGGGTGGAGTGAAGCTGCTATTTAACAGTGCATGAAATGCTACACAACCTTTTGGTCAGGGTGGGAAGAATGCAGTAACAATTTGAAAGCACAGAGGAAATGACAGACCATAATTACTCACTGCAAGCAGTAAAATGGGGCTAGTGCCCCACCTCTTGCACAAAGCAGTAAGAATCCTTAACTAAAGCATTTTATTATTTGTTTTTGTCTTGAAAGCAAAAAGTATAACAGTGAGACAGTAGCTCAGTACTTACTCAGTGGTTGCAAATGGAGGAGCAATGAATTCCTTGCTGTTTCGATTCCAGACTGGTGACAGTAAAAAAGGAAGCTGTACTGTAGGGAGAAACGGGCTGCCCAGGCCACACTGGCAGGCACAGCATATCACTTAGGTTAAATGGCAAAAATGACCTTTTATTATGCTGCATCTTCTACAACTGCAGGTACTACCCATCAGCTGTAATGGTGGAGTATACGAACCTGCAGTATAAACACAAGTGGGTGAGTGCTACCTGCTGAATCATCAGCGCCACTTTTGTCCAATATTTTTTACACAGATGGACAATAGAAAACATCTAACCTTATTCTCTGGATGGATTGTACTTTATCATGAAATACAACTGTAGGCAAGCTGTATGTGTGTAAACCATTAAACTGTAGTGCATATAATACCATCTTCCAAAATTTTGTCCTTGGCTCCTTGTTGTGCTGTTTTCTATGATCATAAACTATGCCATTGTTAATGTCTGTCTTTACTGTTGTCAGGAAGCAGAACTATTTTGCAGGACACCTACTGTAAATGTAACAAAAATATTTTTAATAATTTTAACAAATGGGGTGGAAAAACTCTAAAATTTTGACTTTTTAGGGTTCTGAAGTCATTGTGAATCAATGGCTTCATATCATATTTACTCACATTAAAGCTAAAAAGAGTTATTTTGAAACGTCGTAGTTAAGCTTGTATATAAGCCTATAATAAAAAATTTGAAATCAAAAGTAAGAAAGTTTTGATGGTGCGGTATCCAGAAAAGGCTACAGCTTACTCTGACAGATTACTCTGTATTTCTATTTCCTTTCCACAGGATTATATTTTTCCATTGAAACACACAGATGGCATTCTGAATAGATGAGAGATTTATTTACCTCTGACTTTTAAAAAACCTGAGTTACTTCTTTGGTGTACTTTCAAACATAAAAGGATTTCTAACTGAAACTAAGTGCAGTCAAGTTTCAGATGATGACTCCACTGTGTTATTTTTATTTTCGTTATCCAATTGTTTACATAAATGACTGGGAAGTAATTACTGGGGTGCCTTTCTTTCACAATTTCCCAAACAGTAAGGGATATTTAACTTGCCAAACGCAAGATAAAAAATGTTCAGTCCCAGTCTGCTGCTTCATGCACTGGCCTCTCCTCTCACAGGCATGCTTCCTTGATTATCTGTGGTGACTTCTTCTTGATCTTTGTAAGCAGAAATGTCTGAAATAAAGATCCTAAGTGTCGTTAGTCTGAAGGTACACAGATATGGACCACTTTAAATGTAGATGGGTAAGTACATCCTGTGTTATAAAAAGTTAAGAGAAAAGTGGAAGTTTGGGATCCATTGAGGTAAATGGTGAAAGGACCTAGGTTTCCACTAAAAGCATTGATGCAATTTCACCAGCAGGTACTGTGGTCTACTTCAGTCTGCGCTGTATAGGGAGGTAGAAGTACCAGTACCAATTTTCTAGATGATTGTGGATCCCTCATGCTTTCTAGCTCTTTTTTCTTCACTCACAAAAGTGAGTGCTGTGTGCAGAGTTTGATGTAGTACTAAAATATGATGAGCACCCAGCTTTGGAAGGAGGAAGAACTTGTGGTTCCTGGCCATGTGCTTAATCATTTCAAAGCGGCTTTGAGGTGGGTAACATAAATACATTAAAAGAATCTGAGCAATCTGCCTTCCCAAACTGGAAGCAATATAGGCTAATGGAAAGCCATTAGACCAGCAAGACTCTCAAATCCTTGTGAAAGTCGTTTATCTTCCATCTACCACAGTTTCCATAGCAGAAAAATGGGGATGAAACACTTAGCACTTTTTGTGATAATGAAATTAAAAGAGAAACAGTGTTCAAATACTATGTATTGTGCTCTGGAACTGAAATTAGGGGTTTTTTACTTCTCACAATAAAGTGGATAACAATTATCTCAGATTCCAAGATGGAAAAATTTAATTTTCAGTGTATGAACAGTGAAGTGGAAGGATTATTTTTGCCAGTGAACTTTATATGCCAGCAACATTTTTATTAAAATTAGCAAAAATGTTCTAAATTCTAAAAACAGCTATAGGACTATGAGATGATTGACCCAAGGCTTTACAGTGAAGTATAAAAATGCTTGCACTGATAGTTAAATGAACTCTGTAGATTGCTAGTGGCAAGCATGCATGAGAAAGAAAGAAATTAAACAAATCATTTCCAAAGTTTTATAGCAATCATGTCAAGAGGGTGGTTCTGCGAGCTATTAGTTTGTGATTGTTTTATTTCCTGTCTTTCTTATTTATTTAGAAGGAACAGCTTAATAGGATAGAGAAATATGGTGTTTTCATGGCCCATGAAGCAGAGCTCCTATGTAACTCTGTAAGAAGTTCAGCCACGCAGCCTCTGAGGAATGAGAGACTTAAATCAGTGAAAAGTGCTGGAAAAGAGCAGCACGAGCAAGGGAGATGTAATAAATGGAGTAGCAATAGAGTGCAGGAGGGAGGAACAGGTGTGGAAGGGCAGCTTCAGCGAGTGTTGGTGTAGTGGAGAAGGAGTTTGAAGCGGTTGTTGCACAAGACAGAGCACAGCAGTATGCCTCCAGTGCCTTGTTCCTCTCTTCCCAGCTCGCTGTGCCTGTGCGGTAACAGGAGGGGACTTTCGGCTGCTGCTAAGAACATGCGGCAAAACTGCAGAGGAGGTTCACTGAGGGCCAGAGTGGGTGTATATAAAAGAAAGAATGGACAAATAACTACTTTAATTCTGCTTAGTTACAGCAGGGAGATGTTTTCTACACAGGCAGAGAGGGTGGTTTAGAGAGCCTTCAGGGTAAATTGCACTCGGTATTCACACAGGCCACACACAGGGATCGTGCATGCATACAGACACAAACACTTGCAAAAACAAATCCTTTGCACAGGCTGTCTCAGCAAACATCTTGCAAATCTGCACTTCACCCACAGTGCCAGAGGATGCTTTAGGACCTTTATGATTGTTGTTCAGGCAGCACTGCAGATGTCAAGAAACACATCACGTAAAACAGAGAAAGAGATCAAACAAAATGCAAAGCATGAACTTTACATTAGAAATAAACATAATATGCTTGCTGCATATGCAAAATGTTCCTGGGGCAGGTGGGCTTCCAGGCATTTCAAGATGAGGGGGATATATCTCTGCCTATTTCAGTTTTTCCATGCAGATGTAATAGTGTGTCATCATTAACTCTTTCCTGGAGGCTTTAAGCTAGACATGCCTTTGTGTGTGTCTGTGTGTGCTATAACTAGCTAATGAAGTAAAGCTGAACAACCTACTGCTATGTTGGTTGTGTATGAGGCAAGTAAGAGTAAGACCAACTGCAAGAAGGAAAGTCCCATAACATTTCAAGACTTTATGTGGGAGCCCAACCACTTTTATTTGTAAAATGAGATTTTCTTTTTGGCTCTTGTGACCAAATGCTTTACCAGAGTTACCTGAAGTAAGAGACACAAAAAAGTATTAGACTGTATTATTCTTCTCATGCAATCTTGAAGTCAGTAACTGTGGGTTGAGTGGGACACAAGCTTTGTGTGTCTTCTGCATGTACCAGTCCTTCCTGTCCACTATCCCTCTGCTGTCTCGTAGATTTGAGCCTGTGACCGCATGCTCCTTAGTCAGCACTTGGAGAAAACTGGTAAGGAATTTGTCAATAAAATGCATCTTTTTCTTTTCTAGAACATCTTTCCTGAAAGCCCACACCCAGCTCCGGTCCACGTGGGATTTCCTGTCTGAAGCAGAGAGCCCTTTCCAAACCAAGCAGCCCACAGTCTTGCTGGAGACCAAGTGGCAGAGTGCTTGGCACAGGGACATCAGCCTGAGTTTCCCACCTTCCAAGTGAAGGGAAGAGCTATTTGTTATTCAAGATGGGGCTGTTGCAATTAAAAAGCAGGGGATATTAGTAACACCAGGACTTTAATCTTGTTTCCACACCTCAGTTCAATACCACAACTTCTGAGCATGAGGTCTTGCAGTATTTCTTCCCTTTATCATTATTTAATATAGATCAAACCTGTATCACTGTTTAAAGAAAAAATTGACTGTGGAAAATTTTCCAAAGTAAGCAATTTAAGGATGTTATCTTTTCGTTGCAATGATTTACTGTTGCTGGTGGTGCAGAATGAATCAAAGACTGTATGGCAAGGTGGTCAGCAAGTGAGGATTCAGTGCCTGGCTCCCATGGCCCTGGCCAGCTGGGGGGTTAGTGGTGTTTCCTGCTCCCAGGGCTGTGGGTCCTCTGATGGTTGGAAGGTGGTCAGGAGGTTAAAACAAAGCTCAGTAAAGCAGAGAGGTCATTATAATGCTGTACCTGCTTGGGGAAATGGCCGAATTCTGGGAAAATCTGCAGGTCTAAGCATCACCTGCTGAAAAAAAAACAATAGGGAAGTAGTTTAGTACCTGTAGTTTACGTAGCTGGTTGCAATAAGCAGATAGGAAACTACTTCTGTACAAGCTAAAGAAGCAAAACGTTGAGCAATGCAGAACACCAAAACTGTTTGTGATCACTTCACAGCTATCCTGTGGATATCAAAGGCCAGATTTACTTTCTGTATCTCTTCCCTCTGCTGTAGGTACAGGAAGAATTAGTTTTATAAATAAGCATTCATCCTATATTGTCTGTACAAATAAGGTTGTGTCGTTGTTCAGTTCATACACATTTTAAAAAGGAAAAGAAAAAATACTCAAATTGCAATTCCTGAAAGAGGTGTGATGTTTAGAGGGAGAGAGATGTAAGTACTCAATGTGCATGTGATATATGTACTTAATGTTTTTGCCTCATGATACAAGCAGGCAAACTTTGCTAAATTATTGTCAACAGAGAATTAGAGTTAGAGACAAGAACAGACCATGCAAGAAAGTGTCACTAGCACTCTGGAGTGGCTCATAGCAAATGTAGTTATTCCTCATGTGTGGAGCCAGTTACATGCTTTTACTACAGCGGTTTGCAACACCCAATCTGCAGGGCCATAGTAAGCCATCTGCTGCCAGTCTGCTCAGCCACGCTGGGTCGTGCATTGGTAGCAATGCGACAGTTCTGCCTGGCCGTTCAGATGACCAGAGAGCTTCAAACTTGACAGTGACAGGCTGTTCCCAACCACCTGAAGAAAAACAGGAAAACATGCAAACAATTAATTTTCTTTAAATTCATGATGTCTGTATTATTTCTGAATGTAATTAATGCCCCAAGAGTACGTAAGGCACTACTCCATTATTTGGTATCCTTTCTGACTGAATCCGGTGGAGTGTCTCCCTGAATGGCATCCATATAACACTTAATTAAAGATTAGAATGGGATATGAGTAGGGGTTGGATACACTGCCAGTATAACTATGTTTCTTTTAAATTAGTAAGGGTTGATGTTCCCCTTTTTGTTTAGAAGTGATACACTGCAGGTAATGGCAGAGCTAGTCCCTACCTAGCTCTTGTTTTGCTGATCTGGATCCTAGGAAGGACTGAAAGAGAAATTAAGTCATAGTATTCCTCCTCCACAATAATCTCCTCATAGATTTGGGTAATGAAAAGCTTTCTGTGCTCCTCAACCCATCTTTAACAGACTACACAATTGTTTCCATGACATAATTAGCTGCAGCGACTGCTATCCTGGCCTGGATTCAGGCTGATGATCTGCATCTGTCTATTTCCAATTCACAGCTATAAAAGTTCAGTGTTTGTTATCAATTCTTTTCTGCAACTGCATGATCAAGAACACAGACTTGCATCCAGGTTTGCATATGAAAAATTCTGGACATCCAAGGGATATTTGCTTTGTTTTGGATTGGGGTTTGGCCTTTTCCCCCCTTGCTTTATCTGTTGCTGCACACACTAATGAGAAATTAAGTTGTTTGAGAAGTAAGCATCTGCCTGACTGCTTAACAAAATAAGTGCAAAACTTTGCTTAGGTTTCAGAAGCTTCGTTCAGTTTCCAAGCTCCCTTCCACCTGCCTCTTAACAGGTTTTCCTGACATCTGTGTGCATTCAGTACTTGCTGCCTGAGTGCTCTTGAAGCAAAATTCCAGAGCTTCACCAAAGCCACAGAGGGTATAGTCACCATAAATGTGTGATAGTGGATACTTAAAGTTATTGCGATAAATCAGGGGTAGTAAGAAGAGAGATTGGTGGGGAAGCAAATAGCTAGGGTAGCCTGAGGGATAAAGCCTCTTGTTTAGTAAAAGAAGAAAAAAATGACAAATTTCTTGATTCTTTACAAATCACATGATGGTGCAATGCATTCTGGAGGTTATGAGGTTCATGACCAAATTAGACAAACACTTTCAAAACACAGTCAGACATCAGAGAAAGTAGAAGATACCCTTCTTAGCAAGGGTCAAGGGGTTGAAGCTGGTGGAAGAAGCAGCAAGGAGAGGCAGTGGATACAAGAAAGCAGATCATCACTCAAAGTTCAGATAAGAGCCACCTTTAAAAAAAAAAAAAAAATGCTTGCCAAGCAATTGTTTTTAAAGTTCTCTTTTTAAAGTTCTGAAATCTTCAGGTTGTTCCCTGAAAATATATTGCCTGGTAGAACTGACTGTGTTCTGTTAGAAACATATGAAATATTTGCAATAAAAGTAACGGTTTTCAGCAATATTCACACTTCGTTTCTAGCCTGTAAATGAGCCTATCTTGCCAAAAACATTGTTTTATTTTATGAATGTTTTAAAAAGGGGCTTTGCTAATGGAAAAATATCTCCTTTCCAGGAAAACTAAAGTTCATCTGAAGAGAAAGTACTGCTGAAATTAGAAAAGTTAGCATAGCACAAGAGCTTTAATCCGGAGAATCAGTAACAGCCTCCTGTGATCTCTGCAAGCACAAAGTCCCAAACCTTAATTCCTCAGCTAATTAGTGCAAAACAGAAATTTTCCACACTGAAAAGCAATATTACCACCATTGCAAAACAATGTAGCTTACAGAATTGCTGCAGCAGATTGAACCCAAGTCCACCTAGCCCTGCAGGCAGTCTTGAAAAGTGTCTGGTATATTGATGGTGAGGATGGGGTGACTGTTCCTACCATACATTGCCCAGACTCCCATAGCCAGCGTTTGAGACATTTATATCTCAAGCCTCCAAGCTGCACAACTTGGAGGTGTGGAGAAAGTCAGTACTACTTCTGCTAGTATTAAGTCTGTGTATGATAATTTCACTGGAGGTCCCTGTTGCTCATTTCATTAGATCCTTCTTTAGGCCTCTTCACTATGGTAATAATTACATTGGCTTCTGTGATTCCTTTCCCCTTCCTTCATCCTGCCTCAATCCTCACTTCCCAAACTGAAGAATCATTTTTACTCATCTTTTCCTGTATGACCACTGTTTCATACCACTCTTCATTCTTGTTACCCTGCTCTGTTTTTGTTTCTTATTCTGCAACAGTTAGTTTGAGATAGCAGCACCAAAACTGCCCAAAATTGTCAAATCTGGATACATAATAGCTTTCCATAGGGTAACACTTGTTGGGTGGTCTGGATGATGATCTGAGAGTAAACCTTCAGAATTTAATTCCTAATTAAATTTTCAAGCAGTCATCACAAATAAATGCACTGTTCAAATGCTATGCAGTGCTCCACCAGTGAGTGGCTGTTTGCTAAATGTTAATACTAGTACTCGTGCTCTGCCTAAGGAATGAAAAACAAATTATCATAGCTGATAATGTGGAACAGTAAGGAATACTTTCAGTGCTAAATTGCACTAACCTTGACAGTTTGTCACTGGATGTCTGCAGAGTTGTGTAACTACAAATTACAGCTGTCACAAGATTTCCAGGTGAGAACAGTTTTATCACATATAGAAAGATGACTTTGGAGGGGCTGAAATTCCAAACCCAATGCAGTAAGCAATTTATGGAAAACTCTTCAACCTAATTTTTACCAGTTGTAATTGTCAAAGATTTATAGTAAATGCCTCTATATCACAAACAAGCTTTTTAGTAGTATATTTATAATATCAGACTTTCTCTATTTTTTAAAATATGATCTTACTGATAAAAGAGTCTTACAGGCAAGAATTCACATCCCTGACAATTTACAGCAAAACCGAGAAGAGGCCAGTACAGGTGAATACAATTTCAAGGATAAGTTCACTGAAAACAAAAACTAAAATTCTGACGAACTTTTCTTGAATGAGGTCTGCAAAGCTAACAGGGCCAACAGCACGTATGCAATTGCTTCTTGCTTTCTTCTTTCTTGGAAATCAGTCAGTTCTGATCTTTGGGCTTAAGTAACAAATGGGAATGGATTTAAGTCAGAGGGAAAGAATATTCACAACATATTCACAACATATTCAACATCTTCCTAATGAACGCTTTATTTACATCACATGTCATACCAAATATCCGGTTCTAGAAGAGGCTGATCACAAATAATTTTCATTCAGATCAGCAGTGACAGAGGAGCTACTACTAAAATAAGTTCTAAAGCAAATGCCTTTAAGGAATAATATAGGAATAGTATAGCTGTAATTGGATCTGGAGATACCTTCCTCTTCTTCATATTCATGTGAGTCGTGCATATAAAATATGTTTTTCCACTCAGTTTTAGTCCATTTAAACTAATAGTGTGGGTAAGGTTACCTTTTTTTTTTTAAGATTAATTTTATTGACATCACTGGAGATAGAGAGATCAGCATTTCCACACTAAGTGAACATCTCGGAAGGCTACGAAATGACTGAACGTGGTAGGCACCCTTATGGATTTTTCCTAAACTAAACCAAGCTTTCACACTTAGGCAGCAGACTGGGGTAAAGGGGAAGCAGAAAAGGCAAGTAAAAGATAGCATTATCTTTGACATGATCTGTTAAACAAGAAATATCACCTGCCTGCATTCTCCATTATCCCCCCAACACACATATCCCCCACCCCGAAACAGTAACCGTGACATCCTGTAACTTGAAACCGATACTTTAAAGCAGTTTAGTGTCGTGTAAATTACAGAGTCTGCTACACAAATAATTTGCACTGAAATGTTTATCGGCTCTCTGACATAGCTGCTTCCATTTATAGCTTATAAACTGTTTTTTACTGGTTCCTTCACATCTGATAACACGGCTTCAGAACAGGTGGTGAAAACGTTAGGCAATTATGGGAGCCTCTGTTTGCGTGTGTGTGGTCTCTTGGTTTGCAAGGCCACTGACCACATACGAAGACATTGTAAAAGTCTCAAATTTAGATTATCAGCCTCTGCCGTTGAAGCAGCTTTGTTGAAGGGTTAAAAGTTCAGAATTACCAAAACCTGCTTTTAAGAACAAGATTTACTCAAAGTAAATCACAAAATGTTTTAAATCTCACATGTGTAAGTAGTGTGGCACTGGGTGACTGTTCAGTATTCCAGTGTAAGGTTGGCTGCTTAGTACGGCTCAGAAAGTGGTATGTTGGCCAAGGCAGGGGTGGTTATTTTTGTTGCATGTACTGTTGCATATACCATTGCACCTTTAAAGGTTATTCCAACAAACCTTGCTGGAATAAGTTGGCTGTCCAGAGGTAAATTAGGATCAAACTAATCTTATATTCCATCAGGTTGGGAGAGGAAAGGTTGTTTAGTTTTCTTTGCAGTTTTATCGTTAAAATATCCTTCAGGAGATACCTTGCAAACTCTTATTCAATTAGAAATCTCCACCTTTAGAGGAGAATACTGTCTCTCCAGTGGGTATAGTCCAACTTAGAGTATTTTCCACTACTGTCCTGCATTCAGATGTTACAGGTCCCATTTGCCATTATACGGCAACAAAAATAACTTCAATTATTTAGCCTACAGCCACAGCAGGGATGCACATCTTGGATTTCAGCAGCCATTAAAATAACTTTTATAACATTGAAAGGAACAAAGAAGTAATAGAGAGGATGTTCTACAGATAGTGCAGTCTTGCATTACTCCTTCCATCACTGTATGCCCTCCCAACACACCTGTATCTAACCAGATCCCCTTCCCATTTAGTGTGCAATCACAACCTTCAGAAAAAGAACATGTGCTCTAGTCTAGGATTTTAAATACAATGGGCTCTCTTACATCTACAATGCATGTACTTTCAAGAGAAATTCAACAACAGGTCTATGCAGTTTATTTTATCAAAATGTTCCCAGTAGCTGTTTCCAGTACTATTGACTGAGTTGGGAAAAGGGTAGCAGGTCTGTACATAAAAAGTGCATGAACCATAATCACATTGAAAGAAGCGCATATCAGAAAGATTAACTGCATGGCCTTTGCAGAATTCCTTTGGGGCCCAGTGTAGTGCAATATACCCAGAGCTCATTGTACTCAAGTCCCTAAGGATTAGTTTTGCTTTTTTGCATTTTCCTTTCTTGCAATTTTGGTTGCAAGTAGTCCTGAAAGTCAGTCAGTATATGACAATAAACATCATCATTCTAGTACTCAAATAATTTGTTTATCAATGTCAGGAAATCACTGAAAATAGAGGGTTATAACAGAAAGTGTTAGGCTGCTTGCACTGCTTGTGCTATCATCACAGCAGTAATTATGTGCCCTTAAAGGATCAAATTCATTAATACAATTTAAGATAACTAATAATTAAGTAACTAAAGACAGTGGACTACAATGGCTTTGCAATGAAGATTGTAGTTGTGGAGTATCCACCACAAGAGTTCACACTGAGAACATGTCCCTCTTCAGGAAAGTGGAGGAAATAGGTAGAGAGACAAGCATGGCCTGACCCCTGCTGCTGGGGATCGTGTGTGTGCTGAGGGCTCCAGACACTTGAAGAACACAAGAAAGCGGAAAACAGCTTTTCAAAAGCTTGATGTTAAATATGTGTGTCTACCTAAGGGTTCCTGTGCAGTAGGACGGGAGGTGATGACACAGGGAAAGACTATGCCACTGATCTTCCCAGTAACTTTCCTCATGATAAATTGAGATGTATTTCATATGCAACAGATTGTAGGGTTACTATTGAGGGCGTTATAGGCTTAACTTTCCTAAAGAGAGTCTTCTTTTGGCAGAAAAACAAAACAAAATAAAAACAAACAAACAAACAAAACAAACCCCACCAACAAAAAAAACCCTCCCTGCAGTAAAGAAACCGAGCTCTGTTTTCCTTTTCCATCTATAGGACCTCACTCATGGGACGAGTAGTAGGATGTTTGATGTATAGCCATAGTGTATAGCCAAGTTTGTCCCTAAAAGCTGCATTGGTATAGGTTGCCCTCTGTAGAAAATGATGGCGTGGAACTGGTTTCTGTGGAGATCCCGTCTTGCATTAGAAGATCTATATAAAAATGTTGTATGTTATTCAGAAAATCACAGTGATCTGTAGGAGGAAGAAGGGCATTCTTGGGGTTTGGAGGGTTTTTTTCTTTCCTTTTCTTTTTGAGCCAGTTGTATCATCTACTTCAGAACTTCAACTTGGGAAATGGAAGCCTAGCCATAGTTTACATAACTGTATAAATAATGCCAGCTGTAGAAGCATTCATACAACATTGACAGCAATGGATAAAAATACATAAAAACTCAATTGCTCAAACATTGCCTTTTAAGTACAGTAAATCAATGAGCATAAGTACTCTGAAACACCGAGTTGAAATACAAATGTTTATAAAATATGGGGCTCCCAAGCAGATGGGCTAAGGGCTGCTTGGCGATTTACATGTAAATGCACAAATTTCCCAAATGGCCACTCTTCTGGATCCATTTACATTTAAGCTGCAAACTGGCGATACCATGATCCTAGTCTGTAGAAATGCTAACCTATCACAACTTCACATGAGGTTAGTGCGAACTGCAAGGCTTTGCCATTTTTTGAAAATCAAGATCAGGTGCCACACATTAGTTGCCCAGAAATATATAACTGCTTACTTCCTTTTCCTTTTGCCTTTTTGTTGTAGAGTTGTCATTGATAATCAAGTTTGTTAAACTTAATTTTCTGTTCTGTTAACATCAAGGAAAATAAGAGCGCATTCCCTCTGAAATTTGAGCTGCTTGTATATTGACAGCAAGCAATGACTGGAGAACATTTGCAGTCTTGGGCATTCTTGTGTAGTTTCAAATTGTGTGCTATTATGAAAAATTAGACATATAAAGTGTTTTTTCATTGTCTGGTCTGTATTTCCTCTACTCGCAAGTCCCCTATTCTGTAAGGACTGTAAGGCATTGTAATGCAGGGTACTTCAGGAAATCAAAGGAGGGACCATATGCCCAGCTAGCTGGCACTTTTGTCTGTTCTGCTGCTTCTTTACAGTCCAGGAACTGAGTTTGCCAGTATGGCCATGATATTTATACTGCTGTCCACTAAAATATTGTAGAGCCAATCAGCATGGTGAAAATAGGAATTAGCCAACAAACTACATTTATGGGATTTACATGTGATCAGGCCTCAAAATACAGAGTTTTCTTTTGTATAGGAGCCTGGGACTCTGACAGACTCGTAAGAGCTGAGAACACAGGTATTACAAGAGGACAGGTGTCGTGGTTTAATCTCAGTCAGCAATTAAGCACCACGCAGCCGCTCGCTCACTCCCCCCCACCCGGTGGGATGGGGGAGAGAATTGGAAGAGCACAAGTTAGAAAGACTCGTGGGTCTTGAGGTAAAAACAGTTTAATAATTGAAATAAAATGATAATAATAATATGATAATAATAATAATAATACACAAAACAAGTGATGCACAGCACAATTGCTCACCACCCGCTGACCGATGCCCAGCCAGTCCCCGAGCAGCGGCCCCCCCGGCCAGCTTTTCCCAGTTTATGTACTGAGCATGACGTCACATGGTATGGAATGTCCCTTTGGCCAGTTTGGCTGTGCCCCCTCCCAGCTTCTTGTGCACCTCCAGCCTCCTCAGTCAGTAGAGCATGGGAAGCTGAAAAGTCCTTGGCTAGTGTAAGCATTACCTAGCAACAACTAAAACACCGGTGTGTTATCAACTTTGTTCTCATCCTAAATCCAAAACACTGTACCAGCTACTAGAAAGGAAATTAACTCTATCCCTGCCGAAACCAGGACAATTTCCAATTGCTTTATCAATGCCCCCTTCCCTAGAAAGGGATCCCAGCTGCTTGGCTTCCCTACCCTCTAATTCCAGGCTACTGGCCCCATTATCCCAGCATCGGAGCAGCCAGGTGACAATATGCTCACCTGGACGGCGGCTGAAATCTTTTCGTATATCTCGCAGCTCACTCAGGGATAGAGATCGGGTGGTCACTGTCTCGTTTATGAGTTCTTCCTCTTCCTCCTCCCCGATCAGCGGCCGGCTTTCCTCCTCCCGTTCTCGTGATGGTCCTTCTCTAGGGTCATCTGTCTCGTACAGTTCTTCCTCCGGTTCCCTTTTAGAAGAAGCTTCTTCCTCCCTTACTAAACGAGCTGACTTCCGCTTCCAAGATTTCTTCTTGTGTACAGGGGCGACTGATACTGGCACAGGCTCGTTCTTTGGTTCAGCCACAGGGCGTGTTGCTGGGGTTGGAGTGGCCGCAGTGCAAGTGCATGTCACCGGAGTCTGAGTGGCCGCAGGGCCTGTTGCCGGGGTTGGAGTGGCCGCAGTGCATGTCGCTGGGGTTGGAGTGGCCGCAGTGCATGTCGCCGGGGTTGGAGTGGCCGCAGGGCCTGTCGCCGGGGTCGGAGTGGCCGCAGGGCCTGTCGCCGGGGTCTGAGTGGCCGCAGAGCCTGTCGCCGGGGTTGGAGTGGCCGCAGTGCATGTCGCCGGGGTTGGAGTGGCCGCAGGGCCTGTCGCCGGGGTTGGAGTGGCCGTAGTGCATGTCGCCGGGGTTGGAGTGGCCGCAGGGCCTGTCGCCGGGGTTGGAGTGGCCACAGGGCCTGTCGCCGGGGTCTGAGTGGCCGCAGAGCCTGTCGCCGGGGTTGGAGTGGCCGTAGTGCGTGTTGCCCGGGTTTGAGTGGCTGCACGGCCTGTTGCCCGGGTCTGAGTGGCCGCAGTGCGAGTCGTTTTACTGTCAGAGCCAGAGACCTTCTCTTCCCTTTGAGGGTACTGAATGGTGTTGAACAGGGCTCGGTAGGCATGGGCCAGGCCCCAGCACGTTGCAATGAGTTGCATCTCTCTAGAGTTGCCAGGGTGACAGCATACTTTTTCCAAATATTCTACTAACTTTTCAGGATTCTGCACTTGCTCAGGGGTGAAGTTCCAAAACACTGGGGGTGCCCATTGGCCTAGGTACTTGCCCATCTTGTCCCACACACCCTGCCACTCATAATTATTCAGCCTTGGGGCAGATCTCTGGATGATATTCTTAAATTGCTTACCAACTTTAGACAAAACCGAAACAATATTCCCAAGAAGTATTAATAGAAGTATCTTAACTGCCCAAGGATGCTCAAAATACTGAAAAATTACTGTAATGAAGGAGGAAACATCATAGAAGAAGGTAGTGACACTGCCATTCTGTATTTCCTCCGTAAAAAAACTCTCAGAAAAGTTACTGCAATTGCTAGTTGTCTCCACGATATGGTATCCATGGTACAGTAACGGCTTCATTGCGAAGTTTACATACCACAGAAACGTCAAGGTCAATGTTCTAAAAACAAACCTCACAAGCGAGACATTACTATTCACTGCAGACCACAGCAAACTGCAAAACCCAACACCAATCTTTAACATGTACAGCAGGAAAAAGAGCGCGATGCAGATTATACAAATCAATATCGAGAACAGAGAAACCAACATTGTGACCCTCAACTATTAACAGATATAAGTTCCTTAATACACTCCGGTTAATCTGTTATTATCTCAAACCCTTCGTGCCCCACGTTGGGCGCCAAAAAGGACTGTCGTGGTTTAATCTCAGTCAGCAATTAAGCACCACGCAGCCGCTCGCTCACTCCCCCCCACCCGGTGGGATGGGGGAGAGAATTGGAAGAGCACAAGTTAGAAAGACTCGTGGGTTGAGATAAAAACAGTTTAATAATTGAAATAAAATGATAATAATAATATGATAATAATAATAATAATACACAAAACAAGTGATGCACAGCACAATTGCTCACCACCCGCTGACCGATGCCCAGCCAGTCCCCGAGCAGCGGCCCCCCCGGCCAGCTTTTCCCAGTTTATGTACTGAGCATGACGTCACATGGTATGGAATGTCCCTTTGGCCAGTTTGGCTGTGCCCCCTCCCAGCTTCTTGTGCACCTCCAGCCTCCTCAGTCAGTAGAGCATGGGAAGCTGAAAAGTCCTTGGCTAGTGTAAGCATTACCTAGCAACAACTAAAACACCGGTGTGTTATCAACTTTGTTCTCATCCTAAATCCAAAACACTGTACCAGCTACTAGAAAGGAAATTAACTCTATCCCTGCCGAAACCAGGACAACAGGCAACTCCTACTACTCCCCCACATCGTTAAAGAGCAAAATACAACAGCAGAATTTAACTTGCAAGTAGATATACATGAAAATAAATACCCCATACCCAATTTTGGAACTCATTTCTTCAGCCTTACCAGGGTCTTCTATTCCTAACATATGGCTGTAATAGATAAAATTAAACTAAATTCTTACAGATCTTTAAACCTTTATTTCAGCATTTTTTTCAAAAAGCAGAAAAAATGGTAAGTGTTTAGCAACACTCAAAGATCTACACTTCAACTAAGTGCCTATCATCAGATAGTTTGTGATACAGGTTAAATACTTGTCTCCTAATTTGCTGTCTTA
Source organism: Aptenodytes patagonicus (assembly GCF_965638725.1). Classification (NCBI taxonomy): domain Eukaryota; kingdom Metazoa; phylum Chordata; class Aves; order Sphenisciformes; family Spheniscidae; genus Aptenodytes; species Aptenodytes patagonicus. The sequence continues at coordinate 47,525,614 of NC_134982.1, read as the reverse complement.
TTTACATAAGACTGCTTTTCTCAAATAATTACCCCTTACCGATATCACTGATAGTTACATGGAATGCAGTGTGTCTCAGTGTGCGGGGAGTTCAAGATTTACTTTCTATAGTTTTATGAAATAATGCCTATATTATGTTAGTGCTCTTCCCCATTCTCTGCCTTATCTCAGCCATGCATTCCTGGCCATCTAAATACTCACCAGAAATGCGAGTGGAGCAGATCTTGTTTCCAATGAATGATGTTTTTATTTGTATGAATTTGCAGGGGTTTTCTGTTTAGCCTGCTAATGGATAGAATTATGGAGTTCTTTTTCAATGCTTGGTCATGCCAAAAGATTACACAAACAGACAGAGGGAGCAGCTCTTTCTGTTTTCTGCTATCGATCTAATATCTTTCATACGTGTATAAAACTCCGTGGCTTTTTTACATTTTTTTCATTTAGGGCTACTTGTGATACATGTAGTTCACAACTTTATTGAAACAGAGTGGAATTGTTGAGAGTTTTGAATAAAGAGGCTCTACAGGAGGCTGTTCATTTCATGATGCACAGGAATGTATCATCCTCGTCTTGCCCGGTGTTCTGTTTTACAGTTCAATGTACTGAAAGATTGCAAGGTAAGAAAGGACTATTTTGCTCACTTAGTCTCACCCTGCATCTATTACAGGCCAGAGCACTTTTTTCACATTTTATCAAGGCCCAGATCCTCAACTTCTTTTTTATGTATGGGAGCTAAGCAACCTGAAAAGCTTGTGGGAAGCCTGTTTATTGGAAGATTTTATTGGAAATTGGTTTTGCCTAAAACATGAGGTGCTATCAACAGTAGATTTGATCTGCTACATTGAACTTGAATTTCAAAAACAGGACACCATGCAAAGACCAAAAGGTTTCCATTAGGGAATAATAATAAGATGCAAAACTATCCACAGTTCAATTCTGATTGCATGGAGAGTGACTGGAAGTTTTTATCACTGACTGTACAAGCAGAGAATTGGCAGATTCCACCAACCTGCAAAAAGGCCCCAAGTAGCAACTTCACCAAGTTTTAGTAGAGTAGCTATCAGATGTCTGGGAAAACAATTCCGCAGTTTCAAAATGATCTATACAAAAAAATGGATTGAAGTGTTTTGGCTGGACAGTATGACTTACTTTTTGTTTGCTCTGGAAACAAGCAAGATTTCATCATATAAGATATTCAGTTTCTCACACTCTTGGGATCAAATGTATATGAAAAGTTAAAATGCAAAAAAAAATTAAGAACAGTCCTTTACTGAAGTTTGTATTAACATCAGCAACAGCAACAACAACAACAACAAAAGAAACCCTAAATTTTCTTCATTTTTGGGAGAGTCTTTTTTCCCCGGTTTTTATGTTTTGGGACTCGAGTTTACAGGAAACAGAACACTAAGTCAGCAATGCACACCAAGCAAGTCTCATAAAGAGTAGTTCAGCACAGGATAATATCAGAGCTGGACAAGAAGCTGTGTCTCCCTTTTTCAAAATTAAAACAAAAGAAAAATTCTCATCTCCCAGTAGGACAAACAAATATTATGCACATTTTCACAGGAACTTCAGGTATTTTCCATGAAAACAAAATGAAAAAAAAGAAAGAGTTTTTTACACCAGAACAGTTGCTTAGCCCAGGAGACTTGGACAGAGCCAAGGGTCAAGTCCTCCATCTGAACCAGGCAGAACAGGCAGGTTCCCCACATTGTAGGTGAGCTTCCTGAACATTTTTCTCCAGTAGTGCATTTCTGTGCGACCTGAAATTCCTCTTTTTTTGTCAAAACTGGCATACATTTGAAAGTTTCATGTTTTGTAATTTTTTTAAGATGAAACAGCTCACCTGAAAACATCTGACTAGTTCTAATGAATGTATATTTTATCTAAAGTTTTCAATCTATTGATTGATGTCTGCTGAGTCTTAATATTGTTAATGTCCTTTCATTAGGTATCCTGTTCATGTTAAAGGATCCAGTAGATTAGTTACAAAACTCGTACCCCAGTGTTCCAGTCATTTCAATTAGCTTTTAGTCAAATGAAAACCTAGTTTTAGCCAGTATTAAAATTGGTATATCTAATTTGGCTTAAGGCTGTTTGTGAACAAGTCCTTTTATAGTAAGCTGAAAAGTACTATTTCACTAATCTTCTATTTTATCCTGAAGTCTAAAATTAATTTTAATGCACTTTCTTTTCAGAACTGTGCAAGTACTATAGAGTCATTAGGCATTTGAATTAAGGGGGCATATGGAAAGACCTTATCATTCAATTCATTAACTTCAGGAGAGGGAGGCTGTATCTTCTGTTTATGTTCAAGGAAATAAATGTCAAAGATTGCCATGTGTGTGGTGTAAATAAGAAAGGCCACCAGTGGAGAGCTTCCATTTTTGTGATGAAAACATAAAAGTCAGTTGCTTCTGTTCCAGAGGTGATATTTTACTTAGACGTCTGCTCTGTTTGCAAAAAGGAGGCAAAACGTCTTTTGTTATTGATTTGCAGACTGAGAGGGTTTGGACATCAATTAAGTTTAAGCCTTTTGAAAGTCCTTCTGTAAACCTTCATGCTTTAATGATAGACTGAACAGTTCTTTGTAAAAATACAGTTTAGATGAGAGACAGAGGGAATAAAGCAAATAGAGAGTGGGGGTTATCATGAGAATAATTATACTACATCCCAGGAGCATTTTGCTGCTTGTCATTAATTTGCCTAGACTGTAATTCTACTATGAAAACTTTTCCATGGGGAATTATATCATGCTATTCCAAAGTCTTAACCACAGAAGAATGCAATTTTTGTGTATGTTTACTGGGGAAAAAAAGATGATGAATCTGGCCATTTAGAGTGGCCAAAGGTGACAGGATTTTAAAGGAATTAATTTAAGGGATTTTGCGTGCTCCATTCTTCTTGACATCTTCAAGACAAGTTCCTTATTCTTTGGAATAACTTTTGGATTAATAAAAGCAAGGCCAGGGATGAATATTAGGATTTTTATTATGATCATGTAGCTCAAATAGCTTTGAAAATGAAGCAAAAAGAATTATATTCGGTTATTATATATTTATCCTACACCACCATCATTCAAATAATCTACAGAGAAAAGAATCGTTTTGTAGAATATGTTTTAATTTCTGAACTCATGTTTAATGGCTAAATTGTCATGATTTACAAGGAAGTGGTAGATGCTGGCTTGTTTTTGTTTGAACACGGACTTTTCTCTAAAGTCCATGAATGAGCAGTCATCCAAGACATTTAAGCAATAGCTAATAAGAATACTTGAATTTCAACTCTTTACTGCATCAGTCATCGTAAGAACAAAATCACCAGTTCAGGGTTTTTTCTATGCTGTGAGAATACTCTCTGCAGCCCTACCTAACTCCACTATCAGTGTAAGGACTACAAGTAACTTTAATAGCAGTTGTGTAACCAGTATGTTCTCCATGTCCCTGTTACTAATTCCATAACTATCATTGCAAACAGCCTGGCTCTTTCATTACTTGAATTTCTTGAACCTTTGAACAATGAGTGTAAGATACTATGAAAATGAATATTTTTATTCTAATATCATCATTGTGATTGATAAGGTGCAACATAATCTAGACTCAAGCTCTTTAAAATTGCCCTCTTTGCACTTGATACAGTTCTTATGTTGTTATGATACACAAAGAAATCCACTGCACTATAGAGAATATTGATAGATGAAACTATCTGAAAAAGATTATTTAACTCCCAGATATTTTATTCTGCTCATATTTCTAATGTAAATGATTGAGTTGACTAAGGAAACACAAAATACAGAGGGAAGGCCCCTTAAAAAAATACATGGTAAAACATTTGATGTTACAAAAGGGGAATGTGCTAGAATAAAAAAATAAAATGGGGGCCCTGGGACGACTGCTGATGCCTTGGCAACTGCTTCTGTTTTCTAATTTTGTGTGTATAAGCATATGGTGTTGCCCACCTGGTATTTTTGATGCAACTCAACAGAAAGTTGAAATTTGGATTCTTTTATTGTGTGATGAACGCATAGCAATGTAATTGTGGTAGGTAGTTAGTAATATGTTCTGCTAAACTATCTGGCCTAGACAAAGACAGCTACATCAATAGATGGCCTGCTGCAGTAAACTCACAACTATGTGTTTAAAAGGGATGATTTGTTTGACATCTTTAAAAGTGACAAATGTTACTTAACAAAAACAAGAAAGTTCAGAATGTCATACTTAACAAGCATATAGAAAACACTTGCATCTTCTTTTAAAGGTGTTTTGTAAATATTCTTCAAAAAAGCAGCAGAAAAATATTTTACCTTTTTTTTACAGGAGAAAATTAATTTAGTTTTCTGTTTGGACTAGAGTGCTCTCACTACTAGATGTACACAGATCACAAATAAAATCCTTCACTTCACCATTACTATGAACAAGATTTTTCCTTCTGTTAAAAGCAACGTTCTCAATTCAGAAAGTAGATAACACTTTACATCAATATGCATCTGACCCTAAAACTTTGGGAAGATCCTAGAGTTATACTTAGGTACTTTATCTTGGCAAGAGGCTTCCAGTGACTAAAGTGATTGGTAAGCAAAACGGTTATCAATGGTTCCTACTATAATGCTATAATACCAAATACACACCACTGATTTTGCCATTCACCGTCTTGTACAGGATTTTCGTAACCTTGAAAAGTAATTTGTTAGAGCAGTGAATACATCAGTGTACACTGACACATTTTAAGTATTTAATTGAAGTTAAAGCCATTTAATTTTGTAATAAATTTCAACAATTGAGAAACACATCCTGCCTTTTTATATATATGATTGCAAGATATGCAAAACAAGAAATAAATATTACTTGTATTAAATTAATATTCTTCTGTTCATAAAACTACCATACAGACTTCCCCTTAGAAAATTCTCCTTTTACGAAAAAAAAAACAACAAAGCCACCTGAATTTTCGCTGCGAAACGGTAAGCAAACAAAGTGTTTGCATTACACATAAAATAGGTGGTAAGTGTAAATGGATTTTCTGAATTTCCCAGGATTTTTACCACTGATTAAACTGGTACTGGCTCTACAGTGCTAGACATCCAGGTGGATAGATAACCCTTTGCCTTATGCAACAATAACACATCACCTGAGGTCTAACTACGGAGTGCATTATTACTAGTGACGGTGCCAGTGGCAGAATATTCTGCTGTGAAGTTGTCAAGTTGTTTTGCAATGTTGAAAGTTAGGAAAAACATTTTAATTTGTAATCTAAGTTTAACATGGAAATAACTGAGTAAGAATTAGCAAAGAATGCTTTAATACACCAGTCATTCTGCATATTTTCCTATTTTGTCCTTTTCCACTCCTCAGTGCAGTTGAAAATGCTTAACTAAGTCTAAGTTTGGCTTTTAAATGTCAAGTTAGTTTCCTAGCAGATTGTGCAATGTATGGACAGTTCATGAGCTGGTTTCATAAAGCTTTAACATTGGCTCTTAGTTTTGTGACCCAAACCAAAAGAGATTAAAGGTCGTGACTCAATGTCCAGCTTTTTAAAGTGGGTTGGGGGCCTCCTCCTTTGGCGCCATTTCTATTTACTGTCTGTTATTACTGCAATGTGAATACTGCTGAGGGTTAGTTTCAACTGGCATTCAGGTTTACAGTCCACGTTGTGGCTACTTGAAACTCTTTCTTTCCTTCAAGGATTATTTTTATTTAACTGCTAAAAGCCCACAAACTAACCATTTCAAAGTATGAAATCTTTCTAATACGGGACAGCAAATTCACCCATAAAAATGGAATAAAAACAGCCTCATATATCCAGAAGAACCTGAGAAGAGTCCAGGATGAAAGTAACTTACAGGCTTCACGCTGCAGTATTTTGCTTTCTTCATTCAGAGGAAAGGAAAAAGGCAGCGTGGAGAAGAATTACACTGAGTTACTGTGTCTCTGCCCACTTACAAAGCACAGGGCAAGACCGTTACCTAGAAAGGCCCAGAAATGTCTAGAAAGAAAGCATGACAGATCCTGGACACACCTCATATAATACAGTTGTATTTTATGTTTTACTTATGAGCAAGCTGTGTCATAGTCAGTCACCTAGCGAAAATTAAATTGTTAGTAGTTCGTGGAAAAAAAGCATTAGAGACCATCTTGCAGGTTCAGCAGCATCTGCAGAGAAGGCAAAGTCACCCTGTCTGATAATTTTGCATCCAAATAACACACTGTTTTACCAGCAAGTAAAGATTGGTTCGCTACGAACAAGGACCAGCATGCTGTCAGCCGGGAAATCACCAACTGTTTGTGTGTTGAAAAGGTTTTGAGATGTTTTCAAAAAGCTATGAGATCTGCCTTTTCACTCCAGCCTCAGGGACTCCAGTGGCACACTCCACCTGCTGGGCAGGAGTCATCCATGGAATAAGATCAGAGAGTCGTGTGCTTACGTACACAGGCTAAAATAAATGTAACTGTCACTGTTTGTGTTTACACAGGGAAAAGTTTGTATACGCATTCCCTAAAAAATCAGTTATAAATCACCATTACCCCTCATCAGGCAGCACTCCTCACTCTTTTGAAACTTGTGAGTGAGACCACTATTTTTGTAGTTCTCAGTATGACAAACTTTTGTTTAGCCAGGCAGAGCATTTTAAGCACTCACGTTCACAAACCATCTATGAAATGTAATGAGGAAGCAGAGAAAACTAAAAGCAGGAGTTGCAAGTTAGAAGTTGCCATCTGTTGTCATTGTGAGTGTACCTTGATCTAAAGTACCAATGTCTAAGATGTCCCTTTCATGTCCAACACAGACACTGTGTCCTCTGAACTGAAAACTGAGGGTTCATTGCAAAAATGTAAAACAGCTCTCACTGAGCAGGGATGCCCACATCTAACATCATTCATGAGGACTTCTGTGTGCCGTGTCAGAGGCAGGAGAGAAAATTAATGTTGCCTCTGTTGAAATCATTCTGAATAAAAAATGTGTATCATTAGAGTTGGTCTTAAATGCAGTGATTCTAGATTGAGTCTGCATTATTTCTGCAAGGCGCTGCAGGTGGAGCCTTGCCACTGGGAAACCTCCCAGCAGTTCATATGGGTACTGTCTTACTTTGCTTGGCTCAAAAGAAAGGAAAAAAGCTGCATGGAAAAACCATGGGTCGTAGCAGGAATTATGGTGCCTCTGCAAACTCATGAAGTGTAGGGCCAGGCAATTACCTGGAAAGGCTGAGACACATCTAGCAATACAGCATGGCAGTTACTGGACGTGCCCAGCGCAGGAGCTGCATTGTATGTGCAAGCAAGCTATGTAGTAGGTGACTGTCAGCTTGAGAGAATGGGACACTTAGTTACATGTCCATGGTGGTGGTGCAAGAGCCTCTGATTGCTGGTGGTTTCCAGCTGCAATGTCACAAAGTCAAAAGAAAGAGAAGACAGCATGAACCGGACTGGAAGCAGAGGTATCACTGTGTGTATGGTAGTCCACAACATACTGCAGAGATACCACAGGCAGAGTTTTAATGAAGTATCGGAGATGTCGGATGCGATCTAGCTCCAGTTCGCATTGTCCATGCCATCTGGTTCTCAAGACTTCATTAATATCTTTTCTTAATGCTGTAAGGACTCACACTATTAAGATAGTACCTGTGGCCTAGGCTTAGACTCTTATCTGTCTTGGAGAGTTTCAGCTCAGCAGAGTACCTCATTCTGTTTTTCTCTGGTTAGACTGCTTCTGGTCTCCAGCCTAGCTATTTGGTAATGAACAAGTATATTCCATGACAATGGACATTTGTTGCATAGGAATGGAATGGTCTATCAGGTGAATTTTTTTTGTCCCATTTGTCTCATAAGCACCATTACAATCACCTGTGTCAAAGGCCAAGGAAATACAGTAATTTGAGCACAGAGATGCTTTTCTTCCCTAAAAGCAGAAAAGGGTTTTCTGTCAGCTCGGTTTGTTCCTAGTCTGATCTGAAGCCTAACTAAAATAACATAACATAATCCAAGAGAAAGCAGTCAATGACCTGCTACACCACCTGGACGATCACAAGTCTATGGGGCCGGAGGGGATCAACCCGAGAGCGTTGAGGGAGCTGGCGGAGGATCTTGCCAAGCCACTCTCCAGCATTTATCAGCAGCCCTGGTTAACGGGGGAGGTCCCGGACGACTGGAGGCTTGCCAATGTGACGCCCATCTACAGGAAGGGCCGGAAGGAGGATCCGGGGAACTACAGGCCTGTCAGCCTGACCTCGGTGCCGGGGAAGATTATGGAGCGGTTCATCTTGAGGGCGCTCACAAGGCATGTGCGGGACAACCAGGGGATCAGGCCCAGCCAGCACGGGTTCATGAGAGGCAGGTCCTGCTTGACCAACCTGATCTCCTTCTATGACCAGGTGACCCACCTAGTGGATGAGGGAAAGGCTGTGGATGTGGTCTACCTGGACTTCAGTAAGGCCTTTGACACCGTCTCCCACAGCATTCTCCTAGAGAAGCTGGCGGCTCACGGCTTAGACAGGTGTACTCTGCGCTGGGTCAAAAACTGGCTGGACGGCCGGGCCCAGAGAGTTGTGGTGAATGAAGTTAAATCCAGTTGGCGGCCGGTCACGAGCGGTGTTCCCCAGGGAAACCAGAGAACACCTGGTTTTGGGTCCAGCCTTGTTCAATATTTTTATCAATGATCTGGATGAGGGGATCGAGTGCTCCCTCAGTAAGTTTGCAGATGACACCAAGTTGGGCGGGAGTGTTGATCTGCTCAAGGGTAGGAAGGCTCTGCAGAGGGACCTGGACAGGCTGGATCCATGGGCCGAGGACAACTGTATGAGGTTCAACAAGGCCAAGTGCCGGGTCCTGCACTTGGGCCACCACAACCCCATGCAGCGCTACAGGCTTGGGGAAGAGTGGCTGGCAAGCTGCCCAGAGGAAAAGGACCTGGGGGTGCTGGTTGACAGCCGGCTGAACATGAGCCGGCAGTGTGCCCAGGCGGCCAAGAAGGCCAATGGCATCCTGGCCTGTATCACGAATAGTGTGGCCAGCAGGAGTAGGGAAGTGATCGTGCCCCTGTACTCGGCACCGGTGAGGCCGCACCTCAAATACTGTGTTCAGTTTTGGGCCCCTCACTACAAGAAGGACGTTGAGGTGCTGGACCGTGTCCAGAGAAGGGCAACGAAGCTGGTGAGGGGTCTGGAGAACAAGTCCTATGAGGAGCGGCTGAGGGAACTGGGCTTGTTTAGCCTGGAGAAAAGGAGGCTGAGGGGAGACCTTATCGTGCTCTACAACTCCCTGAAAGGAGGTTGTAGTGAGGTGGGTGTTGGTCTCTTCTCCCAAGTAACAAGCCATAGGACGAGAGGAAATGGCCTCAAGTTGCGCCAGGGGAGGTTTAGATTGGACGTGAGGAAAAATTTCTCTACTGAAAGAGTGGTTAAACATTGGACCAGGCTGCCCAGGGAAGTGGTTGAGTCCCCATTCCTGGAGGTATTTAAAAGACGTGTAGATGAGGCGCTTAGGGACATGGTTTAGTGGGCATGGTGGTGTTGGGTTGACGGTTGGACTCGATGATCTTAGAGGTCTTTTCCAACCTTAATGATTCTATGATTCTATGATTCTAATGTAACCAGTATGGTAACATCTTAGTCATCCCTTCCAAATGAATTTGGGCAAAAAAAGGGAGCTTGCAATGCAATTGAAGCTGTGGAGTTCACTGGTGTTACCTGTGAGCTTTTCCAGGCAGTCCAGATCTATGAGGTAACATGTATTTCAGGGTATGTGAGTGACTGTATGGGTTTGTGTGTGTATCGTTTAATTGTTTTCAGATCAGACCTCTCATGTAGTTGTCACAAAGTGGAAAGATTCTTATTATGAAACTGAAAGGGGGAAAAACACCCCCACAAAATTATGGGGAGGTAGACTTTTGAAACCAAAGTTTCAAACCAGTTTAATTGCTACGGTCACATTTGTCTCAGACTTTTGGACCATGCTGTTTATAATTCCTATCCAGAGAAACATCCTTACCTCATAGTCAGGATGAATTACTTTCGTGTTTCATGTTCATTTCATAGGAAAGTTATTAAAATTATTTAATAGTCAGCTAAATTTCAATAGTTTCAGTTTGAATGAGATCTCAAAGCCCATGGATAGGTTTATGTCTATGTGGTGCCAGACGTTTGAGCACCCGGTTTGCTGTAATCTGTAACTACTGTTAAGTATTTTAGGTTGGACTTACTTAAAGGGTAATTCTAGTGAGCATTTGTAAGCTGCATGGACAAGCTGCATGGACAGATATTACAGACATATACATGCACCTCATATGCATACAAGGTGCCTGCAATGCCAACATACATAATTCAGTTTTCAAGGCAAGATTAAAGTTCTATATAAATACAGGGGTAGGTGGAGGAATATAAAAGTGTATAGACGTACTTTTTCCCATATCCCTCTCAGTAAATCTTTACTGAGAACTCCATATGCATTATATATAGTTCAAGTGGATGGTATCTGGTTTTAGCACAACATGTTGGAAAAGTGTCTCATCCTTTATTGGATGAATGAGATGATTCCAGGAAAAGTGCAATTATCAACTGTCACTCTCTGGCAAAAAGTCAGGCATCGCCCACAAGCACAAATCAACCTACTTCCCAAAAATATGTCAGCAGAAGAAGGGAGATTTTCTTTTCCACATTAACACCATGTAACACCTGCTGGCCTGATCAGCTTTCTAAAAAGGGAAGTGCTTGTTGGTCACCAGCAGCTAAAAGTAGTTAAGAGCTGATGAACATGGTTACTGTATGTAGAAAGTAGTGTTAGCAAAGCCTGTACTGCTGGTGGTCCTTCAAGTGGGAAGAAAACTGCCACAGAAAGATTATGTATTTACAAGACACCGACCTGTACCAAAAGGCAAGGAAAATAATTTCTTGTAACTCTTCTTTTTCCTTGCATAAATAGATTTGGCTTCTACAGAGATCTGATTAGGTGGTGTGTTTTCTTTTGTGGTTTTCTTTTTTGCTTTTACTTAATTTTCAAAGACTATGAAACACTACTCATGCTATCCAAACCCTCAAAAAAGAAAAATATAATAATTTTCACAGCAAAAACATTTACTGAGAACACCAACAAACACCACTTTGTTTTTTCCCCTTCAAAACGTTTGCATGAAAAAACAAAGCAGAACCCACAAAGGGTTCAGCACTCTTAGAAAACTTCTTAGTCAAGCAAATCTCTCACCAGACTCAATGGGATGTCGTCGTGTGGTTTGCTCTGGGCTAAAGTAAAAGGGATAGGGCAGGGGAATCATAACCAAAGTGGATTTCCAGAGGAGATCTTACCTGATGCAGTCAAAATTCTGCCTCACGTGTACCGAGGACATGTGAGGACACAACAGAGATTTGCCCCTTGTCACCAACAAAACTCTGAGCATCTTAGGTGTTTTTTGGTGTAACGGAACTCATGTCTCAGAAAGCTCAAGCACAACCACTGAGAAGTTAAAAATCCAATACAGTAGGATAGGATTTGGGCATGAATTTCAGTAATGGGTAAGATTTGTGTATGGGTGTACAAAGTAGTAAAGTGAAATTAGTTTGTGGTTGACAGCAACTGCTGAATTCTGCTGTCACTGATCAATGCTTTCCATTCTAAATAGGGTGTGTTGTAATACCTCATTTATCTCTCCTTCTACTAGTAGGCATTTATGAGCCTCGATCATCACAATATTTGAAAATAGAAGTAGCTATTTCCCTCTCTGGGTTTTCCTTTGTCCAGACAGTTAGTAGCAAGGTTTGGTACATTTGCTGGTTCCTTTTACTTTTGTATTGGCTAGCTTGCTTCTGTGATTTCCATGCATGCCGGGAACAGGTGGTATGCTCTACACTGTATGATGCCGAAAGAACATACGGTATACTTTCCAAGATGACAATCGGCATCAATGATTTCCAAAATTTGGATATTTTTGCAGCAGGAAAATTGTTTTCTTAGTATTACCAAAATAAAATACCTCAGATTTTCTTCTCTCAGATCCCCAGCACAGGATCTTTTATTTAAAGACCTCACTTTGTTACTGTCACTCATGTAGTAGAACGAGATTTGCTAGACACTCAAGGCATGCGGTTGTTTCCTCCAATTAAGACAGAAGGACCTGGAAAAAAAGCTGAGTTAAGAAGACTGTTGCATTTGTGTTGAAGGATTAGCTGAGCTGAATAGGTTTGAAGAGAATCTTGTTTTCAGTGGTGATATTTAGAATATTGTTAATGACATAATGCAAAGGCTTATTAGTAAAACAAATAATGTTTGTCACATATATTTAGATCACAGTACTATATATCTTAACACATACAGGTCACTCATATTCAGATGAAAAATTCTGAGGAAATCATTAGGATTTGCTTGTATGCAACTCATTTGTTGTGTAACTCAGTTATTTGTCTATTCTTGGAGGTTTCCATATTTTTTCATCATTATCTCTTGAATGCAGAAAACCGTTATGTTCATGCAAAATAAACCAGTTTTCCAAGCTGTTGCTTCAGCTACCTCTTAAGTAATCACTTGCCCCCCAAGTGAGAGCCTTGAAAAAATTTAAAGAACAGCTCCAGAAGTGATGGTTTAAAGTTTGGGAACCAACCAGGAAAGAGCATAGCTCTTACTGACAGCAGCCTTCACTGTCTTGTGTCTCATGGTGCCTATCTTGGTGTGCATTTTATCCAGCTGTAAAGGGATATGTTCCATATGTTCCCATAATACTGCTTGCTGCCCTGCACCTCCTATGCCTCCTACTGATGAAGTTGTTTGAATATGTTTTCTGAATATAATCTCTGTACTGAAAAAATCACGTTTTGCCATCACCTATGTGTAGCTCCCAAAAACTGTGACAAGTTCATTCACAGTGGTATATTTCCATGGCTGTCAGATGTTTCTCCTGTACTAACGATACTAAAAGCTCAGTTTCTGTGTTCATAAATTTAAAGAGAGGGAGAAGAGTGGTTTAACATTACTTAATAATTCACTGATTTCAGCCTTCCTTTCTTCGTCTCTAATGTCCAGTTGCTGCTACCAAATTCATGTTGTCTATTATATATCTTGCCCACGTTGTTCAACCAATTTTGTGGCAAAAAGTATAAAATGGTACTTTACCATATAAAAGAAAAGCCAAATCCTTCCTTCCTGCCTTCCTTCCTTCCTGCCTGCCTGCCTTCCTCCCTCCCTCCCTCCCTCCCTTCCTTCCTTCCTTCCTTCCTTCCTTCCTTCCTTCCTTCCTTCCTTCCTTTTTTAATATTCTACTCCCTTTCTCTCATTCTTGCCCAGCTTCTCTGTTCTCTCATTATGTACAGTATATAATGTTAGAAAATGTCTCCATAACAGTAACATACCACATCCACAGTGAGCTCTTGAAGTGTCCATTTTCATGATGATAGGAAACAGGGCAGCCAGTGAAGCCCTCATCTTTTATAGTCCTGCTATTAAAAGTACAGAATGTCTTCATGTCTCCATCGTGTGACAAACATAAAACAGTAATGGGGCTCACTTCTGAAAGCGATGCTTAATTAAAACAATATTTGCACCATTATTTTGTTTAATAATAAAAAACAATATGGAAAAATCTTAAACTATTTGAAACACCACTGCACAAAAATAGACCTCTTAAGAGTAGATCTAGTCCTTCCCACTAGTATAAAAGATTTAACTGATTGTCTTCAAACATTTTTAATAAGGATCTTGAGGATGTCACATCATCTGGGGGAAAAAAAGCCTATGGCACTAGGATTTCTCTAGGAAAAAAGAAGGGGTAAAAAATAATCTTAAAATGGAGATGTTCTTCTAACCTGTGATGTTTTTCTCATAAATGTTATAAACCTCATTCTTTGAAGACAAACTTCATGTGCCACAAATTGCCTGGAAATCTAACATAAAAATCTTCTTAGCACAAGGCAGTTGAATTAATCTCCATGCAGAGTGGATGAAGCATGGTATAACCAGAGCTGGGTTTGAATAGCAAACAGTGAAGTTCTAAGCCTGAAGAAAGGTGAGGGGAAAGGCCAAAAGACAGAAACAAGGTATTTATGTACACAAAAATTTTACTGAAGAAATGTCATTTTTCAGAAAAACTGTGTTTTCATGAGGGACTGTATTGGCTGGATAAAAATGTTGTGCATACAAATAATATTCTAATAGCACTGCTCTTTACAGCACAGATAAACAGTTTCTCTGACTTCTTGGCTTCAAGTTTTCTTTTGAGCTTATCTTCTTCCCTTCGTTATAGAAGGTCTATTATGAATAGAAGGTCTATTTGTAATAGACCAAATTAAAACAAAAAAACCTGCATGAGTTACTAGAGCAAACAGCTTGTCAGAGAGCAGCAGGACTGGGCATGTCCATATGGGAAAGGCAAGCCCAGAGCTAAGAGCAGCAGCAAGGCAGGTGGGGTGGTGTCTTTACAGGCAAGGGCCCAGAACAAGAAGAGTAGAGCAGGTCTGATGCTGGTAACCTCCTCAGCCATGAGTCCAGTGATCACCAGGCAAGTTCACAGTGATCAGACAGGTCTGCAGTCAAACCATGAAGTCAAGTCTGGTCAGGGACTGAATCAGCAAAGTACACGGCCAAGCACTGTCACAGCTGCAGTATAGTTCAAAGACCCGCTGCCTGACCTTATCTACAGCTCCCAAGCAAAGCGGGGAGCCCCAGTGTTGCTTCTCGCTGCTCCTTCACAGCACTTTTCACAGCAGCCTGATCCCAGGTTACACAGCTGCACCGTTTCAGAACTAGCCTTGGGCACAGGCAGCCAAACCTATAGGAGGGGTAAAATAACTAGGACGCTGGGCCCCAGCAAAGCTTTTGGATTCGCATCAGGTTCCTCTAGGAAAAAGACTTTCCTTTCATTTCATGAACTTAATAACTTATATTTTTATGTGTCTTATTCTGAGAACTTATTCAGCCATATCTCCGACTTCGTAACTTCATGGTGATGTAGCATAAACATACCTAAGAATAAGCCACTACATAACAAAGTGTTTTGGGATCCAGAACTGGAAAAGGGATCAAAAAACATTTCTGGTTCAGTCAGTTTTTAATGGCTTACTTGATGCACATTCATTTGAGGTACATCATATTCTGTTTTCATTTGGTAGAACCAAGAGAAACCAACAAAATGTCTATGGTTGGAAGGAAATAGCCCCTGCAGTGGGGTAGGGAATTTACTTTTGGAGCCATCCACTGGACATGAGAGCAGGAAACAAAGGGTTTTTTTCTTGCACTTTTGATGTTTACCTCTTTCGCCTTTTCAACTGAGACCTATTAGGTAGAAAGAAGGATAATTGTCAGACAGAAAAAACTCTGTGTCACGCTGCCCCAAGGTGGGACAGCAATCCCCATGTCTGGAGAAAAAGAACATTTGTTTCCCTCCCTCATATTTCATCTGTTGGTTATAAGAGAGAGGGGAACCCTCAGGCATATCTTTTCTCTCAGAAGGCTCAACTGAGATTTTTTTTTCCCTTCTGAAGCTGGAGCGTAGCTAGAAAAAGGTGGGACAAAAGCCGCAAACTCCTGTCCCTTACAGCAGCGTTTAAGACATCTGTTTTTCAACCTTGCATCTAGTCCAGTAGAAAACATATGAGCTGAACATGCTTTTCAAAATGATCAGGAAGAGCTGCTGAGAGTGCATAAAGTTTCCCAGGATCATCGTTTTGCAAGCATCTAGAGAAAGACATAATGATGAAGAAATCAGGAGAAGTCCATCAAAATTGTGTTAAATCTCAACTATTTAAAATTTCTTTCTTGAACAATAGCATTATTGAATTAGTGAAAATGTTAAATGGGTATGTTACGTGTATGAGAGCGATCAGAGAGGTAGAAAACAAGCTAGATACAACTCTCAGAGTAAAGATGCTTCAGTACTTCTACTGCCATGACGGGGCCTACCTGCATGAGCAAGAAGTAGAGACTAGTCTGCAGTGTGTAATGCTCTCCTTCCAAATGTCATTTATTTAAGTCTTTCTTTCTTTGTGGTGTATATATAGTTCTATTCAGATAATTTGATGCAGGCTAAATGATCTGCAATTGATAAAAACACACAGTAAAGCTTTTGCTTGGCTTTAATGTAAAAGCTGAATTCATCTGTCCCAACCCTTTGATGACAAAAAGATTTTGAATATCTCATATGCATGGATAAGTAACGAGCACAGTGCCCTCCTCTCCCTCTCAGTTTCTATAGCATAATGACCCTTCGACACTGACGCTTTGCCAAAAAAATTCAAATAGACAGTTCAGCAAACCAGGTGCAGTCCCGGGATGTGACTATTCTTTGTTAGGCGCACTGCAAGAATAGTCTTTAAACCAGCCAATGAGACTGGAAACAGACCTGGATGCATAAAACAAAAAAATCCAAAGCTGAGCCTATAAACAGCTCTGTGGTTTTTATTTAGCTAATTTAATTACACGAACTTAAAACAGACCAATTGTGTGCAAACAGCAACATTCTTCTATAACTTGATGCATTTTAAATGCTGTGAGTGTTTTCTTGTGGGAGAGAGAAGAGAGGCACACTGAGCTCTCTCTGAAAGCAATTAAATACTAATAACAGGGGGTGACATCATGCTGCATGACTTCTTCAATTAGAACACCAAGTCATTTCTGGCTTAATCATTCCCACTTGTTAATTTGTTCTCTAGAAGACTTAACAGACCTGCTTCTTGCCCCTATTTAAAATAGGATTTCTGATTCTGACACCTTTTAAACAGAATTTTAAACAGAATTTTAAACAGGATTCCACTTGGATGCAGCCTTCTATTAAAACAGAATCTGGTATTTTTCCTAGAGCAGAACAAGACATCAATAGCTCAGATGAAAAACTGACACAAATTAAATAAATGAACATGAGTGCTTTCATTTGCTATTTAGCAAAAGTATGGACTGAATCCTCCTCTTTGTGAGACTAAATAGAAGTTTTGCCACTGGCCACAGTAGAAAGCAAATGTAGCCCAGTATATGTAAATTATTATACACCTTCCCAAGTGCTTGCCTTTCAGTTTGTAAGAAAATAGAGATTTTATGTCAAATCATGTATTCAAAGTATTTGAGGGGAATAAGGAGAAATTGTAACAATGAGCATTTAAAGAATGTTACTAGAGTAGGGGTAATCACGGATATTCCTATTAATTACATAGCAGTAAGTATGTGATTTGAATCTTGCTTCGCATGGGTATTTTTTGTCCTACACTATTTTCACTCTTAAAAGCTTATTCTTAAGATGTTTTCCACGTTAGGCAAAATAAGGCAGTATAAAAACATCTAACCTGAAGCCTCTTCCCATTCTCTACTCCTATTCATTAATATTGAGTTGTTACTGTAGCCTTCTGTTTTTCAGTCTTTTGTGCTCTAAATCTAAATGGCTGATGTTGCAGCTACCTCTTTAATTAAATCCCCACCTATTTCAAAAGAAATACAGCAACAAGTTACTACCCTTTCCTTAGAAGTAGTGAATAACTGTAGAAAAATAAATTGTTTCCATCCTCAAACCAGGTTTGATTTTTAGAAATCATATTTGATTGAAGTCATTGCACCCTATCGATTCCAAAATCCCCTCTAACATTCAACAGGCCTCTCTGACAGTTATTACAGCTCTTAATCTTGTATATGATTTTGAGTGATTTGACAGTGTTTGTCAGGGTAATTGCTTACAAGACTGTAAAAACTATAATCAGGGCTGTCAGGTGTATTGGGGCTTGCCTGAGTTGAACATATCCTGGATAGTGTGAAACTGAAATCAGCTCTGTCCTGATCTAAGTAAAAGATTATACATATGACAATCTTTTACAAAAATATAAAAAGAGAAAAGGAAAAATTCTTCTGAAAAAAGGAGAGTATCAGGAAAAATATAGGTGGTTGAATAAAGAACAAATGTCAGCAGCAAAAGAAAAAAAGAACAGGATCTGTGATACATATGAAGGAAAGAAAATACACCATTGTATTGGAAAGGAATCTGGCAGACTTGTTAATACAATTTTCAAATAACCTTTTTCATGAAATTAAGTAAGGTCAATAACTTTTAGATGAAATGTAGATAAATGTAGGTAAAGCACCAAAATTTCAAGACCTCACCTGAACTGAAGCACCTGTCTATTTTTTTAAAGGGTATCTTCAGTTCTTTTAACTGTGAAATATTTTAGAAACTTAAGCTAATAAGCCCTCCATATAGCCCTGCAAAATATATACTAGTATCCCCATTTTACAGGTGAAGAAATATTAAGTAACTTGGCTCAGACCACAAGAAAATGATGTATCGGAGCCAAATTAGAGATTTATAGTTTCTAGTTCTGCGCTCAGACCATTAAATCACATCTCTCAGTCCAGCCATGACTATTACCAAACTGTCTTCCAAATTAACAGTGAAACATGATCTTGCAGACCTTCTGCAGTGTCCCTCTTCTCGCTTCTTCCTCTTTCACCGGAGCGCTCACAGACTTTATTTCCTAGTGAGAGCTGAAACACTGACATCTACTTTGAGTATTGATATTAATGTGTAAAAGTCCCTGTGCGACAGAAGTGATCCAGAGCTTTCTGTAGCGCAGAAGGTCGTGCATCTGGCATCTGCACCTGGTGAAAAGCTATTCAAAAGAAAACAGTAGAGCCATTTTCCAACGGCTACATATGTGCCTCCCACAGAGAGCTGCAGCTTCTGGCTCGGGGTAAGGACAGGAACTCTGTTACCGCTCTGTATTTTTTCAAGGTGAAAAACTATTATACCAGTTTAGGTGGCTCTTCATTACTAAGAAGACTAAGCCCATTACATTATGGGCTGTAAGCCTGCCTTAAGTCACCTTTCCTCCCAGGTAACAGTGGGCAAAAGTCTCTAGCAATCATCTTCATTAAGCTTTATTGTCTTTCATCTTACAATAGAGTGTAGAAATAGAAAAGAAAATGTGCTCCAGTTAGACAAACAAGTACCCATATTGTTTCAGATTACTAAAACAAATAATTCAGTCAACAGCTTCTAAGGATTTCATTAGGTATTTGTTTCTTTCTCATATTCTCCTCCATCTTATCACTTGGTTTTGTGCAGCCATTTTATTTCCACTTGAACCGTGTGGGAGAAATCCTGATCCCTTTGCAGTCAAAGGCAATGGTGAATGTACCCTTTGCTGCAAGGTTCTATCATGTGCATATGCATGCAGCGCATAGTAAAAAAGCTTCTTGCTATTTTATATTATTACAAATATACTGTCTTTCTATCTGTGAGACACATATCTGCTATATACTTCACAGCAGTAACTCTTCAAGTATAAAGGGAGAAATTGGTCCTGGCATTATTCCAGTGGAGTAATTGGGGTGACACCAGGACTGAGCTTCTCTGGCAGCATCTGGTTCAGGAGTTGAGAACCATCTTGCCAGGACTTGAAGATGCGAAGAATTTACCACAGGAAGAAAACTAACACTTTTTGATTCCTTCTCTAGGCTCGCCATATCCTACAAGGAATATCATCGGTGGGTCACAGCTGAATGTCAGTTGTTTGGTAGGAAGTACAGTCTCACTGCCCAGAGATATACAATGTACCGTAATGTGAAGAAGATACAAATCCTGACTTAGAAAAGCTCAGAATATAGGGGAGAGGAGAAGAGAGGTAAGGACATATGTAGCCAGAATGGTGGATAGATAGATTAGTTATGATAACAAATTACATTATGGCCACTTTGTTTGAAAGACTGCCTTCTTGTAAACGGACAGTTGCTCTGCCGAGGCAGGAGACATCCTTGCAGAACAGGGAGAGAATTTTACTGAAGAAGTGGGGCAAAATGCCTCACACCTTTGTTTGCTGGGCAGGCTGAGAAGAAGTGAGGTCATAGCCTACCACTGAGTCTTGAGGTCTGAATTCTCTCCCACCCACCACAGCTGCTGCTGGGCTGAGGAGAAAGCCAGGCCCAGATATTTAATTCCTGTTTAGTAGTGGGTAAGAGGAATTGCCTCCAGCTTTGCTGCCAAGGTGGGAACCACAAGAAGTTTGCCATTTGTGGCAATTGGTTTCAGGCCCATCCTTCTCATCCTTAATTAAGTTACTAGACAGTTGGTAAGATCAGGGGACTGGGTTTGGAAAAGATTTTGGAAAAGCCCTAACTACCTAGAGTCTTGCCATATGTAGTCCCTGGATGTGAAGTGCAGGTGCTGCAGTCATGTTCAGTGTGGCTGGGTAGCACGGTTCAGCTGACTCACTGGGAGATGCTATAGCATTGTCTCGCAGCTTAGCAGTGCACAATGTGTCTGTATGCCTATGCACCTTGAGATTACCCTTGTCTTACCTTTTACATGACAAAAGTTGGGAAGCCAGACTGTTTTTAGGAGCCTGAGAGGAGAGTGGGGGCACTGCCTTCAGAGCCACCCAGGTGCTGGTGTCAGCAGAAGTCTTTTTGCCAAGCAGTGTGGGCTGAATGCTTATGTAATTTTAAGAAAATTGTGAACTCTGAATTTCATCATATGCTTGCGTCTCTGTTTTGTTACTTCTGCATTTGCATCAGAGATGCTGCACCAAAGCAAAGGCCATAAAACATTAAATCTTTGAGAGCCTCATGGGTGTGCTACTGTTCCAAGATAAATATATCTTTATTTTACCCAGAGTCCTACCTCAAGCACTGAATGAGAACAGTTTATAGAAGCATAAGCATTGAATTGATCTAAGGGCAGCAAAGACCCCAGAGAAAGTATAAGTTTACTGTGGTTTTTATATAATTAAGATTCGTTTCTAGCATCAAACTATAGCTCCAGTTATAAAAAATCTCAGTCAGTGCTTGACTTGGTTATGAACAGAAGTTAAATTCAGCCCTAGCATAAACATTCAAATTGCACTGAAATCAAGAGGCATTGTTCCCACTTACACCATGGCTGAATTTGGTCTAATGATTTGGAGAACATCAAAGCGGCTGCCACTGCAAATGCAATTACTATTTATAACAAATTATTACTTTTATTGTACTAGCACCTGGTGGAGCCACTTGGATGTGAAGCTCCCTATGCAATGGTGGACACCATTGCATGTTTTAGTAGGAGAACATCCCCCATTTTATATTTTATAAGTGGACAAGGAAAGTGCTATGGTTTGTCCAAGGTGACCTGGCAAGCTTATGAAGTTTGGAATAGTTGTATTCTTGTCTTCTTGAAGTAGGCTGGCTGTGACTGTTCACTCAACTCCTGTTCAGGTTTTGGATAACATACAGCCCGTGCTAAGGCCCGATGTACACTGGGAACAGTGTCATTAGGTCCATAAAAGAGCAACACATAGGCAGGACACAATGGCCAGGAAGGGCTAAAGGTCATGATGCAGCCATTACCACCTGCAGCTTGCTGTCTCCTGCAGCCATCATCCTTACATGGATCGTTCGACAGTTTCTTCAGAATCCACTAACTAATGGAAATGGTATAGACCAAACTTCCAAGCTGGAAGGTATAAATACATCACCTTAGCCAAAAAGCTTTTGAAGTGCGTCCAACAGCAGCCGGGCTGCTGAGGCTTTCATGTTCCCCATGCAATACATGGGACGCCCACACCCTGGCATGGAAGGAAAGATGAGTACTCCCACCTTTACTCGGTTTGCTCGTAGGCACGCAAGTTACAAGTTATGAGTTGGAGAACTTGTGAGTTGGAAACCTCATGAATGAAGTGAATTAGTGAATTCATGTATTAGACTACTCTGTACAAAGGGGATTGAGCCCTTGTTTGACATGTTTGTTTGTTTTCTTTCCTGATGAGTCCTAGAATAAAGTTTAATTTACAGAATGCCTTGTCCTGTAAATTTGAGAGATACAAATAGACCGTGACAGCTGCCATAGTTTACTATAACTGTTATTTCTGTGCAAATATTAGCTGAATGCTTTTGTTATACAATGCATTTTGTGCATCCTTTGGCAGGGCAGGAAGAACATTTTGAGCTAAAGTGGATCTTTGCACCCACTCTGTGTGCCTGTACACCATCCATATCCACAAGATGCAGGTGGAGTGCTCATTACCATGGCTTGCAATCTGTGTGGATGCCTTACACAGAACTAAATGGTGTTCATGTCAACAGTAATGCTGCCATTGATTTCATCTGCATCCAAGCATGGTCAGGCAGACCTAGCTGGCTGCTGGATGACATTTCCTGTAGGCTATTGCCAGCAGAAGCCCTGTGGTGATAGCCAGGACAAGAGCTAGCAGCAAGCCTCTATTTCTTCAGTCCCAGCTAAATTTGACCAAGTTGGACCTTGGTCATGTCATGAGCAAGGTTAAATCAACTGCAACAGGTTTTGCTTCTTGGAGAACAATGAGATGTTTGCCCTTCACCAGGCCGTTGTCTTCTCTGGACCTGGCTAATCTGATACTCTCATGAGGTCGCTCGTCGCAGCAGCGGACCACAGGCAGAGCTCTAACCTGAAGCTGAGGTTTTTCGTCCCATTCAGATGACATAAAAGTCCCCTGAGAACAACAAAAGTTGTACAGTTCTGTGGGTACTTCCAAACATATGATACCAAATAATTAAACACTGATCTTCCCATGTTGGCCTTCAGACTAAGTGAGCAATTAACTCTCCTTTTTTCAAAAAGAGTATTTTCTCGGGTTCAAGTGAGACTGCAGCCTGTGATTCACCTAGGGCTTTCACAAGAAGTCAAAAGAAGGATCTTCGAGTCACTGTAAACACATTTCCCAGATGCCTTATGCTTCAGCTGGGATTTGTATAAATGGCCTTTCAGACTAATTGGAGCCCGCTAATCTGCAGTGCAAAGCTGTCTCTATTGCATTTTCTGTGTTTGTTACCACGAGCAGTAGGATGACAGCTTGATTACATTTATGACATTTAAGGAGACAGGATTTTTCTTGTGTTACCAGGAGAACAAGAGAAATCACTTGCTTTGAAAGAAAAGAGCCTGAAAGTTCATTTTTAGTTTGAGACTTAATCGATAGCTCTTCATTAACCTTTTATTTTAGAGATTAGAGGAAGTCATCTCAGACTAAAGGTATGTCATTATGCATTGCCATGAAAAAACGTGGTATTCCATGCTAGCACACCATTCAAGGACTGCAGTCAAAACTAAAAAGAGTAAATGTCACCAAGCCATAATTTCTGTTCACGACTGTAGACTGATTGAAATGCATTACCTTCTTGCACTGCAAGCAAGAGGCAGCCTTTCTTCAGAGGACATGGCAAATCCAAGGAGTGAGACACATATAGCATGTGACTCAAGTAAGAAGTAACGAACTTAAAAGGAGGTGTAATTCAACTAATGGTTGCAGTGTATTTTAAAACTAGAGCCTGCCTTCACTAAAGTCTTACAGCTCCCACTGAAGTCTGTAAAGTGGTCAGTAAATAATGGAAATACTGGGCTTGATCCTCAAGTCACTACTTCAGGAGGAGCAAAAACTCTAACTAAATTCACAGTGAAATGGGTCTGTTCAGCAGGACCTTTTCTGGAGAATAAATAAAGCATATCATTCTGTACTGATTTTAAATGGTTAATTGTATCAGCAATCCTTTTGAATAGTCCTTTTGCTTATCAATCAGATTAATCTTTTTTAGCAAAAAGAATCACTTCTGCTGGAATCAAAAGAAAAATTCCCGTCAGGAGAGGTAAGAATGTGTCTGTTACTAGCTTACTCCAGACAACCCTGTCCATTTTATTTAGTGTGTGCTGCCTCTTGCCAAAATTTCTTCCTGGCTGTGAAAAGAGAGGCAAGACTTGGAATGGTTGGAGGGGACTGCAGAGGTGATAATCTTTGTGGAGATTCTTAAATCTTTTCCACACTTAATAAATCTGGCAGTGTCATCTGGTAATGTCCTTGTATTTAATGTCATTCAGAATTTACCAAGAGATCCTGCTGCTTATGATGGATGTGCTTTTTCCTGGCATACTAAAATTATATATTTATATGAAAATACAGTTTAATTATAATATAATTCCCAGAGCAGGTAAACACTTATTTGGTAGTACCAGTAACATCCCTCCTCTGATTTCCTCTCTCTGCTTAACTCACAAAGTACCCCTTCCTTCAGAACTCATAAATGAGTGCTCAGTGGTGTGGTACATATTTTATTAAGTAAAATAAGTTAGTTTCTATTGCGATAATACTTCAGAACCCAGAAAGAGGGCTCCATTACAATAAAATCTCTAAAGCAACAAGAGGTTTTTGAAGATGGTGGCAATTAACCCTGCTTTGCATTTTCATGAGCAGGGAGGAGAAAAGAACATGGACAAGGTACATCAGTTTTGCACAAAGTTATTTTCAGTTTCTGCAGTCACTGGGTCACAGTTGGCTGCTTGCTTAGGTAGGGACAGATGTCAGTCCTTCAGGGACACCTTAGCAAAAATAGATTTGTAAGTCTTAATGAAAAAAATCTAAAGCACTGCAAAAGAAAAAAATTGAAAGTTTCCTGGAAATGGTGAGCCAAAAGCAAAGAAGGACAATTGTTTATTGTCTATCAACAGAATAAGCATATTCAAGTCACTAACTATTGCAATTCTACCTATTTCTGATGCTCTAATTTTAATTTCCAGTGATATTCATTTTTCAGTCTTGTCTTATTTCCAAGCGGAGAAGCAGCACCAAAATCGTAATTATCTCCATGTGCAAATACATGCCTCTGTTTTATATTTCTACTCTCTTCGCAGCCTAATAAATGCCATTTACTATTTTCAAGATTATCTATTTTAAATATAATGAAGTATATTTTAAGAAGTTATATCAGATTAAGCCCATAGATAGTCTCTGCCAGATCTAGCTGTGCAAGTTAAAGATGGCATCCCCTCCTCTTTTTTTTGCTGCCATTTCTTTGCCAGAATTTACCACACCTGGCAAATGGCAAACCATCCTTAATCTACTCTGGGCAAAATCAGGCAGCTTAACATCACCAGTTTATGAAAACCTGGCCAATAGGTGGTGATGAACAATTTGAGATTATTATTGTCAGCTAGAACAGTTATTTGCGTAATGAATGTTCAAGTACGAAATAAGAAAAAGAGGAGTTTTTACATGTTTATACAAAAATGTTGTGAATGCAAAATCCCAGAATGATGCGTTCCTGTGGCCAATCTTGTAGAAGACATACATTGCTTAGTAAAAATGATAGTTCCGGTGTTACTGCTATGCCGTGTAAATAATGACAGGCACTACAGTAACTCGGCAAATAGAAAGTAAGATAAATGTATGTTTAACTTGAGTTATCATAACTAATTTTTTTGACATCATGTAAACGTAAATAATATCCAATAGGGCAAGCTTCCTGAGTGGTGTTAAACTGTTGCTCCTGATTGCATGATGAATAGCCACAGCTAACGCTTTATTCGTATTTTAAGTGTCTTTTGCATAATAGCTGTGCCAAAAATAGTGATAGTTGTCTTCTAACTATTCTCTAAAATCCTTTTTTTTTTTATTTCAAGACATTAAACTGTTTTACATTAATGTGTATTAATTGTGAGCAATTGAATTTTTTAGCTGTTCAGTAATGAATCACACACTAGGAGCTGTGTTATTTCTGCTGTTCTGGTTAGTTTCAGCTAATTCATATCACATTGTTGCTGGTCCCAGATTATGTGAGTATGCAACAATATTTCTGACAAGAATACTTAAAATTCCTAGTTTAAATGTTCATCTCCATGAATAGTTATGAATGGGACTCTTAAATTAACTCTTTTGGGCCAGTATAACTTAGTTGCCTGATTGGTAATAGAAGGTCAATACAGGTGAAGGGGAGATAACATAAAACTAAAGCGGGCATTGCATGTTTTTGTACTCATCCATTAATTTCAGTTCTGTAGAACTGTATGGCTATCTTGGAAACATTTACTCCTTATTCTTAGGATTCAAAACTATACATAAGGACAGGCTACAAAAGAGGAGCCAATATAGGAACCTTGCCTGGGGCATACAGGGATGGCGTTACACCTGGTCATGAGCCAAAGCTCAGAGTTGAGCTGTAGAGATGTAACTGGCAAGAGGTGACAAGCTACAGAAGTAGTTACTTCAGCAGTGCAAAAATAAACAAGGAAAATAAATCTGGGCAAAGCCATATGACACTTGCTTTGGGCAGGCTGGACTGGATGACCTCCAGAGGTCCCTTCCAACCTGAATGATTCTGTGATTCTGTGAATATGCAAATGAAGCAGCAATAACCTCCATTAAAACTATGCTAAGGCAGAAGACAATTTTACAGCAAAACATTCTTCATTCCAAACTGTGTTTGTCGGCAGCAAGGTTTTGTTCTTTAAAAAGTATTTATGTTTGAAGCTGCCTTTTTAGCTAAATTCAACTTTTTGCTTTTGCATACTTCATTCCTTGTGGATTTCACAGTAACCATTTTGAAGGGTGAAACATTCTTAAAGCATCCCCAAAACTGTTTCTAATTTGAGCATGCAGCAAATAACTTGAACATGAGTGTTACAAACTCACTTAACTTTAAACATGTGAATAGTCAACAGAACAACTCAGAAACTGAAAGTTAAAACCGTATTTAGGTGTTAGGTTTGGATTACAGCTCTGGAAGGTGATGCGAAACAGCATCATTGCTCCCCTTTTGAGTCTGAGAAATAGCAGTCTTTATTGTAAGGTAAACTGTTTGTGCAGTCTTAACCTCTGGAAGCTAGGTGGTCACAGACTGAAAGCCTAGAAAGAGTTCAGAGGAATTCCTGTAAGGTTCTCCAAGTAAGGTATGGTTCCTAGCCGTCAAAAGTTATGAGCTTTCCAAGCCAGAGAGAAATTTTAGACATTAAAATGAACTAGACACCTTGTTAGATATACTAAGCAGAAGACAAATTCAAATGTAAAATTTACATTACAAATATGATGTTAAGTAGATGTTGATAGTGTCTTAAGTGAATAATAACCTGGTACCCAGGAAACTAAATGAAGACTTAAAAACGGCAGACAAAAAAAAGTATTATTTCTCAGTGAATCCATAAAATCTGAACAAATCAGATTAAGTCTGTGATCAGCCTTATCTAGAATCATACAGGCCACACTCCTGTAGTGATACAGAAACTAATTCACGCAGACAGCTGAAGTGAGATGTAATGTTTTGGAAAATATGGCTTATCAAAACCCTCAACTCAGCCTTCCCCCTGAAACTGGAGAACTGTAGGACAAGCTGCCATTCTTACACAGTATAATTGTATGTCAGACTATCAAATTGTCTAAAAACGTCATGGCTAGAGAGAAATCAACAGTGCTGTAAACAGTTAACCCCAGCTGATCCCAAACTGCTGTCATGACAGAAGCAGTAGAATTACAATAGAGATTTAGCAATCTTGTGATCATTTGAATCTCCTGAACGTTTCTGAGGAAGCAATTGGTTGGTTTCAGGATCCATCTGGTGAGGGGAGAAAGCTGTAGGTTCTCCCAGCCTCAGTGGGTTATCAGTAAGACAGAGGAGTTCCTGGGAGGGCTGAAGAGGGGGACCGGGAGCCCAGCTTTGGTGTCACTGGGCACAAGATTGAAGTAGAACTTGTTGGGTCTCTGGGAGGCCCATGGTTGCTCAGAGTTGCGATAGGGATAGATTTGGTCACATCTCATAGTTTAAAGACTCTCTCTACACCTCTTCCATCTTCAGTGCCCAGGCTCTGATTAAGGTTAGACACCACAACCTAGGAGGAAATCTAGGGTTTCCTCTTGAATCTTCACATCCATTTCTTTCACTGATATGCATACTGATAGTTGCTTTACTTGAATTTGAGCTCCTACTTTTACAGAAATAAAGCAAAAATAGAAAGGGAAAGAGAAAGGATAATTTCAGTTCCTAGAACATCCACTTGGCAAAAGCCATCTGGTATTTATCTATCTCATTAATTGACTTCACAGCTGAAGACTTCAAAGAGGAGCTGTGTGGGAACTGGAAATTAGGTTATTTCAAAATTTGTTTTCATTTTAACTCAGATCAATGTGTTATATTTAGAAAGTTCTTACAAAAACAGAAATTCAATAAATAATTTCAGTCTTGTAATATTACTTTAAGAGGGTATCAAAATATTCCTTCTTAATTTTGATATCTTTCTTCTATTTTCTAGTTTAGTTGATAAAGCCTTTTTCAAATGGGCTTTCCAGTTTCTATTTAAAAAATCAAAATATTCTCTTCAAACTTCTGAAATATTTCGCACCGGATTATTATGTTCTGTTTCAGTGGACTGTCTTCCAAATCACCACATTCCCATGTTTCAGTGCAGATTGAATGCCACTTTGTTTCGCTGGAAAATTTTACAAGATCTGCCTACAAGGAATCAGCTGTCTAGAAGATGCTGTTAAACACTCTAAAAGAGGAAGAGAAATTCTAGAGATATTTGTGCTGACTGGCCCTTATCGTTATTGGTTGTCATCACCACAATTTCCTGTGCCCATTCTGCAGATGTTCCGTCTGATCTGTGCTCCTGTCTGCTCAGTCACATCCTTCTCAGGCACAAGTGACTCCACCTTGCAGCTTTCAGGAGCATTTCTGTGAAACTGGGCGTACGCTACCTGCAAAATTCATCTCGTTACGTGATATTGTACAAAGAGGCTACAGTACACACTTAGTTTGCCTTTGTCAGCTGATTCTTACTAGAATAAACCAGTACTGCTTGTTTTGATTTGCTTTTGTCTCATTTTGTTTCAAACAAGGCAAAGCATGCCACTGTTTAGTAACAATTTCCATTTCCGTTGTCTAATTTTTACAAAAATATGTATTTATCAGAGAGTTTAAGTTTTTATAAGTAAAGAAAAAAATCACCTTCAGGGAAAGCATAAGAAGTTTCCAAGTCATAGTATTATTGGAAGTAAGAGCATGCAAAATTGGAGTGGAAGCTACTGCATGTTTTCAACCTCAGTGGAAGCCAGTAGGTAGCCTTTGTATTACAGCTGCAAAACACAAACATTTTATGTGATGTGTTGTTGTGATATAGTAATTTTATGCTTTCCACTTTACAGATCTGGAACAAAAAAAAATTAGAGTCCAGTTTGTTCCCGTCACAAGAATTACTTGCAGAGCTCCTAGAAGCATATTCCACATGTGCTGTTGATGCATGCCAGAAACACTGAATGAATGTCATTTATGGTGGCTCTGTTGTTATCTACAGCTACAGAGAGCAGAGAATAAAGTTATGCTTTTGAAATTTTGTAAAGGACGTAATTATTTTTAAAGTTCTGTTTTAGCTAGAATGGGGGGGGGGGCAGGGAGAGAAATAGGCTACCCCACAAGGGATTTTAAAGGAGTGGCTGGGATGAAAACATGGGCTTGAATTTAGAAAAGCTCCAAGGGTTGTAGCATGTACAGTAGCTGTTGTCAATGCTACGATGTGTATGTACAAATATACACTGATACACAGGCCTAGGTTTTCAAAAGAGCTTAGTATCCAGGTTTGGAACCATGTTTTTTAAAGGGCTTGGCTCTGACTTACCCTATGTAGTTCTTTTGAAAGATATCCTGGTTTAGTTGCCTGAATGGGAGCTGAGCTCTTTAGGGCGCCTGACCCCAGCTGTTGGCACCGCACACTCAAAAATCTGGCCCCATAGCGCGTACGCGCACAGCACGCACTGCTGTGTTTGTAATTATGTGCAACATACAGATGAATAGATAGCGGGACATTTGATTGTGATTAGGCAGATCGCATTCATTTTTAGCAAATGTTAAGAAAAAGCTGCTAAGAAAATCCAGCTGAGTCCCAGTGAATGTCTGAAACCGGTGTTCACAGCAAATGTGGGTGGGCGGTCCCGAACTGTTCATGTGTGCTGGCCAAGAGACAACACCACCAGGAATGCCAACTGCTGGAAGCCAGATGAGAAGGTACAACCAGCTTAGTGGGACAGGGAGTGCGCCTCTGGAAACAAACCTTATGAGAAAAAGCTACAGCTCAAAGTCATGTCATATGTAACGTTTGACAAACTGCTGTCACAAAGTGTGATTTATTAAAAATTGTAGTGATTACCAAAATACCCACAGTGCAACTCGGTACAGAAATAGAAGAAATGGAGGGGGGAAAAAGTTTCCCATTATTTTAAAATACATTTGCAAAGTTTTAAGTTAAAAAGGCTAGAGGAGTTTTTTCCAGGGCTAACACATTTCACAGTGTTTACAAGTTGTTAATTTTTTGTCATATACTCCTTCCAAGAAAAAGGGGGGAGGCAGAAAGTCTCATTGAAACTATGTATTTCTTCACAAAAAAAGCAAATGACAAAACTGTTCTCAGATTTCTCATAAAACCAGCTCCTGTTGGGTGTCTTTGAATATTTGTTCTCTGGGTAGTTAGGCATGAAGAAAGGAAGTGAACCAGCACTCTCCTGTTGATAGCATACCCACGCTGATGAGACTTAGATATCCTCCAGCCACAGGCCCCCATCAAAGGTAGCTCTCTTGAAGGATGACTCATAAGAGGGGACAAAGAACAAGGGCTGGGTAGGAATTTGCTCTGTAATAAATTTTTACGTGCTTGATTGGTCGGTACCCTTTTAATATGCTTCGGAAACAAACCCCAGTCATCTTTCTGCGCAGTAGTGACACACTGATATTTAGATTCTGACACTGAGAAAAGTTCAATTCTCTAGAGAACAGAAGAGACAAAAGAAAATCCATCTCCAAGCCATCAGGACTGTAGCCGTAATTGAATTTGTTATCCAACAGAGGGAATGAGGGCTTCTTTCTTTTTCCTTTTCTTTCCTTTTTTCTTTTCTTTTCTTTTCTTTTCTTTTCTTTTCTTTTCTTTTCTTTTCTTTTCTTTTCTTTTCTTTTCTTTTCTTTTCTTTTCTTTTCTTTTCTTTCTTTTCTTTTCTTTTCTTTTCTTTTCTTTTCTTTTCTTTTCTTTTCTTTTTTCTTTTCTTCTTTTCTTCTCTTCTCTTCTCTTTTCTTCTCTTTTCTTTTCTTCTCTTTTCTTCTCTTTTCTTCTCTTTTCTTTTCTTTTCTTTTCTTTTCTTTTCTTTTCTTTTCTTTTCTTCTCTTTTCTTTTCTTTTCTTCTCTTCTCTTCTTTTTCTTTTCTTTTCTTCTCTTTTCTTTTCCCTTTCCTTTCCTTTCCTTTCCTTTCCTTTCCTTTCCTTTCCTTTCCTTTCCTTTCCTTTCCTTTCCTTTCCTTTCCTTTCCTTTCCTTTCCTTTCCTTTCCTTTCCTTTCCTTTCCTTTCCTTTCCTTTCCTTTTCCTTTCCTTTCCTTTCCTTTCCTTTCCTTTCCTTTCCTTTCCTTCCTTTCCTTTCCTTCCCCCTTCCCTTCCCTTCCCTTCCCTTCCCTTCCCTTCCCTTCCCTTCCCTTCCCTTCCCTTCCCTTCCTTCCCTTCCCTTCCCTTCCCTTCCCTTCCCTTCCCTTCCCTTCCCTTCCCTTCCCTTCCCTTCCCTTCCCTTCCCTTCCCTTCCCTTCCCTTCCCTTCCCTTCCCTTCCCTTCCCTTCCCTTCCCTTCCCTTCCCTTCCCTTCCCTTCCCTTCCCTTCCCTTCCCTTCTCACCAGCTACCTTAGCTTTCAAATGCAATATTGTAATTTTTTATAGTAGCAGCTTCATCTTCCTGGAAGTTAAAACTAGTAAGAAAAAGAACAGTCCTGTCTGGGGTTTGTTGGCTGGTATCAGATTCTCAAAATGTTCTGGCTTTGGCTGCATGTGGGTTGGCAAGCTAACTGGGTTAGACAGGGGAGGGGAAGTTGCCTCTTTTTTCTGAAATACATACTTCTTGGCTTCAGCTTTAAATTTTTTGTCTCTGTGCAGGGTCCAAAGTCCCCCCGCATACCTCCTTCTGTAGGTAACAATGAAAATGCCTATGGTTGCAGAGTAATAGCCATAAAGAAGACAAACGCCACAGGCACATGTTTGCTATGCATATGCAGCATTAGCCCATACAGTACCTTCTTTAATAAACTGCAATGCCTAGTTTTAGCTGGTAGGTCTCCCACTTGTCTCCTGGTGGTACCGTTCCATATCCAAGCAGATTGTTTTCTCTCTCTTCTTCCCTTTGGCTTGTCTTCGTCATTCATTTCATTCCACTCACTTGCCCCAAAATTGCATTTCTTCCTGGTTGCCTACCCTCTCAAAGTGCTTGCAGCATCTTGATGACCCCTTGGTGTTGTCTCCATGTAGACCTCAGAAATAGTTCACAGAAGGCAGCACCTGTGGTCAACAAGACCCCCTTGGGCTTGGTATACAGAAATCCACCATTTCTCTTCTTGTAAGACCAAGTACCCATTTTTATCTCAAGATACATATATTCTGCTCTTAACATATTTACTTAACTTGCTGCTCTAGATGTTTGTGTAAGGCTATGCCATTGAAAACTGACAGATTAAATTCTGCTGTCCTGCTACGAAAACCACCCATCAGCAATGACACTAGATCCCCTAGTGAGAGGACATAGGTAGGTGTAATGAAATTCAGAATCTACTGTGAAAATAAATTCTGCTCCAATCTCTTCAGCTCAAACCCCCAGTCCTTAAAGATTTCCAGGAAACCTGGTGTGTCCTCAGTCTGAGGTAGATTTTGAACTGGTGGATTCT